>NC_044557.1:119433008-120088946 GCF_007565055.1 Rhinopithecus roxellana
CTAGATCTGTAGGGCCATTCACTGTTTTTTGATTCTTCAAGTTTTAATCACAGAACTGTGGGGATTAAGAGCCTCTGTCTTCCAGGATTGCTGTGAGAATTAGACGAGATTATGAATATAAAACACTAAGCATAGTATTTGGTCCAGGGTGAGATTTCAGGAATGAAAACTAATTACTAGTGCACTAAATACTAAAGTTATTGAACCTTAAAATAAATACTTCGAGTAAAGGAATAATAGATCAATGTAAACTAATGGTTTCCTGAAAATGTGTGAAATGATTGGATTTTAGAGATGGCTGGTTTAGGAAATGAGAGAAGCAAAGAAAACTTTTTCATTTGATCCAGCTGTGGTGTAGGGAGCCATGGCAAATTTATAGACTAATCTCTGGATCTGGAAGAGTCAAAGAGGAGACATTTTGACAGGTTTTCTGGGATAAAACCATAAATAAGTTTGCAAGGGGAGTGAAAAGGCAGATAATAAAGCACAGTGAAAGGCAGGCAGAAGAATTTGGATGTAATGTGGTACATAAGAGGAAGCCCTTTTCAATTTTTGACCAAGGAAGTGAAATGGTCAAATTGGTCCCTTATAAAAATTAATCTGTCAAAAGTATGCAAGATGGATTGGAAGGGAGAAAAATTTATCAGAGAGAGTAATTATGATATTATAGTGATCTAGCTATGAAGCAATAGGACCTAGATTAGTTGGTGGCATTATGGGGGTGGAGGAACATGCAAATCAGGAAGATGTGTGCAAGGGAGAAATGCCAGAAACTGAGGAGGTGAAGTAAAGTCATAGCATCAAGAATTCTTGAATATACAAATAGAAACATAAGAATGATGGTAAAAGTTAAGAAAATTGATAATACTGGAAAATAGGACTCATTGTAGGCAATCTCCAGAACAGAAACAGAGATAACTTTTTTGGAATTACATAATTTTTCTTCAAGTTTCAACTAATGTTAGATGCTTAGCTCCTTCATTTTGTGTAACAATTATTTTTAATTCAAATAAATCCTAGCAGGAGACTGTCACCTGATAGGGCTAGAAAATCAGGTACTGATTAAGAAAACAACCTGAAAAAAATCCCTGTAAGCCATTCCCTATGTTTACAGAATTATAGTTTAATAAAACATACTCAAATATAAGTAGACATAAATATATTCAGCAATTTTTTTTGGTATTTTGAAAGACTTTTCCTGGATTTATAATGTATTATTGTGTGCTTTAATTATAAATATTCTATATCAATATAAAAATGTCAGAAAATAGCATTCTAGAATATAATATTTCAAATATACTACCTTTTAAGCCTTTTGCTTTGTTGTGTTTTACACTTGATCTTCATTTTTTACACATTACCAAATATTCTATATTAAATTACATAATTATATATGAAAATAATTTTTACATTTTTCATGCTCAAATGTCATTATTTATAATTTCCATGTCACTTTCCTTAACAATTTTAATTTCCTTCACACTTTTATTAATAAGAAAAATATTTTTGGGGCATCCATCATCTAAAACAATGAATTTGAGAAAAGAAAGTTAGGGAGAGTGATACCAGGGGTAGTAAGAAAAAATCATCAGGAGAGTGGCTGAAGAGCAGAGAAAAAAAGCCCAAAACCAACAACTATTGTTTTCAAGGGTGGACCTGTTTTAAGTTAATGATGACCTTTCTTACTATGTAGCATATTTTTCTAGCAGATTTTTGATATATACGACATATTTTTTGTATTGTTACATGCACTTTATTAATCTAATTTTGAAGAAATTGATTTTTATGGGTAGTAAAAATATTAATGTCCACACTTTCAGATCAGGCAAAGCAATGAACATTAATAAAAATTGTCTACACTCTTTTTATTTATTTATTTATTTATTTATTTATTTATTTATTTATTTATTATACTTTAAGTTCTAGGGTACATGTGCATAACGTGCAGGTTTGTTACATATGTATACTTATGCCATGTTGGTGTGCTGCACCCATCAACTCGTCAGCACCCATCAATTCATCATTTATATCATGCATAACTCCCCAATGCAATCCCTCCCTCCGCCCCCCTCCCCCCTCCCCATGATAGGCCCCAGTGCGTGATGTTCCCCTTCCCGAGTCCAAGTGATCTCATTGTTCAGTTCCCACCTATGAGTGAGAACATGCGGTGTTTGGTTTTCTCTTCTTGTGATAGTTTGCTAAGAATGATGGTTTCCAGCTGCATCCATGTCCCTACAAAGGACGCAAACTCATCCTTCTTTATGGCTGCATAGTATTCCATGGTGTATATGTGCCACATTTTCTTAATCCAGTCTGTCACAGATGGAAATTTGGGTTGATTCCAAGTCTTTGCCATTGTGAATAGTGCCGCAATAAACATACGTGTGCATGTGTCTTTGTAGTAGAATAATTTATAATCCTTTGGGTATGTACCCAGTAGTGGGATGGCTGGGTCATATGATACGTCTAGTTCTAGATCCTTGAGGAATTGCCATACTGTTTTCCATAATGGTTGAACTAGTTTACAATCCCACCAACAGTGTAAAAGTGTTCCTATTTCTCCACATCCTCTCCAGCACCTGTTGTTTCCTGACTTCTTAATGATTGCCATTCTAACTGGTGTGAGATGGTATCTCATTGTGGTTTTGATTTGCATTTCTCTGATGGCGAGTGATGATGAGCATTTTTTCATGTGTCTGTTGGCTGTATGAATATCTTCTTTTGAGAAATGTCTGTTCATATCCTTTCCCCACTTTTTGATGGGGTTGTTTGTTTTTTTCTCGTATATTTGTTTGAGTTCTTTGTAGATTCTGAATATTAGCCCTTTGTCAGATGAGTAGGTTGCAAAAATTTTCTCCCATTCTGTAGGTTGCCTGTTCACTCTGATGGTAGTTTCTTTTGCTGTGCAAAAGCTCTTTAGTTTAATTAGATCCCATTTGTCAATTTTGGCTTTTGCTGCCGTTGCTTTTGGTGTTTTAGACATGAAGTCCTTGCCCATGCCTATGTCCTGAATGGTACCACCTAGGTTTTCTTCTAGGGTTTTTGTGGTATTAGGTCTAACATTTAAGTCTCTAATCCATCTTGATTTATCTTCGTATAAGGGGTAAGGAAAGGATCCAGTTTCAGCTTTCTACTTATGGCTAGCCAATTTTCCCAGCACCATTTATTAAATAGGGAATCCTTTCCCCATTTCTTGTTTCTCTCAGGTTTGTCAAAGATCAGATGGCTGTAGATGTGCGGTATTATTTCTGAGGACTCTGTTCTGTTCCATTGGTCTATATCTCTCTTTTGGTACCAGTACCATGCTGTTTTGGTTACTGTAGCCTTGTAGTATAGTTTGAAGTCAGGTAGCGTGACGCCTCCAGCTTTGTCCTTTTGACTTAGGATTGTCTTGGCAATGCGGGCTCTTTTTTGGTTCCATATGAACTTTAAAGCAGTTTTTTCCAATTCTGTGAAGAAACTCATTGGTAGCTTGATGGGGATGGCATTGAATCTATAAATAACCTTGGGCAGTATGGCCATTTTCACGATATTGATTCTTCCTATCCATGAGCATGGTATGTTCTTCCATTTGTTTGTGTCCTCTTTGATTTCACTGAGCAGTGGTTTGTAGTTCTCCTTGAAGAGGTCCTTTACATCCCTTGTAAGCTGGATTCCTAGGTATTTTATTCTCTTTGAAGCAATTGTGAATGGAAGTTCATTCCTGATTTGGCTCTCTGCTTGTCTGTTACTGGTGTATAAGAATGCTTGTGATTTTTGCACATTAATTTTGTATCCTGAGACTTTGCTGAAGTTGCTTATCAGCTTAAGGAGATTTTGGGCTGAGACGATGGGGTTTTCTAAATATACAATCATGTCATCTGCAAACAGGGACAATTTGACTTCTTCTTTTCCTAACTGGATACCCTTGATTTCTTTCTCTTGCCTGATTGCCCTACCCAGAACTTCCAACACTACGTTGAATAGGAGTGGTGAGAGAGGGCATCCCTGTCTTGTGCCAGTTTTCAAAGGGAATTTTTCCAGTTTTTGCCCATTCAGTATGATATTAGCTGTGGGTTTGTCATAAATAGCTCTTATCATTTTGAGGTACGTTCCATCAATACCGAATTTATTGAGCGTTTTTAGCATGAAGGGCTGTTGAATTTTGTCAAAAGCCTTTTCTGCATCTATTGAGACAATCATGTGGTTCTTGTCTTTGGTTCTGTTTATATGCTGGATTACGTTTATTGATTTGCGAATGTTGAACCGGCCTTGCATCCCAGGGATGAAGCCCACTTGATCGTGGTGGATAAGCTTTTTGATGTGCTGCTGAATCCGGTTTGCCAGTATTTTATTGAGAATTTTTGCATCAATGTTCATCAGGGATATTGGTCTAAAATTCTCTTTTTTTGTTGTGTCTCTGCCAGGCTTTGGTATCAGGATGATGTTGGCCTCATAAAATGAGTTAGGGAGGATTCCCTCTTTTTCTATTGATTGGAATAGTTTCAGAAGGAATGGTACCAGCTCCTCCTTGTACCTCTGGTAGAATTCAGCTGTGAATCCATCTGGTCCTGGACTTTTTTTGGTGGGTAGGCTATTAATTGTTGCCTCAATTTCAGAGCCTGCTATTGGTCTATTCAGGGATTCAACTTCTTCCTGGTTTAGTCTTGGGAGAGTGTAAGTGTCCAGGAAATTATCCATTTCTTCTAGATTTTCTAGTTGATTTGCGTAGAGGCGTTTATAGTATTCTCTGATGGTAGTTTGTATTTCTCTGGGGTCAGTGGTGATATCCCCTTTATCATTTTTTATTGCATCTATTTGATTCCTCTCTCTTTTCTTCTTTATTAGCCAGTGCTAGCAGTCTGTCAATTTTGTTGATCTTTTCAAAAAACCAACTCCTGGATTCATTGATTTTTTGGAGGGTTTTTTGTGTCTCTATCTCCTTCAGTTCTGCTCTGATCTTAGTTATTTCTTGCCTTCTGCTAGCTTTTGAATGTGTTTGCTCTTGCCTCTCTAGTTCTTTTAATTGTGATGTTAGAGTGTCAATTTTAGATCTTTCCTGCTTTCTCTTGTGGGCATTTAGTGCTATAAATTTCCCTCTACACACTGCTTTAAATGTGTCCCAGAGATTCTGGTAGGTTGTATCCTTGTTCTCATTGGTTTCCAAGAACATCTTTATTTCCGCTTTCATTTCGTTATGTATCCAGTAGTCATTCAGGAGCAGGTTGTTCAGTTTTCATGTAGTTGAGGGGTTTTGATTGAGTTTCTTAGTCCTGAGTTCTAGTTTGATTGCACTGTGGTCTGAGAGACAGTTTGTTATAATTTCTGTTCTTTTACATTTGCTGAGGAGTGCTTTACTTCCAATTATGTGGTCAATTTTGGAATAAGTGCGATGTGGTGCTGAGAAGAATGTATATTCTGTTGATTTGGGGTGGAGAGTTCTATAGATGTCTATTAGGTCCGCTTGGTGCAGAGATGAGTTCAATTCCTGGATATCCTTGTTAACTTTCTGTCTCGTTGATCTGTCTGATGTTGACAGTGGAGTGTTGAAGTCTCCCATTATTATTGTATGGGAGTCTAAGTCTCTTTGTAAGTCTCTAAGGACTTGCTTTATGAATCTGGGTGCTCCTGTATTGGGTGCATATATATTTAGGAGAGTTAGCTCTTCCTGTTGAATTGATCCCTTTACCATTATGTAATGGCCCTCTTTGTCTCTTTTGATCTTTGATGGTTTAAAGTCTGTTTTATCAGAGACAAGGATTGCAACCCCTGCTTTTTTTTGTTCTCCATTTGCTTGGTAGATCTTCCTCCATCCCTTTATTTTGAGCCTATGTATGTCTCTGCATGTGAGATGGGTCTCCTGAATACAGCAGACTGATGGGTCTTGACTCTTTATCCAGTTTGCCAGTCTGTGTCTTTTAATTGGAGCATTTAGTCCATTAACATTTAAGGTTAATATTGTTATGTGTGAACTTGATCCTTCCATTATGATATTAACTGGTTATTTTGCTCGTTAGTTGATGCAGTTTCTTCCTAGCCTCGATGGCTTTACATTTTGGCATGTTTTTGCGATGGCTGGTACCGGTTGTTCCTTTCCACGTTTAGGGCTTCCTTCAGGGTCTCTTGTAAGGCAGGCCTGGTGGTGACAAAATCTCTAAGCATTTGCTTATCTGGAAAGGATTTTATTTCTCCTTCACTTATGAAACTTAGTTTGGCTGGATATGAAATTCTGGGTTTAAAATTCTTTTCTTTAAGAACGTTGAATATCGGCCCCCACTCTCTTCTGGCTTGTAGAGTTTCTGCCGAGAGATCTGCTGTTAGTCTGATGGGCTTCCCTTTGTGGGTAACCCGACCTTTCTCTCTGGCTGCCCTTAAGATATTTTCCTTCATTTCAACTTTGGTGAATCTGGCAATTATGTGTCTTGGAGTTACTCTTCTGGAGGAGTATCTTTGTGGTGTTCTCTGTATTTCCTGAATTTGAATGTTGGCCTGCCCTACTAGGTTGGGGAAGTTCTCCTGGATGATATCCTGAAGAGTGTTTTCCAACTTGGTTCCATTTTCCCCCTCACTTTCAGGCACCCCAATCAGACGTAGATTTGGTCTTTTTACGTAATCCCATACTTCTTGCAGGCTTTGCTCATTTCTTTTTCTTCTTTTTTCTTTTGGTTTCTCTTCTCACTTCATTTCATTCATTTGATCCTCAATCGCTGATACTCTTTCTTCCAGTTGATCGAGTCGGTTACTGAAGCTTGTGCATTTGTCACGTATTTCTCATGTCATGGTTTTCATCTCTGTCATTTTGTTTATGATCTTCTCTGCATTAATTAGTCTAGCTGTCAATTCTTCCACTCTTTTTTCAAGATTTTTAGTTTCTTTGCGCTGGGTACGTAATTCCTCCTTTAGCGCTGATAAGTTTGATGGACTGAAGCCTTCTTCTCTCCTCTCGTCCAAGTCATTCTCTGACCAGCTTTGATCCGTTGCTGGCGATGGGCTGCGCTCCTTTGCAGGAGGAGATGCGCTCTTATTTTTTGAATTTCCAGCTTTTCTGCCCTGCTTCTTCCCCATCTTTGTGGTTTTATCTCTCTCTGGTCTTTGATGGTGGTGACGTACTGATGGGGTTTTGGTATAGGTGTCCTTCCTGTTTGATAGTTTTCCTTCTGACAGTCAGAAGGACTGTCTGTTGGTCTGTTGGAGATTGCTTGAGGTCCACTCCAGACCCTGTTTGCCTGGGTATCAGCAGCAGAGGTTGCCGAAGATAGGATATTGCTGAACAGCGAGTGTACCTGTCTGATTCTTGCTTTGGAAGTTTCCTCTCAGGGGTGTACTCCACCCTGTGAGGTGTGGGGTGTCAGACTGCCCCTAGTGGGGGATTTCTCCCAGCTAGGCTACTCAGGGGTCAGGGACACACCTGAGCAGGCAGTCTGTCCGTTCTCAGATCTCAACCTCCGAGTTGGGAGATCCACGGCTCTCCCCAAAGCTGTCAGACAGAGTCGTTCGCGTCTGCACCAGCTCCCGCTACTTCCCCTGTTGGTCTTCAGCTGTGCGCTGTCCCCAGAGGTGGAGACTACAGAGACAGGCAGGCTTCCTTGAGCTGCTGTGAGCTCCACCCAGTTCGAGCTTCCCAGCGGCTTTGTTTACCTACTTAAGCCTCAGCAATGGCGGGCGCCCCTCCCCCAGCCTCGCTGCTGCCTTGCGGATAGATCGCGGCAGACTGCTGTGTTAGCAGTGAGGGAGGCTCCGTGGGCGTGGGACCCTCCCGGCCAGGTGTGGGATATATTCTCCTGGTGTGCCTGTATGCTTACAGCGCAGTATTGGGGTGGGAGTTACCCGATTTTCCAGGTATTGTGTGTCTCAGTTCCCCTGGCTAGGAAAACGGATCCCCTTCCCCCTTGCACTTCCAGGTGAGGTGATGCCTCGCCCTGCTTCAGCTCTCACTGGTCAGGCTGCAGCAGCTGACCAGCACCGATTGTCCGGCACTCCCTAGTGAGATGACCCCAGTACCTCAGTTGAAAATGCAGAAATCACCGGTCTTCTGTGTCGCTCGCGCTGGGAGTTGGAGACTGGAGCTGTTCCTATTCGGCCATCTTGCTCCGCCCCCTTCTAAAATTGTCTACATTCTTATAACTAGTAGGCAGCCTAAATAAATCTAGATCTTCCAAATTTTCCCACTATAATAATCTTTGGCAGAAAAAAGAAAATAATCAATAAACTTTGGTCAACTCTTGGGAAAGAGGAAGCAGAAGTGTTACTGCTATTTCCTTTGGCTCTATTAAAAAGCTGTTTGCAGATGCAACATTCCAGCTCCCAAAAGTCCCTAGAATGGTTATATTGCTGTTCTCCATTCCAACCCCATCAGGAATTACAGTATTCCTCTTCCCCAAGGAGTTTCATTCTGACATCCAAGAAATAACCACAGCTAGGCTGCTTTTCAGCCTCTCACAGACATTTTCTATGTTTTGACTAAATGTTAAAGAAAAAATTGAAAGCAAAGAAAATAATTTATTCAGTATATATAAATCATACTAGTTTAAAGAGGAAAATTATAAATATACCACACTCAATATATTAAAGATCAAGATCAACAGAACTACTTTGAAAATGTAAATTTATTTAACAATCAGTTGCTTAATATGTTTCATCTAAGCTTATAAATAAGTTGCCTCATATTATATATTCTTCAGAGATTAAAGATACCAGCTGGTGAAAGCTTCCTCTATGTTCTGTTGTAGTGTATGCATTCTTTCCTCCTTGCCTTTATCCTTTTCCTCTTCCCCCTCTTCTTCCTCTTTCTCCTCCCTCTTCTTCTTCTCTTGTTTCTCCTCCTCCTCCTGTCCCTATCAACATTTTATGACAATGATATAATCTGTGGATTGGTATATTTTAGCTATGCTGGCTAATTACTGGTTATTTTCTAGTTTATAAATATATTAATATGTTTGATAAGTTTGGCACTATGATTTCAACTCTCAGTAATGTAATCATCTTGTTTCAGTTTCCTTACATGAATGAAAGAAACACCTTGGATTTGTTTCGTGCCCTACTTTTTACGCAACACCAACTCACTAAATTTTGAAGGTTGAGGGATTGGAGAGAGGAAGAAACATATATTGTTTTGAGTAGAGTATTCTGTTTTTGCATTAATGATGACCTCTGTTGCTTGTGAAGCACATTTTTTCTGGCAGATCTTTAGATTCTGTCTCTGACAGACTGCTGTATAACATGTTTAATGAACATGATATAGTATGTAGTAAGTATTCCTGACAGTTCTGAATAAATATTCATCACACTAAAAAAGACAATGACCTACTCTATTCCCTTCATCATTAGAGGAACCAGTATACTTAATTCATTGCCCTGTGATTACAACGAACATCCAGGATCCTTTGGAAGAAATGTATGACTTATATTTTCATTTACTCCCTCTAAGATAAATTTCTTTTACACCTTCAAGTGATCAACACTATTTAAGAATATGCTTATATAAAGTTAAATAATCAAATAAGTAAGAAAGCCAGACAGTCAAACATATGTTTTAGACGTCTTTTCTGTGATGTAGATCATACATCTGGATGAATGGTTCTGTATTTAGATTTTTATTTGGAATGCTTAAAATCATCAGGGCTTCTCTTTAAAGTCTTTCAAAATACAACATAAACACAGCCAAAAATGTAAGATTTAGTCCAAAAATCTTTTGGTAACCTTGACCTACTTACCGTTCACTAAATTTAAAGACAAAATTGAGATAAATTGTACTGTGTATTATTTCAAACAAAAACAAAAAAAGTAAAAGAATTTAAATTAATCAATATTTTTATGAGATATAATCTTGATGAAATTAACATAAAGGACACAAGAAAATAAAAATAAGGCTATAAAGCAAACTATTAGTAACAATTTTGGAAATGCTGACTTTTTATTCCATTAGAAATTATAGTTTGCCTGTAGACTCAGGGTGAACATATCACTTTCTTTTCAGTTAAAATAATAATTTTGACAAAGAGAAAAGCTAAATAGTCTTTTAAGACAGAAATACTATACTTTAAAACACTATAAAAGATATATAGTTCAAATTAAAGCTAAATAACATCTTATTAATTTAATTTTGAAACATAGGTATAAATAATTCTCCTACCCATGATAAAAAAGTTTTTGACCTTCACCTCCAACTTGACAATGGATATACAACTTTGTTGAAACTTTGAATGAATTGAATCTGTTAAAATTAACCTCCCTCCAAAAAAAAATGTTCTGAATAGAAATCCAGCCACAACGGTATTGAATTTCTCTAGGGTCAACATTAGAGCTGGCTACCATTCAGAGAATATTTGGCTTCAGCTAATTGGAAGAGTCAGGTCTATTAAATTCCAGGTCAATCTTCAGAAGCAGAGAAAAATGATTATAGAATAGTAATAACAATAGCTAATATTTATTTAAAGTTTTCAGGTTGCCAAGTATTACTTTGTATAATTTTTCATTCATTACCTCAAGAAATCCTCACAACTCAAAGAAGAAAATAACATTAGTTTTCATATCTTATATACGGAAAACTGGGACACAAAGAAGGTATGTAACCTGTCCAGTGAGAGCCAAATTGCGGCCCCAAACAATTTGATCTCAGAACCTACAACTTTTTTCACTACGCTACTCCATATCTGGGTAGATGACTTAGGGTAAGCGTAAAGCTTAAGATTGCAAAATTGTTGTATATCAGCATATACAATAGGTATTTGACAGAATTCATTCATTCATTCATTCATTCATTCATTCATTCATTCATTTATGTGTTCTTTCCTCACATTAGTTGAGTTTATTGGATTCCTATAAGCTGGTTCCCACATAAAATTAATTTCATATTGAAAAGCTAAGCACAACCCCATTGCAAGGAGCCAACAGACTTAACCATGGGTATTGAAAACAGGTTTTTTCCCTCATTAGGCTTTGTTTCTTAACCTGAAAATTAAGGATTCTTTAGTTCATTCTACTAAAAGCTTTCAAATATACTTTGAATTTACAATATATCAGATAAGGAGACAAATATGGGCCCTGCCTCAAGGAACATACAGTGTGGTTGAAGAGACAGATATTTAACCAAGCATTTGAAATAACGTATTATTAAGGGATACTTCCATGGGAAGCTACGGAGGCAAATGTGAGTGTTGGGTAAGGCATGGATGTGGGGACTGGACCTGGAAATGTGGCTTCTGGGTTGCTTAATTCTAGGTGTCTTGGTTTGCATCAGAGGCTCTTAGATAGCATCACCTGCCTGCAGCCATATGCGATTATTTGAGCTGTTCTTGAAAGTATTGAATGAAAAACTGCGAGTAAAGGAAAATGCTTCGTAAGTGGTAACATACTATACAAATATAAAATACTATATTGTTGTCATGATTGTTGTTCAATTACTATTAACAAATGGTGTAAACAGATCCATTGTTTGCTTGGAAGATGGAACAGCATCTTTTTAACCCTGAAGAGGAATGGAAGTTAGCAAAACAGACACTGTAGATTAGTAACATATTGTCAACTTTTAAAATTGCACAATAAAACAATCCTCATTGACCAGTCATAATTACTATATGTACTTATTTGTGGTTAGTTTGTTATCATAATTTTCCTATTTTGAGGAATCTTGGGTTGCGTTGGCAGGCATTGATTTGTCCTATTTTGCTTTCAAAATATATTTTTATATCTGCACAAGGATATTATACAACTTGTATGTTTTATCCCATATGTAGAAACGTCAGGGAATTTTGAGAGATGTGTTTAAAATGTCATACATCTTAGAAAATATACCTCTGATATGTTTTAATACTTTTGCCCTTAGAGTCTATACAATTAGTATTTGCTGCTCTTCTTTATCTACATATTTTTCTTCATTAGAGTTTTAAAATAATATTTTTTAAACACATGAAAAAGAGTGTTACTTGAAAACAATCTCCAAATGTTTCAATGTGTTACTTCATGCAGAAATAAGGATAAGGAAAATTCTGATAAAATTGTTTTCATCTGTGGACATTTTCCAAATTCAACTTTTGGTAAGTATTAATATCAACAGCAGGAAAGACTGGTAATACTTAGTAGGGGTAATTTTTCAAAGTACTGGTTGGAGTTTGAAGCCACACTATTCCTATTGACCTTAATAAAAATCATATTTCTAAAATATAAGCAAATGATTTGAGTCTGTAAAATGTGCAGATTCGAGTCTGTAAAATGAGAGTTAATATTGATATTTAATTAATGATAGATTAACTACAAACTTTATTCTAAACATGCCACTTAAGTGCAATGATCAGAAAATGAGCAAAAACTGCATCTAAAATTAAAGAATCAATTCATTTTTACATAAACATTTCCTCTACTTTGGGAATCTTTGCCTTTCTAATTATTCTTAAGTCCATGAAATCACTCAATGGTTTATGCCAGCATCATTAATACCTACAATGATGCCTGGAACATAGACAGCTATCAATAAAATTTTGATTTAATTAAATAATTGAATAATTGTGCTTTCCCCTTCTCTTTTTCTCTTCAACTAAAAATTCTATCATGTCAGTGTACAGGAAAACAAATAATGAATGAAACAAAAAAGTTGACTAAATAGTGATGTCTCCACCTCCTAGAGTGAGATTTTCCTATTGATTTGTGTGCTGTTTCTGTAATGGAAAGGGCAGCTCTTCCAGACTTCTTTAACTTTGTGCATTTGGGGTTATTTTTTCAACTCTCTTTCCTTCCATCCCCCAAAATGGTTTCTATCACTTTGCCTTGCTTCAGAATTCATATGTACTTTCAATGGCTTTGCTCCAAAAGTTCGGAAAGTAATTTTTTATTTGTCAATTAACCACTAACACAAGGTAATGGTATTTATACTGGTAATTCTAAAAACAATTTTCTCTGCTTGACCTGCATCAAGCATGCAGAGAAAAATAATGTCTGCCTGATAATGTAGTCACTAATAAAGTAGGTAGAAGAGAAGGGAACCTACCGTTTTTGAGTACCTACTATGTGCTACATACAATCTTGACAATTATTTATAGATATAGGTATTACCTGAATTTTAAAGATGTGGAAATGGAGACTTTTAGAAGTGAAGACACTGTTTGACCCCCTTCTATCTTCTAGGAATATAGTAACTTGTGTAAGCTTTCAAAAGTAAGATCTTTAAAGTCTAAGTTCTTTCTTCCTATATTATAGTAATTAATAGTATACACAAGAACATGTGTTTCTCAAACACAATGCAAAGAAAAAATTAAAAATTAAAAAACGTATCTTGAAAAAGACGAAAAGCATAAGACATTAAGAAAAGGACCATATGTATCTATAAGCACACACTATATATATATGCATAAACATATACACCATATATACACACATATAAATACTGTGTACAATGTATATGTGTGTGTAACTTACATTTACATATAATTTACAATGTGATGACTTTGTGTGATTTTAACGACTCTATATTACTCATCCAAAAAATTACATTTTGGTTTTATCAAAGTTTCTTCCTCTTCATATTAAGCATATACAATGGTATTTAGTAAATCATAGACTTCTTTTTTTTTAACCTTCTAAAGACCATTGATTTGTCCTTAATATTTTAAATAAAGATTGTTCTTATTTTTAATTTTTTTACTGATATATCATATTTGTACATTTGGGGTACGTATGACAATTTGTTACATGCATAGAAGTGTAGTGATCAAACCAGAGTATTTAGAATATCCATCACATCAAACACTGATAATATGTATATGTTGGGAACCTTTCCAAAACTCTCTTCTAGGTATTGTTGTTATCTACAGTCATCCTACTCTGCTACTAAACTTCTTCCATCTAACGATCTGAGTAATCCATAAACCTCTAATCAATCCTATCTTCCTATTATATTCTTGTTTGAGGGGGGCATTAGAATCAAACTTTTATTATTATATGATGGCATCATCCAATAGGTAATAGACGAAAAAAAATCTGTTACATGATTTGATAGTGGTGACGGGAAGTTTCATGGTTTTGTAGAGATAGCACAGATTCTAAAGTTACACAGGACCAGTGCCCACTTACTGGGCTTATGACCATTAGCGAAGTCTTACTAAATCCAAATTTCCTCAGCTGTGAAATGGGCAAATTTATGTGAGCTTTAGAAATAACAAAGTGCCTTGCAGAATGCCTCAATAAACACTTTGGTAATGAACAAACAAATCCACTGACCATTTTTAGTTGAACCCCGTGATAGACCCTTGTCTAACATCTTCATAGAGTATCAGAGCTTCCTATTTTCCTCATTATTTGTGTGGGATAAGCTATGTTATCTCAGACAAAACTAGAATAATCTGAACTAAAATATACTAGGACAAACTATTCAAATGACAACTTGCTCTGTTAACCACAATTGCCGTATTCCCCCTACAACTTGGTTTGGCTAAATTCCTAAAGAGATCCACAATATCTTGACAAAAATTAATAATTAAGAGAAATTGGTATGAGCAGAAAATGAATAAAGCAATTATCTGGCAACATTTCTCATTTGAAAGCTCATTTTAAATGGCTTCAAATAAAAGATATGTATTTATATGGTTATATGCATTGGCTATTATTGTTTTAATGGCATTCTTCTTATTAGCTATATATTTAGTAGCTATTTTTGTGGTTATAATTATTTTTTGAAACTTTCTGGTCCTCATATGTTTCTTCAATAAAATACAGACACAAATACCACATATGTTTCAAGCCTTGAACTAGAACTGGAAATCTTCTGAGATATTTCAGCTGTAATATCTACAAGTAAGTAAATTTGCAAACAATAAATGAGTGTGAGTCTCTAAACCTCTGCTTGAATAAAATGTAATGAATTATTTTATTTCCTTTTAGAATATTATTCACATTGTACTTTTCACTTTTTGCTAAGGATGAGGTGATATTTCTGAGATGCTGGGGCTCGGTGCTACTCAGGTGCTATCATCATATCTTCAGTTGTGCTGCTTCTCGGGTCCCTTTTCACTGGCTGCGTCTTGGACAGACAGATCAGGATTTTATAATGCACTCCATTAGAATGTTCCTCCCGAGTTTATTAGGAATAAATGTTTTTCAGTTTGCTAGTTCTTATCTTTTTGCTCATTTTGTAGGGAATGTTTTTATCCATTGACGAAACACCTTTTCTTTAAGCAACCTTCCACTCTCACGAATTCTTTATTCTATATTGGGGAAATTAAAATAGCTGCACATGTAATATCTTTTCTATACTGATTGAAAACTGCGCTCAGTGTCTCCTAGTTTCTATTTCTAGTTTGTGATCAGATAAGAATCTGTCTGTGTTATTCCCATTTCACTCTGGTAGGGTAATCTGATCTTCTGAAGCTTTTGTATTAAAATGACAAAACGTGGCTCACTGTAGATTTTCTTATTTATCATTTTTTTCTTTTTTTTGTTTACATAAATTCATCATTCTTAAAGAAGATATTACATATGATGTTTTGGTGCTTACAAAGCTTTCTTGTGGCTATATGCATGATGAAATAAAAATAAAGGTTCATTTGCATTAAGATTTATAAGTTATTGTTATCATGGCTCAAATTGTGATTTAATGAAGGGCCTAGACCTAATGTTTAATGCTATTCTCATTAGCTAGAAGAATAAAATGTTACCTCTCCATAAAATATTTAGTGTAGGAAACATGTAAAAAAGAAATATGTTTGCAGATACAATTAGAATGAAGGGTAAAATGTGTCAGATTTGGAGCAAAAGTGAAGGTGGGAATAGCAGTATCATTTTAGGGCCTAATGTTAAAAGTTACTCTGCCTTGTATAATTCAATTCAAGGAGACAATGACCTACATATTCAAGGAGGCTCTGGAATGTATGGTGAGAAATATATGCCCAGAAGAAAGAGAATGATAATTCTGATATGAGTTAATTGTGAGAGATGCCTTTCTAAGGGATGAGAGAAAAAATGCCTCTCAGTTATGAGCGAAAAGAATCCTTTAGTTTAAACACATCACTGTTTGTAAATATAATACATATTTAATAACTGTCTTGTCCATTTTGCCTGCTGAAGATATGTTTACTTGCTTTGTGTTATGTAAAAACACATATTAAGAAAAAAATTGTTAAAAAACATTAATTTTAATTACTCTTATTTGACAAAAATTTTAAGCTCCTGACTTTAAGTTTTATATGTCTCACAGCAAAATGAAGTCAACTTGCAGAAATTATTTTGAAAACAACAGAAATTTAGTTTTCCATTTAAAAATGTTTTCTAAAAACTTTTAAAGAGGACATACATTCTGTTCATTTAAAACATTCATAAGTTGTGATGGTATTTCCTTTTTACTTAAAAGCTCAGATATTTTATAGGCCTGAGAAGCAATTTCTAGGTGAGGAGTAATCATTGGCCTAATAAAGGTAGATTGCTGCAAGCCTCTCTTCTCCCATTTCCCTTCTTTGTGACCTTTATGCATCCACACTTTACATGCTCTTCCTACCCCCTACCATAAAATTGTCCAGCCATTTCTCACCCTCATTTGTATGATTTTCCTTAATGGCCAAATGTGTCATGCTATTCCACATGGTCCCTTCATTCAGCTGAATCTGCTTGAAATTTTGCTCTTGATTTCCTTTGTCGTTTTATACCATCTTTCCCCTCCTTTTGTTTCTTGAATTCCTAAAATATTTTTTAGTATCTAACAAGTTAACCTAAATAAATAGCTCACATTTTTAAATGCCAAATCAACACGCTTTCTTTTCTATATTTGAGTCAATGTGAATTTTACTAGGATTTTTTTAATGAAACAAAATCACAAATTAAATCCAAGTCTTCAAAGAATATTAAAACATACCTGCCAAACACCTACAGCCACACACATGCCCCACACATACTGTCTTGTTCTACAAGTACTTTGCATCACAGAATTTTTTAAAAACTGGTTTCCAATGTGATAACTAAAAATTTTGAATTTCTTGATCTTAATTTCTTAGTGCAAGCCAAATGCTTTAGACTAAACCCATAACCATAAAACTGTATTTAGTAGAAATACAAGCTTCTTTTAAATATGTGGTATTTTAAAAGCTGGAACACTAGTTAACTTGTTATATGATAATTAGGAGATATATATATATATATATATATGTATGTCGTTTTACTTTATGATGCTTAACACCATTTTGATTATTAGCAAGAGAAATATTCAGTGTTATGCTATCGCTACCTCAAGCATTGATTAAACTCTCTGCTATTCATGAAGGCTGACAGGGATTCAAAGGAGGAAATGTAAAACTTGAAGGTACAGCAGAATAGTGACATTTCACTCTATAAAACTGCCAATATTTTAATCCTGCATGTAAATCATTTTCATCCGTTCAATTCTATATCTTAATCTGTATACCGAGTAAAATACTCAGTTGTATTAACTTTAATAAATAACAGTGTGATATTAATCACCATCTATTTCAAGGTCCTTGTGAGTAAGTAAGCTTTTGTTGTTGTTATTGCTGTTGTTGTTTTTCATACGCTCCCCAATGTCCTTACCATCCTGTGAATAGATTGTTAAGGTATATTTTTCATTTTCCTGCAGTGAACAACCTACCTTTCATTATTTTGTTATTTAGAATCTTTACTTTCTCAGCTTAAATGATGTCTTTGTCAATGATAACGTTGTATTCATTTAGAGTGATGATTGATATGGTAATAGATACAGTGTGATTGAAAGCAACTTTGTCAATAAGAAGGCCAAATACTCAAACTGTGTATTGGTCTGAATTTGCTCATTATTGGAGACCTTTCATAGTCATATTGACTTGCTGTCCAAATGTTGTTACTTACCTGATCCTTCCATTGTTTAAATGGTATAGACATTGGTATTGAACATAACATCTCCCAATATTTGTCTTAAAACACACATGGCTCAATTATGCAATGTCAAAGTATGTTATAAACATGTATATAACAGAGATTTTGAGTTTAAAGAAGACATTTTAAAGTTTATAAAAAAATCAGAAAAACTTACAAGTACTATATCATTGTACTCTTAGTCCACTATATTTTAAATTTTAAAACATTGCTTTTGTCTGCTTTTATTAGCAAAAATATTTGAATAACAAATATTTCATTATTACTCAAGTATTTGATACTGTTACATTTGTCTTGGAACAGTTATTACAAAATAGTTTGCTACAAATTCCATGACGTTTTAACCTATACAGGTAGAAACATATTCAAAACTACAAAATTGCCGCTGAAGAGATTCAGTGCAAGGATCATCATTATGAAAGACTGTTTGATCCACTCAGGAAAACTCGTTTTCTCTTTCCTCTGGGTGCCCCACACAGCTGCCAGAATGGGGATCATCTTCTTTCCCCATAGGTCTATGTGCAGGCTGAGATCATCCATTCTTGTCCACGTTTTATGTCCCAGTACTTCCAAATGTGCCTGGCACTTAGTAGATGACATAAACATGTTTGTTGAGTCTAAGAATATGAGGGATTCAGGGATCCAAAACTAAAGATGAATGGATTACTATTGCTCCCATACAGCACTTAATATAGAAAAAGACCTTTCTCAATTATCTAAGAACAAGTGCAACCCAAATATGATGCACATACATGCTTCCTGATCATCATGCTATAGAAACAGATGATAACATAAAAATGTATTTTTCTGTCTACCCACAGATAAAATCATCCATGCTGTCAAATATTAGGATTACTTTTATTTCTCAAAAAAGTCAACCTACTTTAGTTTATGACCAAATATTCTCTTCTTATTGCATTGCACACTTTTTACTTCTATGTTTATCAATAGATTAATCATTTAGTTTTCCAAGGAATGATGTCTAAATTGTCCAAGAACATCGCTTTTCTTTTTGTCTGAGTTGCTTGAGTGTCAGGGTCATTTAAATAATCCTTGTCCATAGCTTCCCATGTCTATCAATACTTCATTTGCAATGCCTTTTTTTATCCTGTCCTTGTTTTCCACATTTGTTGCTGTCTCTCTAATACAGGCCCTGATAACTAGTGTAACTGTCTTACTAACTAGACATTGGGCCCCTGTGTCTCCCCTCATCTTCTACTCCCATTTCGCCGTGAAGCCTGCTTGCGATCATGTTACTCAAAGCCTTCCATTTGCTTACAAGGTGAAATTCAAACTCACTATACTAGCATTCATGTAATCCCTTGTTTTGATCCCAACCTATAATTTTAACTTTATCTCCCCATGTCTACTCTACATGAACTCAATCTACACACTGTATCCAGCACACCTTGCTCTTTTCTATCCCTAAGCTTATGCTCAGTTACATGCCCTTGTCTGACTGCATTTCTCCATTTTCACAATGTTAAGCCCTGCCTATCTTTCAGATACTAATTCTTTCACTAACCTCTCCTAACTCCACAAAATAAAAGCAATTATTCGGGTTCACTTTCATGTGAAGGGTAGCACGATAAACCTCCTTATTGCCCTTACTGATTATGACCCAAAATAGAAATGTCACATTAATTCTTAGGTACTGTGTATCATCCAGCAGTCTGGCAGGCTTCACGGGTGTGTGAAGTGTACAGTCACATGGGGCTATACTCTTGGAAGGGATCCAGGTTTGGATTCATGCTCTGTTGTCTCCATCTTCAAATTATTAAATTTTGAACAAGGGTTCTTAAAATTTCCTTTTGCACTGGGCCTCACAAATTATATAGCTAGTCCTGTCTAGCAGTGTATTCTGCACAAAGTACTTACTCAATAAATATCTGTTAAACAAAGTGTTGACAATTTCTGAGCTCATTTCCCTCCTCCAATGAAACAAAACCAGGTAAAAACCTGAGGTATAACTCAGTTGATGCCTTTCTTTTTTATAATCATGCAATGGAGCTTGATAAAGCGATAACTAAGTGAAATATTCTGGATACATTAGGATTTATCCCAGTGTGATGTCATGAATTTTAAAAAAGTTGGCAACACTTCATAAAGGTTGAATTAGGTTTTATACGCTTAGTTACAGAATAATTATCATCCTAACATTTAGTAAAATGATGACTTGGGATATATATATTTCACCCTGAAATGGGTAAATATACCTTACGTATTTTACCTCAACCTAGTATGTTTGCAATGATTGAATTAGTTAGAAAAAATGAGCAATATATTCATTGGATAGTATGATGCACTATCCAATCAGTCCAGTTGTATTAGCTAATTCATATGACATTTCCTGAGGCTGGCAAAATAGTTGGAAGCATACATGTATAATTATTATTTAGAAAATGGCAATAGAGTGGGGTTGTATAGAATTTGATAATGACAGAGAAGGTTAATACCACCTTTAGATCCTGTCCTACGTGGCATATCATGTGCAGGATTTTAAATATGTCTGGCAAGAATTTTCTTCTCTGAGTGATATCGAGTAAGGTTGATCTAGAAATATTTCCAGACTATTTAGTCTTTTTTATTCTCTACAGATTTTGCCTTGAGTGCATACTCAAGGCTAAATTCTCCCTGTCCAAGATTTACAATAGAAAGAATCCTTCAAGGACACTCTGTACTCTCTCTGTGTGTACTGAATGCCTCAACTCTGAATAATATGCCTAGGGTCGCATGCACAGTTGAGAAATTTAAACACCAATGTGCACGTAGCTATATCTTTCTCTTCTTGTTTTAGGAGTTATATATTTATATTTTATAATCCAATTTTCTTTATTCTATGTCTTACTATGGAAGTGGCAATAAAAAATATAATAAGTAAAGGTGACTTTTATTTAGCTGCCATGCTAGTTAATTCCCTAGCCTCAGAACACATGAATTAGAGAAATGTTGTATGTTTTATGGACAGTTTTTTGTTTACTAAATATTAGGTAAATATGCATGATTCAAAAATATTAGTAGGTACATGGTGAGTCTTAAATTCTTTAAGATTTAAAACTTCTGTATGCCTGAAAGCTTCAAATTAACTGATATTAAATTCCATTCTATTCATAATATCTGGAATTTCCAAGTATGCAATGAAACAATGATTATCATTAAACAGCAATATTTCCAATCAATGCTAGTACAAAAAATGTTGGAGTTTTATATTTAAGATGTGTTTAGAAAAAATATTTCTGAGACTATTAGCCAATTTTTTTTAGCTCCTTCCTCATAGTGAAGCATGGAAACTTATTTGGAAAAAGTCCATAATTTTTAGATGAATGATATATAACAATGGTTTTAAATTCTTGACACAAATATCAAAAACAAACTCTAAATCAAGACTTTAGCATTTCAGTGTTTCGGTGTTATTTATACAAGTTATTCTACTTGGCCTGAAAATGCATCATGAATAAATGTGAAAAAGAGACCTATGTAGAAGTAAACAGCACACTGTGTGGCAAATACTAAACAAAATACAAACCCTAAACCAGAGTACAGACTCTATGATAATTTTCAATACGTTGAACATATGGGACATTCATAGACATTTTCTGCAAGTCTAGTGAATGAGAAAGATTACGTTCTAATCACAGAAAGATTATGCTCTAATAGTTTCCATAGAAAATCTGGTGAATTAAAACTTAATAGCATTTTAAACAGAATATATATTTGAAAAGGGCCAAGTCAAAAGTAGATTATATTTTAAAACATATGAATATTCAAGAGTTTTAGGTGGAGAAAGAAGGAGGAAATGATTAAGATATTTAGAGGCAAATAACATAAAGTAACATAATCTTGCTTTCATCTTGGATCTAACCCTAAACCAAAGATGTGACAGGATGTGATTGGCTTTTATATTTAAGATCTCTTATTAAGCATTTGTATTTTTAATAATTTATGGATAGAAGAGACTTTGAATTTTCCAGCTGAAAAGGGTAGGGTTATTTGGAGAAGGGTAGGGGGAGGAGATGACCTCTAAGAAAACTGTCACAGTCAAGATCACTAGCCAAAAATATTTACTGATTAAAACAAACAAACAAACAAACAAAACAAAAACTTCTCTAAGGGTTAATTAATCAATTTATGTTACATTTTCAGCTAGCATTTTTTTTTTTTTTTTTTTTTTTTTTGAGACGGAGTCTCGCTTTGTCGCCCAGGCTGGAGTGCAGTGGCCAGATTTCAGCTCACTGCAAGCTCCGCCTCCCGGGTTGACGCCATTCTCCTGCCTCAGCCTCCCGAGTAGCTGGGACTACAGGCGCCCGCCACCTCGCCCGGCTAGTTTTTTGTAGTTTTTTAGTAGAGACGGGGTTTCACCGTGTTAGCCAGGATGGTCTCGATCTCCTGACCTCGTGATCCGCCCGTCTCGGCCTCCCAAAGTGCTGGGATTACAGGCTTGAGCCACCGCGCCCGGCCAGCTAGCATTTTAAAAGAACCATCACACTGGAAACTAAGTAATCCAGCTCCACCTGTATGCTAATAATGTTTGCTAATATCTCTCTTCTTGATGGCACACGACTTGAGTAATTCTCTGACCGTATCTCATCTATTTAGTGCTGCCCGATGTATAATGGCATGTAGATATAAATACTAATGGAGAAAGTGCACTGCCTTAGGGAACACCCATCATGACAAGTAACTAATTGCTTTATGTACATTAGTACCAAGTGAAGCGTTTTACATCTTCTGAAAGGCACCAGCACCCTCTACTTTCTAATTTACCAAAATGTCATGTCCCCTCCCGAAAGACAGGATTACAAGACTTTTTTGAAGCATCTCACTAACTCCTCTCAATTCACTATTCCCTGCAAGCTGGGTTGAGAATTATTCTAAGTCAGAGATTGTATAATAATTCACACGAAATCACTCATGGTTGTGTAATTTTATTTCATTTAATGCCTAAGTTTTTGTTACACACACACACACACGTGTGTGTGTATGTGTGTATTCCAACTGTAGACTCTTGATTTCTGATGAACAAAGATCACTTGGATTTAATTTATATGGAATTAAAAGTGTTACAGTATTGCTCACTTATTGTATAAGAAATTGCTAGTCATGTAAGAGGAAAATAAAGGAAACACACACACACCTTCTTTTGAAAACGAAACTGAAAAATACATTTCGGAAAAAACAAGCCTCAACCATTAATTACATTTCTAACATGGCATGGAGTGTTATACTTCAATGTATGTGTCTTTAATCTGTGTACCTGGTGATGATGGACCATTATTACAGAGTTAACATACATGATGTGAAATGCAGAATTGCTTAGTTTGATGAAGTTTCCTGTCATGAAACCCAAAGATTTCAATGGAACAGTTTGCTGCTGCAATCACCAAAGGGGTTCTAATGATAATTATCTAAAATTAATGAATGCAATTTCAAACAGAGGGAGGCAAGTTAGAGCAAATCTTTCCAATCTTTCCTTCTACTGTTATTCTTATACCCTCATCATATATTTTTACTGCTTTCATATTTGAAAGTAATCCTGCTTATAAACATAAACTGTATTTGAGTGACACAATAAGCTATTTGTTCTAACATCTCAGCACTGCATTTTCTAATTTTGTGGTATTTCTTTTTCATGATGAAAAATATCAGAAACTCTCCTTGCACACAGCACAAATGTTTTCTTCCCATAATGAAGAAAAGTGCCACGTTGTGCATCAGAGAAGAAAAAACAGGTATGTAAGGGAGAATATAAAGAAGCAATTATGTGTATTACTGAAGAACTTTTATTTTATATTGAAAGATGTATATATTACTTTAAATGATAGGCATTGCCCATCTGGTTTTGGGTGCCTGTGGGAAGATTGGAGGGAATTTATGACACAGACGAAAGAAGCAATACTGAAATAGGGAGGAGCGATCGCACAGTGGGCCAATCTGGCAGAGGCTGCCACAGTAGGTCTGGGGTAGCCAAACATGGGTTTCGATCTCAGTTCCCCACTAGGACCATGGATGAGTTTAATCTTCCCACAACTCAATTACATTATTTATACCATTGTATTCATACCATTGGTCATTAAAGTATGTTTCTTATGGGGCTATAACGAGAATGATATGAAATAATGTAACCAGTAATTATATGAAAGATGTTAGGCATAGTGCAAGTAAAGCCTTAAAAAATAGCTAATTTTCTTTTTGTAGTAATCATTGATTATAGTAAAAACAGGCTTTCTTTACACATTCTGGTTTGCGCATCTGATTTGTTTAACTGACTATCAGGTTAATCACTACAAAAGCCAGCATTATCTATGTTAAGAAGCAGCCCTTATTTATACTGAAAATGATTTTTTGAATTCAAGATATTAAAAAAAAGGATTATTTGAGCTAAATTAAATTCTCAGTATAAAAATAAGAATTAACATAAGTATTGATATATATAAAGTGAATTACAAGTCATTTACAAATATTATCAAGTGCAGTTTTTGCTCATTCTTCTGTATTAATCATCATTCAGTATTATTTTCCTTCTTGTAAATGTTGAACACCGACATTTTCCTGTTTAATTATTTTAGGCAAGTTTCAAATTTGTTCCACTTATTCATAGATGTGTATTATGAAAATGTGTCGAATATATAATAAAGAAAGATCTGACTAGGAAATCCCTGCAGAAGTTCTCTGGATTATAAGCCCTGGCAAAATAGGTGAGAAACGTGGAATGCTAAAAAGAGAGAGAAAAAAGCTTAAAGAAGTGCCCAAAACAAATGCTCCAGGGCATGTTTGTGTGGTCCCAAATCTTAATTTCTATGATAACATAGTAACATCATGTCTATAAATGTTGATATATTAAATTCTAATAATCAATTAATTATTTTTATTACGTATCTGATGCCAGTGTTCAGACTTTCCTAATTCCAAATTGAGTATTGGTCTCTATATGGTCACCCAAACAAAGGCAACTAAGACCACAAATTCAGATGTTGCTACTGTTGGAATACTTGACTAGGAGTTTCTGGTAAAGGACCAGGAGAAATCAATTTACACAAGTCAATTTTTAAGGATGCTGAAAAAATGTAGAGCTAAGAGATACATGTAACAGAGAAGGAAAGCAATGGCAAGAAGAGCAAGGGGATTGTCTCAGATATTACAGAAAACAAAGAAGCTTTTTTTATAGGGTGTTATTTTATGGTGCAGAAGCAAGGCTGCAAGACACAAAATGACAAAATGTGAGATAGTTCATGAAAGTGTCTCTTTTATTTCTATGTGCAATGTAAGGTTACTTAGACTCACTGTGATCCAGAGTAACTAGTACCAATCTGAGGTCTTGTTTGTGGCTTTTGGACGATTGTGAGATTGCACACTTGGCATAAACATCGCGCGTATTTCAGTGGGGCTTGGAAGCAAGGGAAGAACCAATAGATTCTGAAATGACTTCTTGGGTAGCCACTATCAGCCTGGAAGGCTAGAACTTAATATCATACACAAGACTACCATGTGCTCCTCAAAAGCTACCAGAAATAATTACTTTGTGAGCAAGCTGGAGAAAGAACCAGTGAATTGTACTAATAAATTCCCAGTTAACACTGATCCTTTGTTTTGAAAATGGTTCAAAAAAGGGATGATCTTTTAACTTGATTGTAGAGCAAGTTTAAGCTTCTAAGCTAATTCTCTAAAATAATTTTGATTATTTTTTATTCACAAAATAATTCTAATTTTATCATATTTAACATCAAATATATTTTAAGAATACATCAGCCAGACGCGGTGGCTCACGCCTGTAATCCCAGCACTTTGAGTGGCCGAGGCAGGTGGATCATGAGGTCAGAAAGTCGAGACCATCCTGGCTACTAACACAGTGAAACCCAGTCTCTACTAAAAATACAAAAACATAGCTGGGCATGGTGGTGGGTGCCTGTAATCCCAGCTACTCAGGAGGCTGAGGCAGGAGAATGGTGTGAATCCGTGAAGTGGAGCTTGCAGTGAGTTGAGATCGTTCCACTACACTCCAGCCTGGGCGACAGAGTGAGATACTGTCTCAGAAAAAAAAAAAAAAATCAAAATGTGACAAATCTGATCTAGCTACAAAAAATAATATTCACTTTTGTTATTGTGAGTAATGAAGCTTGGCATTGATTAAGTAGCATATCTATTTTTCTATAAATATGAGATCTTTTTATTGTCCCAAGAAGTTTAATATTCTATACTTAGTCTTCAAAGGGATAGGAAAAGTGTACAATTATAATATTCCGAGAAAATATATAGGTGCATACATGTGTATACATGTATGCACCTATATGTATTATTTAGATAGATAAGACTTCTTACTGAGAAAATGCCTGTGTTTTGCATACTTATATATATGTGAGTTGCTGTAACACTGCTTTATGTTTTGCTACAATTAAACCTTTCTTTTTTGCACATCTTACACAGAAAAGAAAAAAGTTTATTTCACCTTCTTCTTTAGGCATTATGTAACATGAGTCGCCCACATATTATACCCTCTTGGAAATCCTGATACTAGGAATTTAACCCATCACATGGTAAGTTAATAATCTTCTGTTACCAACAGTCACTCTTTCCCAATTTCACCACTAACTTTAAAGGTCTTTCTCCCAGTTCCCCAGGGTAAATGCTTCATATTCATTTTCATGTTCCCTGGTGCTTTATTTTATTTGTTTTGGTCTGTTATGTTTCTTAAGCCTCCCTTTCCATCTTAATAATCAACACTTTATTCCAGGCATCCAGGGTGTCTCATCTGCATAATTTTACTAGAGATCTAGTCAATTCCTTGCCTCCAGCGTTCCTCCACTGTCCTTAATTCCCTGTATCCTCTAAAATAATTTTCCTCCAGTCCTTCTTTTTCCAACAAGTCACTTGCTTACTTTTCATTATTCTAAATCTGGCTATCTTACGCTTTCAGTGTTTCACTGTCAATTGCATTTCTAGCTAACTGTTTTTGCTCTTTAGAATTTCTGCTCTTGTCAAGTTAAATATGCATGTCTTTCCTGTAGTTGACTGTTTAATGTTCCAGCCTTAACGTCAGTCTTTGTTTCCCACAGTTCTCCTGTATCTCTAACCCTAAGTTCCTTTCCTAACTTTTCAATAATGTAGAATAGTGTGCTCACGGAATAAGAGAGGATGGAGTCACTGAAACCAATTTACACATAATCTGAAATTCTGCTCTGCTAATAATAAATATTTTCAAGTGGAGGAAAACAGATAAAAAAATCACTTGAAGAGTGTATTAGATGAGGTTTCCTGGGAAACAGACTGAGACAGAGATTCTCTTACAGGAAGTCTTTTGAGATGTGCCCTTGGAATTAACACCTGTAGGGGAATAAAAGGAGAACGATTGGGCAGAGGGAAGTGTTGAAGATTCAGCCAAGGGAATCTCTTCAACTGAGGATAATTCCCAAAGAACCAAACACTCCCAGTAGCTGAGGAATGAATGTCCCAGGGCTAAAGAGGGTATCTGGGTGGCATACCATAGCCTCCACTCACAGACTAAGACAATAATTATATATAATTCTGTAATTATAGATGCAAAACATGGAATCACAGAGACAAATTTATCTCTGCTTAGTAGGATTATAAGTGATATTTACATATTATCATTTATAATTTCTAATATTTTCTATATTGGTTACAAAAATAATGAAGTTTTAATCAGATACAAGAAAAAATAAAAAGCTGTTCTTTCTGGCAAAAAAAAAAAAAAAAAAAGTTCATCAGAGTTTACAAACTCAGTGTCTGTCCCCAGCTTCATCAGGGTCCTCCCACATGTCCCCATTCCAAGTTTCAGGGTCCCACTCTTTTCTAGTCAATGCCTTCATTTTAACAGTGGACACCTGGCGAGACTGTGCAGGCATCTTTTGTTGCAGGTCAGCCACGCACATGATAAGAGCGTGTGTCTATTTTTCCACAATTTCAGCACTTTCTCTGCAGGAGATAAAACTCTCTCTCAGGGCAATCTTAGCATATTTGAGGTTCAGTATCTGCCTCTGAAGTTAGGAGGCCGAATCCCTGAGTTCATCATTTTCTTTCATCACTTTGTCCACTGAACTTAGGAGCAACCTACCAGCTTCATTATGTTCCTTGGTTTTCCACATATGGTCAAAGGCATTATGTATAGAGTTACTCAACTCCTTGCCTCTCACGAGCAGTGAATCAGGAGTGTCAAATGCATTTATTCTGCATAACTCTTTAAACAGTCCACACCAAGGACTATCAGTGTTCTCCATACTATTAGAAGTAGTGTCCTTAGCATTTTGGGGTTTAATCATAGTAAGCAGCCAACCCCAGAAACCCCCAAAATAACAAAAGAACTCCATCCTTAATATTCTGTTCCTCTAGAACCACTCTTGGTACCAAAATGTGTATTAGTCAGGGTTCTCTAGAGGTACAGAACTAAAAGGATATCTATGTGTGAAAAATATGTGTGTGTGTGTGTGTATATATATATAAAGGGGAATTTATTAAGTATTAACTTACATGATTACAAGGTCCCACAATAGTCTGTCTGTAAGCTTGAGGAGCAAGAAGAGCCAGTCCGAGTCCCAAAACTGAAGAACTTGGAGTCTCAGGTTCGAGGGCAGGAAGTATCCAGCATGGGATAAAGATATAGGTTGGGAGACTGGGCTAGTGTCTCCTTTTCACGTTTTTCTGCCTGGTTTATATTCACTGGCAACTGATTAGACTGTGCCCACCAAACTAAGGGTGGCTCTGCCTTTCTCAGCCCACTGACTCAAATGTTAATCTCTTTTGGCAACACCCTCAAAGACTCACCCAGGATCAATACTTTGTATCCTTTAATCCAATCAAGTCGACACTCAGTATTAACCACCGCAATGTTACATTAAAAAAGTACCTTTGAGGTATTTCCTTTAATTTTCTTCATTTTTATATTTTATATTAATTAATCAACTAATTATAAAAACTAATTTTATAATTTATATTAATTAATCAATTTTCTTCATAAGTACTTTTTTTGCTAAATTTTATCTATATTCATTTATTATTATAACTAGTTAGCTATCTTACATATATATTTTGCTGTCCAACTTGATAATAAACTTGATGGTAGGTGCCTCGTCTCCATGGCCTTTTTGGATTCTCTTTTATCATGATTTTAAAATACAGATATATTTAAATATAAATATATGTGTGTGTATATATATATATACACACACTTAAACAAATACATATGTGGATGCATTTAAATATACTAAATGTTTATTTACATATATGCAAGAATGTATCTATCTATCCTATTTGCAGCCACAAACATGGAATTCTGTACAAAGTAGATAGCTATGTTGTTGAGCAACCGGAGGAAAGGAAATTCAACCAAAGATTAGGGCCTTTTTTTTGGTTGGAGGGGGAGAGAGTCTCCTTCTGTCACCTAGGCTGGAATGCAGTGGTGCAATACCGACTCACTGCAGCCTCCGCCTCCCAGGTTCAAGCGATTGTCTCGCCTCAGCCTCCCAGTAGCTGGGACTATAGGTGCGTGCCACCACGCCCGTCTAATTTTTTGTAATTTTTAGCAGAGGCAGGGTTTTACCGTGTTAGTCAGAATGGTCTCTATTTCCTGACCTCGTGATCCGCCCGCCTCGGCCTCCCAACGTTCTGGGATTACAGACGTGAGCCACTGTGCCCCGCGATTAGAACTCATTTTAATCAACAGCTGCAAGTTACTGGCAGACTCTGGTTCAGAGGCAACATTGTGTTTGAAGCTAAAGTTTTCAGGCAATATTTATGTAATTCCCTCATTTCCTGGTGGTGGTTATGTGCAAAGTAATAGTTAAAGAAATTCCTAAGTGTCCACAATTAAAAGGTAATTTCGGACATTCTTGGAAATGGACTGTCAAGGTTACCACAGAAGTTTTATTTCTTATTTCGGGATTTTAGCTTACCCCATTCTATATTTGTTACAAACATAGAATGACAAGTGTAGTCAAAACGCTTCTGAAAGGCTGAAATGGACCTGATGTTTTATGAGTTTCATGGATAGAGTTTTCTGCCACTTTTAAGAGTAGCAGTTGCTCCATAAAGTAATAGTCAGTATAAGAAATTATTACAAGAATATTTTTAAATTAAGCACAATACCGGAAACTCTAATAACCTTTTCCCCCAACTTAACTGTAGAGGAGAGAAGACAGAAATACCTTTTTTTTCCCCTTTCTTTTTTTTTAGGTATCACGAAGAGTGATACCTAAAAAAAATGAGTGAGAATCAACTAAACATAGCTGTTAGGCTCATTTAATGTAGCAATATCTAAGACATTACTCAGAAATAGCTACAAGTTCCAAGATTATTTTGAGCTTGAAGTTCTTATGTTCCAGACAACTAAAAAGTCATCCACTTAACAGAAGACAGTCACAACAGACTCATGCTGATCACTGAAGATTTACCAAAACTCAGCAGAGTTACTTGGTGTGCATGTTTCAGAAGAAACATGATTTCAAAATATATCTAGGTGTTCTAAGAGTGAGTTCACAGGGTTAGTGAGCTGGCAAAATAATTTTTGAAGCTGTAGCAATAATAAAGCTAATCTGATTGAGAATTTCATTTAAATACTTGATTAAATTTAGAATTTCATGTTTAGCAATGCCCTAATATATTGTACATATTAAGTTAAAGAGGATTTATTAATGAAAACATAGGTTTCCTGGTACTTTTATCCTGCCCAGTAAAAAAAAAAAAAAATTAGTATCTCTCACACCAAACTACAGATGCTTGTTTTAAAATGTAATTCATTATCCACTTATTTCCTTTAGTCTTCAAGTAAATCACTTTCTTTCACTTCTTGTGTTATTATTTTCTAACTATGTTGTCTCTATTAACCCAGGAGTTCATTATCCTAGAAAACTTGATGTGATCTTATATTCTGCTTCCTCATTCAGTTGACAAAGTCTGTAGATTCCACCTGTTTTCTGACCTCAGGAATCACTTGAGTTTTGTGTCTCCTTCTTCTCCTCTTTCCTTTCCCATTGCCCTAGTCTAGTCCATGGTGCAGTGAGCTCCAAAGTATCTTTCTTTACACTAGTCTCTAGTCTGTTCTCTGCTCTGTCACTAGTTGACCTCCCTATCTTCCATAAACTTGATTTTTTAAAACTTGTGTTGCTTTCTGATTGACTAAAGAATAAAACATGAATTATCTCAGAAAGGCAAAAATAAGCCTTTAAGCCTTTCCAATCTGGCTCTCCTTCCTTTTCCAGACTCACCCCTTATCACTTCTCCTTAGATATCCTCTAACCTTCCTTGACCAAGAAGGTAGATTTGGGAAGAATGCTCATGGGGCCATGTGGAAAGATGAGGGTGCCTGTTTAGTTAACCAGAAACTACAAAACTTTCTGGCCATGAAAGTGATGTCAGATATGTAGCCACATCATCCTCTGTTCCCCAGTTAACCTACATTCCCAATGTTCTAGACTTCTCACAATTTTTCAAACTATTTGAAATATTTTGAACTCAAGGATTACCACATCAACCAAGTCAAATAAATTTAATTGGATATCAGGCATTATTTTTGAACTGAGATATTTTCATCTTATTTGCTACTTAATTGGCTTTGGTTTCTTAATGCAAATCATTTATATGAACATGCATAAAAATAGTAGGAATAAAGGGTGATGTCTACGAAGCAGATACTTTATAACCTGATTTAATCACCAAAATAATTCTATAAGGCAAATATCATTATCTTCATTTTAGAAAATGAGAAACCAAGGTTAAGAAAATTTACATCATTTACTCAAAGACACAAATTTAGTAAGTGACCAAATCTGGATTGGAGCCCAGATCTGTCAGTCTACCAAATTTGTGTGCTTTTTAGGTCAGAAACTTGCCTCCAGGTTTCTAACTGAATGTCTGTAGCACTTTAATTTGTGCAACCATGTAATATTTAAACTAATGGATGTGATGAAAAAGGAACATAAACAATAGTCTAGTCTTTTGACAACAATTAAAGCATACACAAAGCAATTCAAAATCCTTCCTACCCAATAACTAAGCTTTCAAGATTAGTGCACATGGCTCACCATTTACTAGTATTTGAAACCATTTTTGATAATATAAATTGGGTTTAATTATCTCTTTTTGTCCAAAATTAAAGATTATATACTGCTGACTATGGAAATTGAGGCTAGGTCCTTTCTATTTTCTCAGCTGACTCAAATGAAACCAGATAATTCCCTCTGTTTAATTCCCTTTGACCCAATTCACAGTCACCCCTAAATGGATTCCAGAAATACCAGCTCCGCAGCTTGCAGAGTTTTCTTAAAGCAAGCCTAATGGATCAAACTGTGTCATTCTATCTAGCATCAATTTATTCATCATACAATAAATTCACATTTTGTATAGGCTTAACACAGTGCTTAAGATAAAGCCAAAGAGCCTTGAACTCAAAGACCTACCTACATACACACACACATACCACATACACACGTACATATATGATGCTCATAAAAATATAGATACATATGCAAACATATATACACATATAAGCACATATGCATATGTAAATATATGTATATACTATATAGTTTCTTTAATAACATAAAGTATCAAATTATAGCTGTAGGATTATTATAGATTAATATATTTATGAAAATTCAGAAGAGGGAAAGGCAAATGTGGCCCATACTATTAGCAGTTCAATTAACAGTTACCATTTTTGGGGTACATACTAAGCTCTTTACGTAAATTATCTCATTTAATCCTTCTACTAGTCATCTATTGCATATAGCAAATTTTACCCAAAATCAGCAGCTTAAAACAGCAAACATTTATCATTTTACAGTTTCTGTGCATCAGGAACCTAGGTACAGCTTAGTTGGGTGCCATTGGCTCCATTTGTCCCATAAGACTGTGTTCAAATTGTGAGTTGGTCCATGCAGCTGTCCTGTCAAGGCTCAAGCAGGACTGAAGAGCACACTTCCAAGCTTATTTGGTTGTTGCCACGCCTCAGGGGATCTTCTTCCAAGTTCACTCATGAGTCTGTCCACAACACACATGATGTGGAAGCTGATTTTCTCCAGAGTGAATAATCCAAGGGAGAACTAAAGAGAACACCCAAAATGGAAGCCACAGTCACTTGTATCTTAATCTCAAGGTGGCATCCATTCAATTCTGCCATACTCTATTCATTAGAAGGAAGTCTAAAAGTTCAGACCATTATGAAGAGGATAACACTACACAAGGGTGTAGATATCAGAAAGCCAAGAATTACTGGAATCCATCTTAGATGCTGTCTACCATAATATGAAAAATTTAATAGTCTTATGAGGTAAGCACTCTTATAGGTAGATAAGAAAACGGAGGTACAGGTTGGTTACATAACTTTCCCAATGTTATATGGCTGATAAATGAGCAAGCTAGGATTCTAACTCAGAAAAGTCTAGAAAGAAATTAAAACTCAAGCAGAGAAGTGAATTCTAGGAAAGAAATGGAGTTATAAGTACAACCTGGAGACACAAGTGTGGAATTATATATAATATGAATAATGTAGAGCCAATGATGAAGAAGCTGGTAGGTGATCTAGCTGGAAAAAAAATGGGCTAATGTTAGTGAGTTTTTACTAAAACTGAATTTGGATATGGATAAGTGAGAAGTCTGCAATTATTTACAACAGGAAAATAATATGGTCAAAGTCTGATTTTATAAAGATTTGTCTAGAAGTTTGCAAGACAGCTTGGAGTGTCATCATACAAAAGATATGGAGACCTGTTTCAATGGGTGCATATACTGCCATGAGAATCTGGTCAAAGTGAAAGTCAGTGAAAAGAACAGGCAACATCTATAAGAAAGAATCCCCAAGCATTGTTCATCAGCTGGATAAGAAACTTAAAACTGTCAGAAATTACTCCAAGGTTTGGAGAAAAGGATATTGTAACAGAGGAAGTGTGATTACAATTTCAACAGGCAGGGTTTTTGTCTGATTTCTTTACTGTTGCTTTTCAGAGCCCAGAATATGTCATTATAAGTCCTCACTGAATGAATAAATAACTAAAGCTGTCACTTACTAGATTTACACCCCAATTAACTCAAACAACAAAAAACAAATGTAAGAAAGTTTAATATTGTAATGTTTCATGCCATTAAAATCTAGTTGGATTTCATGGGAACTGGAGAACATCAAGAGCCAGGGCACTGCTCACTTGGGTGTGCTTGTACACTAACTTCTCTCTCGCTCACTCTCTCTCTCTCTCTCTGTCTCTCTCTCTCCTCACCCCGCCCCAAGGTATCTTAAGCTGTTTTTATAGGCACATCTACACCAGTCTCTGCTGTGTATTGGCAGGATTTCCAAATGTTTTCCCACAATTTCAACTTGCATTTAGCTTTAATTTGCATGTATGAAAACCTTAACTTAGACTTTATAGGCCACAAGTTTTACTACAAAATACTGGTAAACCCTTCTTGTGTTCAAATAAGAGTGAAGAAAGTAACAACTTCTGTCTGGCTCAAGCTTGGGTCAGATATGTCTACCCTATCTAATTAGCTTTGACAAAGTGTAGGTGGGTAGAAGATTATGAAGTCTATTTCTCTCAAAGCAGGTAGAGAAATATTATTCGGGAAGATAGCAGAAGTAAGGTGGCAATTTTATGGTCATGTGTAGTACGGGATACATTATTTCTAATTCTTGACAATAGATAGCCCTTGATGAGTTCAAAATATCAGATGAATGAACTCAGGCTCAGATGGGTAATTTACCTAATCTTACACAGCTCATAAGTGGTTGCAGACAAGATCCCAGATCCTCTACTTTCTGCCTCTAAAACTACTGTCTTGCCCTTTTCACTTCCCACGGCACGATACCACTAAGAAAAATAAGGAAGTTAAAATCAGACTGGCTGTTTGTTTAATTGGGAGTCATGCAGGCCAGGCTGTAATAGGCCAGGTGCTAGTAATTGTGGACAACTAATATCCCTGACTTTTATCACCACTCTGACCCTATATCATCCTCACCCCATGCCTTACATAGAATGAGGCTCCAGGATTGGAGAGGTCTGTCTTAACACTTTTCTTGCGATTAAACACTCTGGAAGTTGAACGGTTTATTTCTAGCTTTTATCAACAGAGCTGGTTTTCAAAATGTCATTTGCCATTTGTGGAGGCCACTGTTATCAAGGTTTGATGGCAGAATTTTGGCAAAGAAAAATGGAAAGAAATTGTAGTTATATAATATTAGCGACAAATATAGGTTGAAGTGGTTAGTTAATTGTTTACTTGCTTTGTTGTAGGGAGTAGGTAACCTGTTCCTGTTACAAAAAAAATCAAAAAGTCAGTAGAAAGAAGGCAATTATAAACAGGTGAGATAAAGTTAACACAGTGAGGCAAATGAGAAGGTGGGAGTTGGAATAAAATAATTGCTAAGAAAGCAGGTAAAGACATGTATCTCTTCCTATGTGACAAGAGGAAGAGATATGGCTGAATAAGAAAAATCTCTCTAGATACTGCATTCTGAATAAATAAGGAAACGATGTTTTTTGCTGTGAATAAGGAATAAAAATAAATTTGTATTTGAGGAATGCAGAGGTTAGAAATAGAATTTATCCATAAGATTCTCTCAGCTATGTTTAAGTGAAATTGCATTGATGTGGATACTCAAATAATATTAATTAATACATTTGTAAAATTATTGAAGAGTACTTAAGAGCAGGAAGTAATGTTCCATTATCTTTATATGATTCACACATTTTGCCACAGTACTATACTCATAGTAGATGCTTAATAAAAGTTTGCTGAGTGAATAAACCAACTATTGAAAAAAGGAACAATACTTGCATTCTCTATTTTATTTAACAGGTTCCATGGTTGTATTTGGAAAATATAAATATTATGAACTTAATTGAGCAATTTTTTAATAGTGTAAGAAAATCTGTTTAGGCATTTGTGAGTCAAATATTTATAACTGCAATTCCATACAATCAGAAATATTTACACCTTATGATATATTACAAGGATTGGAAGAATGATTTTGCCAGGAAATGTTGTTGTTGAGAAAAATTCTCAAATTTATTTTCATAAAAAGGGAGAAAATTATTGATAAACACATCTACATTTGTAGATTGGTGATTTTTCAGAGGTTATTTGGGGTCATAATTGTAAATCTCATTACCGTGCTTGAAGGAGGTCTCTTTCATTATTACGGTGCGCAGGTCCATATCCCTGAAGCTAATTGCAAGGTAGAGCTGCAGAGTTCTAATTGTTTGCCATCAAAATAGCTGTGTAAGCTTGATTAACAGTGTTCAGCAACATTCATAATAGTCCAAGCCTGGCCCTGCATAAAATAGAAACTGGGAAAAAATCAATAAGATTTAATAAGATCAGGAACAATCACTTACAATAGTACATCAATCACACAAAGTAATAGGTGCAGGATTTGATAGGGTCCTGAACTGCCTGAGAGATTCATAACCAGTACTCATTAATGATTTGTTCATTTGCATTTTATCAATCCAGCTACAGCTGACAAGCAGAAGGAGTGGGAAAGAAATATGTTGACTTAAACTCATCAGCTTTGCAATTAAAAGAAATAACATATAATAGCAAATGTCTTGTCACATGAAAATCTGATGTTATTACAAAGATGTGTGCAATCATTGGCTCTTCAGACTGAGCTGCTGTTAGACTTGCAGAGTAGCTAGCATAGCAGTGTCCCTGTGGTCACCAGGAAGCCTCAAAAGGTTAGAGAGAATGTACATGTGAATATAAATTTCCTCTCCATCTCTCATAGAGCTCAATTGCATAATAATATTTAATGCAAAATGTGCATATTTCCTTGTTTTTGTCTCTTAGAAATAAATGAAGCTCCTGGCTTTGCCTTAGGCAAAACCTCGATCAAATGCTAAAACAATCATAATGAGATTACTTTCTGGTGATTATTGATTATCATTATATTCTCTTTTAGTTGATGCTATGACTTTATAAAGTAATCATGTGGTATTTACTATCTTTATTAAAACACATTTTGGGAAGAAAGATAAATGGATACAATAAAATTGTGTAAACAAATTTCTAATTCTAAATACATGGTAGTTAGTAATATGAAAAAAATAATTCTCCTATAAACATCAGAGGCATAATGAAAAGTCTGAGCTATTTCTAAGAAATTCATGTGGATTCCTGCTTAGAAAATTTCATATGGGCTTTCTGGGGAGGGAATTATGTGAATGGTGGGATGCAGAGCACATTGTCAGAAACCAGCAGTGGGACCATCCAAAATGTGGATTAATTAGTTTCTGTCTGTAACTTCAGTAAATAATGTGCTCTTTCAGAGAAAAACATTATGATTCAGGTCTTTGTAGAGGATGTTTAAATAGCTGATTTCTATATAGGATGTTTTAATTCAATCAAAGTACAGGTAAAATCCCATTATGATAGACTCCATGGGGCCTCTAAATTGTTTTGTTGTGGTAGAATTTGGTTAAAATGAATAAATACATTTATCACATTCTCAGTGTGTAGTACATACTAGAGAGACAGACTTGATGCCCAGTCTCTTTTCTATTGAATTAACACATGAAAAGAAATGCTTTGAATAGGCAGCAGGAACCAGGCACAAAATATAATGCTGCACACCTTTCAGGCTTTTCCTAAATTCTGGATCACTTTCAAAATGGTTTTGGTATTAAGATAAAGTTTTTATTTTTTCCTTTCTTTGTTAAAAATAGCGTTGATTAGGCAGATCAGATTTTCGGAATCTAAAAGAGTGAAGAAAATAAAAAGTGGCTATTATTTGTTCTCTTGAAAAAAATAACTGTAAATAACTCAATTATGTGCTGCTTAATTTGCTTTTCCTAGACAGCAAACTACACAGAATCAAGTGCTTCAATTATATAGGTTGACTCTTCTAAGGCCATTAAACAAGGAGAGCATTAGTAAATTTACTAAGAATCAATTTATAGAATACCAATTTGCCTAAAAGCAAATTGATAAATGTCCAATTTACTGAAAGATCAATTCACAATAATTTTTGACATTCCGTGATTTTTATGTGTGTGAATTGGTTGGTTTCAAGTATAATTATCGGTCATACGGAAATTATTGCTACTAGTTTTGCTGGAGTATGGAAATGATTTTATTATTTTGAACATTCTTACCTTTCATTTACTGAAGAAACATTTTTAGCACTGGCACAGTAACAGGCCTAGGAGGCATAGATAGTAGTAAAAGATGTATTCAAAAAGTTTACATTGTAGAAGAAACAGACAGAAATCACACATATCTTTTAAATATTCTAATAAAAACCTTAATAATGTGCTCTCAGGAGTCAGGAGAAGGTTTGATGAATTGTGGGTAGGTACATTGTCCACCTAATTTATCATCTCCAAACTGTATACTCTTGAGAGTAGAAAGTGGGCTATTAATAGTTACATTGAAACAATAGGAGGAAACAAGGACAAGCAAAACAGATTATATGTTCACTTTAGATATTGGAGAAGAGGATAAAGTATGGGTTGTTGAGGGAACTGTTGATATTTGAGTTGAGATGTTAGAAATAAAAAGGATTTCTCAACTTCAGGTAAATAAAATCCATTTCATGGACAAATAAACATGAGTGAGGGTACAGAGTCAGAAAATTGTCTTGTGTGTCTGTTGAATAGTGAAAGACATTGAAAAATGAAGCTATGACTTATAGAAGATTTTAAATATACATATCATTGTGTAGAATAGAAGTATTTAGGAGGAAATAGCAAAAGAGGAAAAAAGTATATGACATTATTCAAATAGTTAATGTGTTGTTACCTATAAGAATCAACCCAAATGTCCATCTGTGACAGACTGGATTAAGAAAATGTGGCACATATACACCATGGAATACTATGCAGCCATAAAAAAGGATAAGTTTGCATCCTTTGTAGGGACATGGATGCAGCTGGAAACCATCATTCTTAGCAAACTATCACAAGAAGAGAAAACCAAACACCGCATGTTCTCACTCATAGGTGGGAACTGAACAATGAGATCACTTGGACTCGGGAAGGGGAACATCACACACTGGGGCCTATCATGGGGAGGGGGGAGGAGGGAGGGATTGCATTGGGGAGTTATACATGATATAAATGATGAATTGATGGGTGCTGACGAGTTGATGGGTGCAGCACACCAACATGGCACAAGTATACATATGTAACAAACCTGCACGTTATGCACATGTACCCTAGAACTTAAAGTATAATAAAAAAAAAAAAAAAGAAACAAAGAGGCTTAGATTGGCATCCCAGCTCCTGCACATTACCAACTATTTGACGCTGTTAAGTTGTTTCATCTCACAGCTTCATTTTTCTCATTATATATAATTCATATAAATCACCTATTATGGTGTTTGTCACATAGTAACTGCTCACTGCTCATTATTATTTTTAATTTAAAAAAACTAAATGTTGTAATATAACTGAAATTACTTCAAATCCTAGTCTTTGATTACAATAAAATGACAATTTATCTGAAACTTAAAATTTTCATTTTAATGTGAGTATATACATAAACAACTCTTCAATCTATTATATTGTATTCCAATGATATACTTTGGATGAGATCTCTATTTTATAAAAACATGAAAGAAACACTCTAGTAGGAACTTTGAGAATGGATCATGGAGGAGAGATCAAAGGCAAGACAATTATTTAAGAATCTTGTGGCAGATATTTATTTTGATGGCACTCAATCAACTAAGCTCTCTGAAATTTATGCCTTTGTGTGTTCTCCCTCATTGATTCTGAGATTGATCATGTGACTAGACATAATTAGCTTTGACCAATGGGACATGAGAAAGCATAATGAAAATGAAACCTCAGTAAGCATTTGCACAGTAAGGCTTGTCTTGTTGGAATACTCCTTTTCGAAGCCCAGTTAAGAAGCCTTGTGAAAGACATAAAAAGGCTATATGAAGAGAGAAACAGAGATTCCCAGACTGACTTCACTTGCTCTATACAACCCAGGTAAGACACCAGATATATAAGAAGGCCTCAAGTACCGTTCAACCCTCACAGATACCATGTAAAACACAGACAAGCTTTCCCAATCAAGCCCAAAATCATGAAAAAATAAATATTTATTATCTTAATCCATTAATTTTTAAGATGGTTTTTATGCAGCAACAGAAATTGGAACGAGGAAGTTGAGTTCTATCAAAACAAAATAGTAAAATACATGGCATTTGATTTTTGTACGAGGTAACAGGTGAAGGGCCGAGGAGCATAGATAAAATAACTATTGTTTAGCAGTAATAGGGCTGGAGTAAAAAGTACCCAAACTATGTAGTAGAGAATAATTAGTGACATCGTCACCTGCAGAAACATGAAAGTATTAATAGGTCTGGCTGAGATTTACAAAAAGAATATTGAAAATGTCAACTAGGTGCTTTTAATCTTCCTACTATAAAATATAAAAGGGCGAGGAGCTAAAGAAATAGTAGTTTAGAGTTAAAGCAAAATTTAAAGGAAATACAGAGAGGACATGACTTGCTGTGTTAAAAAGCAATTTTTTTCTTATGCCCAGAGTTTCCTGGAAAACTGCTCACAAAGTTGGAAGTTAACTCAGGTAATGATCAAGTTCTGGGTGCTGCCAGTAACACATGACCTCATAGTAAACATCAAGCCTAGGAGGATACTGAAGGGCACTTTTTCAGTTCCAGAAAGGCTTAAAGATGTGCCTCAGAGGAAGATAAAGAAGCTTCTAAAAATCCTAAAGATTTTGGTCACAGTACTCTCAATCACAAAGTTTTAAGACGATTGTACTGATGAAACTACTACCAGTTTGGACTAAAAGTTCTGACACAGTTAAAAAAGAAAATCCTCTCCTGTGAGAAGGAAAAATACTAAGGAAGCTACTCAACCTAAAATATGCTCCATTTCTTATTAAGAAAGAAAGAAAGAAAGAAAGAAAGAAAGAAAGAAAGAAAGAAAGAAAGAAAGAAAGAAAGAAAGAAAGAAAGACAGACCCAGAGGGTAAATCCAAGGGCTAAAAAGACTGAATCAAAGCTGTGAAGGGAGCAAAACTGAGCCCAAAGCAGGGAGCCAGCAATATGTGCTTACCAAAATTTCAGAATTGTTAAGGACCAGTGACTGCTGCTATTTGACTCCCACTGTCTCCCTTTCTGAGTGGTAGTGTCTACTGTGGCTTTCCTATCCCTAAATTATCAATGTATTTTAGCCATATTGAAGAATGCAATTTATCTCTAGTTTGCAATTTTTTAGATTGAAAGGAACCACACTAAAGGATTCTCAGCCATACCTGGACCCAATTTAGATGACAAAATCCTTTTCTTTGAGCAAAAGCCTGGTGCCAAAATTAGATGAGATGTTGCATATTTTGGTAGGAGAGGAGGAGATTATATTTTGTATGTGGGTGGAAAATAAATCCCTGGGGCAATAGAACACATTGTGGTACACTTTTACTTTTGTGTGCCCTCCTCTATAACAAACAATGCCTCCTGTTAGTCATGAACTTATACATCCTCTCTTCTATTGATTCTGACCTTGACCACGTGACCAAAGAGACAATAGAAAGTGTGATGTAAATGATACCTTGATAAGTGCTTCCCACTGAACTTTGTTTTCTTGAAATGCTCCTTCTTGGCACCCAAACACCAAGCTGCATGAAAGTCCATGCTAATTCTAGTGATGTAGGGAGACCACATGTAGAAAAATATATGCTTGTCTGGGTTCTAGCTGTTTCATCAATTCAAACTGAAGTGCCAAGCAAGTAGAAAGGACATTATGTACATTCTTGCCCCAACAATACCAGCTGGAGAAGAGATAGGCCATCTCCACCACACCTGTCCCTAATTGTTTCATTTGACAATTATCTAATCATTGTTTTAAGACATTAGAATTTGAGTTGATACATTTTATAGAAAACATATAACAGTAACAAAACCATTTCAATTTTTAAATTAGATATGTTGAAAGAGTTACATTACAAAAAAGTAATATGATATGTTGGATTATTACTTGTGGGAATGCTAAGGAAGAAGGTAACAATGAGGACCACAAGCTGCTTGATTTGGAATGAGGGAATTGCTGTGGTTTTAACTGAGAAACGAACACAAAGGAAAAAAAAATGGATTTTAAAAGTTAAGGTGGGGGACACTTTGGTTTTACAAATAAATTTTAAATGACTCTTTATTCATTTCAAGTGCTTTAAAATAATTCTTTATTCTCAAATCGATGTCACAACTGGCATGTGAAAGCCACCTATGAAAAACATGTATTTAATTACTTTAAATTTTTTATATTTTCTGCTTGTGTTCAATGGGTTTTGTCCAAGGCTCTGCATGGTAGGCAGGATAATGCCTCATAACAACGATGTTCATGCCCTGATTTTTGGAACCCATAACAATGTCACATTATATGGCAAAAAGATTTTGCAGATATAACTAAGTTTATGAACCTTAAAATAGAGAGATTATCCTGTATGATCTGCATGGGCCCAACCTAATCATATAAATCCTTAAAAGCCAAGGACTTTTTGGCTGGCGCGGTGGCTCAGGCCTATAATCCCAGCACTGTGGGAGGCTGAGGCGGGTGCATCACCTGAGGTCAGCAGTGGGAGACCAGCCTGACCAACACTTAGCAGAAACCCCGTCTCTACTAAAAATACAAACACTAGATGGGTGTGGTGGCGCATTCCTGTAATCCCAGCTCCTCCGGAAGCTGAGGCAGGAGAATCGCTTGAACTCGGGAGGCGGAGGTTGCGGTGAGCCGAGATTGCGTCATTGCACTCCAGCCTGGGCAACAAGAGCAAAACTCTGTCAAAAAAAAAAAAAAAAAAAAAAAAAAAAAAAAAAAGCCAAGGACTTTTCTTCTGTTGGGGTCACAGAAATGTGGAGGAAGAGAAAGAAAAATACATGCAGTGGAAGTGGGAGTAAGAGAGATTCCAAGTATCAAAAATGTTAGATGCCCTTTTGCTGGTTCTGAGATGTAGACAGAATATGTAAGGACTGGAAAAAGGCTTCTGAGAAGCTAAGGACAACCCTTTCCTGAAAGTCATTGAGAAAACATCGACCTCAGTCCTACAAATACAAGAAACTGAAGTCTAATAACAACCTGCCTAAACTGGGAAGAAGATTCTTTACAAGCTTTAGAAATAAAAGATACACTTTGTTTTTCATCTTGTGAGACCCAGAATAGAGAAACTAGCTGAACCACCATGTGCCCAGTCCTCTAACCCATGCAAATAGTGAGTTAATAATGGGGCTTGTGTTAAACCACTACATTTTGTGGGAATTTTTAATAGCAGCAATAGAAACCCCGTGTGCTGTGTTCTGCAGTTTCTGTTATCTGCTTCTGGGTTATTTTGCACACCATTTATACATCACTTCAGAACTTGTTGGCCTTATCTGACTTTCATTTCGTCCACTAATGACCAGTTCTGCAAAGGCTCTGATAAACAGAATTATCTTGACATTCTGCAGATGTAATGCTGTCATATTGGTTCACAATATTGATAATGTTATTTCAATTGGACCAGGTGAGCAAGGATTGGGAAGTATGCTTCATGCCTTATCCAACCATGTTCCTTTGACAGAACAGAAGATTAAGCCTCAAAAAAAGACAAGTGAATATTTTAGGAATTTAAGGGTATGAGGCATCATATGACATCCCTTTTCCCTTTTTAAACAATTTCTTGTATAACTCACAGGCAAAGCATTTGGTGGAATTATCCGCATTTAGAAGGCCATTCATACCTCACTTAAAGCTACTGACCTAACCTATCTCTTTGCTGACTATTTCAAATAGAGCCCAAGATAAAATGCAGTCTTCCCTGCATATGGGCTATGCAATCAAGCCAAACCAATAGTGTTTTTACAAACTCTGTCAGATAGTGATGTTCTGTGGCAAGCCCCAAAGTAGAGCTGAAGTATAAATTGAGTTACAGAGTAAGGATATGACCTTCTACAATAAAGACAAAATATCTCCAATAGCTCTAGCCACTATGTCTTTCTCACTAATCCTTCCACATTATCTCTTTGCAGTGATTGTTTTTGGCCAATATCTGAACTGACCCTGCAATAGTTTGGCCTTGTACTTCCCCCTCACTCATAAAAATTGAGGCTCCATAGAATAGAATAGTAGCCAGACATAATGGATGGCATGAGAAATCTGAATGCTGCAACCTGAACTATGAGACAATTAATGTCTATAGGTAACTTAGTAAATTTTACATTGCTATAAAGGAATACCTGAGTATTCCTGGGTAATTTATGAAGAAAAGAGGTTTATTTGGCTCACAGTTCTTTAGGCTTTACAAGAACATATTAATTCTCCAGTAACTAACCCCAAAGTAAAGGAAATCTATAAATTGCTTGAAAAGTAATTCAAAATAATAATCTTAAGGAAGCTTAGTGAGATACAAGGAAATTCAGATAGAATTCAACAAAATGAGAAAACAACTCAGGATCTGAATGAGAAATTCAGCAAAGATAGAGATTGTCATAAACAACTAAACATAAATCATGAAGCTAAATGATTAAATAAATGAAATAAAAAGTATACTAAAGATCTTTAACACCAGAATAGATCAAGCAGATGATAGAATCTATAAACCTGAAGATATGTCTTTTGCTATTACCCAATCAGAGGAAAAAGAAGAAAAAATAATGAAGAAAAGCAAAGACAGCTGCAAGACCTATGGGACACCATTAAGTGAACAAACATTTGCAACATAAATATTACAGAAGGAGAAGAGACAATGAAAAGACAGAAAGCTTATTTCATGAAATAAAAAAAAAATAGCTGAAAAGTTCCCAAGTCTTGAGATATTAATATCCAGATCCATGAAGCTCAAAAGTTCATAAACTGATTCAACCCAAAGAGGTCCTCCATAAGGCACATTATAATCAAAGTGTCAAAAATAAAAGGCAGAGAGAATTTTAAAAGCAGCAAAAGAAAAGTATGAAGTCACATGTAAGGGAATCAGACTATCAGCAGATTTCTCATTAGAAACCTTGTAAGCCAGGAAGGAATGGGATGACATATTCAAAGTGCTGAAAATGGGAAAGAAAAAGCCACCCAAGAATACTATATCAAGTAAGGATGTCCTTCATGTCCTTCAGAAATGAGGAAATAAGTCTTTTCTAAAGAAGCAAAATCTGAGGGAATTTATCACCACTAGATCAGCCTTTCAAGAAATACTTAAGAGAGTTCTTAAAGCAAAAATAGAAGAATGCTAATTACTAACATGTAAGTGTAAAACACACTGGTAAAGGTAAATATATAGTCAAACTCAGAATATTCCAATATTATAATGGTGATCTATAAAAGCATTTATGTATTTAATGTGAAGGTTAAAAGTCAAAACAGCTGAAAATAATTATAGGCACATTAAGTTATTAACAAATACACAATATAAAACAATTTAAATCATGTCATCAAAAATATAAATTATGGGAAAGAGTAAAAGTGTAGAGTTTTTGTACATGATGAAAGTTAAGTTGTTATCAGCACAAAATAGTTTACTGTAACTACACAGTGTTTCATGTAAGCCTCATGATAACCATAAAGCAAATTAAACTCATAGCAGAAACATAAGTAAAGGAAAAGGAAACAAAACTTTGCACTACAGAAAATCAACAGACCACAAAGGTAATCATTAAGAGAGAAATAAAAGAACAAAAGATCTGCAAAATTACCAGAAAGCAATTAACAAAATGACAATAGTAAGTGTTAACCTATCCATAATTACTCTGAATGTAAACAGATTAAATTCTCCATTCAAAAGACATAAACTGGCTCTATGAATAATTTAGAAAAACCCATGCTTATGATGCTATATGTATACATATATGTATATGCAGCATATAATTGGTTAGGAAAACCCAACTGTATGCTGCCACAAGAGACCTACTTTAGCTTTAAGGACACATAAAGGTTGAAAGTGAAAGGATAGAAGAAGACATTCCATAAAAATAATAACCAAAAGAGAGCAACGGTGGCTATACCTATAACAGATTAAATAGACTTCAAGTCAAAAACTACCCCAAGAAACAAAAGAAGGTTATTATTTAATAATAAAGAGCTCAATTCATCAAGGAGACATAACCATCCTAAATATATATGCATCCAATATCAGAGCAACTGATATAGTTTGGATATTTGTTCTTGCCCAAATCTTATGTTGAAATGTGATTCTCAATGTGGGAGGTGTTTAGATCACGGGAGCAGTTCCCTCATGAATGGCTTGGTCTGTCCCCTTGGTGAAAATTGAGCTCTCACTCTGAGTTCACGTGAGATTTGGTTGTTTAAAAGTATGTGGCATCTCCTCGGCAACTCTCTCTCTCTCTCTCTTGCTATTGCTTTCACCAGTTGATGTGCCTGTTTTTACTTCACCTTCTGTCATGAGTAAAAGCTCTCTGTGGTCTCTCCAGAAGCCAGTGATGGTGCTATGCTTCCTGTGCAGTCTGCAGAGCCATGAGCCACTTAACCTTTTTGTAAATTACCTAGTCTCAGGTATTTATTTATAGCAATTCAAGAACAGCCTACTACAGAAAATTGTTAACAGAAGTGGGGTATTGCTATAAAGATATCCGAAAATGTGGAAGTGATTTTGGAACTGGGTAACAGTCAGAGGTTGAAGAGTTTGGAGAGCATAGAAGAAGACAGGAAGATGAGAGAAAATTTGCAACTTCTTACAGACTTCTTAAATGGTTGTGACCAAAAATGAACAGTGAAGTCCAGGCTGCTAAGGTCACAGATGCAAATAAGGAACATATTTGGGAATTGGAGCAAAGGTCACCCTTGTTATGTGTTAGCAAAGAACTTGGCTGCATTCTATCTATTCCCTAGGGATCTGTGGAAGTTGGAGCTAAAAAATAATGATTTAAGGTGTTTGGTGGAAATAATTTCTAAGCAGCAATGCTTTCAAGATGTGATCTGGCTGCTTCTAATAGCCTATGCTCAGATGTGGCAGCAAAGGTATGACTCAAAGTTGGAACTTATATTTAAAAGGGAAGCAGAGCATACAAGTTTGGAAAATATGGAGCCTGGCCAAGTGGCAGAGAAAGAAAAAGCTTTTCCAGGAGAGGAATTCAAGTGGTCTGTGGAGCAATGATCTGCTAAAGATATTTTCATAACTAAAAGGGATTCAAGTGCTAATATCCAAGAGCATGGGGAAAACTATTTGAAGGCATCTCAGAGACCTTCACACCAGTCCCTCTCATCACAGGCTCAGAGTCCAAGGAAGAAGAATTGTTTGTGGGCCAGGCCTAGGGCACCACTGCCCTGTGCAGCCTCAGGACACTGCTGTCTTCTTACAAGATGGCCCAGCTGCAGCTTCAGCTGGGGTTCAAAGTGGGCAAGGTTCAGCTTGAGCTGCAATTTTGGAGAATGAGAGCTGTAAGGCTTGTCATCTTCAATATGGTGTTAAGCCTGCCATCACACAGAGTGTAAGAGTGAATCAAGCTTGGTACCCTCCACCAAGATTTTGGAGGATATATGGAAAAGCCTGATAGTCAGTGCAGACTCATGGTTCTGCAGGTCATACAGAAAGTGTAGTGCCAGCATCAGCTTCTGGGGGACCTGATAGTCAGGCTTTTTCATATATCCTCTGAAATCTTGGTGGAGTAGTGGTGCTGCAGGGGTGATGTCCTCAAGGAGAACTCTACTAGGGCAGTATAAAGGGAAAACATGGGGTTTGAGCCCCCAAAAAGCATAGGCACTGGGGCACTGCCTAGTGGAGCTCAGAGAAGGGGGACACATCTTCAGACCCCAGAATGGTAAATCCACTGGGCAGCTTATAACTTCAGCCTAGGAAAAGCTACAGGCATGAGAGCAGTGCTGGGGGCTGAACCCTGCAAAGCCCCTGAGTTGGAGTTGCCCACAGCTTTGGGAGCCCACTCCTTGTACCAGTGCACCCAGGATATACATAGCATGGAGTCAAAGGATATTATTTTGGAGCTTTAAGATTTAATGACTGCCCCTGCTGGGTTGCAGTTTGCATGGGGCCTGTAGCCCCTTTCCTTTGACCAATTTCTCCCTTTTGGTATAGGAATGTTTACCCAACTCTATACTTGCATCATATCTTGGAAGTAAATCACTTGCCTTTGATTTTACAAGCTCATAGGTGGAAAGGACTCACCTTGTCTCAGATGAGACTTTGGACTTTTGAGTTAATGTGGAAAGAGTTAAGACTTTGGCTGATAGGGTTTGGCTCTGTGTCCCCACCCAAATCTCATCTCTAATTGTAATCCCCACATGTCAACGGAGGAACCTAGTGGGAGGTGACTGGATCATGGGGGCAGTTTCCCTCATGCTATTCTCATGATAGTGAATGAGTTCTCATGAGATCTAATGGTTTAAATGTGTTTGGAAGTTCCCCCCTCACTTTACGTCTCTCCTACCATCATGTAAAAAGGTTTTTGCTTTCCCTTCACCTTCCACCGTGATTATGTTTCCTGAGGCCTCCTCAGCCATATGGAACTGTGAGTCAATTAAACCTCCTTTCCTTATAAATTGCCCAGGCTCAGGTAGTTATTTGTAGCAGTGTGAAAATGGACTAATAAAATGTGGGACTATTGTAAAGGCGTGATTGTATTTTGTAATGTGAGAAGGACATGAGATTTGAGGGAGTGGGCAGGGGCAGAATGATATAGTTTGGATATTTTTATCTACCCAAATCTCATGTTGAAATGTAATCCCCAATTTTGGAGGTGGACCCTGGTAAGAGATGTTTGGATCACAAGAGTGGATGCCTCATTAATACCTTGGACCATCCCTTGGGTGATAAGTGGGCTCTCACTCTGAGTTCATGCAAGATCTGGTCATTTAAAAGTGTGTGTGTGACACCCTAAGCCCCACTCTCCCTCTTTCATGCTTCTGCTTTCACCATGTGATGAGTCTGTTTTGCTTTGCTTTCTGCCATGAGTTAAAGCTCCCTGAGGTCCCCCAGAAGCTGATGCTGGCAGGGCACCACACTTCTAACACAAGCCTGCAGAACCATGAGTCAATTAAACCTCTTTATAAATTACTCAGTCTCAGATACTTCTTTATAGCAATCAGCATCTAAATAAGGAAAGAATGTACTAATGGCCATAAAGGGAGAAATAGGTAGCAACACAATAATTGTAGGCTATTTATACATTGATTTCAACAATAGACAGGACAACTAGACAGAACACAGGGAAATACTGGAGTTGAACTGCACTTCAGACAAAATAGACTTAACATACATATATAGAACTTTCCATCCAACAGCAGCAGAATGCACATTCTTTTCTATGCACAGGTCTATTTGAAGCACACTCCAGAACAGACCACATGTTATGCCACAGAACAAGTCTTAATACATTTAGGAAGATTTAAATAATATCGGGTATTGTTTCTGAACACAGTGTTATAAAATTAGAAATCAAAAACAGCATACATTTTGGAAAATTCACAAATATATGGAAATTAAAGAAGATGCTGCTGAATAACCATGGGTCAAAAAGGAAATCAAAAGGAAAATCTAAATATATTTTGAAACAAAGGACAGCAGTTGAAACACAACATACAAAACTTATGACATGAACCAAAAACAGTTCTCAAAGGAAAGTTTATAGCAATAAAAACGTACATTATAAAGGAAAACAGATTTCGAATAGCCTACATTATACCTCAGTGAGCTAGAAGAAACTCAACTCAAAGTTAGTAGAAGAGGGATAAAGATTAGTAAAGACATAAATCATATAGAAAATAAAAATCCATAGACAAAATTAGTAAATCGAAGAGTTTGTTTTTTGAAAAAAAATGGCAAACTCAGCTAAAATAGCTAAGGGAAAAGGCACCATAATATAAAATGCGAAGCGAAAATGGGGGATTACAATAAATACTTCAGAAATTTAAAAGATCATGAAGAATATTATGAACAATTATATGCCAACAAATTTGATAACCTAGAGGAAATTGATAAGTTTCTAGAAAAATAGAGCCTACCAATTTTGAATCAGGGAAAAGTAGAAAGTCTGAACAGAGTAACAACAAAGACATTGAAGTCGTAATTAAAAACCTCTCAACAAAGAAAAGCTAAGGACCAGATGAATTTATGGCTGAATTCTACCAAACTTTCAAAGAATAATTAATACCAATACTTCTTAAATTCTTTCAAAAAAGTAGAGATGTAGGAAATACTTTTTAACACACCTTATGAGACCAGCATCACCTTGATACCTAAGCCAGACAAAGACATCATAAGTAAACTATAAGACAATACCTCTGATAAACATTGATGCAAAATTGTTCAATAAAATATTGGCAAACAGCATCCAACAACATACCAAAAAGATCATGATCAAGTGGGATTTATCCATGGCATATAAGCCTTGTTTAACAGATGGAACTAAATCAATGCAATTACATCATCTCAGCTGATGGAAGATAATAACCACATGATCATCTCACTGAATGCAGACAAAGCATTCAACAAAAATCAACATTCTTTCTTGATAAAAACTCTCAACAGTATAGAATGCAAGTTGTTCAACATAATAATGGTTGTGGCTATTTATGAAAAACTCACAACTAGCGTCACCATCCAATGAAGAGAAGCTGAAGGCTGTTTCTCTAAGGTCTGGTATAAGGCAAGGACATCCACTCTTGCCACTTCTATTCAACACAGTACTGGAAGTATTATTAAGAGCTATCAGACAAACAAAATGTATCCAAATCAGAAAGGAACAAATATAATTATCCTTATTTGTTGATGACTTGATCTTACCAGTAGAAAACTGCAAAGACTTCAACAAAAAAACTGTTAGAGAACTGTTAGAAATAAAGTTAGTAAAGTTGCAGAATACAAAATCAAGACACAATTATTTGTGGCATTTCTATACACAAATAAACAACATAACCAGTAGCATTCTTCATTGCAATAGAAAAAAAATTCTAAAATTTATATGGTGTAACAAAAGTCTCCAAGAAGCCAAGGCAATTCTGAGAAAAAGATACAAGTTGAAGGCATCACATCGCACTTTCTGATTTAAAATTATATTACTATATTTTCTGACTTAAAACTATATTACAAAGGTAGAGTGGTATTGATATGAAAACAGCCACATAGACGAGCAAAACAGAATAGAGAGTCCAGAAATGAATCCTAACATATATGGTCAATCAATTTTTGACACGACATCAAGAGGACACAATGGGGGAAAGGACAGTCTCTTCAATAAATGTTTCTGGCAACACTATGTTGCCACATGCTAAAAAATAAAATAGATCTTTATGGTATACCATACACAAAAATCAACTCAAAATGGATAAAATACATGAACAGAAGACCTGAACTCACAAATCTCCTAGAAAAAAAAAAAAATAGGGGAAAAGCTTTTTGACATTGGCCTTGGCAAGAATTTTGTAGATATCACCCCAAAATATCAGGCTACAAAAGCAAAATTAAATAAATGAGATCGCATCGAACTAAAAAGTTTCTCACAGCAAAGGGAACAATTAACAAAACAAAAAAGCAAACTACATATTGAGAAAAATATTTACAAACTATGTATCTGATAAGGGGTTCATATCAAAAATTTATATAGAACTCATACAACTCAATAGCAAGAGAATATTTAACCTGATTTTAAAATGTCCATAGACAAAAATAGACATGTCTCCAAGGATGATATAAACATGGCCAACAGTGGATGAAAAGGTGCTGAAGATCACTAATCACCAGAAAACTGCAAATCAAAATGACTTTGATACATTACTTCACACCCCTTAAAATAGCTATTATAAAAATGACAAGCAATAACAAATGTTGGCAAGGGTTTGGAAAAAAGGGAACCCTATACACTCTTGGTAGAAATGGGAGATTTATACAGTCATTATGGAAGACAATATGAACATTCCTAAAGAAATTAAAAATAGAACTATCATATGACTAAACAATCTCTCTTCTGGCTATATAACGAAAGGACATTAAAATCAGCACCTTGTAAAGATATCTGCACTTACATATTTATGGTAGGATTATTCACAATAGGCAAGATATGGAAACAACCTAAGTGTCTGTCAGTGGACAAATGGATAAAGAAACTATTGTATATATGATGAAATATTATCCAATCTTTAAAAAGCAGGAGATTCTGCTATTTGCCACAACACGAATGGATCTGGAAGACATTATGCTAAATGAAATAAACAAGATAGAGAAAGAAAAATATTGCATCATCTCACTTTTATTTGGAATCTAAAATTTTAGAATGTCTAATATATAGTGATAGAGAAAACAGCAGTTACCAGGAGGAAAATAGAGAGATGAAAGTCAAAAGATACAAAGTAGCAGATACATAGGAGGAACAAGTCTAAAGATCTAATATATAGGTTATTGCAAAAGTAATGGCAGTTTTGCCATTACTTTTAATACATGAGGCCTATAGTTAATAACAGTGTATTGTATCCAGAATTTTTGCTGAAGAGAAAAAATAATTTTTACTGCATATATTAGCATCCTACTATAAGAAAAAAAACTTTCCGTTCTTGACATGCATGTTTTTAAATATATCAGTTTGGCCCTCATGGATTCCTGCTTGCAAATGTAAAATAATAACCCATTGTTTTATTCAATGGGTTATAATTTATTATAACATTATGTAACTTAATGCTCATTTTATACCAGATTTTGTGAGTCGTAACACTTTAGGTTGACTTCTGTGTTTTATTGGCATGTCTCATAATTCTTTTAGCACTTTTTAAATTTTTGGCACAAGATGTTCCAGGCTCATGTTGTACTTTCACTAACAAAGAACTTCTCCCCACAAAATGGCTATTTCTCATTTCTCTCAGGATAAATGGTTCTTTTTGATGAAGAATAAGATTGACGGGCTAAGATCTGGGTCTAGGTGAGCTCATGGCTATTAGTATCTCAGTGCTCCCAGGGCCGGCCCACTCAGTGGAAAGATACCCTCCCCCTGCCCACACACACACCTATATTGATTTCTCTGTCTCTGTATTTCTTATTTCTCTCTCCTCTAACCCCTCCTGATATACACTTGTCTTTCTCTCTCTAACTACACATCTAATTGTCTATGTTGAAAACCGTGAGTTCACACTGCTATCTCCAATCCCAATTTGGCAACACAGGGCAAGGTTTACACTAGTTTTCTCCCTTTCCGCGAATGGAACTCTCTCACATAACAGTGAGAAAACTTGCTACTATTATCATCAATACATATATTTATAATATACATCCTGTGTGTATCAAATCTTCCCTGGCCACCTTTGTCTCTCCCCCGTGGCATGGATGCCTTCTAGGTCTCCTTTAATTTTAATTGAACAAGTCTCTTGGTCTCCTCTAATTTTAGTAATCATAGACTTCCAGACGAACAATGTCTTATCCTAAGAACCCTCAATTTAGGCCAATTGTCAGTACCTCTCACTTCCATCCCAAAAGTGGAAATCAATTTCAGAAAGAGCATACAGGAAGAGCATCCATTATCTCATTTAGAGACACTCATTAGAGCCAATGAAAGAGTAAGAATAGAAACATATAATACAAATTCAGTCCATATAAGTAGTAGAGTAGTATTGCACAATTGCTACCAGGTTACTAAAACTAAAGCTTTAGCTTTAGTAACCTGGTATGACAGCATTATTATAGATTTATAATATTATATATATGATTTATATATTATATATTTATAATTTATTTAAATTTATAATATAGATTTATATATTACATATAATATATAATATATATTATAATAACATATATATTTATATATGTTTATGGGTATATAATGCTTATATATAGGTATATCTATGTTTACATATAAACATTTCTCTGTATATAATCGTGTGTATATGTATGTATATGTACACATAAACAATTATATAGAGATATATATACATACACACAATTATATGTATGTGTGTGTATATATATACACAGACACAATTATATACAGAGAGAAAGAATTACACATGTGTAATTATTATGGAAGTAGCTCCTGATTGTAGGAAATTAACTCCATTCCAATGTGCCTTCCAGTTATTAATGTACACTCACCATGCAGCAATTTTTCCTCTCATTTTGTCTCTCTTCCACTTTCTGCTTCTAAGAATTCCAATCAATCTTCATATTCTAGAATGTATACCCAAATTCTCTAAAACTTCAGAAAAAAGATTCATACATTTTTCACTTTAGAGGGATCCTACTTCTCCCAAATTAAAATTTGCACAGTATAAGTTATTCAGATTTTTAAATATACATATATTAAAATTCATATTGTTGGGTGAGCAGTTCTATGAGTTTTGATAAATGCATATACTCGTGTAACCATCACCACAATCAATATATAGTACAGTTTCATTATCCTCTCCAAAAGTTCTTCATACTGTTTATATTTAAACCCTGCCTTCACTCTTAACCTGTAGTGACCAATAACCTGCTCTCCATTATTGCTATGTTGCCATTTCTATAATTTCATAGAAGTTGAACTGAGAATATGCAGCTTTTGAGTCTGGCTTCTTTCTCTCATCCTAATGAATTTGCTATTAACTGATGTTGTTTTGTGTTCCTATAGTCAGTTTCTTTTATTGTCAAGTAATACTTTCTTGTATGAACATTCTCCATTTTGGTTTTTCATTCCTCACTTCAGAGATATTTGTATTGCTTCCAGTTTTAGGCTATTACAAATAAAGTTTATATGCACCTTCATAGACAGGTTTTCCTGTTACTATAGATTTTATTTTTCTTGGATAAATAAATAGAAGTGGAATAACCAGGTCATATAGTAACTGGATGCTTAAATTTACAACAACAACAACAAAAAAAAACTGTCAATCAGTTTTCCATAGTTATCATACTATTTTGCATTTTCACCTGCAATGTATGACAGTTCAAGTTCTTCCACATCCTTGTCAGCACTTGCAACTGTCAGTTCTAAATTTTAATTAATAGCCATTCTATTAGGTAAATTATTCTCAATTCATTTTGCATTTCTCTAATGACTAACAATATTGTGCATAAAGTAACATAATTTCATGCAGAGCAGAAGTTCCCCATGGTAATTATTCTTACCTGGCAATTTGATTGGGGCCTGAAAATTTCGGTCTCTTCACAGTAATTACGTGGAGTTCTGCAATGAATTCCTGGCAATTCTGATTTTACCTTTCTCCAAACCTCAAAAACTGTACCTTCCAGTTATCTCATTAAAAATAATTGACCCCTGAAGTAAGAAAGGAGCAAACAAGGGATAAATAAGCTTGGAGGTAGAATAATGAGAGTTGTAAAAGTTAAACTATCATGGCTTTTATGTATTCACTCAAATAAAACGTTGGGTCATCTATTCAAAGTGAAGCATAAAGGGGTTTACAACAGACTAATTTTATTTTAAGTAAATCCCTATCAATTCTACACCTTTTTCTAAAAATGGGAGAAAGTATAAGGTATTATCAGACAGAACTAATTCACAAGAATTATATTTCCTCAGTACAGTGGCACAGCAGGTGAACCAGGGTAGCCTGCAAGCCCAACCATTGATGGTAAAAGCAAGCCAGTTTCAGTTCAGTTTCCAAGTGGGATTTGCTAATTCAGTATGCCAAGGCTTTGGCATTGGTACTGATGTAACACGGAACCTGCTGCCTATATGTGAGGAAAACACTGCTGATATTTTCCCTAGGTAATATGGCATAACTATTGAGACAGAGATTTTGATGGACAAGAATAATCTCAGCAACCGTCATGACTTTCTAGAAAAACAATGTATCTGTGACAAAAGTTGTTTCCAAAGTCCAGAAGAACTTTATTCTATGATTATATCTCTATATCCGGAAAAATTGTAAAAAAGAATATACTTAACACTAAATGATTTTCAGAAATGTATACAGGCTTGTTGATAATGCAAATGTAAAGGATTGGGAGGACTGACAGTTTTGAAATAGAGAATAGTTCTCACTTGAGCTCACAGTAAACAGTATATAGGTATTGGCTTTTTAAGTTAGTTTTAGTAATAGAGATTGTTTTTTCATTGCAATGTCTGGTTTCCTCTTCAAACAATTTCACCATCCTCATCAGAACTCATAGCCACAATAGGTTAGTTTCTTAGAACAATTTTTGAAGACTTGTTCATTTTTTCTTCTTGCCCTCTGCCATTTTTTTCCAAACTGCTACCTAATATAACTGGTAATCAGTTAACACATTCATCTTGTGTTTTGTTAGAAGGTAAATATTGCTAACATTTCATAATTCTAGCTATTTAGTAATATTGTACTTTATTCTAAACTGATGTGCCAAGTCCCCACCCCAAATAAATAAACAAAAAATATAGTAAGATTTTATATCAAACAACTGTAGGTCAGAAAAAAAGAAAATGAATTATACCAGAGGAAGGTGGAGTCCTAAAGAAAGCAGAAATCTAGGGGTATCATTTCTTTCTGTCAATAATCCTATAGGAATAGGGCCTTGGCCAATGGTTACTTTCTGTTTACAAAGGGAATGCAGGTTGCATAAATTGCAAGTGAGAACTATGTATCTATTAGCTAAAATATCTTTTTAAAGTTATCTCCACTATTTTTCTTGATGCTAAGGTGTAGGTTTAAATGCATATAACGTTAATAATGTGCAACTGTTCCTCAGGATGTGAACCTCAAAAGAAGGAGAAACATACCAGAAAGGAACGTGGCATTTCTTGATTTAGTAAGTACATCTTGCTTATGAAACATAAGCCCACTATTATGTTTATTTGCTCTTGATTTCAAGCTCTCTATCATACTGACAGTCTAGTTTAATACCTCATACATTTTTTAAAATTACTTAATAACATATTGCCATTATTTTATCGTGTGTACCATGACAGAGGGTTTAATGTTTACAAAGATTTCATAAACCTGTTCAGCCATATCTCTTCATAGAAGTTTGTAACATGTTAATTTTACATACAATTTACATAATGTATAAATGATATACCTCCTTCTTTCTTATCTCAACAGTAACATGATTAGAATTGATTAAAGTGCTATACTTGTCTTGTAAGTGGTACTTTTCATTTATGCCAGCTTTATTATAAGTAGAATTATTTCTTAACCAGCAGCCCAAATATCAGTTTGTCAAAAACTTCTTCCAGAGAACAGTAAGTATCAAATGTATTTTCAAAATATTTAAAAATATATAGCCAAAGAAGCTAATGGCAAAGTGATGCTTTTCCTGTTAAATTTAATAGGGGATGCTGACCCTCAATGGTAGGAGACTACCTCCTCTGATGTATTATGCAATTACATTGATGGATGGTTAATTGAGTCACTGTGGCAGACCATATGTTTACTCATGACCTGAATGTCATTGGTCAGGTTATGGCTTCACATCTCTGGCCTTTTAACTATTCTGTTTTGAAGAATACCTGTTTTAAATTTAAACTTCTGGTTTAAAATACCCATAGTAAAATAAATTATTAATTCCACCATCAGGAATTTGTACACAATTGCCTTTGTCACCAAGAGGACTTAGATTGTGTTTGTTACATGATTTGAAACCACTAATAAATGTACCAGAACTGTGGTGTAAGTGACGCAATTGTCGCAGTTTATGTGTTCTCTGAAATTAATAGAAACCTCATTTGAACATTCATAAATATATATGCAGATACTTAATATTTAGTTTTCTGTTTTTTTGATAGAGAATACTAAGGAACATTTATCAAGGGCTGCCCTTACCAAAATCATATAGTCAATAAACATTATATTTTGTGTTCTCAATTTCCCACTGTCCTTCCCATGTCCAATATGGCTTCTCTGTTCCCCAGGGTGAAAGTGGTAATACATTAGTTAATATTCTCTGATACTTGTTACACTGGACAGGGGCATTTTTTAGTTACCCTAAATACCAAGAACTAAGCAGCCATCTATTTATAAGGTCAGCATAGGTAATTGAAGGGAATGGTCTCTTGTGGCTTTTAAGAAAGGTGTATAGTAAAGAGGAATGACTAAGAGCATAGACGTGGGTTGGAATCTTCACTCTGTCACCAATCAATTTGAGCGTGCTTTATAACATTCCCAATTAGTTTGCTTAAATACACAATTGAGATAATAATAGCTATATCATAAAGTGTTGTGATGATTCACTAAAATCTCTATATTTTTGCTCCAAGTGCAGTTCAGAGCAGACATTTCACATAAAGCCTTCAGCAACCAAAAAAAAAAAAAAAAAAAAAAAAAAAATAATAATAACTATCATTCATTGAGCACTTGGTTTTATGAACAAATTGACCTACATGCATTGTCCCAATTATTTTTGACACAATGATATCACATACAATTATGCCCATTTTACAAGTAATGAAACTGAAGGTCCTAGGAGTCTATTAGCTTGTTCTAGATCATAAGGGGAATAAGTGAAAGAATACAACTTAAATCCATGCTGTGTGACTACAACTCTGATACATAAATATTCATGACAACTTTTCCTAACTTGATAATAAATTAACTGTTGTATCTTTTCCTGTATATTCAAGTATTTAGAGCCAGCTCAATGTCCACCAATAAAGAAAAATAATGATAGTTTGTCTGGAATTAGTGGGTTCTTGGTCTCGCTGACTTCAAGAATGAAGCCCTGGACTCTCGCCGTGTTACAGTTCTTAAAGATGGTGTGTACACAGTTTGTTCCTCCTGATGTTCCGACGTGTTCAGAGTTTCTTCCTTCTTGGGGTTCGTGGCCTCGCTCTCTTCAGGAGTGAAGCTGCAGACCTTCCCAGTTAGTGTTATAGTTCTTAAGGCGGTGCCTCTGGAATTGTTTGTTCCTCCCCTCTGGAGTTGTTCATTCCTCCCGGTGGGTTCGTGATCTCACTGGCCACAGGAGTAAAGCTGCAGCCCTTCCTGGTGAGTCTTACAACTCATAAAGGTAGTGTGGACCCAAAGAGTGAGCAGCAGCAACATTTATTGCAATGAGCAAAGAACAAAGTTTTCAGAGTGTGGAAGGGGACCCCTGGGGGTTGCCCCTGGCTAGCTAGGGCAGCCTGCTTTTATTCCCTTATCTGGCCCCACCCACATCCTGCTGATTGGTCTATTTTACAGAGAGCTGATTGATACGTTTTGACAAAGTGCTGATTGGTGCGTTTACAATCCCTGAGCTAGACACAGAGTGCTGATTTGTGCATTTACAATCCTCTAGATAGACAAAAGTTCTCCAAGTCCTCACCAGATTAACTAGACACAGAGCACTGATTGGTGCATTTACAAACCTTGAGCTAGACACAGGGTGCTGATTGGTGTATTTACAATCCCTTAGCTAGACATAAAGGTTCTCCACTTCCCTACTAGACTCAGGAGCCCAGCTGGCCTCACCTGATGGAACCCGCACTGGGGCTGCAGGCAGAGCTGCCCGCCAGTCCTGCACCGTGGGACCGCACTCCTCAGCCTTTGGGCAGTCAATGGGACTCGGCGCCACGGCGCAGGCAGCAGCTCTCCTAGGGGAGGCTCTGGCCGCGCAGGAGCACATGGCTGTGGGGGCTGGGGAGGAGGCTCTGGCATGGCGGGCTGCAGGTCCCCAGCCCTGCCCAGCAGGAGGCAGCTGAGGCCCTAGGAGAATTTGAGCACAGAGCAGGTGGGCAGGCACTGCTGGGGAACCCGGCGCACCCTCTGCAGCTGCTGGCCTGGGTGCTAAGCCCCTCACTGCCCAGGGCCTGCGGTCCCGGAGGACGGCTGGGAGTCAGGGGCTTGCAGAGCCAACACCCAACCCAGAGCGCTGCTGTCAGCCCTGGTTCCGGCCCATGCCTCTCCTTCCACACCTCCTGGTAAGCAGAGGGAGCCGGCTCTGGCCTCGGCCAGTTCAGAGAGGGACTCCCACAGTGCCTTGGAGGGCTGAAGGGCTCCTCAAGCTCTGCCAGAGTGGACGCCCAGGCCAAGGAGGCGAGAGCGAGGGCTGCTAGCGTGTTGTCACCTCTCAATAGGAATACTGATGTGAGTTAAAATTCTTTATCAGAGTGCTTCTACAAACTTCTTGATTCACCTTTCAGTGCCATTTGATTGTGGGTTATGATTATGGTCTTCTATGAGTGACAATTTTGAAAAGGAAGAGAGGGCTCCAATTAGCTTCTGCCCTTTGCATCGTGCTGTATGAATACTAATAATTTCCCATATCAATTCACTCGTTTTTTATTTAAAAAAAAATCTTAGATTTTTTAAAATCAATATTTTCAGACAGCACTTTATTACGTGTGATATATCTTGCGTCTGTATTGAAACAACAACTCTATTTCTCATGGAATAACCAATTACATTTGCATCACATAGTAGCAGAATTCAAAGATGGCCCCCAAAACATCTGTCCTCTTGTCTGTGCACCCTTCATAATCCTTTGGGCTTTGAAAATGGTGGACATCTTGTCTGGGGTGAGTCTGGCCTAATCAGCAGAGCCCTGGAAAAGAACTGGGCGCTTCCTAATGTCAGAAATTCAGGGCATGAGAGGAATTCCATAAAGAGAGTTTCTCTACTGCTAGCTTTGAAGGAAGAGGGGAACATGAGACAAGAAATGCAGGCAGCCTTTAGGAATGGAGTGGCTCCCTAGCTAATAACCAGCAAGAAAACAAGTGCTTCAGAACTACATCCACCAGTAATCTCAATGCACTTGAAGGTCATCCTTTCTTAGTGCCTCCAGATGAGAACTCAGTTTGGCTGACACCTTGATTTTAGCCTTAGAATGAGTGAATTATGATCAGGACCAGAAATCCTAAGCTTGTCACATTGTGCCTGGACTCATTAATAAAAAGGTATTGTTTTAGGCTAACAAATTTGTGGCAATTTGTCATATAACAGTAGAAAACTAATACACATCATTTATAGTATAGCTTATTTAAAAGCAAGAGTTACTCTTAGGAGCTAATGAGAAAAAAATCTGTATGCTTCTGATATTAAATATGCATAGGTCTTATAGCATACAAGTGCCACGCATCTTTATAGTACAATCATGATTACAAGTATGGTAAGTAGTTTAGTAAAATACTTTCTTGAACTGTGGTTATTTTAAACTAACCATTTGGATTTTGATAGTCACAATAAACATTTCTACTTGTATATAAAAATGACATGAAATACCTTCTATACTTGTACATGCTGTTTAGCATATTTTTCTCTAAACCAATACTTTTTAAAGCTATTTCAATTCCCCAAATGTTTTAAGGTAAATACTATTACTTTTTTATGTCATTGTGGTAGGACATGTTTCTGTGTAATCCTACTTTATCCATGACATGTCTTTGATGATTCATCCAGTTGACAAGTAACTGTCTGCTTTTAAGCTATTTAGTTTGCATTAACATTGAGATGAAATGAGACTTGAACAAGCTGTACCATTGAAACAAAATAACATACAATCATTGTGTTGTTAAAAAAAATAAAGCTTTGTAACAGACAAAAAATAGCTAATGGAGTAGGATCTTTGATTCAATCATTGATTTTCTTACAAAATGTTCAGAATTAGCTTAAATATCCTTTGTCCAATGACTTTAACCTATAATTAAAAACAGAAGCCTCATCTTTGTTATATAATGTTTTACAGCTATATTAAAAGATGTTATGATTTAATATATATATAATAAAATTGTCAACAATAGTTGAGTCCTGTAATTGTGAACTAAATTCAAGAAAGCTGCCTTGAAGATGAGAGCAGTGTCTTCATTTTGATTAGCTTACCTTTTCAAGTGTTCTGCTAGAAACCTCTATCACACAAATAGAAGCAATAACTTTATTGTCATCACTATAGCAACTGCAGAAAAATTTATTTCAAAACAGTTGGCTACCAGAAATTTTTTTCAGGATGGAAACAAGAGTAGATGATATACAACGGTTTAATTCATTTTACAAAAATTGTTCTGTGATCTAAACTAATGCACTTTCTTTTACAATGGCAATATAGTCCAGGTTGCTTTGTGAATTTTTATTTAAACAAGAGATCAAACACATATCAGTGTATGTGTTTAAGTTAATTTTAATTTTCTTTATGAATTACTGTTAGCATCTCTTGTATTTTTGAAAACAGCTTACAAAACTTTGTAAGAAATAGTTTTGCATTGATCATTCAAAATTTTAGCATGTCGTTATACTACTTTTTCTGTGAATTATATTTAAATAGAAAACATTTCATCAAATATCAATATACATGAAAAATTGAAAATAAATTAACACTCTCTTGTATGCTTTTTACCAGAATAATCACAAATGTAAAGCTGATTTATTTAATATTTTGTGCTCTCTTAAATTCTGATGCAAGAAAATGCTCTTGCTCTTCATATTTTGTTTGTTTGTTTGTTTCTCTAAATTTTATCATGAACTTGCATGGTTCAAAGTTGATGACAATCTGCATTTAAAATGATATGATCATATAGTAGGGCTGCCTAGACAATTTTTAACCTTTATATCTTTGCTGGAGACAGAGTTCTGAGAACTTCATTTATAATGGCCTTTTAAACATGCTTTTCTCAACTGATAGGACTTACTTTTTAAGTATTCTTCTCCTACTTTAACTGAAAAAAGACCATGACAAGAATTCAGGATTTCCTGGAATGCATTCTTATGCATGGACTATGCGCATTTATAAGGTAGCATGGCTACCTTTAGGCTTCCCATAAAGTCTTCTACTGATGACCAAGGAGATGAGTCCTCTGGAAAACGTAGGGAGATTGGGTGCTTTATTAGACAAATCATGATCTGAATCTGAGCTTTTATAATCTTTGTGTGAATTCTACTCTTGGTAAGACTGAGAATCAAATCTTATAAATGTGTAAGATTACACATAAAAGAACAATAAAAGATAAAGTTAATACAAGGCTTGTAGTAAACCACTAAATAATTAAAATAATTCATAGTTTATTTTTTGAAAAGCTCTTGGTGCTTTAAAATCTAAAGTGATTTTCCTTGTTCATTATTTTCCTTTACTGTAGAATCAGTTGAATGAAACATTTAGAGCATACATATTTATATTATAGGTATAAGTTCAATATTATGTGGAACTGCTGAGAAAGACTAATTAGATATTTGTTAACAATACATTTTAAAAACGTTTCCCCAGAGTCTGATTCAGTCAAAAGTATTTCTTATAAATACTTTTTCAATAAAGTTATCATATCTATGCTATGTATAATTGCCATCAATATTCTTTGGATCAAATGAGCTATAATGTAAATTGTTGACCTAACGACATATAGAACTATTAAAAATATTTTCGACCAGGGCCGGGAGTGGTGGCTCAAGCCTGTAATCCCAGCACTTTGGGAGGCCAAGACGGGCGGATCACAAGGTCAGGAGATCAAGACCATCCTGGCTAACATGGTGAAACCTCGTGTCTACTGAAAAATACAAAAAACTAGCCGGGCGAGGTGGCGGGCGCCTGTAGTCCCAGCTACTCCGGAGGCTGAGGCGGGAGAATGGCGTGAACCCGGGAGGCGGAGCTTGCAGTGAGCTGAGATCCGGCCACCGCACTCCAGCCTGGGCTGCAGAGAGAGACTCCGTCTCAAAAAAAAATATATATATATTTTAGACCTTGAATTTATTTTTTATTTAAAGAATCTTACTCTACTAATTAGTAAGAATACTGTGATGATATTAGCCTTTTGATAATCATATTATTTATATTACCACATGAAAATGGTTTCCTATCATGACAATAAAATGTAGTGTATAAATAAAAAAGCCTCAACTTTTAAACGTGTGAACATGATAACAAACATATTTATCTCAAAATTCAGACATTTGTTCACTTAAAATATATTTTTTATTTTAAATTGATTTAGCATAAATTGTTTTGTTTAAAAGTTAACAAAATTTTGGAGGCTGCCAGTAGATGGCATTCTGGTTTCTGAGGAAATGTTTATTTAGGGATTGGCTCTTTTCTTTGGGAAAAGGCAAAACAAAGAAACTTGTGACAATAGGATTCTTATTGAAAAGATTATTATTAGAGCTTCCTGAAAAATCTGTAGCCATTCCAAAAACAGGTAAGTCTCAAACCATGTTTCCTTTATTAATTTAGTTTACCAAACTTAGTTTGTTAATACTTGAAGTTGTGATCTGGAAGCTCTCATGCAATTTTATTGAATAAAAATATAATGCTGTGATGATTTTTAAATAAACTAGAGAAATAGTGTCTTGGCTTCATTCAAAACAGTATAATCATAATCAACTTATGCTCAGAACCATTTTATAGCCTACTGGCACAAATTTATGCATATTAGCATCACTTAGTCATGGATGAACATGTGATCCAATTTTCCTTCAAATTAACTTATTCCAAATAATACACATAATCTAATATAGCTTCCCACATATAACAGATAATTGTTAGGTATTTTTTAAATTAATGAATTAATTAAAAAGTGCACCTCTCTGGGCGCACCAAGCCTGTAATCCCAGCACTTTGGAGTCTGAGGCGGGCCAATCAAGAGGTCAGGCGTTTGAGACCAGCCTGGTCAGGGAAACCCCTTCTCTACTAAAAATACAAAAATTAGCCGGGTGTGGTGGGACGTGCCTGTAATCCCAGCTACTCAGGAGGCTGAGGCAGGAGAATTGTCTGAACCCGGGACGCGGAGGTTACAGTGAGCTGAGATCCAACCACTGCACTCCAGCCTGGGTGACAGAGCGAGCCTCTGTCTCAGAAGGAAAAAAAAAAAAAAAAGGTACACCTATAATTCCTTAAGATACTATTATTTCTGGATTTATTTGTAAAAGTACATCAAGTGAAGGTCCTCAAGAATTGTGTTATAAGAACCTCAAATGTCCAATGTGGAGAATAGTCCTCTACTATTTGCCAAGAAGTCTTTCATTAATTCTTAGGTTACTTAAGAGGTCATTCAATGTGTGCTAAATATATAGCTCCTCTCTATAACATTATCCTGAATAACTACATGTTTATTTTAATCCTGGGGTAGGAGAGGCATTAAAACCTCATAATCACTAAAAACCAAACCAAACCAAAACAAAATAAAACAAAACAAAAAACAAAAAACAAGAACTGCAGTAACTGTTTCTAACATTGTTACAAATACCCAAGAAACCAAACATATTTAAAGTCATTCAGATTACCTTTTAACAAATATGACAAAAGAATTTTTTAAAAAATTAAACAAATTAAAAGTGCAATAAAGATCCATGTGGGGGATCATTTAGAGAGCAACCAATTTCCAAATGCTGTTTTCATTACTTTCAATTTACCAACAAATAACTAACATAAAAATTATAAGTTTTCTTTTTATTAAAGCAGTCCTCCTTAGGAATGTAGAATAGACTACTTCGATAGTTTATATGTACTGGGTAATTAAAAATGAATTAAAGTATATTTTTTCAAAAATCTACATTTTGTATTAATTCTGACCATATTTCCTTCATTGATCTAATAGGATACATTTCTATTGAAATAAGGCACAAATAATATTCCATGTGAGAAGGAATATTTAATCTCATTTAATACTTTAGAATTTCTGGCTATGGTTTCCAAAACTATTGATTTTTCAGTTACTATTAGATTCTTCCACTACAGAAAATTGAGAAGCATGGACATTTCTGGCTATGTGCACAATTCAAAATGGCAGGTACCTTACTATTATAAACAAGAAACTACATAGAACATGATTATTTTTATCTACATAGTGTCATCAAGTTTAGCTATTCTTGATGGCCTTGCTTAAAAGCCATCTTCTTCAAAAATCCCTCTCTGATATCCTCAATCAGCAATTGCATTTCTCACTTCTCGATTCTCAGCATTTTATACTGATTTTTGATATAGTTCTATTTCTTAAATTTTTTTGCATTTTGTTCATATATGTTTTCTGTATTCCCTATGCAATAAATTCTTTGGAGGAAAGTCCATTATTGTATCTCCCACAAGGGCTGCTATACTGTGTTTTATGTACTGGGCACTAAACAATCATTTTCAAGTTTACAATAAAGATTAGTGTAATAAGCACAATAAAATGCTTTTTGAATTAAGACTATGAAATCAACAAATATGAATAAGATGAATAAAAGAATGGATTAATCAATGGTTATAATAGCTTATAAGGGAATAACAAAAATTATGCTTATTTTTTGGGGAATGACAAATTGAGGCTAGTGTTTTGTATTTTGGAAATTAGTTAGTGGGATTTTTTCCACTGGATTTTATTTTATTCTAGATGAAAGTTAAAACTGTGGATGCCCATTTAGAATTACTAGGAGCATATAAACAATATTAGTTCTAATTTTTTTACAACTTTTTAAGTGGATAATACTGTATTATTAATTGTAGGCACTATGTTGTTCAGGGAATCTCTAGAACTTATTCATCTTGCATAAGCAAAACTTTGCACCCCTAGAGCAACAATTCCCCTTCATGTAAGTGCTCTTAAAATACACACACACACACCCCACCCACAGAGGACCACAAGGAAACTTTTGGAGGTGATAGATATTTTCACTACCCTGACTATGGTGACAACATTATGGGTGTATGTATATGACCAAACTTAGCAGATTATTTACATTAATATGTAAAAACTTTATATATCAATTATACATCAACAAAGCTGTTTAAAAAACTACAAGTTTAATGTATACAATTTGATGAGTTTCGACATATACGTATACTCATGAAAGTGTCTATTACCTTGGTTGTGATAACAATTTCATGTAATTTAATTTTTTTATTTTGGTAAAATACACATAACATAAATTTACCATCTTAATAATGTTTAGGTGTACAGTTTAGTGGTATTAAATACATTCATAATGTATTCATATTTTTATTTGCATTTTCCCAATGATTAAGAATGTTCAGTATGTTTTAATGTGCTTGCTGACTATATTTACATATTCCCTGAAAAAAAAAAAAAACTATGTCCTTGTCCATTTTTAAATTATGTTTTTAGTTTGTTTGTTATTGTTGTTATTGAGTTTTAGGCATTTCCTACAAATTCTGGACATTAATCTTTTATCAGATTTATGATTTGCAATATTTTCTCCCAATCTGTGGGTTTCCTGTTTACTGTTGATAGTTTCTTAATACCCACATTTAAAAATTTTCCAGTCTGATTTGTTTATTTTTTCTTTTATTGCCTGTGTCTTAGGTGTCATATTCAAGAAATCATTGCCAAACCCGATGTCATAAAGTTTTCTTCTAAGAGTTGTATTGTTTCAGGTCTGACAATAGGTCTTCAATTCCTTTGAGTTCCTTTTTGCATATGATGTTGGGTAACTTGTAATTTTGTATGTGGCCATTTACAAATTGTTGAAAATATTGTTCCTTCCTCATGGAATGGTCTGGCACTCTTTTCCAAATAATTTGACCATATATGCCAACATTTATTTCTAGGCTTTTCTTACTCCTTTTATTATGCTATAACAAAATATTTGAGAATGGGTAATTTACAAACAATGTAAATTTTTATCTCACAGTCCTGGAGCCTGGAAGTCCAATATCAAGGCACAGGTGGGTTCAGTGTCTGGTGAAGGCCCAGTCTCTCTGCTTCCAAGATGGCGCCTTATTGCCGTATCCTTACAAGGTGGAAGACAGAAGAGCAAGAGGGGAAAATTCTTTTTGAAGCCTCTTTTATAATAGAATTAATTTATTCATGAGAACAGAGTCGTCTTGGCTTAATCACTTCCCAAAAGGCCCCTCCTCTTAATACCACCACAGGGGAAGATTAAGTTTGAACATAAATTTTGGAGAGGACACATATTCAAACCATACTATTACTCCCCTGGCCCCCACAAATTCATGTTCTTCTCACATTAAAAATGCATTTATTCCATCCCAATAACCCCAAAAGTCTTAACTTATCTAGCATCAACTTTACAACCTAAGTCCAAAGTTTCATCTAAATATCATTTAAAACAGATATGGGTGAGCCTCAAGGCATGAGTCATCCAGAGGTAAATTTCTCTCCAGCTGTCAGCCTGTGAAATCAAACAAGTTATGTGCTTCAAAGATACAATTGTGGAACAGGCAGAGGATAGACATTCTTATTCCAAACTGGAACAATAGGAAAGTAGAAAGGGATAACAGGTCCCAGGTAAGTTTAAAACTCAACGAGGCAAATAATGTTAAATCATGAGGACTGAGAATAATGCTGTCTCCTTGTCACACCCTCTGAATACATTGAGAAGGGGACTGGATCCCTAAATCTCTGTGAAACCCCACTTTCACAGCTTTGTTGGCTGCAACTCTCATGCATTGAAGTTACATGCTTTGACTTTCCCAGGTTAAAGTTGCACACTAGTGGGATTACTCTTCTGGGGTCTTGGGAGTGGCCATGACCCCGTAACTCTATTAGGCAGTACTTTTATGGGGCTCTTTTCAGTGGCCCAAATGCTACACCTCTACTGAGAATTGCTCCAGTGACAACTGTGGGTGTTAGTCCATACCCCGTTTCTCCACTAGGCATTATCCTAGTGGGGTCGCTGTGACAGCCCCACCCCATGGCAGTCTCTGCCTGGGCTACAGTGATCACCAAGGCATTCTTTAAATTTAGGTAGAGGAAGGCATGCTTCCACAGCTCTTGCACTCAGTGCACATGCATAGTTAGCACTATGTGAATGCCATCAAGAATTACTGCTTGTGCTCTCTAGAGAAGTTGGCTGAGCTGCAACTAGGCACTCTTGAGCTAGGATGGCCAAGGAGTGCTTCACTGGAATGTGAGAAGTAAAGACGAGGTGGCACTGACAGAAAGGTCTCAATGGCACCCTGTACCACTCCCTTGAAACTGTTCTGCCCTTAGTACTATTGGACTGTGATGAGCATAGCAGCCTCAAATATCTCCAAAATGCTTTCAGAATTATCCTCTCATTGTCTTGATCAGTTGCAACTGGCTTCCTTGTATCCAGACTAATCTTTTTTTCACATAGTCACTTAGCTGTACCCTTGGTTTTCTCTTCTAAACTTGCTTTTAAAAAATTCTTATGTAGTTAGACTGATAATTTTCCAAATCTTTATGTTCTGTTTCTCTACTTATTATAAATTCTATATTTAATTTATTTATCTTTTCTCATCTTTTACTATAAGTAGTTAAGATAAGTCATGCAGCATTCTGGACACTTTGCTTAGAGATTTCTCCTGCCAAATACCCTAGTCCGTCACTCTTAAATCCTGCCTTCCACAAAGCATTAGAACACAGACATAATTCAGCCAAGTTCTTTACCACTTTGTGACAAGAATGGACTTCTTTCCAGTTTTCAATGAGATTTTCCTCAGTTTGATCTAACACCTCATCAGAATAGCTTTTATTTTATTTTATTTAAATTTCAATAGAAATGGTGTTTGGTTCCATGACTAAGTTCTTTAGTGTTGATTTCTGAGATTTTGGTGCACTTGTCACCTGAGCAGTGTACACTGTACCCAATGTGTAGTCTTTTATCTCTTACCCCTCCACACACCTCCCCACAAGTCCCCAAAGTCCATTGTATCTTTCTTTTGCATTTGCGTCCTTATAGCTTAGTTCCCACTTGTAAGTAAGAACTTATGTTTTTGATTTTCCATTCCTGAATTACTTCACTTAGAATAATGGTCTTCAACTCCATCCAGGTTGCTGCAAATGCCATTATTTTGTTCCTTTTTATGGCTGAATGGTATTCCATGATATATATGTTTACCACGTTTTCTAAATCCACTTCTTGGTTTATGGACATTTAGGCTGATTCCATATTTTTGCGATTGCAAATTGTGCTGTTATAAACATGAGTGTGCAAATGTCTTTTTTCGTATAATTACTTCTGTTCCTCTGGGTAGATAGCCAAGAGTGGGATTGTTGGATCAAATAGTAGTTCTACTTTTATTAAATAGTTCTTTAAGGAATCTCCATACTGTTTTTCATAGTGGTTGTACTAGTTTACATTCCCAGCAGCAGTGTAAAAGTGTTTCCTTTTCACCACATTCGTACCACCATCTGTTATTTTTTGATTTTTAAATTATGGATATTCTTGCTGGAGTAAGGTGGTATTTCATTGTGGTTTTGATTTGCATTTCCCTGATAATTCATCATATTGAGCATTTAAAAAATATGTTTGTTGACTACTTGCATATCTTCTTTTGAGAATCACCTATTTATGTCCTTTGCCCACTTTTTGATGGGATTATTTGCTCTTTTTCTGCTGATGTTTTTGAGTTCTTTGTAGATTCTGGATATTGGTCCTTTGTCAGATGCATAGTTTGTGAATATTTTGACCCACTCTGTAGGTTGTCTGTTTACTTTGCTGGTTATTTCTTTTGCTCTGCAGAAGCTTTTTAATTTAATTAGGTCACATCTATTGATTTTTGTTTTTGCTTCAGTTGCTTTTGGTTATTGATCATGAAGCCTTTGCCTAAGCAAATGTCTAGAAGACTTTTTCCAATGTTATCTTCTAGAATTATTATGGTTTCATGTCTTAGATCTAAGTCCTTCATCCATCTTGAGTTGATTTTTGTATAAGGTGAGAGATGAGAATCCAGCTTCATTCTTCTACATGTAGCTAGCCAATTATCCAAGCACCATTTGTTAAATAGGGTGCCCTTTCCTCACTTTACGTTTTTGTTTGCTTTGTCAAAGATGAGTTGGGTATAAATATTTGGCTTTATTTCTGGGTTCTCTATTCTGTTCCATTGGTCTGTCTGCCTATTTTTATACTAGTACCATGCTATTTTGGTAACTATTGCCTTGTAGTACACTTTGGAGTCGGGTAATGTGATGCCTCCAGATTATTTTTTCTGCTTAGTCTTGTTTTGGCTTTGTAGGCTCTTTTTGGATCCATATGAATTTCATAATTGTTTTTTCTAGTTCAGTGAAGAATGATGATGGTATTTTGATGGGAATTGCACTGAATCTTTAGATTTCTTTTGGCAATAAGATCCTTTTCACAATGTTGATTCTACCTGTCCATGAGCATGGATGTGTTTTCATTTGTGTTGTTTATGATTTATTTTAGCAGTGTTTTGTAATTTTCCTTGTAGAGATATTTTACCTCCTTGGTTAGGTATTGTATTAGTCAGTTTTCACGCTGCTATAAAGACTACTACCTGAGACTGTGTAACTATAAAGGAAAGAAGTTTAATTGACTCACAGTTCCATAGGTTTAACAGGAAGCATTGCTAGGAGGCCTCAGGAAACTTACAATTGTGGCGGAAGGTGAAGGAGAATCAGTCACCTTCTTCCATGTATGTATATAGCTTTGAGGGTTCCTTTTGGAGTTAATTTCCAGTTTAATTTTACTATGGTGTGAGAGAGTACTTGATATAATTTTGATTTATCTTGTGTGATTGCTCTGGCTAGGACTTCCAGTACTATGTTGAGTGGCAGTGGTGAAAGTGGTCATCCTTGTCTTGTTCCATTCGCAGAGAAAATGCTTTTAACTGTTGTCCATTCAACATAATGTTGGTTGTGAGTTTGTGATAGATGGCTTTTATTACTTTGAGTTATGTCCCTTCTATGCTGATTTTTCTGAGGGTTTTAATCATAAAGGGATTCTGGATTTTGCCAAATGATTTTTATGCATCTATTGGGATGATCACATGATTTTTTGTTTTTAATTCTGTTTATGTGATATATCACAATTATTGACTCATGTATATTAAACTATCCCTGCATTCCTGATATGAAACCCACTTGGTCATGGTGTATTATCTTTTTTATATGCTGTTGGATTTGGTTCACTAGTATTTTGTTGAGGATTTTTACATCTATGTTCATTAGAAATATTGGTCTGTAGTTTTCTTTTTCTGTTATGTCCTGTCTTGGTTTTGGTATTAGGGTGATAATGGCTACATAGAATAATTTGAGGGAGATTCCCTCTTTTTATGTCTTTTGGAATAGATTCAGTAAGATTGGTACCAAATCTTCTTTGAATTCCTGATAGAATTAAGCTGTGAATCTGAAACCATCTGGTCCTGGACTCTTTTGTTGTTGTTGGCATTTTTTATTTAATTACTATTTCAAGCTTGCTACTTGCTATTGGCCTGTTCAGTTTCTGTTTATTTCTGATTTATTCTAGGAGGGTTGTATATATACAGGAATGTGTCTATCTCCTCTAGACTTTCTAGTTTGTGCACATAAGGGAGTTCATAGGAACCTTGAATGATTGTATTTCTGTGGTATTGGTTGTAATATCTCCTGTTCTGTTTCTAATTGAGCTTATTCATCTCTTCTCTCTTCTTTTCTTTGTTAATATATTTAATGGTCTGTCAATTTTACTTATATTTTCAAAGAACCAACTTTTAATTTTATTTATATTTTGTATTTATTTCCTTCAATTTCATTTAGTACTGCTTTAATCTTTGTTATTTCTTTTCTGTTGCTGGGTTTGGGTTTGGTTGGTTCTTGTTTTTCTAGTTTCTTGAAGTGTGACCTTAAATTGTCTATTTGTGCTTTTTCAGAATTTTTGATGTAGGCATTTAATGCTTTGCAGTTTTCTCATAGCATTGCTTTTCCTGTATCCCAGAGGTTTTGTAAGTTGTGTCACTAATATTGCTCAGTTCAAAGAATTTTTAAATTTCCATCTTGATTTCATTGTTGACCCAATGATAACTCAGAAGCATGTTATTTAATTTCCATGTATTTATGTAGCTTTGAGGATTCTAATTTCCACTTTAATTATACTGTGGTGTGAGAGGGTACTTGATATAATTTCGATTTCTTAAATTTATTGAGATTTGTTTTGTGGCCTGTCATATGGTCTATCTTAGAGAATATTCCATGTACTTATAAAAATAATGTATATTCTGCTGTTGTTGGGTTGCATGCTCTGTAAATATCTAAGTCCATTTGTTCTAAGGAGTAGTTAAAGTCCATTGTTTCTTTGTCCTCTTTCTGTCATGATGGTCTGTCTAGTGCTGTCAATGAAGTATTGAAGCCTTCCATTATTATTGTGTTGCCTTGTATCTTATTTCATAGGCCTAGTAGTAATGGTTTTATAAATCTGGGATCTCCAGTGTTAGGTGCGTATACATTTATAATTGTATTTTCCTGTTGGACTAGTCTTTTTATCATTATATAATGTCCCTCTTTGACTTTTTTTAACTGTTGTTGCTTTAAAGTCTGTTTTATCTGATATAACAATAGCTACTCCTTCTTGCTTTTGATTTCCATTTGCACAGAATACCATTATCTACCCCTTTACCTAACATTTATGTAAGTCCCTACATGTTTGGTGAGTCTTTTGAAGACAGCAACTACTTGATTGTTGGTTTTTTTTCCCATTCTGCCATTCTGTATCTTTTAAGTGGAGCATTTAGGCCATTTACATTCAACATTAGTACTGAGATGTAAGGTACTGTTTTATTCTTTATGTTAGTTGTTGCCTGAATACTTTGTGATTTTTTATTGTGTTTGACAGGTCCTGCTTGTCTAAAAATGACTATCTCTCATTCACTTATGAAGTTTAGTTTTGCTGCATACATGATTCTTGGCTAATGATTATTTCATTTGAGGAGGCTAAAGATAAGACCCCAATCTCTTCTGGCTTGTAGTAGTCTGCTGTTCATATAGGTTTTCTTTATAGGTTACCTGATGTTTTTCCTTACATCTCAATATTCTTTTCATCGTCTTGACTTTAGATATCCTGATGACTGTGTGCCTCGGTGATGATCTTTTTGTGATTAATTTCCCAGGTGTTCTTTGAGCTTCTTGTATTTGGATGTCTAGGTCTCTAGCAAGGCCAGGGATGTTTTTCTCAATTATTCCCTCAAATAAGATTTCCAAACCTTTATATTTCTCTTCTTCCTCAGGAACACCAGTTATTCTTAGGTTTGGCCATTTATCATAATTCCAAATTTTTGGGAGGCTTTGTCCAGTTATTTAAATTCTCTTTTCTTTGCCTTTGTCTAATTGGGTTAATTCAAAAGGCTTGTTTTCGAGCTGTGAAGTTCTTTTATCCACTTTTTCTAATCTATTGTTGACACTATCCAGTGCATTTTGTATTTCTCTAGGTGTGTCTTTAATTTCAGAATTTGTGATTGTTTTTTTCATTTGACATCTATTTCTCTGGAGAAGTTTTCATCCATATTCTCTTTTTTTTAAATTTCTTTAAGTTAGTTTTCACTTTTCTCTGGTATTTCATTGAGTAAGTTAATAATTAACCTTCTGAATTCTTTATCTGGCAATTCAGAGATTTCTTTTTGGTTCAATCCATTGCCAGGAAGCTAGTGTGGTATTTGGGGGTGTTATAGAACCTTGTTTTGTCGTATTATTAGAATTACTTTTCTGATTCCTTCTTATTTGGGTAGACTATTTCAGTGGAAAAATCTGGAACTCAAGGGCTGCTGTTCAAATTATTTTGTCCTTTGGGGTGATCCCTTGATGTGGTGCTCTCCCCTTTCCCCTAGCACTGAGAGCCAACTGCAATGATTTTTATTGCTCTTCTGGGTCTAGCCACCCAGCAAGGCTACTGGGTTCTGTACTGGTGTAGGGGAATGCCTGCAAAGAGTCCTGTAATATGATCCATCTTCAGGTCTCCCAGTCCTGGATACCAGCACCTCTTCTGGTGGAGGTGGCAGTAGACTCTGGGAGAGTCCTTGGTTGTAGATTTGTTTAGTGTACTGGCTTTCTTGAATGCTGGTTATGCTGGCAGTGGAGTTGTCATATGGACAGACTCAGGATCTCTGGTTAGCCAAGAATTAGCTATTGTTTTCTTCTTGCTGGGACCAGGGTTATTCTGTCATGAATTGCTGTAATGTCCTGAGTTGGATGACCTCTAGCTAGCGGGTGGTGTTTTCAAGAGAGCACCAGCTACAGTAGTAGAAAGGGGATATCAGCCACCCTAAGTTGACCAGGGTAAGTATTCAGGTTTCTCAGATGATGGGCAGGGCCATAAAGCTCCCAAGAGATTATGTCTTTTGTGATTGGCTACCAGGGTGGGTAGCAAAAAACCATTAGGTTGGGTGAGAATTAGGTAGGTCTGAGCTCAGACTTTCATTGCATGGGGCTTGCTGTGGACACTGTGGGTAATGGGGGTGGTTTTCAGGCCAACAGGGTTATGTTCCAGAGGGGATTATGGCTGCCCCGTCACCAGGGAAGTGGGAGAAAGCCGGTAGTGATAGGCCTCATCCAACTCTCATGCAGTTGGTGAAGCTGGTCTCACTCCCACTGTGCCCTGTTATCTCCAGGTGTGCCGAATTTATCTCCAGGCAGCCTGCACGTGGGTCTCAGACCTTGAACCAGGCAATAAACTTCCCCACTGAGAAAGCAAGCACAGCCATCAGACGTTGCCTGTTCCTGTCTACCCACACTGTTGGCTGCAGCTCCTGCACTCTTTTCTGTAGCAGTTCCTGTTCACCCCCCAGATTCTTCTCATGAGAGTTTGCCCCCAGTTGAAATTATTACAAAGTTCAGTTGGAAGGTTCTTTCACCCTGTGACCCATCTCAAATTCCACTAGATGCCTTATCCAAGGGACCCTGTAAAATATAGTCAGGGATGACTTCTCTGGGCTCAAGCTGGAGAATGGGAGTGCTTACAAAGCTCTTCTCGTTGCTGCTTCTCCTTTTATATTTCTCATTAAATCTTTTAAAATCTAGGTAAGTTTAAATCTTTCTTCCATAATCTGGATTTTCAGGTTCTTCAGTAGGTATGTGTATTCAGAGGTAGGTTTCCCCCCTTACATCTTGGGAATTCACAGTTTTTCATCTGTTTTTTGGAGTTTTTTTGTTTTTGTTTTTGTTTTTGTTTTCGTTTTGAGATGGAATCTGGCTTTGTTGCCCAGGCTGGAGTGCAGTGGCACAATCTCAGCTCACTGCAAGCTCCATCTCCCAGGTTAATGCCAATCTCCTGCCTCAACCTCCCTAGTAGCTGGGACTACAGGTGCCCGCCACCATGCCTGGCTGATTTGTTTTTTGTATTTTTAGTAGAGATGGGGTTTCACTGTGTTAGCCAGGGTGGTCTAGGTCTCCTGACCTTATGATCCACCTGCCTCAGCCTCCCAAAGTCCTGGGATTTTAGGCGTGAGCCACCGCGCCCAGCCTGTTTTGTGGAATTTTTCTGTGGTGTACCACTTCTTTCAAAGGATCTATGAATCCTTTAGGTTTTCCTGATACATTCCTGCAGTGGTTCTTAGAGCAAAAGTTCATGGTGTGAGTCTCCACATGCTGTTCTGTCTGTCAAAGTGGGAGCTGCACATTAGTCCTGTCTCCTATCCACTATCTTCCCCAGGTCTCCCAGAATGGCTTTTACTAAGCATATTTCTACAAACATTCTGTTCACATCCATTTAGATAATGTCCAAGGATGAATACGGCTCTCCTGTTTGGAACCCTCATCATAATTACCCTTAATTATTCATTCATGACAATACAACCTTTTTCCAGCATTCATGTCAAAATTCTACCCATTACCCAGTTCCAAAGCAGCTTCCACATTTGCCAGTATTTCTTATAGCAACACTCCCACTTATTTCTTGGCTTGTCTTTACCTATGTGTGATGCTATAACAAAACACCTCTTGGAGAAAGAAGAAAGGTGAACCCTCTGAAGCCTCTTTTATAAGGGCTTCAGTTCATTCAAAGGGTGAGGTTCTCAACTTACTGACTGCCACAAAAGAAACTACCACTTTACACCACCACAATAAGGATTATGTTTCAACATAGATTTTGGAAGGGACATACGTTCAAACCATAACAGAGCTCTTTGTTTTATTCTATTGGCCTATGCATCTGCCTGTATGCCAGTACCATACCGTTTTGATTATTGTAGCTTTGTAACAAGTTTGGAAATCAGAAAATATGTGTCCTTCATCTTTGTCCTATTAAAAATTGTTTTGGCTATTTGGGGTCCCTTGAGATTCCTTATAAACTTTAAGAAGGGTTTTTTTATCTCTGCAAAAATTATCATTGGGATTGCACTGATTCCACAGATTGCTTTGAATAGTATGGCCATATAAACAATATTAAGTCTTCCAATCCATGAACATGAAATGTGTTCCCATTTTTTTGTCTTAATTTTATTTGCAGTAATGTTTTGTAGTTTTCATTGATGTCTTTCCCTTTCTTGGTAAATTCCTAAGTGTTTTCTTTATTTTGAATGCTATTTCAAATGAAATTGTTTTCTTAATTTCATTTTCAAATTGTTCATTGTTAGTATGTAGAACTGCAACTAATTTTTGTGCATTGGTTTTGGGTCCTGATTCTTTGCTGAATTCAATTATTATCACTGATAGTATTTTTGTGGAATTTTAGGGTTTTCTCTATATAAGATCATATCACCTGTGAATAGAGATAGTGACAACACTTTCTTTTCAAGTTAGATCCCTTTGTGTTTTTTCGCTTATCTAATTGTCCTGGCTAGAACTTCTGGTGCTGTGTTGAGTAGAAGTGGTGAAAGAAGGCATCCAGATCTTAGATCTTTTTCCTGATCTTAGAGGAATTTTTCACTGTGTTAAGTACAGATTATTTCTAACACAAAAAATTAAAACCCAAAATGCTCCAAAATATGAACATTTTTGAGTGCCAGCATGACACTCAAAGAAAATGCTCACTGGAGCATTTCAGATCCTAGGTTTTAGGATTAGGGATAATCAATCTAAGTATAATGAAAATATTCTCGAATCCTAAGCACTTCTTTTTCCAAGAATCTCAAATAAGGGATACTCCATCTGTATGTTTGCTGGGAATTTTTCATATATGGCTTTTATTATGCTGAGGTAGTATCCTTCCCTTCCAATTTTGTTGAATGTTTTTATCATTAAAAGGTATTAAATTTAGTCAAATGCTTTTTCTTCATCAATTGAGATAATCTTGTTTTTTTCTTTGTTCTTATAATGTGGTATATGACATTGATTTTCAGATGATGACTGATCTTTCTATTTCAGAAATAAATCCCACTTGGTCATGGTGTATAATTTTTTTAATATGCTGCTGAATTCAGCTTGCTAGCACCTTGTTGATAAGATATATTGGTCTGCAGTTTTCTTTTCTCATGGTGTCTTTCTCCGGTTTTGGTATCTGAGTAATGCTGTCCTCATACAATGAGGAAGTGTTCTTTCCTCTTAAAACTTGGGAAAAGTTAGTGAATTATTGATATTAGTTCTTCTATAAATGTTTGGTAGAATTTACTTGTGAAGCCATAAGGTCCGGGGCCTTTATTTGTTTTGAGATATTTGGTTTACAATTCAATATCCTTATTAGTTATAAGTCTATTCAGGTTTTCCATTTCCCTGTGATTTGGTCTTGGTGGGTTTTGTCTTTCTACGAATTTTTCCATTTCATCTTGGTTATCCAATTTGTTTGCACAGAATTGTTCACAGTTCCTTTTTATAATACTTTTATAATACTTTTTGTTTCTGTAAAATTGATAGTAATGTTGCCACGCTCACCTGTGATTTTAGTGAATCTTCTTTTTTCTTACTATATCTAAATATTTGTTCAGCTTCAATAATTTTCATTGTCCTGTCTTTAAGTTTGCTAGTTCTTTTGTCTGACTTCTGCTCAAATTTACCTTTAAATTCCTCTAGAATTTTTTTTTTTTTTTTAATTTCAGCTGTTGTACTTTTCAGCTCAAGATTTTTGTTTGTTTCTTTTTAGGTTTTGTATCTCTTTACTGATATTTCATTAATATATTATTTTTTGGGTTTTCCACATCTTCCTTTAGCTACTGAGCATCTTTAAGAGAGTTCTTTTAAAGACTTTATCTATTAAATTGGTCATTGGTCTTATGAACAGATTCTGTTGATTTTATATTTATTTGAATGGGCCATCCTTTCTTATTTTTTGTATACCTTGTGATTTTTTTTTGCTGAAAACTGGACTTTTGAATCTAATAATGTAGTAACTCTGGAAATCAGATTCTCATCCTTTCCTAGGTTTTGGGGTGTGAGTGTATGTGTGTGTGTGTGTGTGTGTGTGTGTGTGTGTGTGTGTGTATGTGTATGTGTGTGTTTATTACTCTTACTCTTCTTTAGTTTTAAAACTTTAGTTTATATCTGTGTCAGGGTTCAGCCTGAGGTATGAACTTAGGGTCTTTTCTGGTCTTTTCTGAGCCTGTGCCTTTCCTTGAGCATGCACAGTTACTTTCTAATTTTCTCTGTATATGCAATGGTTCTTGAATGTCTAGTTTTAAAAGCTGGCTCCCAACAGAGGAAAAAGGGAATAATAAAGGTGAAATAAAGGCCCCCCAAATTCACTTCAGCCCAAAGAGCAGGACTCATGAAAAAGGGGATAGTTGCAGCAATAACAAATGCCTACTTATTTGTTTGCACCTCTGTGATCAGAACAATCAGTGATCTGAATATAAATCCTCCATACTGGCGGTAGGGTCTTTTTGCCCATCCTGGCTCCACAAACTGCAGGTTGCTCCAGGAACATGTGCACAGCTGCTTGCCATGAGACTAGAGGCAGGGGATGGGTAGCTGCTACTGGGTATAAGAACTGAAATTGTCTAAAAGTAATCCTAATTTACTGTCCAACATTTCTGCTAGAAGTTGCAAGCCTTCAGTAAACTTCAGAGTTCCCAAATAATTATATCAGACGGATTTTAATCTGAAGAACAACTGTTGTCTAGGTGGGGGACCGATTCTTAGTGCTTCCTATTCTGTCATCTTCCCAAATTCCCTATTTGTGTGTGTGCATGGGTGTGTGTATGTGTGTGTGTAAATAATTGAACAAAACAATATTGCTTCCTGGGATCTAACCCTAGAATTTTTATATTGATTTTTTTTCACTTAGTTCCCTTTCATCAGTATTATCTAAAATCACTCTCTATGTGGTTAAAATATTTAGTCAGTATAGCGAGCCACTGGTGGAAATGTATAGTAGACTAAGTCTAGCTGTTGGCTATGATCTTACAGAATCTGCTTTTCAACAGAAAATTAGTTAAGAAGATTTTTCAGTGCTGTCATACAACTGTAACAATATTTAGTAAAAGTGTTTATTTATAATTTGTGATTTAACAAGTTACTTATACACTTTGAAAAATGTGTTTAAATCATGACATGGTTTCTGATCATATATTTCTTGAAACGGACATTTCCTCATAAAAAAGAGATTTATATGAGTTTTAATCAACTAAGTATTTAATTTTGGTTCTTAAACTTTATATTTCAGCTTCAAAGATTCTTTCTTGACAATATTTTGAATTTTTCCCCAATGTAGATTAGAATCACCCATCTTGTTACTTTCTGTTACCACATCCCTTTCACCATGTATGTGGTAGATTGCTTACAAAAATGGTCCAATAGTCTGTCCTTGACTATGCTTACTTACTTTGCAACAGAAATGGTTATGGAGTGGAGGATAATTTCCCACTACCATAATCTTGATTATTTTTCTTGACTTTTTTTAGTTTCTTTAGCAAATATAATTTGTGACAAATGTGTGAGCCAGTTCCCAGCCTAAGACTCTACAACCTTGAGACCTTCTAATTGCTCTTCCGAAATTTTCTCTCCCCTCTAAGACAGCACCTGCACTCATGGGCAGTGAAGAATCAGCAGCAAACAGAAAGTAAAACCTGGAAGACTTGGAAACTCCCTGAATTTTGAATGTATTCCCTGATTTATGGAAAACAAACAAACAAACAAACAAAACAGAGAATAAGGTCCAAGCCCTCTATAGAAAAAAGGGCCAAAGATATAAACAGATAATTTGTGGGAAAAAAAATATGTATATGTATATATATCTTTAAGGCTATGAAAATGTTCAACTTCACTTATAATTAAGAAAATGCAGATTAAAGCTAAACTCAGATTTCATTTTTCACTTATATTGTTGGACATTTTAAAACGTAGTGACACTTTCTCTTGGTGAAACTGCAGAGAAAAAGGCACTCATTTATTGCTAAAGGAATGCAAACTGGTAGAGCCACTTTAGAGGGAAACTGTATATATTTGAAAAAACTAAGCATCTATCTTTTGGCAAAATAATTCTACTTCACATAGTTTATCTTGAAGGTATACCTCTAAAAATATGATATGCATATGCCCAGATTATTCACTGCAGCAATGTTTGTAGCTTCAAAATAGTAAAAACAAAGAAAATGCTCATGATTAAACTGTGGTACACCCATGCAATAAAGTTCTATTAATCTAAAAATAAAAGAGAACATATTTATAAAGACAGACAGAGTAATTTCCCAAATATACTGTTAATTGAAGACAGAAAAATATAAAATTATCTCTATAATATGCTAGTGTTTTATAAAAAATTATGAGGAGGCTGAGTCCTATTAACATTATAAAGTCTCTATAATTGAAACACACAGGATGGGCGTGGTGGCTCACGCCTGTAATCTCAGCACTTTGGGAGGTCGAGGCGGGTGGATCACGAGGTCAGGAGATAGAGACCATCTTGGCTAACACGGTGAAACCCCGTGTCTACTGAAAAGATACAGAAAAATTAGCCGGGTGTGGTGGCGGGCACCTGTAGTTCCAGCTACTTGGGAAGCTGAGGCAGGAGAATGTCGTAAACCCAGGAAGCAGAGCATGCAGCGAGCCGAGATCGTGTCACTGCACTCCAGCCTGGGCGAGAGGGAGACTCCGACTCAGAAAACAAACAAACAAACAAACAAACAAAAACCACGGTATTTGTGCATGACTAGACAAACGTATCAGTGGAATGAAATAGAAAATCCAGAAATAAACCAACTTCACCTGAAAATTTATGAATAATATCACCTCAAAGATAGAATTTTTAATAAGTTGTGCTGGGATATATATTCTACTCACTTATATAAACAACTAAAAAGAAAACGCAAGGCAAGATATGCAGAAATAATAGAAAGTAATTCCCTACAAGAAGTGGTAGGAATATGGTTGAAAAGATAGAGAAATGGGAATTAAGTAAAATGATAAGGGACATAACACTTCTTGGAGCATACATTTTAATACAATTTAGAGCCATGTCAATGTTTCACATAATTAAAACATAAAAAAAAAAATAAAAAATGCAAGATGAGGAAGAAAAACCCCAAAGTGAATTTCAAGTGAACAACAACCACACTATAAATATGAGATGGGAGTGATGCTCTCGAAGAACTAACTTAAGCGACTGTAGGACAGAGTCCTTTGACTATATCACTGAAGACTAAATGCAGAAAAGCTTATAAATAATCAATGTACTCCAGTTAGTAGTTATTTGTCACAGTAATATGGGTTAGCAATTCTCATTTTGTGTCAATTCTGGGACTGAGCAATTAGATAAAGAATAGTAAGAAGCAGGTTTTTCTCTATTGGAAATAAGGGAATAATAAGGAAATAGAGAAGGTGAAAAGAAACCCTGTTTTGTTGAAGATATAAGCACAAACTCATAATTTTTAACCAATATATACAAATAGAGAAATAAACATACTTGAAGCATATTTGAAACCTTTACCCAAGTGTAACACAAGTGATGATTTTACGGTTTACATGCACATTTACAGTATTTGTGATAATGCTCTACTAGAATCTCATCATGCAAGAAAATGAACTAGTTTCATAAAAGATGGGCAATTACTTACTCTTGAGTAAGACGATACTTACTGGATTCAAAGCATCACATGAAGCCAGGGTTTCTCAGATGTGTTCTTTAGAACTTTGCCACGCAAAGTGCGATACATGGATTAGCAACATCGTTTTCACTTTGAGCAGGTGAGTTAGGTACAATAATTGGCTCTATCACAGACCTCTTAAGTCACAATCTCCATTCTAACAAGATCTCCAGGCAGTTATTGTGCACATTAAAGATTATGAGACATTGTTCCAGTAGCAAAGAAGATCAAAATCCACAGAAATGCTTCTTTGTAGTCTTAAAGAATATTGATCACCTCTTTTTTAGACTAAACAGGAGTAATGATGTGGAAGTTGTGTGTGAGCAGGGGAGGGATTTTATATGTTTAGTCATATGTATTCATTTAAAAGCGGTTTGAATCAATCACATTTCAATAAGTCAACAGCACCTTCATAGCAGCCATGGTGATTTTCTGAAATATTAATACTGCCAAGAAACAAAACAAAAACTTGCTTTGCTTCTTAAAAATTGGCAAATACAGAAGATCACAATCCTCTGTTCTCCTGTCTACATGAACCAGCTAAATTATAAACTCAGATTTGGAAACTATGGTAAAATGTTTTTAAAATGTATTATATTAAAATAATCTGTCATGAATCTTCTTTAAAAAATAAATGTTTTTATTTATATCATCATCTTTTCCTTTTGTTTTGTTTTTTCTTTTGCTAAGAAGAAATACATATATTTGGGCAGACAGCACAAACCAACTTAAGGATTTTTGACAGAAAATAGAGAGCTCCTGTGGTCTATTGACATTGGTGGTAAAGGTTAGGTCGGAGTGTAGCTGTTGATTACTAAACTAGAGCACCATTATTCTCATTATCTCTCTGAAGGTATGGTTCCATATTGACCAGCTGGTGATGAGCCTGAGCAGGATTAAATTAGTTATTTCATTTATAACTGATGCTGAAAGCCCCTGCTACAAACTTCTTGTTGCTATCTTGTTAGAGCAGTAACCAATTAGTTGAGCCTGTAGAGATGGCTATAGCTCACTCCTTTAAATATGGATTGATGAAACAAAGCTCTTTGTAGATTTGAAGAGTCAGTATTTCAGTGTAGAAATGAATAAATTTCACCACAAGAAGGGCATTATTATAGAAAGTATTACTACTTTTTAATTCATACACATATTTCTGATTATTTGGTAAGAATATGACTGGAATGTAACTTTTAAAGAAACCAAAATGAATTGTTGCTTCTTACTCTCCTTTTCTATTCCTATTAAAATCACTGTCATTAGTTTGCTAATTCAAGATTGTGTAATATTTTTTACATTTTAATTTCTACTTTAAAATACATGCCCCTGTACTTTTGAATCTAGAATTCAGTTTGGTTTCTTTTGGATCTCCAGGCGTATATTCTTGAATGTTCTGTAAGTAAAAAGGAAGCATGCGTCTTCAGTTCTGTCATTCAACATTCATAGATTTACATGGGCATACAGGATTATGAGAGAGATTATTCAAGGCCTCCTCTAGATTGCTATTTGTGTTTTACCTATGCAAAATTTCATTAGAGTCTTGGATAGTGGAAAAAATAATTTCAAATGAAATATTTAAGAAAATACTCTCATGCTTAAGAAAAAGAAAGCTAGTATAGGTGTACTTTTATAATTCTCCACCACGCCCTGCCACTATTTTAAACTCCAAATTTTTCAAGTTAGTAGCAATTGTGTTGTGGCTCACATAGATTTAAATTATTATTAGGTCTTGATTCTGCATCACATCTCAGTAGTGTTGTATTTTGGTTGTGGGTATTTGTTTCCCGGGTCCACTTGAGGTAAGACAAAGTACTAGGACCCACAGTAGATGATATACGCATTTCCTATAGGTGAAGCACTATAGGCCCTGAGATTTCTGCTTTATACCTGAGGATTTTTTTTGTACTTATTAAACATTAAACTTAGAGACAATTGTGCTGTCACCTAGGACTTCTTCCTCATAAGAACAAAGAATCATGCCATAGAGACACAGATATAGAGGTAGATATAAGGAGAGTAGAACAAGTAAGCATTCCTAATTTCAAAGACAAAAAAAAAAAAAAAAAAAGAGGGCATAGTTTCTTAGAATAACAGGAGCAAATGACATAGAAAACAAACAAACAAAAAAAAGTCATTTGATTTAATCAGTTCTGCATGTAAGCCCCGCCTCTGAATTTGTATGCTATGCTACTTTGAATGTTACCTTCCCTTTTGATCCTCAGATTCATTGTCAGTACAATGTAGATATTATCAGATGTAGTACTCAAAATTTTAACCATCAATTTAGAACAGTTTGAACAGATGGACACTGAGGACCTTAGCTCCTCAAGCCACTCCTTGACCCTGGGGTGGGCAAGTGTCAATCCTTTAGTTGTTGTATCAAAAGGAGATATGTGTATCCTGGGATGGTACTGGGGTGTCAGAAGCTATGGGGAAATAGATTGTGGAGAAATGTTTTGAACAACAGGTATCTGCTAACCAGTAGGAGTTTTAAAAAATATTTAAACTGGTGCATAAGAGTTTAATGCCACTTCAGTCGTGATGATTACATGATAATAAGTATATAAAATAGTTCATTGAGTAGATAAATAAATGTGGTTATTATTATTAAGAATACAAGGTCAAATACAATGAACAGCAGAGGAAAAAAATGAAGAAAGTTCATATTTAGTAGATAATTCCAGAATAAATCTTTGAAACCTTATCACTTAGACCTTATTAGAGTTTCTTTAATTTACTCAGAAGTAAAAACAAATCAGTGTTAATATTTAAAGATAGTCAAGAACTGTAAAGGGTTTGAGGTTTTATCCCACCTGAGAGCTAATAAGATAATCTGCTACAGTTTTTGAGAGCTAGAAAGAAGACGAGATCCTGGGTCAAAGAAGAAAGTTACTGTTTTTCATCATCCAGCAAACAGCATGAGCATCAACGTGTTTGTGAATTCCTTTTGTCCTGAGGTCACATGAGGTGGCACTGATGGGCCCAGATTAAGTCCTGTATGTTTTGTCATTTGCAGGTATCTTATAAAATGAAGACTTTTTAGATAGACTTTTTTTTGAGTTTTGCAATGTGTACTTAAGACATATTCATGTGTTTTCATGGCTCTATAGGTCATTACCTTTTTATCACTAATACACTTCCAAACCTTATTCCAAAGTGGATGTATCATTTTTTATTCCCACTAGCATTAAATGAGTTTTTGGTATTGTCAGTTTTTGCGAATTTTAGCAATTCTAATTCTTGTAGGAATTTTTATGGAATTGTTTATTATCTTAATGTTTATGGAATCTGTAGTGGTGAATCCTCTTTCATTTCTGATACTGATAATTTGTGTCTTCTCTCTTTTGCTAGTCGGGCTTGAGGTTTACCAATTTTACTGATCTTTTCAAAAAACTAGTTCTTCACTCTGTTAGTTTTCTCTGTTTTTTTTTTTTTTGTGTGTGTGATTTAAGTATCATTGATTTGTGCTGTAATTTTTATTATTTATTTTCTGCTTGTTTAAGCTTACCTTGCTCTTCTTTCTTTAGATTCTGAAGGTGAAAACTTAGGTTACTGATATTTAGATCTCTCTTCTCTTCTAATATATACACTTAACAGTATAAATTCCCATCAAAGTACTGCTATTGCTGCGTATCACGTGTTTTGACATGTCACTTTTTCTTTTTCAATTAGGTTGAAATATTTTAAAATTTGCCTTGAGACTTATTCTGTGATCCATGTTATTTAGAAGTGTTTTATTTAATATCCAAATATTTGTGGATTTTCTAGCCATGTTTCTTTACTTGGTTTATAGTGTAATTATAACCTGAGAACATAATTTATATACTTTATCTTCTTTTAAATGTAAGTGTATTTTGTGGGCCAGAATATGGTCTCTTTTGATGAATGTTTCATGTAAACTTGAGAAGATTGTGCATTCTTCCATTATTGAATGATGCTATATTTGTCAGGGTTCTTTTTTTTGTTTTTTTTTGTTTTTTTTTTTTTTTTGAGACGGAGTCTCGCTCTGTGGCCCGGGCTGGAGTGCAGTGGCCGGATCTCAGCTCACTGCAAGCTCCGCCTCCCGGGTTCACGCCATTCTCCTGCCTCAGCCTCCCGAGTAGCTGGGACTACAGGCGCCCGCCACCTCGCCCGGCTAGTGTTTTGTATTTTTTTTTTTAGTAGAGATGGGGTTTCACTGTGTTAGCCAGGATGGTCTCGATCTCCTGACCTCGTGATCCGCCCGTCTCGGCCTCCCAAAGTGCTGGGATTACAGGCTTGAGCCACCGTGCCCGGTCAGTTTGTCAGGGTTCTTTAGAGGGACAGAACTAACAGGAGATAGATAGATGGATGGATGGAAGGATAGATAGATAGATAGATAGATAGATAGATAGATAGATAAAGGAGAGTTTATTAAATATTAACTCACACGATCACAAGGTCCCACAGTAGGCTGTCTGTAAGCTGAGGAGCCAGGAGAGCCAGTCTGAGTTTCAAAACTGTAGAACTTGGAGTCCAATGTTCGAGGGCAGGAAGCATCCAGCATAGGAGAAAGATGTAGGCTGGGAGGCTAGGTCAATCATGTCTTTTCACATTTTCCTGGTTGCTTTTTATATTCTAGCTGTGCTGGCAGCTGATTAGATGGTGCCCACCCAGATTAAGGGTGGGTCTGCCTTTCCCAGCTCACTGACTCAAATGTTAATCTCCTTTGGCAACACCCTCACAGACACACCCAGGATCAATACTTTGCCTCTTTCAATCCAATCAAGTTGACATTCACTATTAGGCAACCCCTTGTCAACTTGAACCCATACACATCTTATGACATCATACATAATCTTCAAATAAAGACAATAATAAAAGTCATAATTACACCTAACATAATAAAACTATCCTTTCTACAACTGTAAATGTACCAATCCTCAACCCAAATACTATTACATAAAGTTAATAATGCTTAAATGCTTATGTGAAGTCAATAAATCTTATGTCACAAGACAAAGGAAAAAGGAAATAAAATGAGGATAATTTCATAGTACAAGTGTATACATGCACAAACATGTTGTTAACAAAAGAAGGAGAAAATACTCATGACAATTACAGTCTTCATTTCTGCAGCTGATCACGTGGTCATAGCTGGTATTGATGACTACCTTTCTCTACTACCCATTCTGTGTCCCCTTTAGCAGGTGGTGTTCTTTTCCTGGTGGAGTGACCCAAACCTTCATTCCTGAAGGGTGCGGGAAATTTGTAGACCTGCCTGGACTGGACTGTTGTAGTTTCCCACTGACCTTGGTCACAAGGCATGGTAATTAGAGATGCCCTAATGGAGCTCCTTTATTCGATGCGTACTCTTCCTTACCTGTTCCTTGTGGTGTAGTAGACTGATTTCATCTTGATAGTCCAGGTCAGTCACACCAGCCAACACTGTAACTCCCTTCTTAGCCTGTTCACTTAAAGGTAGGAGGAGCCCAAGGTGTCCAGGTGGCAGTCTTAACCTCCAGTTTAATGCAATCATCATTATGTCTCCTTGTGGCAGTGTTCCTCCCTCTGGAACTAAGACCTCTAGGTCAGCAGAACGTAATGTGGGAATTGGAAGCAAAATTTTGCTAGTGAAACACTAGGGAGAATGGTGAGTTGTGCCACTCCCACTGATGCATTATATATATGCCTCTTCTACTATTTATTTGATGTGAGTTTTTGACCTGTATAATTTTACTTCTGCCTGGAGAACTTCTTTTAATATTTTTGCAAGGATAGTGTGGATAAATTTGCTTACTTTCTGATTGCCATGAAATGTCTGTTTTTTCCTCACTTTGTTGAATGATTTTGCTGGAGATAGAATTCTAGGTTGTTTTTTGTTTGTTTGTTTACAATGTAAATATTTGATTCCACTCTCATGGTTGCATGGTTTCTGGCCAGGGGGTCACTGTAATTCTTATCTTTTTTCCTTTATAGTTTGGATGTTTTTCGCCCTCTGGCTTCTTTCAATATTTTTTCTTTGTCTTTGGTTTTCTACCATTTAAATATGATATGTCTAGATGTAATATTTTTTATACTTACCCTGCTAGGTGTTCTCTGAGCTTCCTAGTTTTGTCCTTGTATACCTTCTGTTAATTTTGTTAAGTTCTCTAGCATTATTACTTTAAATATTTCTTCTGTTCTTGTTTCTTCTTCAGATTACACGTATGTTACACTTTTTAAAAATGTTCTGCATATTCTGCTCTATTTTATTTATTATTTTTCCTCCTTATTGCATTTCAGTTTGTGAAATTACTGACCTGTATTTAAGCTCCCTGATTTTCTTCGTTTGTGGTCAGTCTACAGATGAACCTATCAAAAGCATCTTTCATTTTTGTTATAATGTTTACATTTTAAACATTTCTTACTAATTATGCCTTTAAATTTCCATCCTCTATTTTCATTACCAAGCTATTCATATGTGTGTTCTATATTTTCCTTTAGAGACTTTAATATATTAATGATAATTATTTTAGTTATTTAAAACTGTCTGACAGTTCCATCATCTGGGTCATATCTTAGTCTTGTTATGATGTTGTTTTGTCTCCTTAGATATTTTTTGTTTGCTTGTCTTTTCACCTGCTGTGAAGTTTTTGTTCTAACTTGGACATTTATATTGGATATTAGGAACTGAGTTAAGTAGGCACTTAATGTAAGAATTTATCTTACTGAAATTAGGAGTTTCACTGTGTTAATAGTTTACTATAGCCATAGGTGCCAAAGATTTTAATTTCTCTAGTATCTTTTTGTGTGTCTCCTCTTACCTTCTGTAAATCCTCCTCCACAGAGTTTGAATTTTGCAGTTGTTTTAGCTGCAATTCACTGTTATACCAGATCCCTTTTTATGTGGTGGTCATACATGGAGAAGCAGAAGTGACCTATAATCTTCTAAATTGCAGTCATTTAATCATCTTGTACCTCTGAGCTGTGACCTATACAAGCGTTTCTCCATTGCTATAGCCTTTTTATCCCTTTTATATTAGGCAGGAAGCAAGAAAGAGGTGGAGTTGAAGGAATATCATTCCTTCAGGTAATAGAAGTTTATGGAAAAGGCTTTGTTTTCTAGATGTAGGCATTCATTATGGAGAATGTCGTTGGCATATTTTGCAATGATTACTCTTCCCTTCTGTCTGCCACAACCGTAACTGGATCTCTCTTAGATGTTATAGCGATCCTCTTGTTCCCAAATGGTACGATTCCTGAATGATAAAACTCTTTAAAAAATGTGCCCCCTTACCACGATGGCAGCTCCAGGGTGTTTCCAACTTTTACGTTAGTCTATGTTCAGTTACAGCAATCCATCAAAATTACCACTTAAGTGCTTCTAGCAGTTTACATTTCCAGTGGGTGGCATCTGCTCTAGGTAAGTATATCTTGGCTGCAACTGTGAATTTGCCTGTCTCTACATTAAGTGGCAGTTTACCCTGCAATCTCAGTTCTCTGATGGGTGCTAGAAAGTTATTGATTTTCAGTAAGTTCAGTTTTTTGTCTTTGTAAGGACAGAGTGACAATTTCTAAGCTCTTTACATGTCAGAATTAAAACAGAAGCAAATCATTTTATTTTTCAATTATTAGTAAAACATTTACCACAGTTTACCAATTATGGTAGTATATGATATACTGATGGCTAGAGGAAGTGGGAAAATTAGTATAATCATCATCATGGTCATTATCATTTTCAAAACGTTGCAAAGGAAAGAAATCATAATATGACTCTTTTCTAAATTGTCATGAATAATGAGATGGGGAAAATAACTTAGAATAGCTCTATTTGTATCGTATCCTCTTTTCTTAAATAAGAATTCTTCACCTTCTATAAGGCTGATAAAATAAATATCAATCAGAACCTGCATAAAAATAGTTTTCCAGCTAAAGGAATTTTATAAAATAAAAAGCATGTGTATATTTTCTATGAATAATGAAATGTAATTGTAACTTAAAAGTCTACTTTTGTAGAAAAACAGAAGTGAGAGGGACTACTGAATCTCAAGAGAGAAATGTGGGTTTGGCATGTTGTTTTTAATAATTTATGAGGAATAAGTTATTCCAGTCCAGTTTGATCCACTTTTCTTCAAAACTTGACACACATTTTTGATCTTCTCATCTTTCCTTCTTACCATCTGAATTTTTGGCTGTAATAATTTTTCTATTGTTATCATCTCTAATCACCTTTTATCAGCCCTTCTCATGTATGCCTTCTTTCTTCTGCTGTACTTGGTGTTCATGTATTTATTTGAAGTTTATCTGTCTTAGCTTATTTTGTGTTACCATAAAAGAATACTAGAGACTGAGTAATTTATAAAGGAAAAAGGTTTATTTAGCTCATGGTTTTGCAGGCTAATAAGTTTAAGTGCATGCCCCTGGCTTCTGGAAAGGGTCTTTATACTACATGATAACTTGGTGGAGAAGGTCAAAGGGGAAGCAGATACATGCAAACAAGGAGATTCTTGAGAAGAGTCCTGGCTTTATTACAACCCACGCTCTCAGGAACTGACCCATCCCCGTGAGAACTAATCCAGTCTCACGATAATGAGAAACCACTATTTCAAGAATAGCTCAAAGACATTCATAAGGGATTTGTCCCTATAACTGAAACACTTCCCACTGGGCCCTACCTCCCAACACCACCGTATGGGGATCAATTTCAACATGAGTTTTATGGGGTAAAATAAGCCATATCCTTACCATAGTAGTGTCCAATTTTCTTCTTAAACTTTTAAAAGAGTAGAAACTCAGTATCTCACCTGGTATACTTTATAATCTAAGGATGGAAGACACCGTTACACAAAAATTCTTTGAGATCTCAGAAATAATCAGTGTCTCAGCATTGAATATGCAATTAAAAAAGGCAAAGATCTCACAGTGTACAAAAATAGTTATATACCATGAACAAGGGAGATTTGTTCCAAGTATGAAAGGCTAGTTCAATAGTCAACAGTGAATCAATGTATTCCTACACATCAAAGACTCAAGAAGGGAAATCATATGATTATATTAGCTGATACTGATAGAGCGTTACAGTCCAACAGACATCCGTAATGAAAAAGTCTCAGAAACCTAGGAATAAAGGAAACTTAAAAAATTTGATAAAGAACATCTGCAAAAAACCTACAGCTAACATCATAATTAATGATGCAAAATTGAACACCTTCCACTAAATTGACAACAATGCAGGGAAGTCCGCTCTCACCACTAAGTTGGACCCAAAGTCCTAGTTAGAGAAATAAGACAAGAAAAGGAAATAAAGGTATTCATATTGTAAAACAAGACGTAAAATATCTTTAGTTACAGATGACATAATTGTCTATGAAGGAAATCCCAGTCCACCAATAAAAAAAACTGGAACACATTAGCACGTATGTCAAGGTTACAGGACACGAGATTAATGTACAAAGGCCAATTACTTTCCTACTACCCTTAATTAACAATTGGACTTGCTTACTTTTAAGAAACATTTATGATGACACCAAAATTGAAATAATTAGGTATAAATCTAACAAAATGCATGCAGGCTCTATATGTGGGAAATTATAAAAATCTGAAGAAATAAAATAAAGAATATCTGAGTAAAAGCTGTCATATTCTGTGTTTATAGATTAGAAGACTCAATAATGTTAAGATATCAGTTCTTCACAATTTAATCTATAGTCTTAATACTAATCCAATAAAAATCTCTGCAATTTTGTAGATATTAACAGACTAAAACTTATATGAAAAGGCAAAACATGTAAAATAGCTAACACCTAACTGATGAAGAAAATACATTACTCAATTTTGAGACTTACAAGTAGCTATAACAATCAATAAAATGTGGTGTTGGCAAATGAATAAACAGATAGATCAGCTGAACAAAATAGAGAGCCCAGAAATGGATCCACACAAAAAGTCAACTGATGTTTGACAAAGAAGCAAAAGAAACTCAATAGAGGAAAGAGAGCCTCTTACTTCATTTCGAAAGTAAAGATAGCATTTTAAATAAATGGTGCTAGAGCAATCAGATGTCCACACAAAAAAATAAGCTAGACAAGATAAAGATCATACACCTTTTACAAAAATTAACTCAAAAGGAATCATAGACAAAACTGTAAAAAAAAAAAAAAAAAAAAAAAAAAAGCTATAAAACTACTAGAAGAAAATATAGGAAAACATATAAGTGACCTTAGCCTTAAAATGAGTGTTTACATATAATACCAATAGCGTGATTCATGAAAGAAAAAATTGATAAATTGGGGTATATTAAAATTATCAGTTTCTGCTCTGTAAAAGACTCTAAGAAAACAAAAAGATGGACCATGGGCCGGAAGAAGATATTCGCAAATCACAATCTGAATATACAAAGCACATTTAAAACTCAACAATACAAAAATTAAAATGAACAAAACATCCAGAAAGATTCCTTGACAAAAAATATGTACAAATGGAAGAGAGGTGTATACAATGATTCTCAACATAATTTTTTTTGGAGAACAAAGTTAAAACAATAGTGAATTACCACTTTATGCCTATTAAAATGACTAAACTCCCCCAAACATTGACAATATCAATTACTGCTGAGGATGCAGAATAACAGAAACTCTCATTCATTATTAGTGGAAATAAAAAAATCCTTCAACCACATTAGAAGACAGTTTAGCAATTTCTTCCAAAGCTAGACATAATCTTTTCACGGGATACAGCAATCACACAGGTATTTATCCAACTGATCTGCAAATTTGTGCCCACAAAAAAATCATTCTTGCAAATATTTACAGCAGCTTTATTTAAAATTTTCAAAATTGGAAGCATCTGAGATGCTATTTAATAGCTGAGTGAATAACCAAATTGTGGTACATCTGTACAATAAAATGTTTTCAAAACCAAAAGGAAATGAGTTATTAAGTCATGAAAAAATAATAATGGATCTTATAATAAATACTTATTTCTAAGTGAAAGAGTTCTGCCTGGGATGTTGCAGTATACAAGGATTCAAATTCTCCACGTCTTTGGAAAAATTTTTTCTTTCCCATTAAAAAAAGTATTATAATGACCATCTTAGTAATTCTGAAGTAGTATCTTATTGGGGTTTGAATTTGCATTTCTTTAATGACTCAGGATGTTGAACATCTCTTCGTGGTTTATTGACCATTTGTGTGTCTTCCCTAGAAAAACATCAAATCAACTCTGTCCATTTTTTAATTGAGTTAGTTGTTTTTGTTTTCGTTTTGCCATGAGAAGTTTTTATACATTCTGGATACTAGAATGCTATCAAATATGTGATTTGCAAATATTTTCTACCATTCTATGAATTGCCTTTCTCACTTTCTTGATAATGTTCTTTAATGCATAAAGTTTTAATTTTGATAACACCAAATATATATATTCATATATATATATATATTTGGTTGTTCGTGCCTTCATATCTAGGTTTCATATCCAAAGCTCCTTTGCCAAATCCAAAGTCATTAAGACTTACCTTTATGTTTTCTTCTAAGAGTTTTGTGGTTTTAGCTCTATATTTAGTACATCTTTATAATTAATTTTTATATCTGCTGTAAGGTAGCAGTTCAACTTTATTTTGCATGTAATATCTAGTTTTTCCAATACTATTTTTTAAGAAAAATCTTTTTTTTTTTTTTATTGAATAGTCTTGGTACCCTTGTGAAAATCAGGTTGCCAAAGACATATGTGTTTATTTCTGGACTCTCAAGTCTATTTCATTGGTGTATATGTTCATCATTCTTTTGATCACAGTAGTTTTTTAGTAAGTTTTGAGATTGGGGACTGTGGGTTTCTCAAATTTGTTCCTCCTCTGGCTTGTATGTTGTATCTCTTTATAGAATATCCTTCTTTGTTCTGGCAGGCAGTTAAACTCCTTGCATAACAATGGGAGATTTTCAGCTATTGTAAGATGGATCTAGGTTGTCTTTAGTCTAGAGATAGTTTTATTTGACTACTGAAGTCTGACCTATCTTGGTCTCTACTGAAAACATATATATACACACACACATATATACACACCATATATATACATATATATACTGTATATATACACATATGTATGTATATATACATATATACAGTATGCATACATATATGTATGTATATACATACATATATATACACAAACATATATATGTGTGTGTGTGTGTGTGTGTGTGTATACTGTAAGTACCCTTTCTCTGGCTGACAAGAACTTGTGTTATTCCCAGATCTTTCTCAGCGCTCTGGAATTGTTTTGCTTATAGATCTCCATTAGATGTTTTTTTCATATAGTTGTTCTTTGCCAGCCTCAGGATGCATGACAGATTGGTATTCAGAAAAAGATACGATGATATTCTTTCTCTGTTTTGCTCCCTCCTCTCTGGTATTCTACCCTATAAATTGTAGAAACTTTTGCCTCTCAAAACTCTTAAGCTTTGTTTCCTCAACTAAGATTTTAAACTCTGCTTTGTTCCACCCTCCTTGCCTATGGTTGAGAAATCACCTCCAGTCAGAAAATAAGCATTAATGTCTATTCTATGGGTCTACTGTTTTCATTAATAATGTCTAGTGTTATTTCTTAGACTAAAATTTATTTTCTGTACACTTCCACCTTTTGTTTGTGTAAGTCTCCCATAAAATTGGCTTGATTTGTTGCTTTGCATACTTTGCAAAACTCTGAGTTCTGCGTGACTATTCCCAGTAAGAAAACTGTTAAATGGGCTACAGTATCCACTCTTCTCTCCTCCATTATTTTTCTGAAGGAAAGCAGGAATGCTTTTTTTGTTTTACTGTTAAGGAACTTTACAGGGTATTTATTTTCAATGAAATAGTTACACTGTTTAATAATTTTTTAGCTTAAACCCAGAAGCTGAACCAGTTTCCTTTCTTATTGATTCAATGTTATAAAAGCCAGAAAGTGAAAATGCTTATTTTTTCAGACACTCTTACAGCTGTATGTTGTCTTCCATAGACAATGAAATGTAAGCAAAAGTCATACAGTGGCTCTTAGGGGGAACTTTATAAAAGTAGTAAAATACACCTGGGCCTTTCAACCTTTGCTTCTTGATTTGTTTTGTTTTGTTTTCTTTGTTTATTTTTTGGATATGGGCTTAATACCTGAAGCGTGACAGTTATTTTACAACCGCGAAGTAGCAAGCATTAACATAATGGCTACATGTCACCAGTGATGGTGCAGACAGATAGTGAAGTGGGATCCTCAAACCTGGGTCACTTAGCAGCTGCGTTTTGAAGGGCTGTCCTCATTTGAGCTTCTGTTAAAGTAAAATAAATAAATAATTATTTCAGCCACTATTATTTACATTTTCTTTTGCTTTCAGTAAAATGAATTTGTATCTGATTCAAATATGTTCTCTATCTTACAATTTCCGATCGACATATATTGTATTACAGACAATTCTATTGGAATGTTTACTCTAAAAATATAAAATTGCCCAAACTGTTGCTCCCAGGAAAGGATAAGATGACTAATTCCCTTTCATAGGAGACGTTCTGAACTAAAGAATGGATAACCTCATTTGTCACAGAGCCTTTAATAAGCCCAAATATTGAACTCTTTAGGTTATTCCTAATAGAGTATATCTTTCTGAATCATTATTAAATAATACCTATCATAAATATTTTTTAATCCTTTAGTAGAATATTTGCTTCCTATCCCCCTAGAGTCTTAAATATCTGAAATGGATTTGGTACCATCTTACTCTTTTACTTATCTGCATTTCTAACTTTTTATAATTTAAGTTAGCAAAATTAGGAAGAAGAGTTTTTCCTAAATTTTGTTCAATATGAAGAACTGTAAAAGGAATTGTTATCACCCATTACTAAGAGACTCTGGGAGCCTGGCTCTCTGATCATACCATCTTCCATTTGAATCAAGGCTGGTATTTACTAGCTGTGTGAGCTAGGTAAGTGACTAAATTTCACAAAATCTCCATTTTCCTTCAAAATGTGCATAAAATATTAGATTGTGAGAGGTAAATGAAACCATATTTGTTTATGTTAGTGTCTGAGACATACTAGATCTTAATATGTGCTTGCTATTGTTACTTTTAGTGTCAATTATTATTCAGCAACTCAGATTGTAGCATACTCTGTTAGTTCAAATTACGTTCTTAATTTGTATTAGCCATCACAGTCAGTTTGGACAAAATTACATTATCCCACGGAACTTTTGTCATTACACACATGTAGAATTTGTTTAGCACAATATGAAATGAATACCATCATGCAACACTTAAAGACAAAGATATGCTCTGAAATGCATTGTTAGTCAATTTTGTCTTGTGGGAACATCAGAGTGTACTTACACAAACCTAACTGGTATAGCCTACTATACACCTAGGCTACAAACCTATACAGCATGTTACTGTACTGAATATTGTAGGCAACTGTAACACAATGTTAAATCTTTGTGTATCTAAATATATCTAAAAATAGAAATCGTACAGTAAGCATACAAAGTAAAAGCTAAAAAAGGGTATACCTGTATAGAGCACTTACCATGAATGGAGCTTGCAGGAGTGGAAGTTGCTTGAGTGGTGAGTGAATGTGAAGATGAAGGACATCATTGTACACCATCATAGGCTTTATAAAGACTGTACATTAGTCTACAGTACATTTATTTAAAAAAATTATTCCTTCAATTATAAATTAACCTTAGCTTACTGTAACTTTTTTACTTTATAAACTTTTTTCATTTTTTAAGCTTCTTTACTCTTTGGCAATAACCCAACTTAAAACACAAACATATTGCAAAGCCGTACAAAAATAATTTCTGTCTCTATATCCTTATTCTATTGGTCTTTTTCTCTTTTTATTTTTAATTTTTACTTTTTATACCATTTTATTAAAAATTAAGACACAAACACACATATTATCTTAGGCCTACTCAGGGTCAGGATTATCAATATCACTGTCGTTCACGTCCATATCTTGTCCTACTGGAAAGTCTTCAGGGGCCGTAACACACATAGTATTGTCATTTGCTACAACAACAATGCCTTCCTCTGGAATACCTCCTGGAGGACCTGCATGAGGCTGTTTTGCAGTTAACATCTTTTTAATAAGTAGAAGGAGTACACTCTAAAATAATAATAAAAAGTAGAACATAGTAAATTAATAGACCAGTAACATAGTTGTTTATTATCATTATTAAGTATTATGTACCTACATGATTGTATGTGCTATATTTTTTATGACTAGCAGCACCAGTTTGTTTGCACTAACATCACCACAAACATGTAAGTAATGCCTTGTACTATGATGTTTGATGGGTATAACGTCACCAGGCAATAGGAAATTTCTGGATTCATTATAATTTTATGAGACCACCTTTGTCCATGTGGTCCATCTTTGACTGAAATGTCATTATGTGGCACCTGGCTTTACTAATATCCAATTAATCCCATCATTGTAAATGATATGATCAAAATAACATGTACATCACTGGATACCAATGTATCTGTAGAATTTGGACCATATAGACAGCCTCTACTAATCTGACTTTGTACTTTGTACATGATTCCATAAACTTGCTAAGAATTGAGTTTCATAAACTGAAACAGAATTTAAAAGCAGAATATGTGAGTAGCTTGCTAGGTAATCCTATGATAAGTCCATCATGCAAAAATTCAAAGGTAGATGCATTAATGTTAAGAAGAGGCTTAAACCTTGTACACTTAAAGGTTTTATGTGATGCGACGTATTAGTTTGCTAGAGCTGCCATAACAGTATCACGAACTAGGTGCTTAAATACAGAAATTTATTTTATCAGAATTTTGGAGGCTAGAAGTCTAAGATCGAGATGTCAACAGGGCTGATTTCTTCTCATGACTTTCTCCTGGACTTGTAGATGACTGTCTTTTGTTTGCGTCAGATGAACTTTCCTCTGCACAGTCTGTGTCCTAATCTCCTCTGCTTATAAGGACACCAGTCATACTGGATAAGGGCCCACTGTAATGACTTCATTTTAACTTAATTACCTCTGTAAAGACCCATCTCCAAACACTGTCACATTGTGAGCTACTGAATATTAGGATATCAACAAATTAATTTTAAGGGGACATAATACAGCCCATAAAATGTGAGTAGATTATATTGTGAAACAGTGGCTATAGAATGAAGCATTCCTTAACATTACACATTCAGAGCTTTGTTCCAACAGTAATTTTTAAATTATATACTAATTCAAATGACTTTCTTGCTGTAAAAATATTAAGGCGGTGGCGCTATACTAATTGATGGATTTCCTTTGAAAGTATCTAATAGCTTATTTTAAAAATCATTTGAAGAGTTTAATTTTTAAATTAATGCTTTAATGCTTTGAGAATATTCTATTCTCTCTGCATGGTCAGCAAACCAAAATATGGCTTAGACGGTTAGAAACACCTATTTGAAACTTATGCAAAGCATCAACATTTAGTGTGTTTACAGAACTTAATAGATTTATCAATTACACTTTTGGACATCAGGGGTTAACACTTTAAAAACTAAGTCCCTAATAATAAGCCAGCTGTTATATATTTTGCTTAATTATGTTTTCTCTTTTCATTGTATTTCTGAAAATGTGATTTTGGTAAATTCCTACTTACTGTAATTATTATCATCTGAGTATTAGTAGTACAATTATTCTTTTAACTGATAATATTTATAATAATTGATTGTATGCCAGTTCATTTATACACAGCATATGAGAAATCATTGAAAGCATAATATTTATTTTCTTTGTTTAATATGCCATAGTGTTTCAACAATTGTGATGTTGGGGGAAAAAAAAGAGTAATGTTTGATGGGGCACACGGAACTATTCCCCAGAGGCTCACGAAGAATAGCATGTGATAACTTCCCGGGAAGCATTTGAATAGTGGTGAGATCTTCTTTGATTGCTACACAGTTGTAATACAAATTAGGTAAAAATATAAAATTGTGTAGAAGTATTCTAGAGTCATTGTATCTATTTTCCCTAGTATGTATTTTTCCTGAAAGTTACTTCCCTCTAGTGGATATTTATTATGCATAATTATGAATATATATTTATTGAATAAGAATGTCATTACAAGTTTTCACAGTAGCTGGTTATAGAACACAGCATGAAGGTTAGCTCCCTCCCTTTTTTTATTTCCACTGGTTTATGTTTTCAATAGGTGAATTAGAAAATCTCAGAAAATTGGTTACTGAAAATTGAAATGGGAATGGTAGGATCTATTCTGAAACCTGTCTTTTGGTGTTTACCTCAATGTGTGCTTCTGTGTTTTTGCTTGATTTACATTTAGCAATATCTAAGTGCAAATAGTAATCATACACCAAAGTAAATGGGACTATATGCAATTGCTTCCTCCGTTTCTTCAATTGCAATTGCAATCCCATAGATTCCAATCTTGACAGGTAGCATAATTAGAAAATTCTCTTTGTCTTATTAAATGTGACTCTTCTCAATAGAATTCACTTCATTGCCAGCAAAGAACAGAAAATATACTTCAAATCTAAAATGGAAAATCAAGGGGGACTGTTTTATTTTATCTGTCTTTGTGCAAGCGACATTATTATCAAAGGATATTGTAATGCTGAAAATGTACTTTGGGGATTTAAATCATGCATTAGCCTGGAAAGCAAAAAGTGCTGTAGGGCCCATGCAATATATTTTCTCATTAATCTGATTGAAAGATTATCCTTCCTATAGCTATGAAAAGTCTAATACTCGTATATCCATCTTCTCTGCTAGTAAAATTCAGCTTTGTGCAAAGTCATTGTCTCTTGTGTCAGGGGTTCAACACTTTTTTTTTCTCTCAGCATAAGCCCGTCTGTATTAAAATAAATTCAGAACAGGCTGCCATTTCACGCACACATTTTGATTATTTCATAAGCTGCTGTGGAAATGGAAGTATCAGCAAGTCATGCAGTTTCCTGGTAATGTAATGCTGTCATTACCTCAGTGGTCATGTGAAAAAGTTTAGCTGTACCATCTTTGACAAATGTTCAGTGAGTCAAAACAGTGCATTTAAATGAAATGCAGATATGAATGAGCCATTATTGCAATCACAACTCTGGCTTCTAAATTATCTTATACGAATATATACACTCTCTCTGTAGCCTGACATTTGTAATATATAACCAGCTCTGCATTTCCTCTTCCTTCACCCACCCTGCCTCTTCGCATCATCATCCAGATTCAGGATGAAGGAAGGTATTGTGAGCAGAGGCTGCATGCAGTAATTGAAGACACTCTTGATGCTTTCATGCAATCAGAGTGGCACATTATTTGTGATGAAAATTAAGTAAAGAAACAAAGCAGACATATAGGTTGCCTTGCTATGGTCAATGCCTTTACAAAAGATTAGCAAATCTTTGTGAGTAAGCCCCATTAAAAGCAAACTCCAACCACTTACATGCTTTTCCGCATAAGAGACTCTCTAAAATTTTTGTGTACCCTTAGCAGTAACTTGCAGCACTTTGTGATTTTGATGAAACTATGCCAAATGTCTTAAACTGAATGATTTCTATTCACCGCACTTCGAGTGCTGATACCAAGAACAGTATAGATGGCTCCAGCCATAACTGTCACACAGATAATATTTTTTTATGCCTCAAGACACTAAGATGGTTCTGTAGATAACCAAAAGAAATAAGCTGCCACCATCACTAATCTGCAGCTTTGAAACACTATAGTTTTTGCATGGTTAAGAGGAGGTAAAATCACCTACCAGTATAATAGAGAATACATTTTAAAAGTGAACAGGAGCTGGAAGAATTAAGGCTTTCATATTTATTTGTAATCCATATACACCATGGATCAAATCGTCCATATCCTATTTTATGTGTTTATGTATGACAATTGGAAATGCAAAATGAGCTGGGGCCTTTACATTTCCCCAGGACATTTTTGCTAATGTAGTGAAATGAAAATCTAAGGAGTATTTGGCTTTAGTGTTCCCTTCAGAGGTTAACTTTGGGGATCTTAAGTGTGTTCTTATGGCTGGATTTGTAATGTATGTAGCAGATTAGAGTGCATTATGATATTCAGATGCAACACCAGAGCAATATAAAAAAATTGCTGTCTATATTTTTCTCACCCAACAAATATTGCTTGAGGGCTTTTTACATGGATAAAATTGAATTTTGCATCCCTCTTGCATAATGTGACTTATCAACTACTTTCTGTATGTGTGAGCCTGGGGTTTGTTGAGCAAAAATCATAAGCAAACTTTGATGAACATCTTTTATAAAGCTAGGATACTAGATCCATAGAAAGAACATAATTAGTTTTATGTCCAAGACTATATTTTGAGGTGAAATATATCATTTCCTGTCACAATGGAATGCATCATTCCAGGCAAGAAAAATAATAATTCTTGATACTTGTTCATAAGGAAAATAATATAAATATAAAATATAAAATCAAAACAAAATTTTAAATACTAAATTTATTCATACATAATTTAAATAATTGTTTTTCATAATCAGTTTGGAAATATCTAATCAGAAATCTTTTCATTTCAGAACATAGTCTGACATTCAAGACACAGGGAAACAGAAAGAAAAAATAATGATAAACCAAATATAATATAATGGACCCTACAATGAAGTCATTTTCAGATTATTTGTTTTAAGAATGTGACAGTTTTCTGGGGAAAAGAAAAGTTTGACTTGAAAATGTAGAACAAAATACAGAATTTTTTTAATCGAACATAAGAACTATCAATACTAATCTGCTAATTTGTGCCCCAAAATGCAATCATATTGTTGGGACAAAAACACAATGTATTCAGGAAGCTATTAAACGCACAGCAGTATTTGAAATCGAACCACAGTGACTTGTTGTTATGGCATGCTGACATTATTGGTTCTTGTATATAGTTACATAATGATCTCTGAAGCCAGCTTTAAAAACTGTTCTGTTCTATAAAACCAGTTAACAGATGTCAAAATCTGATGACAGAGTCAACTTTCTAAAACCCTTACCTTAAACCTATGTTTAAGAAATTCTTTTCCAATTAAAAAAAAAAATAAATTGTTACAATTTGTTTCCTCTATAAAGGGTCTCTGGCATAGTAGACTCTTTTGTCTTCTATTTCCAATTTATTATGAATGTCATCAGCCAATGATCTTTGACCCACATGTACCACTGAAATTATGTCAGTGCTTGAGGAAAAAAAACACATTATCATTATTTGATATAATTTTTTCTAACTGCACTACTAATGTAACATACACTTTATATTCTGTGTAAAAATTCATATTTTGCTAGAGAAAGTCTACATTAAAATATACAAAAGCCAATATAATGAGAAATCATTTTATCCATAGCACTTTCATACATTTTATGGTTATATATTGTAACAGTAGAATCTGCTGTGATTTCAGCTCATAATATCAAAGAATACAACAATGATGGCATCCAGTAGTGTTGTGAACAATTGTTTTGGATAATTATTTTCTGACCCAAAGTAAAAAGTTTCTCAAATTAGACAGCCATGAACGTAAAAATAAAATGGAATTATATTGAAATCAATTAAACATTCTCTTCTCCTTTCAAGCTTCTAAATGAAACAACTCAAAAGTAGTACACAAAAAAGAAAATCATTTTCAGTGTTTTTGCATATTTCTCAAATAAATAAGATGGCATCTAGAAAATGGAATTGCTATAGCAAAACTGCTTTTTGTTCTGTGAAAGCCCTTGCTTTTGTAATTGTAAATGAAGCTGTTTCGTCTGGTTTATATGCTGCTTTTCCCACTGTTGCAGCTTAGGGCAATACAAATGATTAGTTGCCTGATTCTGGATTCATATAGGCTCAACTATGAGAACTAGACTAGGGCATTTAAATGACTGAACTGATGTGAGACCATAAACCATTCCAGACCATTTATACAAATGGAACTGGCCAGGCATTTTATCAAATCTCCCATTACAGGGAATAGCCCTGTATTAGCTCCATGCATTTTTTTTTTTTTACCTCTCCCAAAATATTGGGGTGCACTTTATGTTAGTTTTTATTTTTAAAAAGTTTTGGCACCAATACCCCCCCCCCCACAATGATATTTTCGGATCACACTCTCAAGTAATCAAAACATCATGTTTCATTCAGCCACTTCAGTGTAGATGTCTCCATAAGAAATGTTTCCCTCAAAAGAAACCATCATTTCCTATAAATTAAGTTCCTGTGGAGTTTCCCTGGAACACAAAAGTGTGGATTTCTACTGTGCTCAAAAGATAGAATTTGCATATAAAAAATCAATCATTCTATTTTAGGTTGAACATCAAAATTATCTCCCTGTGCCTTCGTAGTTGTAATTTAACATTCCTAAAGAGTTTGAATGTCAATGAATACTCTCCAAACCCTCATTTCTGCCTTTCACCAGAAGGTCCGAGATGTCAGTTTGAAAAATTGCAGGAACTCTATGAAGTTTTGTTAAAAAAAAAAATCACATAATTTAAGCAGCCTACTAAATTAGCACAATTGAAATTTAGACTTTAATACCATGGTTTGTGAACTTGAGCTTCTGCCTCTCTGTATTTAGTAGAATAGTAACTGAGCAATTATATATATGAAAAGGATTAGAAGGTAATAACACTGAATTTTATAAGCCACCCAGACAGATCGGTCACTTCACTAATAATAATAATAATAAACACTATTTGAAACATGAATTGCAATGAACAACCAAACAGCAATAACAAATTGAAAGAACCACTTTTATGAAAGTCTGTAAGAAAAATTAAGAACTAAGTTTTCTTTTATTAACAGATAATGAATAGTTTTCATTTTTATGCCAAAATTTCCCAGATAATTGTTCTAATAATTGTTTCACTTTTACTATGAGGATCAGCCCTAACAATATTGTGCTATGTCACAATTTCAAGTTTGTTGTGAAAATAATCAATACTTGAAGAAATTAGGCCAATATTTTCTCCATCACCAAAGCTGGATTGCAAGTGAAATCTTCATATTCATCTCTATTCTTTACTTTCTCAAGAAAAATGACCCAATTTGTGTTTTAATTCTATACTTTTATTTGTGCCTCTGACCCCTGTTACTGTTTCCATGACATAATTTCTTGAATTGATATTAACTCATTCCTGTACTTTGAAAATCACTTGCTGTGCCTGGCATTTTACAAGGTAGATAGCAAGTAGTCATAGTCTTCAAATAGTTCAAAATCTGGTGAAAGAGAAAGACTTGCTCAGCATGATGACTCATGCCAATATTTTCAGCACTATAGGAGGCTGGATTGGTAGGTTCACTTGAGTCCAGGAGTTTGAGACTAGCCTGGGCAACATAGCAAGATCCTATTTTTACAAAATCAAAAACTTATTTGGGTATGGTGGTGCACACCTGTAGTTCCAGCTACTGGGGAAGCTGAGGTTGGAGAATCACTTGACACTAGGATGTCAAGGCTGCAGTGAGCAATGATTGTGCCACTGCACACTCCAGCCTGGTCTATAGTGTGAGGCTCTGTCTCGAAAATTAAAAAAAAAAAAAAAAAAGGAAAAGAAAAGGAGGAATGGACTTGTAGACTGACATAGAGTTGGCCCTTCATATCCATGAGTTCTGCATCTGTGGGTTCAACCATCTGAGGATCAAAAATATTCAGATAAAAGTGTCTGTACTGAACATGTACAGACTTTTTTGGCCATTATTCCGTAAACACAGTATAGCAACTATTTGCGTAGTATTCACATTTTATTAGGTATTGTAAGTAATCTAGAGATGATTTAAAGTATACGGGTAGATGTGTGTAGGTTATACGGAAAAACAACATCATTTTATTTCACGGATTTGAGCATATGTGGCTTTGGATATTTGCAAGGACTCCTGGAACCGATACTGAGGGATGACTGCATTCATCTCATGGATAGAAAATAGTAAGGCACAGAATCAAGTAGAGAAGGGATGATTTTGGTTATATTGATGGTGGTTTCTTGGAATGGAAAGGAAATGGTAAGAAAAGACCATCTAAAGGAGAAAATATGACAGCAGAATTTGGAAAAAGAAGTTTATGTTTGCCAAGGAAATGATGGTCTTAAGGGAATCCCATGTGGAACAAACAGTATATGCAACATCATGAAGGATGGGTCCGTGGTTTACTAGGAGAACATAAAGAATGGGAAGGAATAGATTAAGTACAACTCAAAATGAGCAAAGATCAGGTCATAAAGGGATGTTTTGTCATGGTAAGGATCTTAAATTTTATTATTTAGGCACCTAGTATGGAGGATTGTCATGAAAATGTTTAGCATGGGATATGGATGCAAACATTAAGAATATCTGGTCTAGTTTCAGGTAAGGAATATATGTGAGGGATTTAGGAATGTTGAGGAGACGGTACCCATGGGGTCAAGCTTGAGTAAGGAAAATCAGAAAATTACTCCTTGAAATTTTCCTATGCACACTGAAGAAAGCTAGACGCTTCTCCTTTGTGTGTTCATAGCACCACCTACTTACCATTACAATAGAAATCATCACATTTTGGTATTGGTGTACCTGCCTATAACTTGTCATCGTCCCCAGCCCCAACCCATTCACTAGATAGTAAACTCATTGAATGTAAGGTTTGTGTTTTTTCTCTCTATACTCACAAACTCCAATGTGGTGCATAGTGAGGTTCGACGAGTGCTTAAATAAATTATTAGGAATTTTATTGGAAATTAATAAATCACTGTATAACATGATGCCTGTATTTCTTCTGGCTATTGCTACAACCTGGAATCAGCTGCATTTAGGTGTCTACTGAACTTGTGAAAATTATATGAGTAATAAAATTGTTATATTTTTCTCAAGTTAAGTGTCATATATAAAAGTGTGTAAACTTTATTTTTCACGTAAGAAATGTCTAAAAGTTGAGTTATAAAAGAGGAAGGCAACGAAAACTGATTGAGCACTCTATTTTGTTTGTTTGTTTGTTTTTGTTTTTTAGCTATGTGGCCTTGCTATGTCACCCAGTCTAGAACACAGTGGCTGTTCACAGGTGTGATCATACAGCTCCTGTCCTTAGTCTCCTGAGTAGCTGGGTCTACAGGCACACACCACTGCACCTAAGGTAAAGTTGATTGAATACTCTTCAATCTTCAAAATGCTGCAAAGCAGGTATTAGGATTTACAGGAGTTATTTGGTGGTGTCATTATGGGGTTATGACCCGAAGCCCAAGAATGCTTGACTCACCTCCCACTTCCATTGGAGTTCCTAGTAGTGTCATAGGAAATTTTAAAATATTTTTTAAAAATTGCAAACCAGGAATGAAATAATGTCTTTTGTAAGAATCACATACATTTTTGAAAATGTAAGCGGAGCTCAAATAAAAGTCAAGCTAATGCATGTGGTCTAGGCCCCTGTCCTAAATAGAGCTACGTGCTTTGACTTGAATAGAAACCTTTGGATCTACTGTGAGCTTACAATCAGGGGAAGATGACCAGATCCCAGGAAAGTCCTTGTTCATTAAAACTGGTGTTTAAATACACCCAGGAACCAGCAGAGAGAAAGTTGCCTTTAGAACCCTTTCTTTACTAGTTGATTCCACTACTGCATTTAGAATAGAAGAGACTCATACTGGGGTCTAAGGTAGAAATATATAAAAGGAGGCACGGGACTTTTTTCATTTAACACAGTGTCTCTAACCAGAGGTATCTTTGGCTCAATCTAATTTACATTCTGGCCAAAATAAGCCCCAAATTTTTTCCCTGTAGAGTAGATATTATTCCTACTATTTTATGCATGGCCACAGTGATGTTTAAATAAATTGAATGGCTTGTTCACGGGTACAGAGATAGAGAAGCTCGAATTTGTACCACATTTTTCAGATTTTAAACCTATACTCTGGCTGAAATCCCAGGGGAGACCCCTGACTGATTCCTGATGGTGCACGAGATACACTCAGTTGAGACCTGTTGAAACACTTAACTGTCCAGAACTGTCATCAAAAAATATAACTGCTGTATAAACTACTAAATTTTGGGTAGTTTTATATACATCAATAGATAGCTGTGATACAGACATTCTCTGAGTGTTATCTTATTTAATATTGTATACTTTAATGAAACATGTGTTCTTACTGTTTAAGAAGTTAGAGGGAAGGGAGATCACTTAACTTATTGTTGAATTCCATTCTAGACTCACAGTTGATCTGAGATCATTTGAAGTGGTCTGCAGAACATCCTAGATAATCAAAGGCTATGTAAACAAAGTATAATTAATGCCAACTTTAAAAAATTGAATTGACCAGGTGGGGTGGCTCATGCCTGTAATCCCATCAGTCTAGGAGGCCAAGACAGGCAGATCACCTGAGGTCAGGAGTTCGAGACCAGCCTGGCCAACATGGTGAAACTCTGTCTCTACTAAAAGTACAAAAATTAGCCGGGCGTGATGGCAGGCGCCTGTAATCCCAGCTACTCAGGAGACTGAGGCAGGAGAATCACTTGAATCTGGGAAGCGGGGGTTGCAGTGAGCCGAGATTGCACCACTGCACTCCAATCTGGGGGCAAGAGCGAGACTTTGTCTCAAAAAAAAAAAAAGTGGATTGAGATCATACTACATACTTTGCCAGAGAATTAAGACTTGGCAAACAATGAAGAATACTGTACTGACCCAAATTTCAACAAATATGTAAACTAACAGTTCTGTATCATTTATTTTAAAAAATCAGTGTTTCCAAGTTAGGACCCTATCAAAAATGGGATAAAAATATTCTTGAACATTTTGATTCTCAAAATGTAAACTAAGATATGATAGTTTGGCTTTCCCACAGCCTGCCAACAGACCTCTCTTCTTTTACCCAGCTACCTTTAAAATAATGTATTTGAACTCAAACATGTAAATGCTATATGAATTTAGCTCTTTCCACAATGCTATTACAAAATGAAAGTTAATAGAAAATACAAGTGTTGAGATTTATCTGGGTGATTATTATTGTCATCAGCATATCCTTGTGGAATATAACATTTTTATCCTAATTATTGAAGGAGACTGTATGGGATAGTCCTTTCCAACATAAAATGAAATAAAGAAGATTCAAATGCCTTGATTAATCAAACACTTACATGTTGGTCAATGGAAGTCATACTTTTGAGTGTGAATTATGCAGAAAGTTAACATTATTAAAAGGGAGCAATAACCGTGCTGATGAATAATTCATTAGCATTCTTTCACCTTCCTTTAAAATAAGCTATTACTTGCATTGTGGGAAAGCAGATAATAGATTATAATTGATCCCTTTTTTCAGGAACTAGAAATGATCTTATATTTAAAATCCTTGTTTTAATTATCTAGCGTGATATTTTCATAACCAATATTATAACGTCAGGAGGTTCAGAAGATCCTGTGGAAGGGATATTTTGATATATTTAGTCTACATTTCTTGATTTCATAGGAAGATTGTAATGAGGAATTCCCACTTACTCTTGATCTCAGCATTTAGATAATTGAATAATAAACCACAATCAATGAGGACCTTTAAAGATTGTCGCTCTATGTTCAGATAGGACTTAGAAAAAGAAAAAACAACAACAACAAAAAACATAGCTTGTAACCATTTTGGGCTCGATCCCATTTGGTATTCAGAATGTAAATGAGATTTGTTATCAGGCAGGAAACCTGAAACTGATTTAACCTAGAGATTAATCTTCATCATAAGGATGTATTTACATTTCTTGCCCAGCACAGTAGGTTAGCACAAAGTAAGATCTGCCTTTAATTTTTTTAAATGGCTAAGCCCAATTGATACACAGTACATATTTCTCATTTTAACTATTTTGTTTATTTCATAGATTTTTTTATTTTCTTGTGGTCATGTTAAGTCTTGCTGGATAGAAAATATGCTGAAAATAGAAGCCAAACCACAGTAAAATGACTCTGCCTAACCCTAAGTGTTCTAGCCATTTCCTTTTGTATCTTATAATAAGATATGACAACTCAATTTAAAGAAAATACACAATAGTTGCTGACGACAGTGAAAAGTTTATATTAAAATAATGTGTTGCTGTGGGGAGGTGGATAATTGAGCATACAGTAGGTAATTTCTGGCAGGGCTCCTGAAATAAGCAAAAGTAATATCTGTTAACAAAGGATAAATGCAGATAATGTTACTGTAGTCAGTAATTAGGATTGTACAGATCCCTGTTTAAATGCTGATCCAAGAGAAAATTAAGAAGACTGCATTTAGTCATTAAAGTTGAGCTGATCCAAATTCTCTCAATAAGACCTGACCTTTCATTGGGCCCACTTCCTACTGATATTTGACTCTACCAGTTTTTCTCTGAATTTTAATGAAGACTGAGTAAACTTGAGAACTCTAAATAAAATCTGGGTGAAACAACTAATTTTAAAAAGCAGTTGGAGGGATTTAAAACCCTGAAACCCTAGAAAGTTTCTCCTGCTTTCAAACAGAAACTTGGCCTATTTCTGTCTCCTTCAGCCTCTTGTTTAATTCCAGGAGATAGACCTTTAGCTCTTTGACAGTCATTGCGTTGGCCAAGTGTCAACTTCTGGAAGAATATAATTCTTATAAAATTCGAATTGACTACTCTTTTCTTTCCTTCAAGAGAATTTAAGAAATTAATCTAAAACACGATCTTCTGAGCTACCCTGTTCACCAAAACAGCAGTAACTTGAATGATCATGTTAGTGCTATTAACAGATAATAAGAAAGCAGGTATTTTTCCTCTAGCAATGCTACAAAGTGATAATATTTGTGTCCTGAATGCTGACTTACAAGCAAAAATCTAAAAGGCAAATTTATTCCCCAAATTATAGGCCAAAGAACTCCTCTCCTTTTTCCATTCTGTTTCTAGAGATGACTCTGAGGTGCTAGCCATGGTAAGTCTTCACCCATTATAGTTTTGGCGTTTGGAAATAATTATAGGAATCCAGACATGATTAACATAGATGACCACACTCCCCTGTGAAAGAAAAGAACTGTGGGGACTTTGGGGTTATTATCACTTATTGTGTCTGCACAGTTTTTCCCACAATGCTTATTTGCTACTTGTTCCATTGAGGATGGTTTTGTGAGCATAAGTAGGGTGGATTAAAGTAGGGAGAGAATAGAGTTAAAGAAACAATTAGAAAGGTATTTCAAAATGTATTGGGATGAAAATCTCCATTATCATTTATCAGTGTTCCTTTAGTTGGGACCTGGAGACAAATCCCTCTAATCAAGCATTATAAGTGACAGACACTTGAATCTCTATCATCTTCTCCATAGGCTTGATTCATTCCATTCTCACTAAATCCCTTTTATGCGCTAGATCAAATGTGTTATCAACTCTTGCTCTGTTTCCTGAGGTCATCTGGGATGAGTATTGACTGCTTTCTTCCTTTGCTAGTCTATGTTTACTTCTGGTTACCATCTTCAGAATTTTCCAATAAGGTTAATTACTATGGCACTATCTTTTTTTCACTTGAGCAGTTGGCCTCCTTGACCCCTATACTAAATTAAATATCATCTCTCCATTTTATAGTTCCATAGAACCTTATATTTACTCAGTCATTCTTATATTTAATCTTTCAACAAAAGTGTGTCTAGTGGTTGCTGTGTGCTAGGTACAGCAGTTAACAAAAAAGGAGAAAATTCCAGGCTTCATAGAGCTTACATCCTTACATGTTATTTAATGTCCTCTCATCTCCACTAAAATGAAAGCTCTTTGAGAGTAAGAATCATAACTATCTTCTTCACTAGGAATTTGCAGAATACCTGAAATACTGAAGAAGCACAGTGAATATTTATTTAATTATTAAATAAAGACACATAAGTTGCAACTTTACAGAAACATAGGTGCTTTATCTGCTCATGAAAAAAGTCTATCTATATAAAATTAATAGTAAAAATATCTATAAAAATAACATAATGGAACCTTTAGACTGGAACACAGTAGTACAGAGGCATTAGCATTATGACAACATCACTACTTAAAAATTATTTTCTAGAAAAGCCTTTAGATTTATTTCATACTCTGTCTTTTCAATAGGTATCAAGGTATTGTTTAAACATTTCCTAACACATAGTTTAAGTATATATAATACAAAAAAATACATTATGAATGATTGTTACACTGACACGAAGGACCCCATCAGCAAAATATGTGACATAAGACTAAGCACAGATAATGTTTTAACTTGTTGTATGTGTATACATCTTGTTATATGTGTATATCTTTATGCACACACAAATATATATACACATATATAGTGTCTACATAAACATATGTATATATTTTCCAATTTTTCTTAAATGCTTTGAATAAAATAAAAGAATATTGAGCTCAAACATTCCTGTTGTTAATAGAGTATTTAAATATGTCTGAGTTCTTTTTTGGGAAACAAATGGATAAGTTATTTCTATTTATTTATTTTTCTTCTACTTTTATTTTAGATTCTGGGAGTATATGTGCAGGTTTGTGACATGGGTAAATTGTGTGTCACTGAGGCTTAGTGTACAAATGATCTCATCACCAAGGTGGTGAGCATAGTAACCAATAGATAGCTTTGTAGCCTATGCCTAGCTCCTGCTGCGCCCCCGACCCCACCAAACAGTCCACAGTGTCTATTGTTCCCATCTTCGTGTCCATGTATATTCAATGCTTAGCCCCTACTTATAAGTGAGAACATGCAATATTTGGTGTTCTGCTCCTGCAGTAGTTCACTTAAGATAATGGTCTCCAGCTATGCCCATGTTGCGGCAAAGGACATAATTTTATTCTTATTTATGGCTCTGTATTATTCCAAAATGTATATGTACCATATTTTCTTTATATAGTCCACCATTGATGGACATTTTGGTTGATTCCATGTCTTTGCTATTGTGAATAGCACTGCAATGAACATATGTGTGCATGTGTCTTTTTGGTAAAATGATTTATTTTCCTTTGGGTATATGCCCAATAATGGGATTGCTGGATCAAATAGTAGTTTTCAGTTATTTGAGAAATCTCCACACTGCTTTCTGTAGTGGCTGAATTAATTTACACCACCAGCAGTGTATAAGTGTTCCCTTTTCTCTGCAACCTCATCAGAATCTACTGTTCTTTGACTTTTTAATAATAGCTATTCTGATTGAGGTGAGATGATATTTCATTGTGGTTTTGATTTGCATTTCTCTAATGATTAGTAATGATGAGCATTTTTAAATATATTTGTTGGCCACATGTATGTCTTCTTTTGAGAAGTGTCTATTCATGTCTTTTGCCCATTTTAATGGAGGTTATTTTTTGTTTGCTGATATGTTTAAGTTCCTTATAGATTCTGTATATTAGACCATTGTCAGAGGCACAGTTTGTTAATATTTTTTTCTTATTCTGCAGGTTTGTCTGTTTATTCTGTTGATGGTTTATTTTGCTGTTCAGAGTTCTTTAGTTTAATTAGGTTCCATTTGTCAATTTTTGCTTTTGTCTCAATTGCTTTTGGGGACTTAGTCATAACTTCTTTGCCAAGGCCAATGTCTGGAATGGTATTTTCTAGGTTTTCTTCTAGGGTTGTTATTTCTTTAGGTCTTATTAAATCTTTAATCAATCGTGAATTAATTTTTATGGTGAAATGAAGAGATCCAGTTTCAATCTCCTGCATATGACTAGCCAGTTATCACAGTACCATTTTATTGAATAAAGGGCTCTTTCCTCATTGCTTATTATTGCTGACTATGTCAAAGATCAGCTGGTTGTAGGTGTGTGGTTTCATTTCTGGGTTCTCTATCCTGTGCCATTTGTCTATGTGTTTGTTTTTGTACTAAAACCATGCCGATTTGTTTACTGTAAGTATGTAGTATAGTTTGAAGTCAGGTAGTATATGCCTCTGACTTTGATCTTTTTACTTAGAATTGCTTTAGGTATTCAGTTTCTTTTTGGGTGCTGTATGAATTTAAGAGTAGTTTTTTCTAATTCTGTGAAAAATGATGTTGATAATTGGATAAAAATAGCATTGAATCTCTAAATTTGACAAGTGGACTTTGACATAAGAAAACAGTCTCTCCAGGAAGCATTGTGTGGTTATATGCATATTATATTTCTAAATACAATCTTTGTTAAGGAAAAGGCAAAAGTAGCCTATCTGAACAATATAAAATAGGGAGGGATTAAAAATGAATTTTTTAAAAAGCAAGCACTTGGAGTGGCATATGGAATCTGCTGTGTGTGGTTGGGAGAAGTACAAAATGTATTATATACAGAGTTGTAATCTCTGAGTGTAAGTTTAATTATCAACACATTTTTCCATCTTCATAAGGTCCTAATCTCTACTTATTATTAATTTGTACAACATGGTGTTCAATATTTGACTGCGAAATAGAGGTAAGATATATTGCTTATAAAAATGAGTCTGTAACTACTTCTGTCTTTCAAGGTATACTAAGTATTACACAATCATATATCTACTCTGACTTTCATGTATTTGGCTGGCAGTGAGTTTGGAAGAATTTCTGGTTGTGGATAAAACAAAACTTCTCAGTCATTTTGCAGTTGTATTCATTATACAACAAAACTGCAAGGGGAAAAAAAAACGGATGCCATACACCAAGGGCCATGTAAGGAACTATAAAGTGGTGACAAAAGAGCTGGAAATATAAAATATGCTGAGAGCAGAAGTCAAGAACACCAAGGAATTAAAAACATTGTGTACATGGTAGAATTATATTTTGAAGTCCAATGAATTAGTCTTCCCCTTTACTTCTTCTTATGTGACACATCTTTATATAATCCAAATCACTCTTACTCCAGAAACGGATTAGCCAGGGGTGGTGGCAGGCACCTGTAGTCCCAGCTACTTGGGAGGCTGAGGCAGAAGAATGGCGTGAACCAGGGAGGCGGAGCTTGCAGTGAGCCGAGATCGCTCCACTGCACTCCAACCTGGAGACAGAGTGAGACACGCTGTCTCAAAAAATAAATAAATAATAAAATAAAAATAAAGTAATAATAAAAAAGAAGAGTCAACATGTAGCTTATTATTTTAAAATAAACATTTAATGGCATCAAAGTCAGAGATACACTGACAATATTAACATAAAATTTTTTGAAAAGTTAATAACTAATTCCTTGTCCTAAAGATTGAAAGAGAAAAAGATGAGCTGCAAAAAAAAGCAAAATAAAAAAGATGGGCTCCTTTACTTCCTCTTAGATAAATATCAACTGATGTGGAGAAGAAAACATGGTTGGGTAGGTGGGAGAACACCCTCAAAAACGTACAGATTTTGCAGGATGCTGAAGAAGTTTAGCACCTTGTCTTCCTGAGGAAAAAAAAAGTCTAGAATGAGAAGAAGAGAATCCCAGAAAACCAAAAGGTGGAGGGAACGTTTGCTTTGATTTCAATATTATAGTCCTGAAATGAGACTAAGCCTTGGGGAGAAGCATCATTTTCTGTACATTGCTGGGCCAGTAGATTTAAAATGGCTCTGTTTTCTAGAAAAATGGGTCAGATTCTCTCTGCATGCTCCAAGAAAGTTGTGAAAGTTCTTTCACAGTGAGACAAAGGATTCTTTAAAAGAAGGTGCTGCACATAGATTGCCTAGTGTGAAATCAGAAAATAACCCAATTTAATTTTGCAGGTGACCTTAGAAAGGAAAATGACTGTTTTAGCACTAAGCTGGGCAGTATGTTTCAGCAAAGGCCAAGGAAGTTTGGTGCTGATGTTTGGAGATCAGTGGATATGAAGGCAGAGCAACCAATTCCAGCATGGTTGGAGAACAATAATGAATAACTTCACACTCCTTCCTCATTGACATATATACCCCTTCAGATACAGTCCTAAATGGAAGAAAAAAGAATAGAAATTATGAATTGAGTTTACAATGGAAATGACTAGAAAATACTGGAAGTGAATAAATTTGCCTAGAAATAATCACATTACCTTTGATGACATCAGGTGGATCAGACTTAAAAAGAAAATAAATGGTTTTTCAAAAAAAGTAAGCTTACATTTACTTAAATTGTACATAAAACATGTACAATTCCCTCTTCTGGAAATTGCTAGCAACTGAGTATAAGACTGGTAGTGAGAAAATTTCCCAGGAAAAACCAGGGTCCTCATTTGAAAATTCAGAGTGGTAAACTAAACAAAAGCTAAAGTTCCTCTCAGTGCAAATCAGGAAAAAAAAAAAAAAAAAAAAAAAAAAAATTAGAAACAGAAGAAAGGGAATGAAGATTCACAGTTAAAAGACAGCATGACCAAATGCAAGGAAGGATTAAAGTAAATGGCTATAAACAAGAAAAGAACTATAAAGTGGTAGAAAAGGACTTGTGAGGAGGGGATTAGGAAAATGTCTAGTCAAGTTACAAGGAAGACAGATCCTGACACTGAAACCCATTAGATTCAAGATCATAGATCCATAAGTCCTCTAATACCTATAGACCAAAATGTGGTTGGCAGACTAGTGCCATCATCATATCAGCATCACCAGGAAGCTTGTTGGAAATGCCAAACCTCAGGGCCCACCCTAGGTCAACTGAATCAGACTGTGAATTTTAACAAGAACCCTATGTGAGTCTTACAAACATTTAAGTTTGAGAAAGAAGCTGTAACTAATCCACAGAAGAATCGGTGAGAAAACATAAGTTTAAGTTCTATGTGAACGGGAATTTTGCCTATTTTGTGGCTCTATCGATAGCATCTATAGTACTGCCTGACACATGGTGAGTACATAATAAATATTTGTTGAAAAAACTATCCATCTTAATTCCACCTTTATTGTAAAAAATAAATAAATAAATAAAAGTACCTTCCTAGTTGATAGTTTAGTTTTTGAATATGAAAGGCAGCCTTAATCATTCCCCCAATCAATAATGTAAAACAAAATAAATGCCAAACTTTTAAGAGTTTCCTTATGTATTTCAAATGCATCAACACTTTGACTCTCTCCCTGTTCCTCCTTATCATAATGAAAAGGGATTCAAAACTCCACAATTTTCAAATTTATTGTTGGTAGGTAAGAAAGTATTGCTTACAGAATTAACACATTCCATATTGTAGTCTGTATTTCCCTTCACCCATACATAAATGGATCATTCATTCATATATTTATTCAGGACACATTTCTTCTATATTCCATGAATTGTACTCAGTCTTCTGGAGAAAAATGCGAAACATATACAATCACTACGCTTAAATAGTTTAAATCCAGTGGGAAAATAAACATTTAAACTACTAACCACACATATTAAACAGAAGAAAATGAATTATGTGAAGTAGAATTTATATGCAAAATAATGAGAGAAGGTGTCAAGCACACACAAGAAATGGCCAAAAATGAAGCCTGACTGATTAAACAGCTAAAAATATAATGTGTCACTTTTAGATTTAGCTTATTACTTCTCTCGACAATGAAGGGAAGGATAGCCAAAGGGGCCAGTTTCCCATGGTCCATTTTCCACACATCAAAATGGACAGTATCAAAACAAATGGGGCATGATTGGGTGCAACATTTGTTGTGGAATATCCTGTTCCTGAGGAACCAGGTTTTGACTGCTCTAAGTTGTTTTATAATTTGCAATACTATGGTGAGGGGACAGGAAGAAAGCCCCACACCCCATCAGAACTCTAAGGTGCTGTGAAACTTACTCCCAGAAGCCACCTGGGGGAGATGGAGAAGGGAGTGGGAGCTGGCCTCTCAGCAGCCCTTCACTGGCCCCCCATCGTCTCGGGTTCTGGGAGGACTGAAAGACATTCTGGCAACACTCACATTAGCTTGGCTTCAAGTCCAAGTGTTTGTCTGTAGGGCCTATGTGGACATGTGCAAAGCTGCAAGGTCACCATGGTGGAGCTATTGCCCTACAGAGTTCAGAAATAGGAGTGATAAATTCTTGATATTGGAAAGGATTCACTGTAGAGCCCTGAGGTAAAGAGGTTTTGTTTGTGGCATCAGTGTTTCCACTCTCAAAAGCAGCATTATAAAACTGGGAATAGACATGAGAAGTAAGTAGAGGTGAAAAGCATCCCACGCCCCACTTTCTAAAGCAGCTTTGCTGAGAATGAGCCCCATGCAGTTGGTGTGTGCATAGACGCACTACCTGAATAACTAGAAGAGCTGATGGACCATACCCCTGCACCACGCAGGAAAGTCTCTATCTGTTTAGGCAGAGCATGCATGTTAAAATAATCCTGAGATAAATAAAGTTAGTAAGGGAATAAAGATATGGACATTGAAAATGAGAAAATAACAAAAGGAAAATAAAAATGTTATCAAATAGCAATATGTGGAACTCGTTATTCTAAGAGATGGTAACATAGAGACTGTGCAAGAAGAATCTCGTAATGTTTAAATATCATATTAGGTATAGGTTAATGTATTCTATTGGATCTTCTTGATGCTGTTACCTTACAGCACCATAGTTGCTTGTTCATCTTCAGCCATCATTATGGTATTTTCTCCCAGAGGGGCCATCCACAACCCTGCTGCCATAGCCTACTGTCTCAGTGTCTGGTGCTATCCAGGAGGGCTGAACTCACTCTGTCCTTTGGATCAAAGGCCAAATCAGTCACAAACTGTAAGAGGTAGGCTTCCCCCATCCCATCACTCCCAGGCTAGATGAAACATGTGGCGTATAACATCTAGTTTACAGAACAACTGCCAAAAGGACCAGAAAATACAACTCTGAGGTTCAGGGCAACTCTGAGGTTCCTTGATAGGCAAGGTTTGTTAAGTGGAAAACCAGAACCGTAAGAAAATAAGTTTCCTCCTTTTCTATTCTTCCATAGAGTTATCTGTAGGATGTTTTATCCATAGAGCCCATCTAAAGAGTCATGCATAGCCAAACAGATGCATGTGCTGAGCGATGGGCTTATTTGTGTGATTTGTGTAAAGCAGGGGGCAGTGCTGTAACACATGACTATGCATTGCTTCACATCCTTCTCTGTCTACTCCCCTTTTCCTTCAATCTCACTGCCTTGGGATTGCACCTTCCAAATAAACTGTCAGCACTAACTCTTGCTTCAGTTTTCTGTTCTCTAGAGAAAAAGGGCTAAGACAGAAATATCTGTGGACAAAAGCAAAAATATTTATGCACAAAAGCAAAAAAAAAAAAAAAAAAAAAAAAAAAAAAAAAAAAGATGGGTTCAGAGCTCTTCCTAACCTTTGATAATTATGTGACATTTCCCTGGAAAAAAAAAAAAATACTATCAAAATCTCTCCCCGTGCCTCGTACATAGCAGATACTTAGGAAATATTGGTTGGATAAAGCACACAATCAGAGTTTAATAGAACAAAGGCCATAATAAGTCTCTTCTCATTGGTCCTCTCTAAGAAGAAGCCTTCTTTCTCAGTAATATGGCCAGAGTTAAAGGAGATTTCACTGTATGAATGGAGAGTGATGTCAGATGTAAAAGTTATTATTTAAAAAACCAACAAATAAGAAACCCCAGTTGTGGTATTTGATAACAAGCAGGACAGTTTTAATTATACATATAATTTCTTTAGATTATCACTCATTACCTTTTGGTCTTCCTTCATCTGCCCCCAACTGAGGACTTTGTCTAAACACCCAAGCCTAACCCTCACCATCATTGTCTCTGTCTTTTCTTCTCTCTCTTGCCATCCTTTCTGCATTCTCACAGTGATCTTAGCCACTTACATGACATTGAGTATAATTTGTACCCAAATAACTCTCATTGTACTATATCCATCAAGGACCTCTCCTCATTTATTTTGTATATTTTCTTTAACTTTTAAAATATTTTACTTAGAATGATTCACTGACTCTTCCCATTTTCTCAAAAACTGAACTCTTCAGTACACTAGCCAGTTCTTTTTCATGCCTAATTTGTGACAATGATGTTTTCTCCCTAAATATGCCTATGCTCATTGAACAAAGGTAGTTACCAGATATTGACTGAACTTATCAATTATTTTATTTTGTAAATTCCACATGGGAAAACCTGTTCCCCATGCTCAGCTCCTGGACACCGACACTGGCCTTTTAGTTACTGATTACAAGCCTATTAATCAGGTGTCATAACCAAGCCCTTTTATTGCTTTTACTTAGTTAATTTCACTCATTAAATTCTCTAAAATGCTACTCATCTCATCTGAATTCACAATTTAGAGAGCAAAGCTTTTATTTACTCAAATTACCACTAAAAACCTATCAACTCATTGAAGGAAGAGAATGTAGAAATAGAAATATCTCCAACATGCCTGAAAACATTACAAAATGAAAATGGAATAAAGTGCAGGGGAAAGCGATAGGTGCCAGTATGCTAATATGAAAGCAAAATCCTGGGAGAGAAGACACAGATTGATTTGTTTCAAAAAGCTGAAAGCCTGTAATCTTCTCTACCACGTCTATTTATGTTTCAAAGAATAATTACAATAAATGCCTAGCAATGTCTTTTCCCAAACAGACTCCTATTTGTCACTAATCCTTCTTTTGAATTTGTTCCCGAGAGTTCTGTGAACATTCCTTGACATCGAAAGAAAACCCAGTGAAGATATCCTTAGCGCACTCTTTTTTTTATATATATAGAACCAGTAGACTTAAAAATATATATATCAGTCAGTATAAAATATCGAGAACAATCACTACAGCAGTTACCCAGACTTGAGGCTTTAGATTCTATCTGAATTCCAAATTGGTTGAATAACACAGGGCAATTACTTTACTTTACTTCATTGTCATTCAGTTTGATCATAGGGATAATAATGTTATAATCTTCATGTAACATCCATTACTTTCAATGGCAAAAACCGCAATTACTTTTGCACCAACCTAATAGCACCCAGCTAATTGGTTTATTTCTAATGATTCGATGAGATAATACATATAAATTGTTTAGATGAGTGACTGGAACGATTACTCACTAAAAAGAAGCTTTTCATTACAAAGTCCTTATTCTCTACCAGGAACTAGTTTGTGTCATTTGAAGGACTGTGACTTACACATTTTGTTGTTATTCGTGTTGTATTACTGTAAGAATTCAATAAATGTTGAATAAGTGAGCTGAAATTTTCAGATACCAATGACTAAGAAATTATTCTGAAATTTTCCATTGATTCACTACTCATAATATAGAGAAATTAGGTGGAAAAGAGGCTTATAGTTATATTGCTTGTTCTGCTAGCAGTTCATTTAATTTGAGAAAATTATTAATCATTTTGAAACATCTAAATAAATGAGCACAAATGAGCATGTGGTTGAATAATTGTAATTCCTCCCTAATATTTATTAAACACTGATTTTCAAGCCAGGCATTACATTAGACATTAGTGAGGCAAAGATGAACCAGATAAGATTTCTACCTTCATGAAACTTACAGTCTTCATGTTGTAAGTCAGGGAAAAGAAAGCTGCCAAGCTGGAGAAAATGGATGTTGTGCCATTAAATAAATGAGGAAAAGGTACAATGTAAGGCATTTGTCTTCAGAATGACTCATCATTCATTACATGTAGAAAAGTTTTTTTTTAATGTATAAAATGACGTTCACTAATTCATAATAAATGTGACATGTTAGAATGTCTAAATATTAAAAAGTTTAATCTCTCATTTTTATATTAATAAAAACGAGAAAACAGAAAGACTTAGGATTCCCCAAAGACCTTACATGCCCATCATTTTGCAAGCAGAGAAACTGACCGCCTGAGTTACTAAACAAGTCAGGCAGAGTTTAAACACCTCTCCCAATACCTTCTTCCCTCTAAGGACTTCAGTTGGTCACTATGTCAGCCAGTAACTGCCACTGCTTCAAACACTTTTCCTCCTTTATTGAGAGCTCACCCACAGAGACCCGGGCAGGCAAAGGCAGAGTTCACCTTTGCTTTCATCCTTGGCTGTGTCACGTACCTGTGCAAGTGGAATCCCCAGTTAGAGTGATCCCTGAGGCCAAGGAGTTCTATTACACAGCAGCAAGAATTGGTCAGCTATTTGCTCCTGGGAAAATCCTACTGCTGTGACTAATAAGTATTTCAAAAGAAATAAATGAGCATGTCATTCATTCTATGATTACAGGATGAGTTGCAAGGGAGTTGCTGGCCAGCAGGCCCTTTACGTAACCCTCAGTTACAGAGTTCTTTCCCTAAATAGTACAAATTGTCCCAAGACGAGATTAAATCCTTCTTCAACCACTATCATGGCAAATCTGGTGGAGGATCACAGCATACAGTTAGACAAAGGGAATCTTTGTTACATTTAGTGGGAAAGAACGGTAGTATTTGTGCCACTCATGTCAACAGAAAGCGTAGTTATATTTTATTATATTATAATTATGTAAGCTATAATTATAATTAAAATTTCATGGGCAATACATGCAATGATCATTCTTCCCAGAATATTAACTACATGCAAGAAGGCATATTGTATCAGGTTCTCTCTGAATTGGGATGTGTAATCATTACTTACCACCACCAGCATTGCTATTACTGCAAAAGAAAACAGAATAGAAAAATTTATGACCATAGCATTAATGATTTTTTCTCACCAATATCTGGGACTTTCTATATCCTAGCTCTTCCTCAAACTCTAGGTTGTCTATGACATCATCTGTGGAAATTTCCCTGAAAATGACCCCATTCTTTGAACTTTCTTAGCGTGTATTTTTTGTTTTGCTTTGGTTTTGTGACAGAGTTTCACTCTGTCTCCCAGGTTAGAGTGCAGTGGCACGATCTCAGCTCACTGCAACCTCTGCCTCCTAAGATCAAGTGATCTTCCCGCCTCAGCCTCCGGAATAACTAGGACTACAGGCCTGCACCACCATGCCCTGCTAATTTTTGTATTTTTTGTAGAGATGAGGTTTCTCCCTGTTGCCCAGGCTGGTCTCCAACTCCTGGGCTCAAGCAATCCTCCCTCTTTGGCCTCCCAAAGTTCTGGGATTACAGGTCTGAGTCACTGTGCCCAGCCAGTATGTTTTTTGTACATCACTTATGATATATATCACATTCACCTTGGACTCTAGATATTTACAAACTTATTTAACTTTATATAATGAATAAAATTTTCTTGAAGGTTAGACTGATGTTTAATTTACCCCAGTATAAATGACTTCTTTATGTTAGGTATTCAATTGATACACTTTTGATGAATGAAGAAAAGGGGAAGTTTAAGGACAAACAACCAGTGTATTGTTTTCACTCTATTAGTCAGTTGTATTTTAAAATAAGCCCCACATTTTTAATATAATTAACATATTATTATTGTCTATATATGTTCTACCAGCTTTTTTTTAGTGGAGCAGGACTGCCTAAGTATTGTGTCAGAAATAACATACAGAAGCCAGCAACCAGTAGCACGGTGTTGTCTTCAGAGTTTTATAGACCCACCTCTTACTGGTTCATTGGGCCTCATCTTGATGTTTCCATCTTTGGTTTCTTCATTTTCATTTGTTGTACTTCAGTTCTCAAAATTTTGAGTAGAATTATCTAGCCTTGTCCTGGTCTCTCTTTTTACTGATGATTCTGTGTGCTTATTTATTTACCTTTCAACTTTCAGTTCCTTTGCTTGTGACGTAGCCATAGCTCTAGACAAGAGATAGTCTTTCAAACAGCCCTAACTCTGGGGGTGGAGGCTTGATAAAATGTCCATGTCAATATCTTTTCTGCCAATGGAAAGGAATTCAACATACATATAAAAAGTTTGATTTACGTTATTGTACCAAATATGTAAAATATCTGTATATTTATGTCTACTTTATATACTGCCTACTTTCAAAAATACATTTAAAATAAGAGAACATTAGCATACACAGACAAGCAATTCAGTTTTATGCTAAACATTTATGCTAGTGCAGTTATTCAGACTGATCCTTAAGATTAGTTTTGACTCCCAAGGTAAAAAGGAAAATATGATGTTTCACATAATTATCTGATTGAAAAAAAACACAATTTTTTCCATTTAGACAAACATTTTTTCTATTTCTAAATTCAAATAGGATTATAAATCTTCATGTGAGAGACACTGATAAAAACATATTTAATAATGATTTTATAGAAGACAAAAAATTTTCATTAATGCATTTATGACTGTAGAAGTCAATGATATTATGCCAGTGCCTAACTGAATGAAGACAACTGGTAATGAGCTAAAAATTATAGACATTTCTGGTGCTCAAATTCATACGGGTATAGATGGAAAATCTGTAAAAACCCAGGACTAAGGCCGGGCGCGGTGGCTCAAGCCTGTAATCCCAGCACTTTGGGAGGCCGAGACGGGCGGATCACGAGGTCAGGAGATCGAGACCATCCTGGCTAACACGGTGAAACCCCGTCTCTACTAAAAAATGGAAAAAATTAGCCGGGCGAGGTGGCGGGTGCCTGTAGCCCCAGCTACTCGGGAGGCTGAGGCAGGAGAATGGCGTGAACCCGGGAGGCGGAGCTTGCAGTGAGCTGAGATCCGGCCACTGCACTCCAGCCTGGGTGACAGAGCGATACTCCGTCTCCAAAAAAAAAAAAAAAAAAAAAAAAAAAAACCCAGGATGAGTATGTCGGGTAAATAAAATTTCTCATTGCAAAATTGTATCAATCCAACATTCTTTACCCAGAAAAAAATATTATTCACATGAGAGAGTGAAATAAAAACATTTTTAGATAAATAAAAGTTGAGCTAAGTTTCCTGTACTACAACATATGCTAAAAGGAGGTCTTCAGGCTAGAGAGAAATGTCAGCAAATGTAAAGTCAGATCTACAGAAAAGAATAAAAAGCATCAAGAACAGTAACTATGTGCAAATATTTAAAATTTTCTCTTATTTTAATTCTTTGAAAAAATTTTTGATCATTTAAAATAAATATATTGTGGAGTTTATAATTTATGTATTCATAAATTATGTGAGAAAAGTAAAAAAAGGCTAGGGTTAGGTCTAATTATTGTCTAAAGTTTTTATACTTTATATATAGGATAAATATTAATTCTAGTTAGAGCCTGACATATTATGACTGATAAGCCAGATGGAGATAAAAAGAAATACTAAAAATATGTAATTAATACACAAAAATAAAAAAAAAAAGAAAAGAGATGAAAAAGAACAATTAAAAGATGGGACAAACAACAAATATGTAGCAAGATGGCAGACCTAAATCAAGTCATATCAATAATTACATTAAAAATGGAGTAAACACTGTCAATAAAAGACAGATACTGTCAGACGAGGTATGAAAGGATAATTACATATATTTGATCCACTTACAAAAATACAGATAGGTTAAAAGGAAAATGAAGCTAAAAAAGCATATCATGCAAATACAGGCAATATAAGAAAGCTGGTGTGGCTATATCAATATTAGACAAATTAGACTTCAGGATGAGAAATATTTCCAGAAAAAGAGAATGACTATTTATACAGTGAAAGGGCAACTGAGTAGAAGATATAAAGATTGTAAATGTTAAAACATATGGAGAAAAAATGGGCAGATCTAAAAAGTAAAGTTAGATAAATTGTTAATCATAGCTAAATGTTTTAACACCCACTTTTATTATTGATAGAATTAGACAAAATCAGTAAAAATGTAGAATATTTGAACAGCATGATCAACCAAAGTAACTTAAGATTTATAAGATATTAACCCTAAAACTACAGTATTTATATTATTTTCAAGCTCATATGAAATCTTTTTTAAGTTAATTAATATTCTGGGCATAAAATCAGTTTTTAATACTTTTAAAAATTAAATTTTATAGATCCTTTTCACTATAATGAAATTAAATTATAAATCAATAAAAATAAGACACTAAGAAGCCTGAAATATTTCAAAATTAAAAGCATTTTCTAAGTAACATATGGTCCACAAAGAAAAAAATATATATATTTCAAGTGAATTTTTAGTTAAAAAAAAAAACACGCTGAAATTTGGAGGACACATGCCATAGAGGAAAATGGATAACTTTAAATGTCTATATTACAAAGAACAACAACTTGAAATCAATAACATATACAACAATAAGAGGACATCTTAAAAATAATAATTATTATTATGCTATGGCAAGGAAACAAACACAAATTCACACCTTTGATTTTGTTTACATGAAGTTTAAGACTATCAAAACCTTAAAAAATGTGAAATAACAGTTGCCTATAGGAGATGGAAATGCCTGGAATAGGGCATGAGGGAAGTTCCAATAGTAATGAAAATATTCTATATGTTGGTTAAGATTTTTGCTATTTGGGTGTGTACATTTGTAAAAGCTCATTGAATTATATCCTTAAAGTTGGGGCACTTAACTGTGAACTTTATAAAAATGAAAAAGAAGGGACTGGTAAGATGCAAACAAATCTCGAATTTCAAAAGAAACCTAATCACACTCTTACAATTGCCATATCACATTTCCACTTGAATTCCAGCGCTTCCAATAATCAAACAGTATCAGCTGGCTTTGAATTTAAAGTCTTATTCTTCAGCTAATTTCAGTGATTGTGTGATGTCTAAAGGAGAAAGTTTTTTTATGAAGTTATTGATGCACTTAGGGCATAGCTCTCAAAAACTATTTTTCTCATGTTTATTTTCTAGTGGAGTTTTTAACCGTAGAATAGCTTCATTTCAACACCTGTCAGTAGCTTATTTTAAAGAGTTCAGCATTATGACAGGCTCACCATGCTCCCAAATAACGGCAAAACTGATGTGCAGGAGATGGTTATATAATTTTGCCCATTTGAACACTGGACAATGTCAGCTGAAAACAATTATTTGAATTTTGACCTAGATGATATTGAGCAGTAATTGAAGAGCAATTTCCATTGTTTTTTGAAACCCCTTTAAGATTTCAATAATGTCATATATTGGCCATAGGAAGATGCTATATTCCTGACTTCCATGACATATATAAATAAATGTAAAAAAAAAATTTTAAATAATAAATTTGTATTCCAAGTGGTGTGAAATAATAAATAAATGAAAGCAATGTAAATAAATTACATTTCCAGATGAAAAAGTTGATTTAGTTTTAAAAATGTGGTATATGTATATAACTGTATATAGAAAATATATATTATGTATTAATATGTAGTATATATTATAACAGCATATATATACACATATATACAGTATATATATGTGTGTGTGTGTATATATATATATGCTAAAAACTAAATCCAAATCCAATATATTTCATTTTAAATACACTGTATAAAACTAAATACAGTGTATTTAAAACTCAATCAACTTTTTCATCTGGAAAATATAATTTATTTTTATTTTGTACTCATTGGAATACAAATTTATTCTGTCAACATACTCAAAGACATATTTTAATCATTCTTATGTGTTTCTTTTTTTTTCTGTCATGAGCTGATTACAACATTTACCTACTGAATAAGAAAACTATGACTTGAGGCTTCAATATTCAATATTCAATGAAAACAACAATAAAACAACAAAAGGAGTGCTGCCTGAATGATGTTAGTCTCTCTCTTATTATTATTATTATCACTATTATACTTTAAGTTCTGGGGTACATGTGCACAACGTGCAGGTTTGTTACATAGGTATACATGTACCATGTTGGAATGATGAGTTGATGGGTAGTCTCTCTTTTTTTAACTGCTACTGAAGCAATCGTGAAAAATAAACTAGTGTTCAAATAAGGCCAGGGACCTATATGGTGGTCTTGCTTTTAGTGTAGATTACAATATTTTTAACAACATATTTTTTCCTTCTCACACAGTAGCAATAACAATCTCTGTATATTATAAAGTGTACATCATGTGTTTACATCTTAGAGTGTTTCGCTTTTTCCAAATAAAGTAGTCATGTTGGGCTTGACCCTCCTGCCATTACTCTAGCAGTGTTCTCCAAAATCCCTAATGATTTCAATAGGAGTTATAGAATCTGTCCCCGTAAAGAGTGTTTCCACCTTTGTGTTGAGCTCAGGAAGAAGTTAATTATGAAGCAAAATAAGATATGAGCCAAAAAGCAGACTAGTGGTGGGTCCTCCCCTAACCAAAGTGGCATTTATTTTAATATTGTTTTGATCCATAAACCAAACTTTCTTTTTTATATAGCAGAAGTAGACATAGACTGAACAGCTTATAAATGATTAAACTGAAATACATGAAATCTTCAGGCCAGTCCGAAGCATTTAAGCACTGACAAATCTGAATGAGTGGAAAAGAAAAAAATCTGCATGTTTGGTATCGAGTAAGATATACTGGTAACATCCCAACTTCAGCCTCTATATTATTTTTCCGTCATCAAAATTTGACTATATTTTATATAGGTTTCTTCCTTGGCCAAAAGTTTTTTTGCAAAAAATGGTGTCACTCAGTTATTCACTTATTCTCCATATATATGTTTTAGTTTCTTTCACATGCCAGGAACTATTCTACATGTTATAAAGACAGTGAAGAATAAGACAGTAAAAGTCTCTTTCCTCATGGGACTCTTATTCTAGGAGAAGAGATTGGCCAAGAAATAGCAAATATGTAACATAAATTTAGAGTGAAATCTCCTTTCATAAGGTGGTATTTGTGGAGAGACGTGAAGGAAATGCATAAGAAAGCAAGAGATCTGAAGGTAGAGCATTCTAGGAAGAGAAAATAAGTGCAAATATCTTGAGACAAAATATACTTGGTTTATTAGAGGAGCAGTGAATAAATTAAGAATGGCCAGAGTGAGGTGAATAAGGAAGAGAGTGGGAGAAGATGTGCTCAGAATGGAGGTACTGAATAGATCATGAATGGTTTTGTAGCTTATAGTGAAGACTATGAAGTCAGTTTTCAATGAGATGGGAGGAGATTGGAAGATGTGAAGTAGAGTAAGATGGTTTGATTATTCTGTCTGCTATGTAGAGAAGTGACTTTAAGGGGTAAGAGTGGAAACAGGAATACCAATTAAAAGTTCTGTCAGTGCAGAAAATGAAAAATGAGTCTAGCTATTTTAAGCTTGAAGAAATTTGATGGAGGGAATTAGGAGCTTACATATTCTATGGAATCATTAAAGGAGTAAGCTATAGCCTGACTTCTGCCATACAGGAATCAGAAAGCTAGAGTCAAGATGTTGTTGGTTATCATTCGCGATGCCACAACTGCCTTTCCATACTCAGGAAATTAGAGACAGGTCCCTATGACACTGCTGCAGAAGAAAACTCATTTTCCATACATTTGCTAGTGTTAAAGGAAAAATAAAGCCAAAGACTCAGGAAGATATCTGAATTCAGAAAGATTCTGTCTTTACAATTTTGAGCCAGCATAGCTAACTGAAAAAGAAAAATCATATTTAAGAACTCTTACTGCAATGAGTCTGGAAAATGTGGTTTTTAATTTTCAGTCCTTCCAGAAAAGGAAAGCACTCTAGAATAAAGGCAGGATGAAGATGAAACAAGCTTGCATCCATTATACTATGCATCCATTATGCTATCTAGGAGGGAGAAGATGGTGGTTTGGACTAAATTGGGTGCAGTGGACATGGTGAGAAGTAGACACGGTCAGAATCTTGATAAATTTAAAGGGAGAGCTAAAAGAGCGTAGTGAAAAACTTACTAAATGTGGAATATAAGGAAAACAGTAGAGTCAGGGTTTATTCCTCCTTTTTGGTCTTATTAACTGGATGAATGGTAGTCATTTCCTGAACTGGGGATGATGGGATGAGGATGAAAATCAGTTTCTGCCTTGGCCACTTTAAGTTTGAAATGCGGGTAATTAGATATAAGATGGTTGAATAAATCTGGGTAACAGGAAAGAAATATATTTGCGTGGCATGTGCATATGAATGGCATTTAAAACCATGCCAGGGTGAAACTACTTTGAAAGTGAGGGTGAAAAAAGAAGGAAATTAAGAATAAACCCTGTAGCACTCCAACGCTGACACAGCAGAAAGAGAAGTAGACCTGGAAAAGGAAACTGAGTACAGGCAGCCACTGGGGAAGGGTAAGCCCAAGAGAATGCAGTGTCCAGGAGTCAAGTGAAGACATCTTTTTAAGAAGGAGGGAAAAGGCCGGGCGCGGAGGCTCAAGCCTGTAATCCCAGCACTTTGGGAGGCCGAGACGGGCGGATCACGAGGTCAGGAGATCGAGACCATCCTGGCTAACACGGTGAAACCCCGTCTCTACTAAAAAATACAAAAAAAAAAAAAAAACTAGCCGGGCGAGGTGGCGGGCGCCTGTAGTCCCAGCTACTCGGGAGGCTGAGGCAGGAGAATGGCGTGAACCCGGGAGGCGGAGCTTGCAGTGAGCTGAGATCCGGCCACTGCACTCCAGCCTGGGCGACAGAGCGAGACTCCTTCTCAAAAAAAAAAAAAAAAAAAAAAAAAAAAAAAAAAAAAAAAAAAAAAAAAAAAAAAAAAGAAGGAGGGAATGATCACCTGTGTTAAATGCTTAGAATCAAGGAAGGTGAAAATTGAGAAGTGGCAGAATCTCCATTCTAGCCATGAATTCAGCTAGTGGAGAAGGCAAGGGTTGAACCCCGGAATCAATTGGAAAATTGGAATTTTATATAAAGCAGACTAAATTTTAGTCATGGAATATGACCATAGGTTCAGAATTTAGGGACCAGAAAATGGGATTCATGGCATAGAGATGAAAGAAATGCCATGTAAATATTCTCCACATGGCTTAGTTGACTTCTCTATAAATCTGTTTCAGAGGTATCAGCATTTACAACAATAGTAAGATACAGTATCACATGTAATTTTATGAAGGCTGTGAATATATTCATTTAGTCGTGTATTAAATATTTATTGAAAATTTACTAGGTGCCAGGCACTAAAAAAAACTTAGAAATTATATATGAAGATTACTGGATAACAAAATACTGGTATTTTGGAAGATAAAGACATATAATTATGTACTATAATTGTGAAAAATTGCTTATATATTCTGTTTTGAAGATATAGTTCCAAATAAACTTGATTAATTAAAAATAATAACTATCAGTATAACATATTGTTTGTAATAGAATCCCACTTTATCCCTATGATGTCTCATAACATTAAGATTTTATTATCAGTAATTTATGGATAAAGATACACAGTTTGAAGACATTTTAAAATTTGCCCAAGGCTGTATAGCTACTAAATAATAGAGCAAGTATTAGATACTAGGTCTTCTGACTCCAAACCCAACCCAATTAATCTTTCATCCTTGTCTAATCTGGCTACAATATTTGGGGTGTAGAGGGTAAAAGTTAAGGAGAGAAATATTTGGAAATATATTGTTCTCATATAGTGTTGTTTAAATTTATTTACTTGAAATTAGCGTCTTCAGCCTTTCTCGTGTTGTTGAAAAATGACTGTCATGTAAAAGTGTGGTAATGAAAGGTTTTTGAAAAAGAGAGAAAAATGCTGACCAACATCCAATGAGGAAGGGGACTAAAGACTGTTCATTAGACTGAAGATTGTTAGTGCTTTGGAGAATATTCATTGTTGTTGTAGCTGCCTTTCTAAAATGGGAGGTTTTATGTCCACTGTGATGCTAAGTAATTGTGCTTTTCATGTGTTAGGTAGCACCAATGCTTAGAAGCTGAATGAAATGAAACTCACATAGCTGTTATTATCGTAGGATTTTTACCCTAAATACATTGATTGCTGCTTTAGAAAAGATTCTTGGTACTCAGTAAGACTATGAGTTTGTGACGTCTACAAAAATAAAACTGACACAAAATGTTGACAGTGAAAGTTGAGTGGACAGTCTCCATTCTGGAAACTCAGCATACAAGTGTTTTCTCCAGTTTTTGATATAATGTGTTTTCTCCAGTTTTTGATATAATGTTGACAGTGAAAGTTGAGTGGACAGTCTCCATTCTGGAAACTCAACATACAAGTGTTTTCTATGTTTTTGATATTACCTCACAAAGCCCAGTGAGCTGAGGCTAAGCCCAATCAACTGCAGTGATGTTTGATATAGTATTAACTTATGTGGGTGACTACACAGTCACATTTACTTGTACATGATCAATTGTTGAGATTAGAAGAAATAGTGGTGATTTATATTATAGTATATTTGGTGCAGTTGACAACTGCTTATGAAACACATTGTATAGCATTTGTCATTTTGTAGTCACTTTGATGAAAATATAAAAGAATGAAACTTTTAATCTATTTTAAAGTTATCTTTGCCATTCATGAAATCAGAACTATTTTGCTTATAGTTTGAAATCTTTTATCTTGCACAGTTTAGATTTTTAAGCATTTGTGGTTCTCAAATAATTTTGAACTGTGTTCATTCACTGATGTATTTAACAAATGATTTTGGTGCTGGAGTACCTATTATGTGCCATATATTACATTGGGTGCTATGGATAAAGTAATAAAGACATATAAGGTCATATAAACTAAAATATGCATTCCAGTAGGCATACATTGGAATTTTTTGAGATGTAGAATTTTTAAGGATACACAGTATCTTTCTAAATCCCAGAATTATGTATATTACCAGACAATGAGAAGAGATATACACCACACTATTGTTTAAATCATCATGATTCCAAGCTATGCTTTGATGACCATAAAAAATTAAGTGTGGGACAGAATTAGCTCATTGAAAAATGTCTTCCTATCTCCCCCTGCTTAATATCCATACACTATGGCCCTACAGTAGTCCCAGCCATTGCCTATCAGTACAACCAGGCAAACTGATAATCAAGCAGCCCATTTCCTGACATTTCAACTGACGGCCAGTTCATATACCAGGATTTCATTCTAGTCACTATTATAGTCACTGTATTTCTGAAGGCCAGCCCATATTAAGTTATGGAACTAATTGGGATTGCATCAATAAGACAAAATATTATTTTCAGACCTTCTACATGCTTATTATTGTCATAAAAATCTGTTCATTAAATAAAATTTGGAAAATAAAGTGCAACAGTAGATAGACACAACATATTGCTAGTCCCATCATCCAAACACAACCACTGCTCACATTGTGATGTATTATTTTGACTTTTTCCTACACATAAGCTTGATTTATTTATTCTTTAAATCTCTATCTTTTCTTTTTTATTCATAATACTATGTGAGATCCTCTCAATCAGTGTTCATGGTTACAATTTCCTACTTAGCAATTTTCAGAGATGTTCATCAGGTTGGTCAACATATAGATGAAGAAGGAAGTGGTTACAGATATGAGACAGAGAGAGTGAATCTTCCTTCCTTCCTTCCTTCCTTCCTTCCTTCCTTCCTTCCTTCCTTCCTTCCTTCCTTCCTTCCTCCTTTCTTTTTGAGATGAAGTTTTTCTGTTGTTGCCCAGGCTGGAGTGCAATGGCGTGATCTCAGCACACTGCAACCTCCACCTTCTCAGTTCAAGTGATTCTCCTGCCTCAGCCTTCTACTACTGGGATTACAGGGGCTCACCACCATGCCCAGCTAATTTTTTTTTAAGCAGAGACGGGGTTTTCATTATGTTGGTGAGGCTGATCTCAAACTCCTGACCTCAGGTGATCCATCCACATCAGCCTCCCACAGTGCTGGGATTACAGGTGTGAGCCACCACGCTCAGTCAAGAGAGTGATCATTCTTAGTGTCACATTTGATGCTATATAAACACTTGTTATCTGCCCTTCAACCCCGGGGCTCTTGTAAGCTCAATTCATAATAAATAAAGTCAATATTTTTTTTAAAGAAAAAATTCTAACTAGAAAGTTTCTATGAGTTCTCTTTTAAAATTAAACTTTTATTTTAAGTTCAGGGGTACATGTGCTAGTTATATAGGTAAACTTTGGTCATAGGGTTTTGTTGTATGGATTGTCACCCTGGTATTATGTCTAGTACCCATTAGTTATTTTTACTGATCCCCTCCCTCCTACCACCCTCCACCCTGCGATAGACCCCCGTGTGTGTTGCTTCCCTCTATGTGTCCATGTGTTTTCATTATTTAGTTCCCATTTATAAGTGAGAACATGCATTATCGGGTTTTCTGTTACTGTGTTAGTTTGCTAAGGATAATGGCATCCAGCTCTTATTACTGCTCTTCCACAGTAAGTCAGAATGCTTCTTCTGTGTCACTCTTGGCTATATGTGTACCTGTGCATTACTTAACATTCTTGTAGATAACAGACTATTCTATCTGTTTTAATCATGAATATATGATTAAAACATAATAGAGTGTTTACAAAGTTACTGGAAGAATTAAAGGAACAGATATTAGGCTGAGCTGCCAAAATCAACTCCCCAAATCACACCACAGATCTAGCAAAGAGACGGCTGCCATTGACAACCTCTAAACCATACTACTTTCCTGTGACCAGGATTTCATTAGAAACTCTTTCTCACCAACTCTTTTACCAGCAAAATGGATACCCTACATTTAGAACCTCCCCTCATGTAGCTAACTTATAAATAAAAGGCTTGCATGAGTGTGTCTGATTGAGAAATGTTAAGTTCTTATGTCAGTATCCTAGTATCAAAGAAGGTTGAGAAATGGAGACTTTTCCCCAGTTATTTTGACGCATTTTTATTCCCCTTGGAAAAACAGGATTCACAATGTGAGGAACTAAAAAGGTGTAGAACGTGCTTCGACAATTTCAATTGCGGATATTCACAATGGTCTGTTTCTGTAATTGAACATAAGCAGTGAGGAGATAGAAAAATAAGAAAAATGCATGTAGTCTCTACATTCACCTAAGTGTCACTTAAGTGTCAAAGTATTGCTAGTTCTTAAAGTCACCAAGTCCTTTCTCCCATGGCACATATGTGCTGCATAAGTACCTGTGTTAGAATTGGGTCTTTTGTCAACTGCCGTACTGTTCCTGGCATCGTCACAGTGTTCCATTCTTCAAACCTATTAGCAATTCCCCTCTAACAGGTCAAACTCCATATTTTTAATGTTCATTTGTTTTAGCTTTTTTCAGGGACCCTTTTTCATGTATTCAACAAATATTTGTTGAGTCTTTAACAAGTACCAGACCATGTACTAGCTGCTGGTGACACAGCAGTGAATAAAAGCTTGTCCCTTAAGGAACATACATTCTAGCACTTGGCAAATAATAAACAAGTCAAATGTATATCTCAGGTGGTGATTAACATAATGAAAAAGGGACCCAGTTAAGGGTGGTTACAATGCTATTTTACATAGTTTCATTGTAGGATTTTTCTTCCTGGTAATTTAAAGAGAGTCCTGAACAAAGTAAGGGAGTGAGCCATGCACATGCTAAAGGAAGAAGCATAACAGGCCTCAAAACTGAAAATGGAGCATGTATTTACTGAGTTGGGTAAGATTAGAAGAATCAAGATGGAGGGGAATGCTGTGAAATATTTTATGTGATTTGTACAGAAGAGCTACTAAAATCGAAGTGGAGATGACATGTCAAGCAGATATTGGATATGCGAATTTGGAGTTAAAGTTTTGCTATATGTAACTCTCATCTGTAATTAGATGAGATTATCCAAAACAACTGGACGCTACAACTGGACATCCCATTATTTAAGGAAGGAGAATGTAGAAAAGGAAACTGCTAGTAAGATGGAGGAAATAAGACTGAGTGGTGCAGATGCCCTGTCCCATATACTTTAGTTCATCTGAAGCTTCAGGTTCAGAGTGTATCCAACTGGTAACAACTTCCCAGGTATGTGCCACACAATTTCTCAGAAGGTTCCGGTGGGTACCAGTGCCTCATGAGGAGAATCTTGCTGGTTCATACAACTTCTGGTGACTTTTGTCACTTTCCAATTTCACTTTCTCCACTTCCATAACTGTGCCTCTGTTTACCTACAAATAAACTACCTGTACCCAGGTCCTGCCTCCTGATCTACTTTGTGAGGAACCCAAGCCAAGATAATTGATAATCTTGACTAGATCTACTTTGTGAGGAACCCAAGCCAAGATAATTGATAATATTGACTACAGCTGTTTTTTGTGAGTGATGGGGAAAATGATAAATATAAGGGGTTCAAAGAGAGGAAGTACAGACATGTATATTGACAATTGCTTCAAATGTTTTTCATCTGAAGTGGAAAAGAGGAACAGAAGGGGGAGGTTGAGGCAATTATTTTCCTATTTGTTGATGGAATATATTGAGACAAGTTTTATGATGATGAGAGCTATCTGGCAGCTAGAGAGTAGTAGATATGAATATGGTAGTATATAAAATTTCTTTTTTGAAACATGTCTTCTGCAGAGAGTAAAGAACGGGGAAAATATATTCAGAGAAAGAGGCCAAGGTGTTAAATAGTTTTCTAGAAGAGTAAGAGAGTGAATGACTCTTGTACTACGTAGACTTTAAAGCCACTTGAAATTAGTAGTCATAGATTTGCTGTGAAACTTGTCAGGATGCTCATTTACCTTTCTTGACAAAGATCAGTTCTCTTTGAACAGGTGTTAAGTGGGTAGAAACTTGGATTTTAGAAACTTTGCATATTTTCTAGGTACATGGAAAGCTATGGAGTTGTATACATGTCAGTGATTGTAAAGTTGAGTAATAGATCCAGGTGAGAAAAGGAGCAAATGATAAGATAAATCAATTAATTGTGGGATTTAATGTGATCAAATAACAGTTAAGAGTACAATATTAGAAGACAATTATTTGAAAATACAGGGGATGGTGCTCATAGAACAGGATCCTTGAAAGTGCGATTCTACTGGGGAAGAGATAAAAGAGGTTGCTCTTACCAGTATCATACAGAGCTGGGACCTCTCTTCTTCCCTGACATTTAGGATCAAAATCTTGTATATTTTAATGTCACCTGACTCCTACTGGGGCTACCTACCACAGTCAATCAGACCTGTTTTCATTCATCTTCACTCCAAAAGTGAACATGGTTCACATTCTTTTCTTCAGGATATCCTCAAATATCATTAAATCCTATTAGGACAGTCGATGTAAATGGATATTTCCAGTGTTTCATTTCTTCCTCCTTTCATACCCAACTCTTGTACAGCAGGGAGCACTATAACTGTTAGAATCTAAACCAAATTGATATTAAGTGGCAATTTGCCTATCATGTAATGTGTGTTCAGTAAATATTTATTAACTGTTGGCTCTTGACCCACATGACATAATCACATGAAACCAGAGACAATATAAATTCTTCAGATTTTCATGAGTGGAACTAATTTCTTCCTTCACATGCACTAGAAGGGAGAGAAAAGAAAGAATAATATGCTGGCATTGTCATTCCATTATCAAAGCTGGAGTTGAAGATGATTTCTGCAACTAGCTACCATTTTCTTCTTGGGGACACAGGACAATGCACAGAAGGCAACGATAGCAGCAATCCTTTTTAAGGATAATTTCAATCCTTTTTTGGTATAGCTCCAAGATGTTAAAAAAAAATTAAAGTCACTAATAAAACCAATTAAGGTATTTGAGGAACTGTGACCAAAAAAATCTAATAACTTTATTTTATTTTGCATTTGCCATTTCCTTTGGCTATTCTTCAAAAGCATCCAAATTAATGGGAATATTCCAGTTATTTATTGCTGGTACAATTTTCTTTAGTCTGGTGATAAAGGACATGATAGCAAGAAAAGCATTTTTCATTGGTCAGAATAGAATAAGAGAAACCTTTGTATTTATGGGGATACTAATGCAAATTTCCTGAAGAAAATGAGGTTTTTATTATCTTAACATTTTGTATAACTTATATATATGTATACATATACACGTATGTATAACATAGGCATACACATACACATATGTATGTATACATACATATACATATATATGTTATACATACCTATACAAACAAATATTTATAGTCTCTTAAGAACAGACATGAGTATTAAGCACAAATTGTTCTTTGATGGTAGAAATAAAATTCAATATAAATAAGCTCTGTAGTGCAGAATGAGATTTTCTATTACCAACAATTAGACAGGAAGTTTTCAAGCAGCATATGAATAGCTCTCATGCAGAGGCCACTACTTGGAATTCTTGATGAAGGAAATAAATGGTAACAAATCAAGTAGGCTAGATATATTTAAATGCATGTAAAGACTTTCTTATTTAAAACCAGATTTCTGAAGCTTTGAAATCCATGAATAACACAGAAAAAGCAAAAGCAATAATATTAGTATAAGTTATATGAAAATATGAAATGTACATTAACCTGAAATATAGTCTTCATTCCCCAGTTAACCAGGAGTCATTCTGTATGAGCACAAACTCTCAGATCTTTCTTATAAGAAATTCTAATACTTCCAATATTTGAGGAGGGTGGGTAGCTAATTCAAAAGTGTATTATTATAAAGATCTTTATGTGATAATATTTCTATGATTTCTTATAATGTAAAGGGAAATGAACAGTTATGGGAAATTTGGTGACATATATGAAGATGAACAACAGTTGATGGAAAGATCTGAAATATTTTATCCTTTGCTTAGCTCCTGATCTCCCACAAGGAAATGAGACCATTAGACCTAATTGTCACCAAGAGGCACAGAAGAGGCCAAGCTATGATTTCAGTGAAACTGGGCACAAGATTCAAAAAAATTATCTACCATTTTCTTTAATATATGCATAAATCTAGAGCTAATCTTTTTCACTTTTTCAAAAAGCTATATATGTACATGTCATTCCTCATCAAGCAGTATGCTTCTTAAGAAAAAGGATATTTTCTTCATAATTTAACGTATCCTACAGAACCTAGCACTATGTTTTCGTGCAAATGGGTTTTCAGCAAATGTTGTTAGAATTGGATTAGATTAAATATTGTCAAATAAAAGACTAAAATCTAAAATAATAATGAATGCAAAGAGATTTCAATCATTAACTAATAAGTCTCAAGTGATCTCCAACTAAGTAGAAGAGAGTAATTTATAGCTGACACTGAAATAAAAATTACAATGGAAATGGTTTTGGATTATTTTTAGCAAAGAAATTAGAAAGTTAAGGATATAAATTTTTAGAGAACTTTACTCACAAATTGGAAGCTAATGAAAATAGTTAGTGATGAAATGGAGGGTGAGTAAACAGTCTAAACCGGAAACATTTGGGGAGCAGTGCCAGTTTAAAATAGATAATTAAATATTGTTTTATGGAAGGAGAATAAGATGACCAAAAACTTGGGGAAGACAATATGTTTGTATTCTTGTATTAAAGAATGCTACCCACTGAAATGGTTAGAAGATTATACTAAATGGAAAATCAATATAATAATATATCACAGGAAGATAGGATATAGTCTATCTAAGGAAATTTAGATAAGAGAATTGTAAACATATTGTAATTTGGGGTTCCACCTATTTTTTCCACTTACACTTCTAAGCACATCTTTAAAAAATTAGCTACAAAACATTACAGTGAATTTTTCAGTTAAAACAACTGCTCATTATGGCAAATTATCTTCTACTCACCTAAATTCTAGGCATATGCCGTTCACTCGGAATATAGGACTTTCTGTATTTCTCAGAAGTGAGAAATTCTGATTTATTTAGAAATATTTATTTATATAGTGTTTTCTTATGCTCCAAACTTCATTCATTTAATCATTATAATAACCTTATACTAGAAATACAGTTATTATTATTATCTCCCTTTACCAAAGAGGGAACATGATGCATACAGAAGGCAATAACTTGGCCACAGTCGCATAAACAGTAAGTGGTGGCTCCAGGTTCCCGGGACAGGCAGATTAGTTCAGGAAGAAGAGCCACCCACTTGCAATGCTCTGTTGCTCAGTCACAAGTAGAGTAATAATGATTTATGTATGACCTCTGTCTGTAAAGCAACAACTTTATATTTTTAATGAACACCATTGGAACTCATACCTCAGAATGAATGTTCTTTCAAAAAGCACTCAATTCATATACTGTACATTTAGTTCAATGAAGCTGAGATTTACCACATTATTTGTGAAATGTATTTCTCACCATTAGAACAAGTTTCAAATTCCAACAATAAAATCAGTAAAATATCATGTTTTACTTAACAAGCACATACATCTTATCTGCCAATTTAAAAATTTATGTTAAATAATACATTTTAAAATTTAATAGTTATTTAAAATCTCTTCCTTTCTACCTTTTAAGCCATCAAATAGTTTCTATTGAGGTTCCCATCATTGGAATCAAGGCATGATTAGCTTGAATATTTTTTGACATGATCCTAAATCAAATTAATTCTCTAATACTGAAAATTTTTTGCCATAAGTGATATTTCTTAAAAAATTTTCAAGGGTGGTGTACACAATACTGTCTGTAAAGGGCCAAGTACCATGCCCATCACAAACTAAAACAAACAAAAAAGGTTATTCCTCAGTGGCCACCAGTTTTATTGCTTCTTTCTTTTAGAAGCTGCTTTCAGTCTTCCTTTCCGTTTTCTCTGCCTCTATCTTATTCTGAGAGACTGAAAGATGATTGAAGAGCTTAAGCTTCAGGTCCTGTCTGAATTTTCTATTGCTGCTGTAACAAATTACTAAACATTTAATGGCTTATAACAACACACATTCATTTTATGTTCAAAATCAAAGTATAGTCCCAAAATCAAGGCAGCACCAAATTCCTTCTGGAGATCATAGAAGACAGTGTTTCTTCGCCTTTTCCGGTTTCTAGAAAGGTCTTCTACATTCCTTGGCTTATGGCCCCTTCCTCTATCTTCAGTGAGCATCATTCCAACCTCTGCTTCCATTATCAGATTTTCTTTTTCTGACTCTGATTCTCCTGTATTCTTCTTTGTCTTAGAAAAACTCTTGTGATTACCTTAAGCCCACCTGAATAATCCAAGATGATCTCCCCGTGTCAAGATCTTTTACTTAATCACAGCTGGAAAGTTTCTTTTGACATGTAAAATAACATATTCACTGATTTGAGAATTAGGAGGAAGAAACCTATGGAGGCCATTATTCTGTCTACAAGAAGGCCAGATAGCCTGAGTTATAAGCCTGGTTCTACTATTCATTTACTGCTTATTTTTTTAAGCAAATTATTTAGCCTTCCGTAATGCAAATCTTCTCATCCATGTAATAAGACTCATAATAGTATATAGTAAGATTCCAGTGAGGATTAGATAAGATTGTACTTGTATATAATCTTAATGCCTGTCAAATAGTGATGTAGTTTGGCTATGTATCCACCCTAATCTCATCTTGAATTGTAATTCCCATAATCTCCATGTGTATGGGAGGGACACAGTGGGAGGTAATTTATCATTGGGGCGTTCATCCTCAAGCTGGTCTCATGAGAGTGAGTGAGTTTTTGCCAGATCTGATGGTTTTATAAAGGGCATCTTTTGCTTTGCTCAGCACTTGTTGCTGCCGCCATGTGAAGAAGGACTTGTTTGCTTCCCCTTCCAGCATGACTGTAAGTTTCCTGAGGCCTCCCAAGCCCTGCAAAACTGTGCATCAATTAAACCTCTGTCCTTTATAAATTACCCAGTCTGAGTTATGTCTGTATTAGCAGCATGAGAATGAATGAGTACAAAGAGTATTAAGTCTTAGCTATTATTATTTTAATAATAAGATGCAACAATAATACACAATCAGTCTTAGCTATTATTATTTTATTAATCTCATCTGATACAAATGCACATTAACCAACCTTATCGAAATAAATGCATAAATGCATAAATCTAGAATGTCCACATGTTAATTCACCATAAGGGATACAATCTTGGGATTAATAATACTGTTGTTTAGATAAACCAACAAAGAAGACAAATTATAATCCGAAGTTGGCTTAATGAGTCCAAGTCAAAGAATAGCAGAGATAAATCAATGTATGTCCATGATTCAGGGTTTCTTTCAACTAAATCCTTGTTATTGAAAGTGGACAAGCTATGTCAGCATCACCTGGCAGCTTATTATGCAGAGTGCCAAACCCCACTCTGCATACGCTATTATGCAGAGTGCCAAGCCCCACTTCTCACATGAAGAAACTTCACATGAGAATCTGAATTCTTCTGTGATTCCTCAGGTGATTTGCATGCATATTTAAGTTTGAGAATTACTACCTTTGACAGAACTTAAAAGAATGCAAGTGCTTTGCCCAGGTGTACAAGTTTGCCTTCAGTGACAAATTTCTTTCTCTGCTTTTGTAACTGAAACACCATCATCATCTATTCATTGATACATACAAGGCATATATCAATGCCTTGTAAAAAGAATGTTTCTAGACACTGTCCCTTTGAAGTGAAATGGCATGAATAGGCACTGATTGCCATGTGTGATTCGAAGTTTAACTCTCATTGCACATTCTTAAGTCCTTTAATGTTAAGCGGGTGAAGAAAAGAGAAGGCTTTACTTACAAAGGTCTAGAAAGAATTACAAAGACGGACATCCAGAAATCATGTATCCATGTCATTTCTTAGTAGCTTAACTAAATTCTGTTATTAATTGAATATTTCAAAACAAACCCTATAAGAAAACTCAGACAATGAAAATAAATTAATACCATTAGTTATAATAAAGTTAAATATCAAATTTTCTATGGGAAATAAAAAGAAGCCATATGGAATATATTTTTTTTCAGATGGAACAATGATCATTGGAGTATGCTTTTTGATGTGAGACCAAATATCCAAGTATAAATTTAGCTTCTTTAATGGAAATGTGCCCACTAATTTTTAAGTGGCCACTAAATGTGCCCACTTAAAAATTCAGTATATTGCGATTCTATGATTGTATTCAAAGGGGTAGAGTCAAAGACTCTAGAGAATTCCTAGAGATGCTAAGACATTGATGATAATTCAGTGAATTAAAATATTTGAACATCATTTCAGAAGATACTTATTGAATAACTATTCTGGAAGGTCTTCTGCTACTTGCACTTGGTCAAATGCACGCTTCCCTAAAGAACCATCACCAGGTGAGCCTGTTCAGATGACAAAGTTAAGTTTTTAACAAATGAGAGCACTACCTTGACAGAGTCTTCCTGGCCTCCTGAAAGAGGAATAGCAAAGTTAGGATATTTATGGGTTTCAGACTCCTATTTATGGAAGGTTTTTCAATGCAATGGTGGTAGGGGAAGGGATGACTAGAATTGAAAAAAGGACTATCATATAATAGCTTATATTAGTGAGAAGGTTTTGAGGTGATGGTTTACAGAGCCTTGAAGACTTTTCACATGATTCTATTACCCATTGGAAAGCCTAACCGTCTGATGTTCCTTTAAATGGTTTTTCCAGGAAGCTTCTAAATGAACAATATGGTTACTTGCAACCTGGGCAAGAGGTTCCTGGAATAGTAAACTTGGGTTGATGAAGGCAGTGGAATAGTAAAGTGACATTGGTGAAGACAGCCTAATGGTAGAGTTATGTTAATATAGAGAATAAGTAGAGTTATGTTAATATAGAGAATAAGTTGCATGTGGCAGATGGTTTTATCTTTCATTTTAGTGATTCAAGGATGCATAGGATGTAGTCACTATTCTAAGATTATACAATAGATTGTGGAAGTTTATTAAGTACTAAAATGGATTTGTATTGATTATAAAATAGATGGTTATTGAGAAAAAGTAGAGAGGAATATAAACAAGAAAATAAGTCAACAAATTCCACTGATTTGACAGAGCATTCCTTGTATTTTGATGTTTGTAGTTTGTATTTACATGTGTTCAGTTTATGCATATATAATATATGCATATGATAAAATATACATATTTTATCATCAAAACTTGGGGCCATGTTATCGATTAACTTTGTAGCCAGTTATTTTGCTTAATTCAAAAGTCTATGAATATTTTCTGATGTTATTCAATATTATTGGCAAACTTCTCTCAGATATATTTTATTTTTTGCCGAAATGATTTGAGTAGTTATCATTGTAATTAGATTTTGCACTTAATTCAGGATTCCAGTCATGCAGGAATAGAAGACTACAGGAAGGAGTGAATAGACTCTCAAACATATTAGAAATAAAATTTAAATTTAAAAATTTGAAAAGCTACAGAGAGAGATTTGATTTGTAAGGTTCTAAGTTTTGTTTATTGACATGATCAGTGTAGAATCCAGGCTCTAGGAAAGGAATCAGTTGGCAGGTTGGTGAATTTCTCCCAAAGGAATGGAGTACCTTCCAAATAGGAACCCAGGGACTGCAGTATATTTCAAAGTTATATCTCCCCCAATCATGTTTTAGTTCACGTAGTAAACCTTTGAAAACTGTCATGGATTACCTGAAATTCTGAAGAAACTGAATCTCCCTTTCTCTCCCTTGTCTATCACTCCCACTTTCATTATGTTTTCCTCTAGACTAAGGCTTTGGATACCCAGGGGACACTATTGTTGTTTTTCTGTCTGTGGGCATAAAATAGAAAACCAAGAACAGATAATATACTGAATCGTAAGAATTGGTTAATCTCATCTTATGAAAGATAATTTGATTATCATTAAACTGATAGTCTTTTATAAGAAGAGAACTGAACATTGGTAGAAAAAAAAAATAAATAGAAAAAAAGAATAAATAACAGTAGGTTAGGCAAATGTACTCACATATAACCAGAACACAATTCAAAATATTCCAAGAATGTGAGTATAATTTTTGATGAGACATTAAAATGGTTTCATTCAGATGTCTTGAACCATAGTTTGGATTTAAAAAAAAAGAATATTTCAAAATACTTTTAGAACAGGAATAGTAAAATAAAAGTCAATAGAAATTATTAAGAAGGAATATAATTATGATGTGAGACTGATAATACAGTAGTCTTCCCTCATCTGCAGTTTCAGTTTTTGCAGTTAAGTATGGTCAGAATATTAAATGGAAAATTTCAGAAATAAGTAATTCATAAGTTTTAAATTGCACAGCATTCTGAGTAGCGTGATGAAATCTTTTACTGTCCCAATCTGTTCCAGCTAGGACACGAATCAGCCCTTTGTCCAGTGTATCCATACATCACCTGACTGTTAGTCACTTAGCAGCCCTCTCTGTTTCAGAGGGAAAAAATATAGTATATGTAGAGTTTGGTACAATTTGCAGTTCCAGGCATCCACTGGACATCTTGGAACGTATTCCCTGTGGATAAAGGGGGACTGCACCCAGCTACTCGGGAGGCTGAGGCAGGAGAATGGCGTGAACCTGGGAGGCAAAGCTTACAATGAGCCGAGATCGGGCCACTGCACTCCAGCCTGGGTGACAGAGCGAGACTCCGTCTAAAAAAAAAAAAAAAAAAAAAAAAAAAAGAGGGGACTACAGTACCAGCATTCTGCCAATCTGATAAATTAATAAAAATAAACTACAATAAATTTAGCAAATAAAAGGAAGATGAGGAGTACTAATCTGGTGAAAGAAAGGTAGATAATGAACAAGAATAAAGCCAAGAACACAGAAAAATGTATTACTGCTTAATCATACATAACTGTGATAAAACCTCAAGTGAATAGAAAAAACAAATACATTAAAAGAGATGGTTGTGGTAATTAGTATAATATGAATTATAATCAGTGATCAGAATTATGATTTGTAGTAGAAGATGGAAATAAAGGGGATGATTTAGAATATTCTGTGAACAGTAGAAAATGAAAACAACTAAGAATTAAGTGAACAGTCTAAACGAAGCACAAGGAAGCTTTATTATAATGAGAAAGGATTGAAATTGATTTAAGGAAGTAGAAGGTAAAGTACTAATATACGAGCAAAGTGTTATATAAAATCATCTACCGTATGCATTCTGACATTTTTAGTTTTAAAAAAGCAAAACAATATTCTTTGGAAATATAGCCACAGAATATGAATAGAATATGAAACATGAAAAACAAATATCTAGAATAATAAAATCTTTTCCTGCCACCATTTAAAAATATATATATTTTTGCAGTGCAAATCACAAAAGTTCTTGCTGTATTTCTTTGCTTACTAAAATTCATTTTAGAAATAAATTCCTAAAATGTGCCTGGAACATACGTTTAAAAAAGCATTGAGATTTAGACTTTTAGAAAAGTAAATGAGTTGAATTTTATTTTATGATTGATTAATAAAATTGGTTTAGGGCAATTGTCTTCTAATAGTTCAAGGCAAGTTGAAGTGTATCTTATTCAAGAAACGCTTTCATATTAAACATTTGGATGTTGACTTTAAACTCTAGGTATTATCTTCACAGATCAGTAAAAGGTAACAGAGTTCTCTCTAAAATGTGCTCAATTTAAATCAAACTAATATTCTTGGTTTCCCAAAGTAACACAACTTTTATTTGACACTTCTATAAAAATTATACTCTCTAATTGTTGCATTTAATTTTGTGCTCCAAATCATACCAAAGCACTATGAAATAGTAATGTTCCCAATAAAAATCCCCAAGCTACAGAGGGGCCAGAAATACTCACTTGTATATAATAATTTATCAGTTATCTTAATCCTTAGGCAGGCTGCAGAATAAGTTAAAGAAATAACCAAAAATTATAAAAATTAAATATATTGTATATTATGTTTATAATTTTTATTATACTTTGAGAAAAATATGAATGTATCTTAAAATGTAAATGTTTGGACATTTATTGACATATTTGTCTCCAAAATGCAAAAATCAGTTTTGCAAAAGTATAAAAGAGCAGATGTTTTCTTTTTGTAAGAATATAATTTTAAATTGCAAGCTTGTATGTGAAGAATAAAACAAAAATCACACTAAATATATCCATCCCAAAGGAGAGTAAATCAATTCATTTAAATATAACTCTAACCTAAGACTCCACGACTTTAAAAGTAACTATATGTTGTATTCTTTGATACTATTACACCTAAATGATAAGAATTTTAAAATATGTAAATGTGAATATTAATATTTATGTTTATTTTTAGAAGTAATTATCTTAAGTCAGAACACATAAACTCCTCTGTCTTCCTTGGCAATGCCCATGAAAGGGCCGTTTATCTTCTAGATTTCATCCTGTCTGTTTTCAGACCCCTTGACAAGCCTAACATCATTAAAAGAGATTGAATGTATTCATTCACTGTCAGTCAGAACACTATGGCAAACCTCAGTATAACTAGAAAAAAACTAATGTGATTAAAACAGGAGACAAGGAGGAAATTCAAGATACCCCCAAATTGTTATGAGAGAAATTAGCATAAATACTTGGAAATAACTGGAAAAAAATAAGCAGAACTGGAGGAATCTGAGAGACACTGGTGTTAAGATGAGAAAAGAGACAGGAGTGAGAAGAGACAACTAATAGATCTTGGGTTTCAACATATATTCTGGCTAAACAGAAAAACATTGCACACATGACTCCTAGGGCCTGAATTAATTAAACTTTTATGTTATTTTATTTTTCTCCTTAATTAGTTTGCTAGTTGCACATATTTTATTTTTCAGTGATTATGAAAAGAATTACAATTTAAATCTTTGATTTATCAATCTCTATATTAGTATGATATTTTTACAACTTCCAAAATAATGCATCATAGAACATTCTAATTCTACTTAGCCCTATTTGAATTTTGTGTTGTTGAGTGTTTTTATTTTGTATAAAATTTAAACTTAACAAACTATTATTTTCATTATGTGTTTTATTCAGTATTTATTTATTGACTGACATCTTTATGCTTTTCATTTCTTTTCTTGTCTTCAAGTTTCCATATTGTATTATTTTTCTTCTGATTAAATAACTTCCTTTACTTTTTTCCCTAGTGCAGATCCCCTGGAAATCAATTCTTAATTTAAATATGTGTGTAATGTCTTTAATTTTCCATAATTTTTGGAACATATTTTTAGATATATAAGTCTAAGCTAACAGTTATTTTGTTTCAGTATGTTGAAGGTTTCCATTGTCTCCTAGCTTCCTTTTTTGTTGTTAGTCAGGAGAGTTTTATTCTTGATTATTTGAAAGTACTATACATTTTCTAGTCTGTTTTTTGTTGGTCTTTACAAGTTTTATTATAATGTGCTTTTATGGTTTTTGTTGTATTTGTTAAGTTTGGGTTTCCGAAGCTTTCCTCATTGCATGGCTGTTTCTTTCATCAGTTTTGGAAAATTCTCCACCAAACACTGATTCTGTCCCACTCTCCTCATCTAGTACTCCAATGGGATGTATTCGATTTTTTCACTGTGTTGAATTATCAGTCAATTACTATTGCCGTTTGTGTATTTTCTCTAACCCATCTTGCAGTTCACTAATTCTAATTGTTTCTATATCCAGTATGCAGTTAGTTCCAACCACTAACTTGTACATTTAGATATGTATTTTTCTCTTTAAAAATTTTAATTTTTATGATTTTATATTCTCTGTACACATTCTTTTTGTCTTTTAAACTTTTGAACATATTTTAAACATTTATTTTAAAGGCCATGCCCAATAACTCCATTAGGTAGAGCCTTTACGGATCTGTTTCCATCACCTACATTTTCTTTCCTCCTCTCTCTCTCTCTCTCTCTCTCTCTCTCTCTCTCTCTCTCTCTCTCTCTGTGTGTGTGTGTGTGTGTGTGTGTGTGTGTGTGTGTGTATTTTGTTCAAGTCTTACATATTTGTATGCCTAAGTTTTTTTTTTATTGACTTTTGGTTCTGGTGTATAAAATATTATTGAAAACACATAAGGCTCTGGATCATCTTATCTTCTAGAAATAATATATTTTTTATTTCGTTAGACAGTTGGTTCGAGGCCATATTCTCTAACTCTAGAGACGACTCAAAGTTGTGTTTTTTACTTGTTAGGACAAGTCTACTCACCGTTTACAGACCCCAGACTCCAATTTTTGTTTATTCTACCCCCGTGAGATTGCTGAATATAACCTCAATTCCTCAATCTCTTTACCACAACTTTCACTTTTTATCTGAGAGGTAAAATTAATGAAACATACTGAGTTTAACTCGCTAGACCTTTTTTCCCCTATATCGTGACCCCTCAAATTATCAATTCACTGATACATTTTACAATTGTGCATCTTTACTCGATGTACAGCTGGATAGTTAGTTGAAGATCACTATGTCTACCATTTCCAGAAGTAAATCACTTTGCTCATGCATTGTGGAAACTCCTGGCAACAGATTATTAAAAACCTGAATTCATTGTCTTAAGACTTCCTACACTGTTTTTTCTACGATGCATAATGTCATTGTGGAAAAAGCAGTTCAGCAACTCCTCAGGATGACCACAATAAATGGTAGGCTGTGAAATTCAGAAAATGAGGAGACAGCTACATTTTATGCATGAAGTTTTTCTAAAAACAGACATAAAAATTATAAATATATTCAGTACTCAGAGAGGAGTTTCTAGACATAACCCCTAAGCTTAGTACTTAAATCAGATGACAGTGTCTCACAGGACAACACTAGTTACAAATACAACTTCCATTCTAACTGGGTATTTCAATATATATATATACACAGAAGCCGCAGATCTTTTGCAAAAGAAATATTGAATGGTTTACTTTTCAGCATCATTATTTTCTGAAAACGAGTCAGATTCCTGAGCCATATACTAGAATAGATTTATATTCTCAAAGGCATATATACAAACTTCAAACTATATTTAAAGAAAAAAATATCACAAGACTGTGCCCCTGCACTAAAGGCATGGGACCTCTAATATTTTCCTGAGGTTTTTTTTTTCTGTATTTTCTATAACTCACTTAGAATTTTTTTTTGTTGTTGTTCTTTTCTCCTGTACTTTATTTTATTCCCATTTTAGTACTGACACCATTGTTTATATTTCTTTTGTAACATGCCCACTCTGCAGACAGTAAGCTGGCAAACAAATAGATTAAATCTTTATAACATTTTATAACACTGTGAAGTTATAAAAATGTCCTTTATCAAGAAGGTTAGTAATAAACATTTGTTAATGAAATAGATGAATGTGTGGGTTGAATTTACTTATTCACCCACACATTCATCCATTATGATGGATGAATGGATGAATGTGAAGGAATTCTTTCTTCTAATTTTAGTAAGAGTGTGAATACATGACTTAAAAAGGAAGCATTTAATGCTTTTAAAAAAATCATTTCCTAGTCCTTAGATCTTTACTTCTGTTCCTGTACAGAGAAAACCTTCCAGTTTTTACAGCTTGTTGCTCTCTTACTACACCATGTAGTAAGTATTCTCTTGCCTGAGATCTATGGTACAAGTCTGGCTTTTCCATCCACTATTTGGACAAATGATGTGCTAATGACGTAGGCTGTTGGCAAAGTGGGTATGACTGTTGGTAAGAGTATCAATTTGTCTTCATGCAGGAAAATTTGGCAATATCTGTTAAAATACCCACATACATGTACATAGATTTACGTTTACGAAGGTTTGCGACAACACAATATGAAATAGCAAAAATGAAGCCACATAGGAATGTTGAAAAAATTTTGGTATAACAACATTTTGTAACATTATGCAAAATTCAGTGTCCTGACATGAGGGTATCTTCAAAATATACTGTTAACTAAAAAATCTAAAAGCAGAAAGTTATCTATAGTTATCATGTGTATAAATTATGCAAATCCATACAGATAAATTGTGCATGAATGTACACTGTCAAAAATTTTGAAAATTGAACATAAAAATGTTAACTGTGGCTGCTTTTGGGAAGAGTAGTAGGGTAGGAGTTTTGTATGTAGAGGCCTTTCCTTTAAGTTAATATATGCCTGCAATATCTGAATGTTTCCCAAGGATTGTAGATTGTTTTCATAACACAAAATAGATGGAGCCTTTTTAGAAACTAAGCTTCAGTTTCAGTGCCACAAATATAATAGAAAGAAGACTTTTTAATATTGATGATGAATTTAGGGAGGGTTTGGGAGTTTCCAAATATCTTCAACTAGTCACAACAGTGTTTCTCCCACATGGACACAGGGAGGGGAACAACACACCAGGGCCTGTTGAGGGGAGGAGGGTGAGGGGAGGTAACTTAGACGACAGGTCAATAGGTGCAGCAAAACACCATGGCACACGTATACCTATGTAATGAACCTGCATATTCTGCACATGTATCTCGGAACTTAAAGCAAATTTTTTTTTTAAGTGTTGAAAAAAAAAAATGTTTCTCAAATTTCAGCAAAAAAGCCTTATGACTCAAGGAAAGAAAATTAATACAGTTTTCCAGACAATTTCTGCAACAGGAAAGATTACTCAGAATTATCTAGGCAATAACCCTATTTTTCCACTTCCTCAGGCCGTGGGAAGTAGGATAGGCTGAAATTTAAGTGTCTCTAATACAGTCATAAATGTTCTGCAACTGACATTCCATGCTTAATAGGAACTCTTTCTGCCGAAGTAATTACTTATCTCCGGGTGATAGAATCATCTGTTCTTTGGAATACCATTACTGGTTTTATTACATCTCTTAAGAAACTTTTGTTTTATGAAATCAAAATAGGCCTGGCACAGTGGTTCACACCTGTAATCCCAGCACTTTGGAAGGCCAAGGCAGGAGGCAGGAGGATCACTTGATTCCAGGAGTTTGAGACCAGCCTGAGCAAGATGGTGAAACTGCATCTGTACATTTTGTTTTTTTAATTATCCAGGTATGGTAGTGTGTTCCTGTAGCCTCAGCTACTCAGGAGGCTGAGGTGGGAAGATTGATTGAGTGCTGGAGTTTGAGGATACAGTGAACGGTGACTGCACCATTGCATTCTATCCCAGAAAAGTGAGATCCTCATCTCTAAAACAAATAATAATAACAAAAATAAATCAAATCAAATTAAAATAGACAAAAGGTAAACAATCTGTTAATCAGTCAATGTTACAAAATGGAAACTATAAGAACCAAATAAGTGGTCACGGTTTCTGAATTTTTTTGAATAAAGCAGATAACTTCCTTCATTATGAAAGGAGGAGTATAAGAGTTAATCTGGGTGCTTTAATGTAAATTAAGTAATCCACTTAGTATGTCTGTTTTCTTTAACTTTTTACATTGATCATAAAATTTGTCTACCATTAAAGTCTTTGTGTTAGTGATTGCATTTTTTAAATTTTCACAATTATTTGTTGCAATCATTTATAAATTGAAAATACTCAACTTTACAACTGCATTTTAAAGCATAGATACGACTTGTTTTGCTGGAAATATAAAGTCAACCTTTTCCCCCTACATTCTCCCTGGCAATAAGTTAAAATAATTTTGTATTCACACATTAAATGAATATGTAACAAGTATCTATGTACAATGTGTAAATTACATAAAATAAATATGTATCAAACATCTATACGTTGGGCAATCTGCTAGATGTTGAAAGGGATGCCAAGGGACAAACAGGAATGCACACCATGAAAAATGATGTAAAAGAGGCTCTGAAAATTCAACTATTAGCATCATGGAGCTTTTTTTTTTTTTTTTTTCTTTCGAGATGGAGTCGCGCGCTGTCGCCCCAGCAGCCAGAGTGCAGTGGCGCTATTTCAGCTCACTGTAACCTCCACCTTCCGGGTTCACGTGATTCTCTTGCCTCAGCTTCCTGAGTAACCGGGATTACAGGCGCGTGCGCCACGAGGCCTGGCTAATTTTTCTATTTTTAGTAGAGACGGGGTTTCACCATGGTGGCCATGTTGGTCTGGAATGCCTGACCTCGTGATCTGCCCGCTTCAGCCTCCCAAAGTGCTGGGATTACAAACGTGAGCCCCTGCGCCCGGCTCATGGAGAATTTTTTTCTTACCAATTCTACGTATCCTTCCAATTAATTTTACTTTTTGATGAACTTGAAACTACTAGTAAAAAGAAGGCTGGGTAAACATTTCTTCCTCAAGAGCAGCTGTTATCAGGAGTAGATTAAGAGGGAAATGTGCCAATGCATTAATCCAAAAATCTGGCGAACAAGAGGATGTGTGCATTGCCCTTCATGTCGCATTATAATAATATTTAATAATGAAGGCACCCTTATTACATGTGTTTCAGACACATTTTAAGTAGTTGATTAATTTCAACTCTTTTAACTAAGCTATGCAGAGTAACTCTAAGTAAGCATTATCATTCACTTTTCCAAATGAGAAAATTGAGGCACAGAAAGGTAGATAATTTGCTGCAAAGGTACAGAGAACAGGATTCATATCTATATTCATATTCAGTCTAGCTTGAGTCCAGGATCTTAATCCTTACATAACACTCTAAATGATGTTCTTTTTAAAAAAGAGTAAAATAGTTTGTTGTGCTTTTCTTTTCCTTCTACCATTTGAAGAAATCACTTTATCAATCTTAATCCTAAATGGTAAGCTCTCAACATTAGCACTTTAGTGCTTTTGAATTATTACATGTGATTCTTGTAGTGTATGACATGAAAACATATTAGCTGATTGATAAAATATTACCATTTGACTTCTTACACTGAAAATTGGAAATAAGTTGATAATTGTTAACACTCATTTCTCATTGGGTGACTCAGAGCCACAAAGAAACTTGGAAATTTGCACGTCCTTGTAGAAAAACTGTTCTCACTAATATTTTAACTTGGCTCAGTGAAGTGAGCCAAGTGAAGAAACCTTGGCTATATAATGAGACTGCACACAAAACTCAAGGTTATTTAACTTTAAATCAAGTCAGAAAATCTCCATCCAAGAGGTAGTGAAACCAGGTAGAACATTCAGACCTGCTTCTCAGATCGCTGAACTATGTCTTAGGAGAGCAGAGTCCAGGGTCTGGGATGTTTGACTCTGTGCCTCTACTGAAACTGCACTATGGAAAGATTTGCCCCTCACTTCATCTCAATTCTCACACTTACCTCCATGTCTCCATTTGTCAATATCAATGTTAATACCTTTCTCATTCAGGATTTTTCAAAATGTGGCTGACAATATTTGAAAGATTTGTTATAGATTATGAGATTCGATACGTACCCTTCTACACCAGAATCTTCTACCAATTACTAGTGCCATCCATGTATGTAACATCGTCCTTAAAGTAAGTTAGTGAATAAGACTGCCATTAGGCCTGTGTAGTTGCTGGTAAGAAATCAAATCAAATAAGTCAATACATAATGTTGTTCTAAATATTTATTGCCTATCTTGGGAAAAATGAGGTATTGTTACAAAATTGTTCAAGGATTAGAGAACTTTTGTTAAACCCAAGTATTTTTCTAAATATCTCAGAAAAAGATTATTCATGAAGTCAGTGTATGTGCACAACTTAGGATATTACTATATACTTTCAGCAAATATTACTTAAGGACGCACTGTCAAATGACTGTTATCATTAGTTGGAGAGGTCTAGGGGATTAGCTATTTGACTTAGAAAAAATGTGAAATTTATACCTTCTAAGTTATGGCACAAAAGCACATCAAACCAAAACAAGTACATTAGAGTATTCAAGAATCATATTCTAATGGTTTCCCTTTTAGTTTTCTTTAAATAAAAATTTCATGACAGTAGAAAGAGCTCTGGTGAATGCAAAGATGAAGACTATTATTTGCCCTCTTCTTCCAGTGTCTCACCAAGGTATTTAGAAAGCCTGGTGAGTCTGTTATCCAAACACTTTGTAGTCCCAGCTCAGCGGGCTTTCACCCCCTCTGTGCCAGGTTGCCCTGCCTCTCCTGTGGCTACACTGTTTTTCGACTGTCATTTTTATTGAAAAATAAAAGCTAAATTGGAGTTTCAGAATACCTTCCATTTAACTCCTTTAATAAAACGGGAAAGATAAAAGCAACGTACTCACAAGAGAAGTGTTTTTGAAAGCTATGCCTTGGATATCAGAGATGCAGGAATAAAAGGCTGCTTCAAAAATAGAGCCCACTGGCCTAGCGCTGGCCCTCTGCAGCTCTTCTCCTGTGCTAGACCGGCTTTTAGCTTTAATTTTTTATTCAAGAAGTTAAATGGGAGACGTGAAATAGTTTGGATCAAATATCTCAACAAATGGAAAACGGGCAGCAGATGATTCTTTTAAATGCATTATTCTTATGCACCTGGGCCAGACAACTTCGTCAGGCAATTTTGCACATGCATGATAGAAAAGATAATATTATTCATATTTTTGTACACAGAGAATTCTTTTTTCCACTAATCCCATGGGAAGAATAGCATTTCTCAAAGCGTGTCCCACTTAAAATAAGCATCAACACAATAAATGCTCTGAGAAGTCCCATGATAAAGAGAAACAAAATAAACAAAACTGTGTAATTTTGTATTTGCCTAATCCATTCGTCTGTGAATTCCTTTAAAACTTTATATGTGTTAATACCCCAATGTTCTTATCTAGAGATAGTATGATCTTGAGCCTCAGTCACATAAGTAACATAGTTACAAAATATTTTCAAAAGGAGGAATCCCCTTAGCTGTGTAATTGCAGCTCTATTTAATGCATTTATGCTGATTATTGAATTAAGACTTACCATAGATCAAACATTTGAGGTAATACTAGTATCTAATTGCAAATTGGCTGAGAGAGATTCGTGTTTAAGATAGCATAATTCAAAGGTTAATTGGCAGTAATTGTCAATAATTAAACTGACAAATGTAACTAAAGAGAATATGGGAGAGGAAGCAGTAGGATTTGGCAAGGAAAAAGATTGATACAGTCCTTAAAGTTTGAAGAAACATTTGATTTTCCTATGAAATAGGTCATTTAGCTCTACACTGTTCAATAACCCCCATGCTGTGTTCCATTGTTCCTATAATGTTCAGCTAATGCTTTAATGAAGGTGACTCTAAAATAACCCTATTTGTCTTTTGCCCTCTTAATTAAAGCAAAAGACACAACTTGGGATTGTAATATTCCCTTCTGGCTGTTACACATCTTTAAATATAATTTTTTTTTTCCAAAAAAGAACACTTTCAGTCATTTCACATTATTCTAACCAATTAAAGAGAAATGAGAAAATGGAAGTTATAATGATGTTAAGTATATCTCCCAGGATAAGTCAGTGTTGATGAAGAATGACCTGTGAAGAGACAACTGCTCTCCACCACTGCCAGATTCTGAGGGGTGTGCTAAAAGCTTTCTAGTGGCCTTCAATCAGAACTGCCTCATTATTGTGAGCATGGTATTATTTTAAATTAGCTTTTTATATTTAATTAAATAACACCTAGTCTAAAAAGTACCTCTTATTTTCCATGCCAGCATTTTGTATGACTACCTTCAAAATAAGTTTCATAGAATAGGCAAAGAATAAACAGAAAGCAATTACTTTTTCTACATAGAGAAAAAGGAAGGAATGGGGGTAAATTTGGCAGCCTGTCTTTTGATCCTATGAAACAATCTCTTTTATCAAAAGCACCATTATACTTAATGATTACATAATTTTCCCTAGGCTCCAACAAAAAAGCAAAGAAGAATATTTCAACAATGCTAAGATGTAAATAGCATTACTATTGTCTTATGATCTTCAATAGCATATAACTGATCTGACCCAAATTGTGATCCTTACCAAATCATTTTGCCCATTGAAGGATTCACTTACTTTCTTGCTTTAATATTCTTCAGTGTGTTCCCTGGTCAGAGACAAAAGGATAATTTCAAAGGCATTGAAGACCATATTGTCTTTCAAGTGTTCATAGAAAAGTTTCCTTGTTAGCAATAACATTGCCTTTGAAAATGCAAAGGAGGTGAGTATAAAATCATGGAAATTCTAATCTAGAGTAGCTTAATTTGATATAATGTTTTAAAATGTGAAGTAATATCACTATGGCTTTTAGTTTTTGTTTTATTTTTTAAAAGAGGGTATTTTATTTTATTGTTTTAATTAATTTTTTTTTTTGAGACAGAGTCTTGCTTTGTTGCCCAGGCTGGAGTGCAATGCGGTGATCTTGTCTCAGTTCAACCTCCATGTCTCAGGTACAAGCAATTCTCATGCCTCAGCCTCCCGAGTAGCTGGGATTACAGACATGCACTGCCATGACCAGCTAATTTTTTATTTTAGTAGAGACGGGGTTTCACCATGTTGGCCGGGCTGGTCTTGAACTCCTGACCTGAGGTGATCCACCCATCTTGGCCTCCCAAAGGGCTGAGATTACAGGCGTGAGCCACCACCCCTGGCCAAAAGAGGGAATTTTAGTCCAGATGTGATGGCACTTCTATTTTCAGGATTTGCTAAAATAAAATTCATTCATTACATAAAATAAAGCTTTAAAGTTTCATGTATTAGATCACAACTTGGTTAATGTGGTGCCTTTTCTGAGTTACTGACATTTTTATTATTTCTAAACTAAAGAACTCTTAAATACAATGATCGTTTTTTTCTGTCTTCACTGAATATGTACTATATGCTCCAAACCTATCTTACTATTTGAATAGGCAAGTACATATTTGCATTTATACAAAATATATGTAAATCGTTATTCTGAAAATATTTTCTCGCTGAAAAGCCACAGGAAAAATGTGTGGGAGCTTATTGTAGGTTGATGATGCAGAGATATTTTTCTCTGGTAGCTAAACATGTTTGATGAGAATCAAATTCTTCAGCAAAGAACACACATTAGAATTAGGCAATGTTTACTTTGGCATATGTCCATGATAAATGACACTAGGCATAAATGGTGTCTAAAAGTCTCACTGATTAAAAATATTCTGCCAGTTTTCTGATGATACAAGGAGGAAACAAATGTAAAAGTTTTAGTTTTTTAAATTTTCTATAATTTGTGTTTTCTAAAATATGATAAACTCCCAGACTTCCAAATGTTAAAAAGACTTGATGTGCATTCCTAATAATTACCATATTATTTTTTATTTTTACATATTAATTCTTTTTTGACACAGTAATTTATGGGGTACATAGTGATGTTGTGATATATGTAATATGTAGTGATCAGACCAGGGTAACTAGCATACCTATCATCTCAAACATTTATCTTTTCTTGTGTTAGGAGCATTCAGTATCCCCTTTCTAGCCATTTGAAAGTATATGATATATCATTGTCAGCTATAGGCATCCTACAATGCTTCAGAACACTAGAACTCTTACCTACCTGTAATTTTGTATCCTTTAACAATTCTCTCATTACCCTCTCCCTAGAAACTAGAGGCTCTAGAATCTTCTGTTCTACTTTTTACTTCTATGAGATCACTTTTTTATTTTTTACCTTCCACATATGAATGAAAACATGCTATGTTTAAACTTTCTATTCCTGGTTTATTTCACTTAGCATAATGTCCCCCAGTACTATCCATTGAATGATGAGACTTCATTAAATTTTGTTTGAATAGCATTTCATTGTATATATATGGAGAGAGAGCACACATTATCTGTTCACCTGTTGTTGAACACCTAGGTTGACTCCATATCTTAGCTATTGTGAATGCTGCTTTGATAAAAATGAGGGTGCTGATGTCTCTTCTATATACTGTTTTTCTTTCCTTTGGATAAATTCCCAGTAGTGGGATTGAAGGATCACATGGTAGTTCTATCTACAGTTTTTATTTTTAATTTTTGTAAAGTCCGTACTATTCTCATAGTGGCTGTAATACTGTACTAGTTTACCTTCTCTCCAATAGTGTCTAAGAGTTCTTTTTTCTCTGCATGCTCACCAGCATGTATTAGTTTTTGTTTTTTTGATAATAGCCATCCTAAATAGGGTGAGATGATACTTCATTGTAGTTTTGATTTGCACCTCTCTTATGATAAGTGATGTAAAGCATTTTAAGAATATATTTGTTGGTCATTTTTATGTTTTCTATTGAGAAATGTTCACATTATTTGCCATTTTTAGTTGGATTTTTTAAGCTGTTAATCTTTTTGAGTTCCTTCTACATTAATCTCCAGTTAGGAGATGAACGTACAGTTCATTGGGTAGGTGAAGTGTTTGAAAATATTTCTCCCTTTCTGTATCCTGTCTTTTCTCTCTGTTGATGGTTTTCTTTGCTATGAAGAAGATTTTTAGTTTAATATCATTCCATTTGTTCATTTTTGCTTCAGTTGCCTATGCTTTTGGGGTGTTATTCCTGAAATCTTTTCCCAGACCAGTGTCTTGAAGCATTTCTCCCATTTTTTCTTCTAGTAGTTTTATAGTTTTAGATCTTACATTTAGGTCTTTTATCCATTTTGTGTTAATTTTTGTACAGGGTGAGAAGTAGGGGTCTTGTTTCATTCTTTTGCAAATGAACATCTAGTTTTCCCAGCGCCATTTATTAAAGAGACTATCCTTTCTCCAGTGTATGTTCTTGGAGTCTCTGACAAACATCAATTGGCTGTTGGCTGTAGATACATGGATTAATTTCTGTAGATATGTGGATTAATTTCATGGATATATTCTGTTCTATTGTTCTATGTTTCTGTTTTTATGCCACTACCATGCTGTTTTGGTTACCATAGTATTGTAGTATATTTTGAAGTCTAGTAGTGTAATGCCTTTACCTTTGTTCTTTTTAGTCAGAACTGCTTTGGCTATTCAGGGTCTCTTATTGTTTCATGCAAATTTTAGATTTTCTTTTTATTTCTGTGAAGGGTGTCACTGACATTTTGGTAAGGATTGCACTGAATCTGTACATTGCTTTGGCTAGCATAATCATGTTAATTATATCAAATCTTCAGATTCATAAGCACAAAATATTTTTCCACTTGTTTCTATCCTCTTAATTTTCTTTCATCAGAGTTTTGTGGTTTTTCTTGTGAAAGTCTTTTATATCCTTGGAGAAATGTATTCTTAGGTATGTTATTTGTTTGTAGCTGTTGTGAATGGAATTGCCTTCTTGATTTCTTTTTCAACTAGTTTTTTGTTTAAATTAAAATTTTTATTTTGAGATAATTTTAGATTTACATGTGGTTTTAAGAAGTAATTCAGAGAGTTTTCATGTACTCTTTACTCAGTTTCCTCCAATAGTAACATCTTGTAAAATTACAGTACAGTATTTCAACCAGGATATTGAAATTGACAGTCAGAATATAAAAAATTTTAATCACTTCAGAATTCCCCCATATTGCTCTTTTATACCTATACCTACTTTTCTCCTACTGACACCCTTCCTTTTTTTCTTTTTCTTTTCTTTTTTTATTATACTTTAAGTTCTAGGGTACATGTGCACAATGTGCAGGTTTGTTACATATGTATACATGTGCCATGTTGGTGTGCTGCACTCATTAACTTGTCATTTACATTAAGTATATCTCCTAATGCTATTCCTCTCCCATCCCCCCTCCCCACAACAGACCCCGGTGTGTGATGTTCCCCTTCCTGTGTCCAAGTGATCTCATTGTTCAATTCCAACACCCTTCCTTAACCTCTGACAACCACCCATCTGTTCTCCATTTTATAATTCTGTCATTTCAAAAGTATTATATAAATAAAATCATAAAATATTTGATCTTTTGAAATGGAATTTTCACTTATAAACCTCTAGAAATGTTGCCAGGTTATAGTTAAATCCTTTTTATTGCTGAGTAATATTCCATGTTATGAATACCACAGTTTTTTTGTTTGTTTTTTGAGATGGAGTCTCCCTCTGTCACCCAGGCTGGAGTACAGTGGGGAGATCTCAGCCCGCTGCAAGCTCCACCTCCCGAGTTCACACCCTTCTCCTGCTTCAACCTCCCAAGTAGCTGAGACTACAGGCACCCGCCACCATGCCTGGCTAATTTGTTGTATTTTTGATATAGATAGGTTTTCACCGTGTTAGCCAAGATGGTCTTGATCTCCTGACCTCGTGATCTGCACGACTCGGCCTCCCACAGTTCTGGGATTACAGGCTTGAGCCACCGTGCCTGGCTGAATACCACAGATTTTTAAACATTTACCTGATGATCTTTGTTACTCCTTTTTTTGCTGTTACCAATAAAGCCATTGTACACATATTATTTTAGGCTTTTGTGTAAACCTATGGTGTTTTTCCCCCTCTGAAATAAAAGCCCAGGAATTAAATTGCTGAGTTGTATGGTAATGATATATTTAATTTGTTTGTTTTTAATAAACTGCCAAACTCATTTTTGGAGTGGCTGTATCGTTTTACATTCTCACCAGGAACATAAGTGATATAGTTTCTCTGCATCCTTGCCAGCATTTAGTGTTACGCTTTTTAAAATTTTAGCCATTGTAATAGGTGTGTACTGATATGTTATTATGACTTTCATTTTCATTACCTCAATGGTTAATGAAGTCAAATATCTTTTCGTGTGCTTATTTTTCATTTGTATATCGTCTTTTTGAAATATCTTTTATCTTTAGCCCACATCTTCCAGTACATAAAACAATGTTATTCCATTTTAGTGTTGTATTTTTTTTTGTTTTACTGTTGTTTTTAAAGTTCTTTATATTATTTAGACACTAGTACTTTGTCAGATATGTGGCTTGCAAATGTTTTTCCCAGTATGAAATGTGTCTTTTTATTCTCTAAACAGGATCATTCACAGAGCCAAAGATTTTAATTTTGATGGCAGCCATCAAAAATATCATTTTTGTCCTTTATTGATTATACTTTTGGTGTCAACTTTAAAAGCTATTTTGTTAGCCCTAAATCCTAAATATTTTCTATATTTTTCTAAAAGTTTTATGTCTTTACATTTTGCATTTAGATCCATGATACATTTTTTTGTTGTTGTTGTTAATTTTTTGTATAAGGTATGAAAGTTAAATGAAAGTTTTGTTGTGGTGGTTGTTGTTGAGTCTTCCAATACATATATAAGATATGTTTCAATTACTCTGACACTTTGGTGTTGGCATCCATTGATAACATTTTTTTCACTTAGTTTGAGATCTTACTAGTTCTTGGCATGACTAATTATTTCTTTTTTTTTTTTTTTTGAGAAGGAGTCTCGCTCTCTGTCACCCGGGCTGGAGTGCAGTGGCTGGATCTCAGCTCACTGCAAGCTCCGCCTCCCTAGGTTCACGCCATTCTCCTGCCTCAGCCTCCCGAGTAGCTGGGACTACAGGTCCCCGCCACCTCGCCCGGCTAGTTTTTTGCATTTTTTTTAGCAGAGACGGGGTTTCACAGTGTTAGCCAGGATGGTCTCGATCTCCTGACCTTGTGATCCGCCCGTCTCGGCCTCCCAAAGTGCTGGGATTACAGGCTTGAGCCACCGCGCCCGGCCGACTAATTATTTCTTATTAAACCGGAACCTTCAAGCATTATGTTAAGATATTCTGGATTTTATTTAAACTTCTGTTTTAGATGGATTCCTCTGACATTTCACTAACAGGGAAATAAGAGGGTATCATCATATAACTGCAAGGTTAGATAGCAGTACAAATTCTTTCATAGCCTCCTTTGATACTGAAGGGAATGGGTTAATATTACCGCAGAATGGGTGTGGAAGTTCATGATTCTCACTAGAATTTTCCTGATTATCTGTGTTCAAGGCTATGCAACTCAAAGCTTGGCAATACTTTGTAACTGTGTTCCACACATCTGTTGATATTGCTTAAAAGCACCCATAGAGTTTCTCGTGTGTGAAAGGGAGAAAGAGGAGTGAAGTAAGACACTGCTTCCTCAGACAGCCTTTACTAGTTCATCCAGAATAGCTCAGCTTTTACCTCTTTTCTGTTCTGGGTTTCAACGTAGAATTTTATTTGAAGAAAAAATTCTGCCAATTAAAAAATGTTTGAAAATATCTTAAATTTTAACTTTTCTCAAATGAAATTCTACAAGGGAATTAAGTTATGTAAGATATTATTTTAGTGACTGTTTTCTCAGTTCTCCCCAGAATGGTACATAGCTAGTAGCACTATAGATGCATAGACTAGTTTATTAACTACATAAACTAAATATCTTAGAATGTTGGAAATTAATTCTATTGTAGAAGTGAGGTGAGAAAGCTTGCAACTATCATATGTTGTCAAGAGTTTGTGATGGCATATTCCAAATAACTAAGACTTTAGAAAAAGTATTAGCACTATTTCAAAAACAATTATACCAATTAACTTGAGAAAAGAAATTTATTTTTGTTGTAAAGGAGAAAACACAAGTAGCTATTGAGCATTTAATCAAAATATGCTCTACCAATTACAGAGAAACAACAAACAGTTCTAACTATGCCAAATATCTACTTAAAATGTAAATACAAAGAATAAAGATAATATTGAGTTTGTTGATTGTATTAGTCTGTTCTCATGCTGCTGATAAAGATATACTCAAGACTAGAAAATTTACAAAAGAAAGAGATTTAATGGGCTTAAATTTCCACGTGGCTGGAGGGCCCTCACAATCATGGCAGACGGTAAGGAGGAGGTAGTCACACCTTACAGGGATGATAGCAGGAAAAGCTTGTGCAGGGGAACTCCCCCTCATAAAACCATCAGATCTCATGAGACTCATTCACTATCATGTGAACAGCACAGGAAAAACTTGCCCCCATGATTCAGTTACCTCCCACCAGGTCCTTCCCATAACACACGGGAATTCAAGATGAGATTTGGATGGGGACACAGCCAAACCATATCATGGATGTTATGCAAAATTCATGAAAATATTGTTGGTCAAAACCTGAAAACCTTAGTAATCAAACTCATAGAGTACCCTATTTTCTCTGTGCTCACAGATGAAAAGGATCTAACTTTTCATTCTGTCCTAGATCTTTGTTTATTCTACATGAGCACTGTGGCTATGCCACTCAAGTTTGTTCCCACTGGGAGGCAAAAGAGTATTCCTAATGTGCTGTGGTACAAGATTTGGTACCATAACTACTGTGATTCAGAAGACAGAAAATGCACTCCTCCTTCCATTTTATCACAGGATGGCAGATAACACAATGAAATCAACTAATAGGGCCTATGTGTTAACAGTGAAATGAGCCATTCAGAATCGACCTGCCCAGCCTGAAACCATGGCTTTTCCATCCCTCTTATCGTCAAAAATCATGGATGAACATTGAGACACAAAGAAGCAAAACACATTAAGTGCAGTGAAAATGTCTGCTTCAATGAGCCTGTCAACATTGCCTGAATGATGAAACACAGATATTTACACAGAGGACTCACTAGCACTATTAACAAGTTCTGAGGACTACTCAGTCTCTGAGTTTCAGTACTGACAACAACATCACATTTTAACAACATTTTCTACAAATCAAAGGTGCTGCCATCAGAGTCTCAGGCTAGTTAAGGGTTACAAAGATGAATATATCATAATAAAAATAATTTGACATACCACCAAAAAAGTTTAATTTTAAATGTTTAAAAAATTTTCCTGCTTTCTCTCAGAGGACAAAGAGCCACCTTACTTTATTTCAGAAATGATTTTTTTTTTTTATTTTAAGCATCAAGAACCAGCTAAGACAAACTATACAGGAAATTATAAAAATCAATCTAGGGCCATATTTTTCATTGTAACCAGATCAGTATAGGACATAAGAATCCTCTTCACTAAAAAAAAATAAAGAAGTTTATGTATAAAATCTGGGTTATCAAAGACCAGCAGACACTAAATGTTTTGCTCCATATCTTAATTTGATCTCAAAGACATATTAAAACAAAAGTAATTCTTTGAGGGCCCCAGCAACAACAGCAGAGAAGAGACCTGGCGATTCTATAGCTACTAGAACATCATAGAGAATAGCAACAAAATAGAGGATTCTCTTGTGATATAAATGGGCCTAAGATAGGCTATAACCCAAACTATGTTTCTTTTTTCTCTTTTGGGCTGTTTAGCGTTTGGTCTCAATTAGTTACCCTGATGACTCCATTGAATGTGGCAAAATGTAAAGGTTTCAGTTGCAATAAAACTATGACTCAGAAGCACTTCAACCTCTACCTGCTTACTGAAGCCATAAACAAGATCAGCACTAATTCTGCTCAGATCCCTGCTTTCCCAGCTTTCCATTTTCTGGAAAGACCCATATTCTTTGTATCCATACTCTATGAGTTGTTGGAAGATTCTTTAACATTTCAAAATAGATTTTTAGATTTTTTTTAAGCTGTGTTCTGGTCTATTGAATAAATATACATATTTAAAATGCATTTTGAATATTATAGTTTTACACTATGGGTAAAATCACAGAAAAATGAAAATGTATGTTGTTTGCTGAGATCTTGGTCTTTTCCCTATGCCCCTCAAATGGTGATGAAAAGGTAAAAACAGATTTAGTATTCTAGTTCTATTCTGATAAAATATTTCAATTTTTTTGAGTTACTGTTTTGAGAGACACATTCATAACAAGGTTATTATTGCAATTCTATCTGGAATGTCAATAATACTTTATAGAAACCTATAGAATATATAAATCGGTAGCACAAGAAGCATTGTTGACAATACAGGATAAATTTTCATGTCCGTATGAAATTCAGCAAGACCTCTTCTGAAAATGGTGAGAGGGAGGGAAATTGAAAGGAATAAATTATTGGGCTAATTTATACTATCAATTATTATGCCAGTGTTTGGAGAAAGAGTTTAAAATGAACCGAACACTGTAAGTGTTACAGCTAATGAATCATCAAGATTTTTAAAGGTAGCATTTTGCTAATAATACTAGTAAAAAATTAAATCTATATTAACAGATAAACCGAAATCAAACATATATTGTATTCAGCAAACAAATCATCATCAGAGGCATATAGGGATCCTACATCCAGAGTGAGAAATTTTCCTGCTTGGAGTCTACTAAAGCAAAATAGAGTTAGAAAATAAAATTAAGTAATTGGGCTGTGCTTAGGCTATGGGGAAGAAATAAATACAAAGCTAATTGGACAGAAGAGTAGCAAGAAATCAGAGAAACCAGATTTCCTTATTGCTAGGGGTGCTTTGCTTCAATAAATTAGAAAGGTGCAAATTACACTCCAAATTGAAATTCAATCTACTACCATAAATAGAAAAAATATATCTACCTTTGCATTTTAATCCATGGAACATTTAGATCTCTGACAAAAGGACCACCTGATGTCAGAACTCTTTCAAATAAAATCCTTTCAAAAGCATATACCTTTCGATGAAATGAAAATGTGATGGAGATGGAGTCTTGATGATGTCTGTTTTAAAACTGCTGTTTAAAAGAATGTTCTAAGAAGGTGAAACTTGTCCAAGGACTTGGGAAAGATTTAAGGTGGCAGTCAGAATCTATTAAAGGCTAGTTACTAAAGAGTAGGTGGCACGTTGATCACAAATACGTGGAAAAAATTATAAAACACTGGTACATAATTATATCAGCAGTGATCCTACACCCCAAACCAAAATTTCTTAATATTTTTGTTATGATTCAGAAAATTTTCCAACATCTAGAAACTGTCCCCACTCTTAAAACCATGGGCTTTGGCTAACTGGCTAAGATTACTTTGGGCTTTAGTATTCTATGATTTGAAGATGTATATCAAGAACAGTAAAGCTTAATGAAAGAACCAAAGAACCAGTAGTTCTAATTTAAGGCCTAAGGTGAACTGGGGCAATGTGTTTGCTTTTTATTTGCTTAACATGTTATTAAATTTCCATTTTCTTCTAGGTCTATAATTTAGTGAGAAGTTTAAAAGCATAAATATTTTTTAAAAATCTCATGACATTATGTTCAAAATCATTGTCAATTTCTATGCAAATAAAAATGAAATATTTTACATCAATTGACTGAAAAACATTGGGAAGATAGGTAAATGCCAAGTGTTAGTGGAGACAACATAAAGAATTAGAGACCCTCTTATATTACTGATGGAAGTATAGACTGGTAGAGTCAGCCTGGGATCACACTGGAACCAATCAGACAAATTAAGCATTATTCCATTTTATAAGCATATCATACCCTCTCAGGGTAATCATATCCCAAAGAAATGTGATGCTAGCCCAGATCATGTACTACCATGTTCATTAAAATATTATTTATAGTGGCAGAAATTGGAAGCAATTACTGTGACCATCACTATATAAAAAGGTGAAAAGGCAATAATACATACTGTTGACTAAAGCAATGTAGACTACATACAACATAGAGATATCTAAAACTATGCATTGTCATAAAAAAAAATAGACTGTCACATTACATGAAACCCTTTAGATAAATCAAAAGTATTTGCAAAAAATAAGAACAGAAAACTATTTTCTTAGATTACAACACAAAACATGTACACTAAAACTCAGTAGAATGATGTTATGGCAATAGGCAAAGGAGATTATGATTATAAAAGAATATAAATAGCAATAATAATAATAAATAAAATGAAACAAGAATGACGCTGTGCCATGATCTGAGGAACACAATAATCAACCTTCTAGATATCTGAGGTCTAGAAGAAATAAAGAAAATTTAACAAATATTTTATTCGAAATAAAATAAATTAATAGTCAAAATTATGCCTTAAAAACAAAAATTTCTACAGGATTAATGCATGCTGATTACTGTATAGCCTCTATGTATCAGGCATATGCTATCCATTTTTAATGCATCATCCCTTTTCCTCTTCACAGTAATTCCATAAAATAGACATTCTTATCCTCAATTTACATTTGGCATAACTGAGTCCTAAAAGGCTCATTTTTGCCCAAAGACCTACAGCTTTTTTTGTGTTAGAAGCAAGAGTCAAACCCAGATGTGTTAACACTGAAGCTCATCTCTTTAATCTCTATAAAATGTACAGTCAAGCTTCTCAAAAGAGTAGCCCACATTTGCTATGTCTTATAAGAGGGTAAGACTTGTCCAAGGACTTGGAGAAGACTTCAGGTAGCAGCTAGAATCTATTATGGGACAGTTACTAAGGAGTAGGTAACTTGTTGATCAGAGAGAAGTGAAAAAAATTACACAACACTGGTTCATAACTATATCAGCAGTGTTACTACACCCCAAACCAAAATTTCTTTGGTTTGGAATATTTGTATTCCCTGTGCCACCCCCTCCCCCAGTTTTCAAATTAAGTTCATTCCCATGATCCCTAGACAAGTGCCCTCCGTAACTTTCCACATGATCTCATCATTACCAAATCCACTAACACTAACCTGTAGCATTGGATAATGATCAGCCTCTTGACCCCTTTCACTTTCGTCCACTATCCTCATCTAGTTCTCCTTGTTTCTTCAGAATACCCTGACTCCTTTGTCCAACTTGTTAAATGTTGATGTTCCCCAAGACTTTAATCTCAGAATCTTTAGGGACTGGTAGTCTCTCCACATGTTCACCATGTGATAATCTCAGGCAATCATAGTTCATATACTGATGACTTCTAAATCCATTTCAAATCCACAAAACTATTGAAAGCAGACAATATGTTTTTCTTTTTGTCTACCTTCTCTGATCAATCACTGGACAAGTCTTGCATATTTTAGTTTTTCAATACTTTTCTAATTCATACACTTGTTTAAACCTATTAACACAACCTTGATTGAGACTTTCATTATTTCTTGACTACACTATCATAGTAGCTACTTATCTAATCTCCTTTTCTCTAATTTTGTCCTTAACCTGATTAACCTGAAGTCATACTAATCCAGCTAAACTACCAATGGGAAGCACCTCTTCCAAACTCTTCAGTCATTTTTGAATTCCCTACAGGATTATCTTAATTTCCTTCACAGACCAAAAAATGCCCCTGTGACATGGTTCTTACACTGCTCTTGTGCATCCCATTTTATTATCTTGGGATACTGAACTAATAATTCCTTGTACCAGGCTGTTTAGTTCACTATTTTGTAACATGCTCTGCCTAGCAAATTCTTCCTATCTTTCTTTTCCTATTTTATACTTTTTTACTTTTAAAGTACCATCTTCTCCATAAAGCCATGTGTTAATACCTACGACCTATTATATCTTCTTGGGGGATCTTGGGCAAATAGTATCTAATAATACTTTTATCATATTACTAACGTAGAAACATGTATTCTATATAGAACTTTTCTCCCACAAAAGAGTTCAGCATTGTACTAAAATTCATTTAACTACATTAACCTTAATGTAGACTTGAGTGTATTGTGAGCATAAATTGTCATTTTAAAGATATGGTTTCCTTTCTGCAGAGTCTATAAAATAAAATTTTGCATTTTGATTTGAATTACATGTAACATTTTGGGGGAGGTAAAATTGAAAGCAGAATATAGCTAAAATCCACAGGATCTTAACGGTTCTATAATTAAAACTAAAAATTCCAATACTACTTTCCCAGAAACTGATAGAAAAAGGAGACCAAAAAAAGAGTAAGTATATAGTCAACTTGAAAAACACTATCAACCAACATACATACTTGATATTTATAGAATCATCTGCAAAAAACCATAACTTCTTTTAGGTACACATGAAAAATTCACAAACATAGACCATATGTTATCTTATAAAATGGGTCTCAATCAATCTGAAGAAAATTAAAACATACATAGTATATTCTCTGACCACAACAGAATTAGAAATTGATAATAGAAATATACCTGGAAAATTCTTAAATGTTTGAAAATTAAACTACACACTTATAAATAAGTTATCATTTAAAGAAGAAATCATTACAGGAATTAGAAAACATTTTGAACTGAACTCTAATTACAACTCATGAGGTCAAAAGCTGTGGGATGGGCCGGGCATGGTGGTTCACGCTTGTAATCACACTTTGGGAGGCAGAGGTGGGAGGATCACGAAGTCAGGAGATCGAGAACATCCTGGCTAACATGGTGAAACCCCTTCTCTACTAAAAAAATACAAACAGAAATTAGCCGGGCATGATGGCGGGCGCCTGTAGTCCCAGCTATTCGGGAGGCTGAGGCAGGAGAATGGCGTGAACCCGGGAGGCGGAGCTTGCAATGAGCCGAGATCGCACCACTGTGCTCCAGCCTGGGTGACAGAGCGAGACTCCGTCTCAAAAAACAAAACAAAACAAAACAAAAATAACCTGTGGCATGTTGAGGAAGTAGTGTTGAGAGAGAGAGAGCTTATATTAAAAAGAAAAGACAGATAACATCAATGTTTTCAAGTATTCACTTGAATAAACTAGAAAAATAACAAATTAAAACCAAAGCAAAGAAGGAAGAATTTAACTGAAAAAATAATTAAATGATCAATTTTTATGTTTATAAAAATGTTTAATTATCTCTTATCAAATATATTTAATACTGTATAAAGAATAATACATCATAACGAAGTACATTAATTTCAGAGATGAAAGGTCGGTTTAACATTCAGGAATCAATCATGAATTTCACTACAATAATATAATAAGGAAAACATAATCATTTCAAAACATGCAGAAAAATAACAAAATTCAAAACCCATTATTGATTAGAAAAACTGTTAGTAAACATGAATAGAATGAAACTTTCAGTTTAGTAAAGGACATGTTAATTGTGAAAATCTGCATAATTTTTCCCTAAATTTCCAGATTAGCCAAGGATGTTCCCTCTCACTATTTTTATTCACTATTGTTCTGCACTAGTCGAATAATAGGAAAGTAATAAGGACTTACCGATTGGAATGAAGAAATAAAACATTTTATTTAACAATGACGTGATCATTTAGACAGAAAAAAACCTGAGGAATCAACAAAAAACTACCAAACTGATAAGTGAGTTTAGCAAGGTAAACAGTTCACAAAATTAATATAAAAAGTCAATTGCACTTCTATGTACTAGCAATCAACCATGGGAAATAAAATTTTAAAATGCCACTTTCAAAGGCAAAAGATTTATAATTAGAAGTAAATTTAACAAAATATGTATGTAACATATAAACTACAAATGACTGGGAGAAAGTAAAACAGAGTTAAATAAATGGAGAAGGATACCATGTTGTTGTTTTAAAGGATATATTAAGATGTTTGTTTCTCCCCAAATCTATGTATAGAGTCAAAACAATTCCAATTAAAATTCCAGCATGTTTGTTTGTACTAATTGATGTTAATTCTGAAATTTATATGAAAATGTGGCTGGGCGCGGTGGCTCAAGCCTGTAATCCCAGCACTTTGGGAGGCCGAGACGGGCGGATCACGAGGTCAGGAGATCAAGACCATCCTGGCTAACACGGTGAAACCCCGTCTCTACTAAAAAAAAAAAAAATACAAAAAGCTAGCCGGGCGAGGTGGCGGGCGCCTATAGTCCCAGCTACTCGGGAGGCTGAGGCAGGAGAATGGCGTAAACCCGGGAGGCGGAGCTTGCAGTGAGCTGAGATCCGGCCACTGCACTCCAGCCTGGGCGACAGAGCGAGACTCCGTCTCAAAAAAAAAAAAAAAAAAAAAAAAAAAAAATGCATGGAAGAATACCCAACATGATTTAAAACAAACAAAAATAGAGAACTTCTATATGGCTTTAAGACTTACTATAATGCTATATTAGTCAAGGGACTGAGTAAGAATCAATGGAATAGAATAGTGTGTCTCCAAAAACACACTGACATATGCTTGGAAAATCAGTTTTTCATAAGGATGCTAAGGCAATTTAATGGAGAAAATAAAATATTTTCCCCCCAAAAAAACAGTTAAATAATTAAATATCCACATGGAAACAAAACAACCTCAAAAATACCACATACCACACATAAAAATTCACCCAAAATGTATTATAGACACAAAAGTGAAACTAAAGCTACAGAATTTCTAGAAGAAAACATAGGGGAAAATCTGAATAACCTTAATCTAAGGAAACGTTTCATGGAAAGGACACATAGATGATTAGTAACAAAAGAAAAATATATTTTGGAATGTATAAAATGTAAAGTCTGCTTTACACGAGAGACTGCTATGTAAGTAAAAAGATAAGTCAAATATTGACATAAAATATTTGCGGTATATATCTGACAAGAGCATTTACATTAGAATATAAAACAAACTTTAAAAATCAGATGAAAAAGTTAAAATATGGACAAAAGATTTGAATACACATGTTACAAAATATGCTAAAAGCTAATAAGCATATTAAAAGATGTTCTGCATTATCGCAGAGAAATGCAAATTAAAATCACAAGGAGGTACAAGCATACAATCCCTACAAGACTGGCAATATCATGTGTTTGTGAGCATACAGAGCAATTGGAATTCTTGTGTAATGCTTTTAAAAACATGAAATAGTAAATCCGTTTTGGAACACTGTTCAGCAGTTTCTTACAAAGTCAAATGTCCACTTACCATATGACCTAACAATTCCATTTCTATATAGTTACCCAAGAGAAATAAAAACATGTCAACAACAAAGCTTGTACAAAATTTTTAGAGCAGTTTTATTCATCACAGTCCTAAACTGGAATCAATTCAAATATTCATCAACAGGTGAATGGATAAGCAAAGTTTCATACATTCCTAAAATGAAATATTAGTCAGCAATTAAGCCCTCTGATACACAAAACGGCAAGGATGCATTTAAAAAAAAATGAGGCCAGATACAGAAGAGTACCTTCTGTGGTATTCCATTCATTTGAAATTCTAGAATAAGTAAACTCATCTTCAGGGAAGTAGATATCCCTGGGTGGGATTCACTGGGAAGAAGCAAGAGGGAATTTGAGGACAGGTGTTGGAATATGTTTTATATCTTGATTGAGGGGTAGTTTTTTGGTATATATATATTTGTCAAAACTCATCAAACTGCACATTTAAAGTCAGCATAATATGCTTTATGTAAATTATACCTCAGTAGTGTTGATTTTCAAAGTTACTGAAACTGTACAGTGTAAAATGGTAACACATTATTTACAACAATCTGATAATCGGGAATAATTCGGAAACAATTGAATTGTGATTTAATAAGTGTCAGTCACAAATACTTTCTGAGAATTTAAGTAAAACACTTTGAACTATAATTTTAAGTGTTTAAAAGGTGGAAATGGAACTAATATTTACCAGCTATATGTTATTCAGTGAATTATTTCATCTGTTCCTGACTTTGAGAATGCAAAATGAGAGACTGAGAGATGGTAAGAAAACTAACCAAGGTACACATCTTCTGCAATGGCAGATCTAGCAGTAAATCCGAGTCTATCTGACTTCACAAATTGATTATTCATGTAATTCCATGCTGAGTTCCTTTGTGGAAACTTAACATCTTTATGAATATCCCCTATGTTGCGAGGTGATATTTTGAGTTCCCTGAAATTCCATGAGACATTGGGCAGTGGGAACTGTTTTAGAAATATTTAACATAAAGCTTTCCACTACTTTTCTTCAGAGATTTTTCTCTGTTTGCCCAGAATTTGTGACTTATCCTAAATTTCAACGTTAAACCTCACTAATTTGGATCAAGGAGATAACAGTTGGGATAAATGAGTGAAAAGTCCAAATTATAAGATACTCTTGAAGAAATGTAGCTTCATCACTTTTAGATAGAGGGTGTAACTTGAACTGTCCTAATCCAGTCACCTAACAGAAGTTCTGTAGTAGAACAGATTAGAATGACTTCCAATTAACATACCAAAGCATTCTAAAATCCTATTGATTGAAGATTGTATTGCAGATTCCTTTCATGTGAAAAACACTAAATTGTTTAAAATTTAGTTTGTATCCCTAATATAAGTGTTTTCATTTTATATCTGATTCTTTTAGACATCTTTTTTGGAAAATGAAAAGAATAAAATTTCTAAAAAGTCACTTTGGAATTTTCCACAAATATTAAATTAGTAAAACCAGAATTAGAGAGGCTTAGCTTCAGGAAAAAAAAAAAAAATTCAAAGGTAGTTATTAAAATGTCTAAAATCTAGACTGATGGTAAAAGGCTGATATCAAAGTTAGCCCCTCTGAGTTGAAAGAGAATTCATATGTATGACAAGTTCCAAAGATTCCTCTTGCAAGAGAAAATATTTGCAGTAGGGGACAGAGGAAAGCCTCTTTTATATTAATTTCTTGAGCTGCTTGGAGCCAGAACCATCCCCTCTGCTGTTCTCTGTCACTTTTGGAGGTCTTTGAGTCAAGCCCAAGCTGTCTGCCTGTCCCAACAGTGGTGTTTTCTCTTCAAAGAACCGTTGCCACAGCCTCGCAGTTCTGTGCAGGAATTGAAAAGCCTTTGAAATCGGTGCAGCCTCACTGCACAGCTAGTAATAAGCATTAGAGAAAAACATGCAGCTCATTTGTTTAAAAGTTCATTCACTTCAGTGTGATTTAGACAGATGTGAGGTGGGTTTTGCGTAGTGCTGCTCAGCCTGATGGCAAAGTAGAGCTAGGTCTCCTTTCAAAGACTTCCTCAGTCCCTGCCCATTGCTGAGTTTCTGCAACAATGGGGCTTTGAAAGGGGAAAAAAAGGAAGAAGAAAAAGAAAGAAAGAAAGAAAGAGAAAAAGAGAAAGAGATGACACCAGTGGGAGAAGCTGACAGCTCAGTCCAAACTCAAACAGCCCTTCTAGTGTCCAGGACAGAGGTGCACGTCTGAAGGTGGGGATGAGGTCTGGGTTCAGAACAGCCCAAAGAATTAATTTAAAAGAATTTCCCCACCCATTTTCTGTAAAGGCAGCAGCAAGCAGCTCTGGTAAAATAGTTCCCAGATCACAGGGCAGTTAGCCATGTAGATTCTGCTGTATTCCCAAAGAATACTATTTCCCGGAAATAAATCTGAAAAACAGTTATTTTCTACCAGGCTCAAAATAACAAATAAAACCCATCCATATTTTTCGTTGAATAGAGGATCTGAACAATCAACACATATTACTAACAACAGTTTATTTCCTCTAGAAACAATGCTCTTTTGGAAAGAAGCGTGTGTTTATTAGTCGTGATGCCTGTAGAGTAAGTCGTTTTGAGATGTGCAGCATTCAGTGCAATCAAGATATGTTTTTGCTAACCTGCACAGACATATTGATAGCATTGAGGTATGATGCTAATTCCACAAGCAAATGGATCTATTGTTATGATCTTGCTGAAAGCTTAGAAATTGCTTTTATATTTAAAACCTTATTTTGAGAGCTGTCGCTACAGATAATACAAATCCAGTTAAAGTGTGCCAGAGATTTCTGAAGTAAATCTGAGCAGGTACAAATGAAAAAATATAATGTATATAATATGAATATGATGTATTTAAAAACGCATTTCTAAGTTAGCCTTTTATATTACACCAAATGTGTGTACATAATTAGAACAACCATATAATTTTATAGCTTGTAAACTAAAAGAAAGCTTCAAAGAAATGAGAAAGCTTATTAGAAATGGGGATATGGGAAGGGAATAATTTAATTAGAACTGAAATTGCCACATGCCTATTATTAAACAGTTGTGTGATAATTTGAGTGTGGCTAAATCCAGTGAAAATTTAGTCATCCACTGGAATGCTTTGTGAATGAATAGAATTTAGCCTATCTTGAAGATCCAATAAAGCAATCTGCGAATTAGGTCTGTGGAATGAAAAGGCTGTGAGTGAAGCTTAGGGGAGAGCCGACTTGGAGTTGAATAAGGGCGTTTGAATCCTGTCTTCATTACCTACTAGTTAAATAACCTTGAGCAATAAGTAACTGGGCTTCAGGATAGATTGCTCAGAAAGCAGACTCTGAGATACATTCTAGCATTCAGGATATTTATGAAGGTATGCCCTTGTAACCAACACTTGTAGAAAATAGAGGAAAGAGACAGGAGTGGGTGGAGGAAGAAGTCAAGTTGCAATGCCTGTCTTACTAAAGCCCCAGATGAAAACCACAGAGCTCTGGAGCTCAAGTGGCTCTTTAGGGACAGCCACCTTTATATTCTAGCATCTATCAGTCATTGGATGAGGAGCACTGAGAGAAGGGGTTTAACCTTGGGAAAGGAGCTCTCATCAACTGAGAAAGTTCCTGAGGAACTCATACCTGAAGGCCATCTGCCGATAGTACTCCCAACCGTGGGGATGTGAGTGGTACATGTTAATGTCTACCAGAGTAACAGTTCTCAGCCACAGTTAGCTTTCTATAAAATGAGTATAACAATACCTACAACTCATAGGTTTGTCCTGTTGGACAGTGCCTAATAAATGGTTGCAATTATTATACATTTCAAAATGGACATCATTATTTGAAGGACAGACTAGAAAATCACCCTACAATTGATTACATAAAATAACATTACAGTGATATTTTAGTTACTAAAAAAGAATATGTAACCACTAAATGTTCATTACTGTTCTATTTATTATTTATAAATATTGCAAAAAGTTCTAAATAGTAGTTGAATAGCATCTCAGGACATTTAAAGAGTGCAGCTAATTCTCAGCTCTTAGTGGCTCAAATATGCAGCCTGGTGCATAATCTGTTGTAGTATTGTTTGATATATTTAAAGTAACTGCTTTGATACTGTTGAATATGACATCATAGACAGTGGCTATTGTGCCTGGACTGCTGTCCCTTAACTTTTATTAAATCAAATATGTAATGCCACTGATCTTTTCTGAAGCACTCTAATACTTCATGGTGTCTTCTTGTACCCGAGACCAAGTGTTAATGCATTATTTTTTCTATTCATAGTTTAGCAATGCAGAGATATTTGCTGTTTAGCTGTAAGGAGCTGACTCATTTTTTAATGGTACTGTCATTTCATAGATAGGCTCTGTTTGCACTATTTGAGTGTTAGATACGATGCTATAAAAAGAAACTATATGTACTATATACTTTATTTTTTTCTTTTTGTTGCATCTAAATATTAAGACAAAGTTTATTAAGACAATAATGCCAATAGAAAATGCATTGCCAATGTGTTTCTTCAATGTTTCAGCAGCATAGTATTTTAAAGTCTGTGGGAGTCTGAAATCTTTATGTCTCACATATGATTTTGAGCAATTATCACCTAGTTAGAAATATAAACCTACAAACAAAAAAAATCATGTCACAAAAATTCTTTCCTTTGCAGATTCAGAGCAAAATAATGTTATCCTAACACAGGTATGCTCTAAGAGAGATTGCAAAAGTAAAAGGAACTCAGAAAAAAAAAAAAAAAAGGTTTGAAAAAATATATTGATTGATAAATGAAAAGAGTCATCTTACATATTCTATTTTCTTAATCAATGATGAATTTCAGTGTGTTACTTTCAGAGAAAAGCAAAATTATCACTGATATGTGTGATAATATATTTGTAGTCAACTTTGTCACAAAATTTTTCATGCAGAATAAATGGTTGACAATGATGAGTTGTCTTACTGCCTTGTAGCTTCACATGAAAATAGATACTTGCAGCATTTTGTAAAATGTCAAAAGTTAATCATTCTTTTGCCTTAATCATCGATGTTTAGATTTATTTTACTCTTAGTATTTTAAGTTGCCTTATATTATCTTGACTAACAATTTTATGACTGAGTCAGAATAAAACTCTTTTGATCTAGGTTATTGTTCAATTATATCTACCTCACAATGTTCAAAACAACTATCATGATGAAGATGGACCTGTCTTGAATGTCAAAATTCTATAACACAGAATATTTGGGAGTGGGGAGGTGGACATGATTTATCACCAGTCTGAGATAATAGATGGAAAGATAGATGATTATAATAAGGATGAAAGTATCCTGAGAAAACACACATTGAAAGCAAAGTTGCCTAAAAGGAGCCAGTACAGTGAAAGCATGGCGAGGTGCATGGAAACCAGCAGTTTGTTCCCACAAACTCATATGGGGTATCTTCTTTGGGGCAGGCTCTACCCCACATAATACATGTGCATTTGATGGATGGTAAAATTATAGCATTAGAAAAATAGATGCAAGATTTTTGTTTGTTTGTTTGTTTTGTTTTTTTGAGACGGAGTCTGGCTCTACTGCCCAGGCTGGAGTGCAATGGTGTGATCTTGGCTCACTGCAACCTCTGTCTTCCGGGTTCAAGCAATTCTTCTGCTTCAGCCTCCCAAGTAGCTGGTATTACAGGCACCTGCCATCATGCCTGGATAATTTTTGTATTTTTGTAGAGACAGGGTTTCACCATGTTAGCTAGGCTGGTCTTGAACTCCTGACCTTTGGTGATCCGCCCTCCTCAGTCTCACAGAGTGGTGGTCATCGCGCCCAGTCAGATGCAGGAATTTTATCAAGGCAAGGATCTCATCCTCTCTTTAGGATTCTAGACAAGAGACAGAGAAAATTTAGTGATGTTTCTAAGGTAACAAAGTTACTTAATGGATTCCGAACCAAAATTCTAATCTCTTGACATCAGTTTGGTATTCATTTTCTTCACCATTCTAGATTCTATTATTATTGATATTTCTAAAAATTATATGCAGTATTTTCCAACATTAGCTTTATGTAGGACGTGATGGAAGAATCTTTCCTGGAGCATGCTCATATTAACTTGCTCAGATCCTAAGTCAAGACGGGATTTAAAAAATAAGGAGAGGGACTTTGTATTACAAGATGTTTGATAATATTACAAAAATCACAAAAATAAAAATGTAAGAGTAGGATTAGAAAGACACATCAATGGAACCGTTTTAAAAAAGGTTTTATTAGTAAGGTATGATGATGCCAACAGATCAGCAGATGACTGGCATTGAAAAGAGTTTGTAACTCACAGTTTCCAAGAGAAAGGGAGATGTCATGCCAGGCGGGGCCACATGAGAAGGCACTGTAATCAGTCAGGAGACAGGAGTAAGGAAGAATGTGGGTGGAAGCCTTTATTGTGGTTTCCAGAGGAAGGAATGGACGAGGCAGGATAAGCAGGCATAAGACTGGCCAGTTTGAATAATTTCAATGGGCTCTGCGGTGTAGGAATTTTCTCTAGTTTTCTGGTACTGGCACCTGGAGTGATCAAGGAAGGGAAATAGTAGCCCAGAGTGTGAGCAAATAGAGGAGGTGATGGGGTTGGGTGAGCTCTGGATTGTTTGGTTTGTATGGGAAAGGCACACTTCTGTGTGCCTATTTTTAAATAGTAAAAAAAGTCATTTACTATTCCAGGAATTGGCTAGGCCTGGGACAAACAATCCCTTCAGAGTCAGCAAGTCCCCAGATGTCAAAACATCGGAAATGGTTAATACAAGAACAAAACAGAATGTCTAAACACAGAATCAAAAATACCAAGCATTTACTATAAGATTAAGAGAGCTTTAAAATTAGCATGAACAGGGCTGTGAAAATGTAGGATTTACATGTAAACTTTACAAGTTGTAATATTTACATGTATCAAAATGTAATAATAATAAATAGAATTTTATTAACACAGATTAATGAGGATAAATGTGTGCCAACTGTTTTAAGAGGGGCTTTCTCGCAGGGTATATCTACTTTGAGGTGCTTTCATGGAACCAATTCTGACATCTTAAATGGCCAGGAAAATGGTCCAAGAATGTGAAACCAGATTAATATGAAAATACTCTTTCAAAGGTCTTCTTGTCAAAATTTTAGAGACTATCACATTTTCTTCTAGATTAATGTGATGTCATATTTATTTTATGGAAGGTAGTCTTTCATAAACTAATCCATTACTTAATAGAAGCAATAATGTTAATATAAATAACATGAAGACATTCTCCATTGCATAGGCTTACATCAGACCAGAATACCCACTGACAGTTACCATTGTAATATTCATAAATGTTATAATAAGCACCCTATTATTTACACTGTTAACCTAACACAAGTGTGCTCTAAGAAGGACTGCAAAAAGTAAAAGGAACTCGGCAAATTATATCCCGCCTGTTTACCAAAAACATCACCTCTAGCATTACCAATATCAGAGGCACTGCCTGCCCAGTGACATATGTTCAACGATCGCGGTGCCCTGACTGTGCAAAGGTAGCAAAATCACTTGTTCCCTAAATAGTGACTTGGGTGAATGGTCACACGAGGGTTCAGCTGTCTCTTAAGAAAGGTAGTCTTTCATAAAATAAATATGACATCACAATAATCTAGAAGAAAATGTAATGGTCTCTAAAATTTCGACAAGAAGACCTTTGAAAGATTTTGGTGGAGATATAGTTCATTTCCAAATAGTCTAGGATCAAGAGATGATTTACCCTGATCACTCCATTAATTCAATATCACTTTTTCTTTCACTGACAATTGCATAGTCTAGATTGCCTAAGTTCTGGTAATAACAACACTGTTACAGGTCCAATTTGTGGAGATTTTCACATACTATTCTCTCAAGGTGTCCAGTTGCGATATAACATTCCCACACCCTTGAATTTATTCCTTGGACATTAATGAGCTCTGTAATCCTGGCAGAAATTGCAATATCTGACTAGATCCATGGGAGTTCTAGTTTGGAAAAGGTCTCAGCCACTTTGTAATAGGTCATCATTTGCATACCATGAAGAATATTTTCATATTAATCTGGTTGTACATTCTTGGGCCATTTTCCTGGGCATTTTAAGCTGTCAGAATTGGTTCCATGAAAACACCTCGAAGTTTTCACTCCTGTGATATACCCTGCAAGAAAGCCCCTATTACAACAATTGGCACAAATTTATCCCCATTAATCTGTGTTAATAAAATTTCTCCATGTAAATACTTTCGTCAGCTGTACACACTTTGGATGAAATGAAAGGAATAAAATATTTTAACATTTACTTTTTGAGTAATAAACACAGTACATTTCTTTTCAGAATATTGTTTCTTAATTTGGTAATAAACTTCTGAAATGTATCTTGTATTTAGAAATCTTCTTGAATATTTCACTTCAGAAACCCTGAAACACTTCAGAAAAATTCTGAAACACCATTAATTAAGAAATTAGCTCTCAAAATAAACTGTGATTTTGAATTTTTAATGCCTTTTTCTATACCACATAATGATTCTAGTTAAGTCGCAAATGGTATTTAACAGCTGTTTTATGCAATTCGATATCTTAATAGCAATTAAGGCAGATTACAACCTAAATAGAATCAGTTCAAGGTATTAAATTAGGGGCAACCCTGTGCTTCAGAATCAAGTAGATGAGGAAGTTCCTGGCTGCCTGACAAGACTCCATATGCTACTAAATATGCAAAGCTAGATGGGGAGATTGTGTGTTTTGGATCTGTAGGCGGTGGCAATTCAGGAATATTTAGCACTAATGAAGAGCATCAGATCAGTTCAAGTTAATTAGCATTTATCCTTCCTCCTTCACTGAGTCCTTCTATCATGCTTCATTCAACATTAAATCTAAGCATGTACTATTAGGAATAAAAGTGGGGCCTGAATTACCTATCCTTGGGAAAAACTGGCAGCTGAACAACAGCTTTCCACATTCATTTGTCAACATTATCAATGTATTCACTTTATAGAGGCACCATTTTTTTCTGTTTAAAAATATTTCCTTATTTTAAACATAACATTTATATGTAATAATATTTAATTCATAGAACAAAACATTAATACCTCAAAATACCAACCAATAAAATAAGGCCTGGTCTTTTATTTTTGCACTTTTCTTCCTCAACTAACATTTTAATATATTATGAATATAAAGCAGCATTTTTAATATCACAGTTCATATAATTATTTACATTGTTATTTAAATGTCTTATTTTTATAGATTGGAAGTATCATTTGTGGTATGAAACATATTAGCGTTTTCTGAAAGGAGAAAATAATTTCCATTTGAGTGGTGTGAGTTAGAACCTATAATGTTTGTGTACTTAAATTTGTTTCTATTTCCAAACCCCTCCATTTATTTCTATTTAAATAAACAAAGTTTTTTCAATAGAATATTTTTTGCTTTAGGTCATATGTAATATTCCCCTTTCTGGGTCTCCCTGTACTTTTATATATACAAGAAGCTCAAATCCCTAGAAACTCATCTAAGGTAGAGTCATAATAAGTAGATCATTTGATTCATTAATTGTTTAATTCATTTGTTCTTTAAATATTTCTGGGTACCTTCTATTTACCATTTAATGTAAGAAATAATCTCCCTTGAAGCATGTAAATCCAACCAAACTATCATCTTTACCAACAATTTTATAATATATTTTTCACTTTTATTCTGTTTTCGGGCTTCCTTTTTCCACTCCTTTGCTTAGTAGATGTGTGACTTCGGACAAGTGAATCAATTTAGTGAGCCCTCACTTTTCTTACAGAATTTGGAGGATGTATGAAATATGCATGAGAAAGTGCTTTTAAATTTAAAAACTAAACATGAAGACTATTATTATTGTGGGATTGTTTTACCTGATAAAAGGTGTCTGGATTACTGTTATCACACCTGTCACCATGATATGCCCAACCAAAGCTTCTGTGTATTAAAGAAAAAATAAAAAAGCCTGGTAATTGTTAAGAGAGAGGGAAAGAAAGGACAGTGGGAGAGTACGAAAGTGTAGTGTGGTAGCGTTACGTTTTGTCAATCCATTAATATGCTTATCTGCTTGGTTTGACATTCTTTTTATTTTAAAAAGGTCTATTTATTCGCGACCAGAAGATGTCATTAAAATCCCTTTTTATTGTTGAGTTGGGTAGGTTGAAGTGATCTGTTCTAACCTACTTTAAAATATGTGCTATTGTCTAGGCCAGAGAATTTTCCCTTCATTATCACCTCATAAAACAACTATGAGAGGAGACTACACTTCTTACTCTAATGCAGTTGTAATGAAGTGAAAGTTTTCTGGTTTGCTTTTGGATTCTTCCTCACAGAATTTTGCAACCCAAGCCAGCACACACCTTGGCTTATGTTTTAGTTCATTTTTCTTTCCCCAAAATTAAAGTGTAGAGACTAGAGAGATCAAATGAAAACATAGAATTCTTAAACAATGTGTGGTTAGTCATATACTGCGAAATTACTGAATTTCACAAAAAGAAAAATCCCCTAGCTCTTTTGCCATCAAAGTGTGCCAGATTCTTGAAATCAGAGAAACTAATTGTAGTCTCAAAAATATGTTTAAATTGATGAACTCCTTCTAAGGAACTAGAAACTATTGACAAGTAAGATTGAATATTTGTGTTGTGATGTTTACATCTATCTTATTCTGTTATACTAATTGAAAATCATTACTAGTTTAAACTCCGCTAGAGAATTCTCATTGACAATAGTGAAATTTTTGTTGGTTTTATCCTGGAATCTTACTAAAACACCTTAATCTACAAAGTTATGTGAGTTAATCATAATCTCTGTTAAGTGTTTAGAAAGAAAAGGAAGCAACGCCTTAAAGCACCTCTTTTATGCCCTAGCAATTTCTGCAGCACAGATTTTACAAACATACCCCATTCACTGCCCTCAGATAAATTCTACTTTCTTGATAACTATCACATTATAAGCTGCTGAAATATTTCTTTAAAAAACACACAACCACATACTCATGTAGCATGAAACTGTGATTTCTACAGATATTTCACAGAACAACTTGCACAATATTAAAGATCTATATAATGTGTGTGTGTGTGTATATATATATATATTTCCAATTTGTGAAAGTTAAAGAGATGGTTGGTTGCACACAATTATGAAACAGTTTATCCTTTATTTTGTTATTTGCATTTTAGTATTTAGGTATTAATTTAGGAGACAAATGGAAAAAGGAAATAGAAGAGTAGACAGAAAAGCTAAAATATTTTAATGTCACATTTTCATGCTTTGTCTAAGACATGTTTCTAAGTTCATTTTCTTTTTGACTTCCCGAGTAAATGCCACTTCATCTTTGATGATCCCTTATCAGTTCAATGTGAATTTACAGTGTGTATCTATTTCCCTGACTTTCAAAAATACATTAAATATCTATTATGCTTTAATAACAAATACGATGTTTATTGAATTAAGGCGATTTAAAACTTTTGTAAAGATTTCCAAGGATTATATATACTTGAAAATATTGTCATATAAGAAAAAATATATTGTATTTGTGTCAAATTCAATATAAAATTATATAATATCTGTGAGCACTAGACAATCTGCCTAAATATTGTAGGAAAATGGAACTGTCCAAGGCAAAGAACCTGGTCATGCACTCAGACGTATTCAGTTGTGTTTGAAGGGCTAGCAGTGCAGTCTACTGGAGATCTAAAATATATAAAATATACTTCTAAATATATGGAATAGTCATTTCATTGTAAAAATAGATGAATATTGACCATTTTGGGAGTTCAAACTAATGTCTTCACTTGGAAACTAAAAATCTCATGTAAAATAAATCTTCATTAGGTAAAAGAAAGTCCAGAGAGAGAGTAATTTTGAGTATGTTTCAATTTGTGCTAAAACTTAAGAGTGAGAGGTCTGAGAGGAAAGAAGAGCTCGGTTTACAACAGTGTACTTAAGAAAGATGAAGGTACAAAGCAGCCCTGAGTTATGGACCAAGGTTTTGTGGAAGTCATTTAGCCACTTCAGCATGGGAGTTGGAGGAAACAGTACAGCAATATCATGAGCTAATTCCTATATTTATTTTTACTTTTATGGGATGATTAATTGCTTTGATTAATAAAATTTTATTAATTTATTCATTCATTCAGTAAATATTTACTAATTTTCTACTCTATACTAGGAAAAAAGAAAGGTGCTAGAGATATACTTGGAAACAAAGTGCTTAATTTTTTTCATATTATGCGATAACTCAAAAAAATAAAAGATCAGAGTTAATGTGAAAAATACTATAATGAAGCCAGGGTAAGATACTAAAAGAGTACGAAGAAAGGGCATATAACTAAAGTGGGGCATTGAAAAGTTTCCTAGAAAAAGAGATATCTGAGAGAAGGGTTAGAATGTTTAAAAAGACGGAGCAAGAGTGTGCTAGTCAATATCTAACTTTAATGTTCGAAATGGAGAACAATAAGAAATGGTCCCAGAAAAATTCAATAATATGCATAATTTACATGGTTTTGGAAATCATGTTCACAACATTTGGATTTATCTTAAGAGCAACAAGCAAAACACCAAATTAGTCCAAAGAAATTGCATTGTGGCAAACAGACTGAAAGAAAGCAAAACTAAAACAGAAAACTGGCTAAAAGTCGGCTGTGATAACCCAGCTGCTCAAGTATGATGGCTCACGGCCTTTCATTAACAGTAGGAATAAATATAAAGGAATGGATATAAAGCTCAGTGTTAATCAAATGGGTTTGGTTATTATATTGCTGATGATTGTAAGGTAGCTTAAAGAGTCAAAAATATATAAAGCCGGGCATCTGCTTGAAGAAATAGTGATATTTATCTTATGATAGACCAAGGGTGGACTGCAATTCTTCACCCTCAAAGTGATGTTCTGTAAGTTGTGTTTGTTCTGAGATATCCCTATGCTGACTCTGTCATTCAACCAAATTCTGCATTAGTTTTGCTCCACTATCTTACACTGGTTTCTATGGGGACCTATGTGAGAACATTTATGTCTTAGTACTGAGATGAAAATCTTTCTTTCTTTCTCTCTCTCTCTCTCTCTCTCTCTCTCTCTCTCTCTCTCTCTCTCTCTCTCTCCTCTCTTTCTCTCTCTTTTCCTCTCCTTGCTCTTATTATTCCCCTTTGTTGGACAATAAATTTTAAATTTCTCTCTTTCTCTATCTCCCATGGATTGCTAGTAAGCTCAAAACACTACCACTAGCAAAAACCTAGCAGGGAGAACATATTAATCTTAGTCATGATTTTGGTTTAATTTCCTATCCTAATTCTCTCTTTGCCTCAAATTTCTTACCTATTTGTTTTTCCTGTTTTATTATTTTGGAATGAGGGAGATAATAAACAAAGTGGAAATATCACTACTAATAAATAGATATTACTATGCTTTAGAATCAGTTTTATATTCTAAAGTAAACTGTTATCTTGAATGAGATACAGATAAAGTAGGAAAAATACAAAACTTAAAGTCAAAAGATGTAAGTATTACCTTGAAAATTTGTGCATCATTTATCCTTTGTGAGGGGATAAATAATAACAACAGGAATTATGATATGGTTGAGATGAGGTGATAAGTTGCAGTGTGGCTTGGCACATGGTAGACTTTCAGCAAATGTTTGTTGAACCTGACTCCACGATGTCTAGATTAAGATAATTGTAGGAAGTGCTTAAGATTCTCTATTGGAATTGTTATTTGGTGGCCCTGTCCTCCTCCTACTTAGATTATAATCTACACCTCTATTTCACTCTCTAAATTAGTTACAGCCCTGAGAAAAAGTACAAAGCTTATGAACCCCAATAAAATGACTCTTTTAATCTTCCAACTAGTGCATGCACTCAGGGCCTCTGATGAGTATGCACTCCATACCCATCTTGAATTTGACCAGACATGACCTACTTACTCAGTCTCAGACTTCATTCCAAATTCCTTGGATGAAGAAACCATTTCCTTTAACTCTGGTTAAAAGACAAATTATCCGATTGGGAGATAAAGAGAAATAAGACAAAACAAAAAAGATCTAACCTAAAGGAATTTGTAATAAATATGCATCCTAACAATTGCTAGAGAAGTTACTGTTTTAAGATTATTATCATACTCTGTCTTTTACTAATACCGCTTAAATCAATTTTTACTTGTAGGACTAAGATATAAACCTTGGAGGTGCTTTTTCAAGGTAGCTGACCACAAACTATCTGAAGAAATTGTGCCCAGAGTGGTTTGGAGAGCTGCAGCTACTGCTGCTGAAGCATTGAGAAAATTATTTGGACCCCTATATTAGAAGTGATCCTTCATCCATCTTCCTGTCAGACACTGCTATGACCTCCACCATACCTCCTATCCCTGTTTTACGAGGTCACTCCTGGAAGCCCATAGCTCCCCTTTTCCTCCTCTTAGTATTGCATTAATATTTCCCTCTCTTAATATGTTTTCTATACTTCAGTCTTCTCAGCCTTTGGAGAACTTCTTGATCCTCTGGAAGTTCCAGTTTGTGATCAATTAACTTTTTCATATGCTTTAGTCCATTCTGGCTGCTATAACATAGTACCGGACTGGATAATTTATAATGAAATGTATTGGCTTCCAGTTCTGGAGACTGGGAAGTCTGACATCAAGGTACAAGCACCTCACGGCGACCTTCATTTCATGGTGGAAAGGAGAAGGGCAAGAAAAAGCAAGAGAGAACCAAACTTGCCCTTTTATAACAGCACCAACACCATCCATGAAGGTGGAACCCTCATGGCCTAATCACCTCTTCAAGGTTCTTTTAATACTGCCTGGCAACTAAATTTAAACATGAGTTTTGTGGGGAACAAACATTCAAATAATAGCATCATAGTTTCTTATTTGCCAACTCCTTTATTTAACTGAAAATAGGTATTTCCTAAAATCGCTGCTTCCCTGTAAGTCTTTTCAAATGGAAGCTACTTTTTCTGTCAGCAACCTGACATTTCCTAGCAGGAAGTTGAAGTGTGTCTGATCCCTAGAGCTCCTTTAAAGATATAGATTCTTCCTGTAAAACCTCTTTTGAGGCTCCTGTCTTCAAGATGGAACATTCCCTCTCCATTCTTATTGCTGGTCGTTCATTTAAATCTCACTGTCATTTATTTAAATCTCGAGCTCTTGACTCAAAATCTTCATAGTATCTCAGATCTTGCAGCTTTCCTGCCAATGTTCTGGCTACTCACTTGATTTCAGCTACTTTTCACACACACACACACACACACACACACACACACACACACACACACACACACAAATAGAATGACAGCTAAAAAATTGGTATGAATAATTACATGGCATTCATAGGTCCTAAGTGCTAGATATGAGCCTCTGTAAAAACATAAAACTGAACTTGATCAACCCTTAACTTACTGTGTCATGCTGGATTGGAGTGTTGCAAAGCTCTCCCAATTTAGATAGATATACAAGTAGTTCCACCTCTCACGACTCCTGAGCAACAAATGTCCTCTTGCTTTCACTTTCACACTGCCCCATCTTTCACTCACCCTCCAGAGAGTATAACTCCACCCTTGCTTAGATATTCATTATACAGCAAGAGCAGCATTTATTATCCTCATGCAATTTCACAGTGGGTGAGCCATTTCCTTGTTGATACTGGAACATGCCCGCACAAGAACCTTATTTTCAGGAACTTTCACCTGCTCAGTGTGCCACTCACAGACACTGGAGAGCCAACTTTTTGGAAAAACAACCTATATATAACAAGAATTATCAATACTTCTTTTCTACCTAGCTTTTGGAGATGATTTGTCAAGAAATACATGTTGGAGATAATGAAGATGAGCATTTTACAACTGTCAAGGGTTACTGATCCCACAGCAGTTTCTTTAGTTCTAATTGTTATGACCATTTAACATGTTGATGATGACTCCTGGATTTATATTTTTTCTACCTCAATTGCTGTCTCCTCAATTGCTACATGAAGGCTTCAAAACATATATGAAGGACACAGCTTACACACTGATCTGTATTTCTTCATCCCAATGACTGTTTCCTCCATTCCACTTCCATTTCTCACAGAAAGTTTTAGGTTCATCTAATTTCTAAAATCTCTGATGCTAAAACTCCACTCTCCAATTAAAACATCTTTCCTTCCTGCTTTGTAAGTGCTCCTTCCATAAGAATATTTTATCTCAATGCAAGAATCCATTGACCCCTACCACACTCTTCTCCAAATTTCTCAATGCACTTCATTATTTTTTCTCCTGCTGAAGTTGTAAGGAATTTCATTATAATTACTCCTTTGTTAATATCTTCAGCTCTCTCATTCTATTTCCCTTGATGAAATATACATAGTGTTTATTTCTTTAGATGAAAATTGGGAAATATTTTATTTAATCTCTGTCATAGACAAGCCCTTCTTATCTACTTAACCAAATAGAAACAAAAGTTTGGTAGGTTATGATTTTAAAAACTAGAGAATGGCTGTAGCATTTGCTTCCTGTTTCTCTTCATCCATTCATTTACCTTAGTGTCTCCCCTGTTGAACTTGCAAGTTCTGTTTCTCCAATTTACAATGTGTCAGGCTAAAGGTATTTTTATTTGTTTTGTTTGTTTTTTTGTCATTGTTTATTGTTCCTGTCTGGCTTTAGCATCTGCCCCTATTGAATATATTATCCCTTCTTTTTTCATCAAGCACTTCTAAGAGCAGTTTTGGTAAGAGTTCAGGCTATTCTACTTTTTGGTAAGATTAACATAAATATTTGCATTCAAGACATTCTTTCCATTTACTTCTTCTTATGGGATGATGCTAAATGCTGCATTGCACTCCTACAACACCTACATATTTTGTTTTGTTTTATAAGGAATTTCTGATACTTTTCTGAGTTGGCTTTTTAGAATTCAGGTATTACTGAATAAAACATTTTGATCTGAACATAAGCTTCTATAATTTCCACTACCCACAAATATTTGAAAACTTATTATTGAATTGAATCTTAAGTATCTTACCCATTTCTTTTGCTTTTGTTTTATTGTGATATTGAATGTATTTACTCTCTTCATTAACACAGGTTAAGGAAGTTTCTCCTCCTTGCCTCACAGTTTTCACATTCCCCTTGGTTTTCTGTCATATTTTGATGTCTTCACTCAACGTTGGATAGACTCAACTGCACATTATCTATTTATTTTGATTTGTGAGTTGGAAGTATTTCTGGGGGAAAAAGAATTTAAGATGGTAACACTCAAAATCTATGCTAACAAATCCTAGTTGAATACTAAAAATGATTCCACAGTCTTTGCCTCAATTCTAATTTACATATCAACTGTTCCAAACATCTTGCCTCAAGCCTTCAAACATATACTATATTCTGTATCTCTAACCAGACACTATAATCTCCTACTATATTGAAAATTTAGATGAGAAGTCAACCTCAACTCTTTTCCCTTATTACTAAATACTCCTTGAATATAATCACCATTGTATACATCAGAGAAAGACAAATCATTTATTTCTAAGGCAAGGCCTTCTATTTGTGATGATTGATGTCATACTAGCCTCTCAATACTTCTTTAATAGTTATTTCCTCTGACTTTCATGTGTATTTATTCTATGAAACTTTTTTCCATAAGTCTTTAAATACTTTGACTTTTCCTTATGTTAGCACTTCTTGGGCCATGGTTTCTCCTGGATCTATTCCATATTCCAATCTTCTCAATTCCTGTTAGCACTGGGTGACGTGGTTGAACCTCTTCTTTCCCTGAGTACTTCTGCCCTGCCTTCTACCAACCTGGACTCACTTATCTTCCTAAATATATGATCTTTATCCTCAAACTACCTCCCATTCTTGCCTCCAATATTGTCTCTTTTAAAACATTTCACTTTGGTTTGTAATTTCAGACATTTGTCAATGTTTCAACTATCATTTCCATACAAAAGTCTATGAAAAATGTGTCTCTAAGTATATCTTCTTTCCTAATACTATGATCTATGTTTTCACTGTATTCTGAAGTGCTTCTCATAAGTCATCAGAAGAACTTTCAAATTCAGTGTTTTTCTTTCAAACTTTCCTCCTCCTGGTTTCCAAGTCTCAGGCAAGAAGACTGCCATCCTCTTTCTTTACACAATTACTTGAAACCATCAGTTATGCCTTCTCAATATCTTTGCATTCACTCTCAGTTTTTCAATAGCATAGATTAGCTCTCTATTGTCACTTGTACATAATAGTTTACACGTTCCTCACCTATAAACCTTAAGTGATAGGCTAAAAATGAATAAAACAATACTGAAACAAAATAGAAGGAAAAAATCATTTAAATGAAAGGCCCTTTTGTTCCTTTGTTTCAATCAGATATATTTTATTTTATTCATAAACTTCAAATTATCACCGTTATCATTTCAGAAAAAGTTGAAAACAACCTAATTCTGAAAAAAGTGACTCTAATTATTACTCCATATAAAACACCAGTCAGTTAGCTAAGTACAATTATAATTACAATTTTTTTTAATAGCAAATGACGGAAAGTATTCTGATTAAAAATATTCCATCATTTATCTTTTGAACAAGCTCATTCCTAAAACTCCATTTTCTCTACATAAGTTGACAAAGAAAAAAAGTGTGCCCTAGGTCTTGCTCTCTCATTGCTCTCTCTTCCCTTTCATTTGGAAGAAAACATATTATTTTGGGTAAATTGCACTTATACTAAGAGGAGAAAGATTGAAGTTTTGAGAGCAGATAGATGGGATGTTTTGCAGAGACAAGATAGAGAAAAAGAATCTTTAAACCTCTAAACCCTCAACTTTCACATCTGTGTCCCACTACAATCCTGTGTCTGAGTGTACCTCAAAATGTGGAACTTTTAGAGGCAGAGAAGTTGCTGTAGTTCATCTGCTCAAGAGGGCTAAGAACTCTGAAACTGAGAGGTAGATGTGAGGGTAGAAGTAGAATAAAGAGACAGAGAGAGAGCAAAGTAATCATCTCACACTGAAATGTCACGCACATGTCCCAACATAAGTACAAAGCGAAGAGCCAATATAAGTGAAGAGCCTCAGTTGTGACACCGAGCACTGAATCTTTCCTGAGAGATCACGTGCCAGATGAACAGACAAGTATGAAATGCAGTAAAGATCCACAGACCAAGTCTCTTTGTTTGATCAACATTGAAAAAAAAAAAAAAAAAAAAAAAAAAAAAAAAAAAAAAAACCTAGCTACGAGAATGTTTGTAAACAAAGGGATTCCATTACTATTTCTTCCTCAAAGCTTGTTTACCAAAGATAGAAAGCATCCAATCCACAGAATTGCTCCAAAATAATAGTTGAATGGTCATCTTTTAAAACAAATTTGCTGTAGTTTCCAACACCTAGTGATGACGTGATTTGTCAGGTTCCACTATTGATAGAGGGCGTTACAGAAAGTCAATCCAAGTAATTTCTGTGTCTCTCAGCTGATAGCTCTGTTTGCATATCTCTCTCTCTCTCCCTTGAGATGGAATGCTTTGAAAGCAGAGATTATAACTTATTTATTCTTGTATGTAACCTATTGTGTCTGGCACAATATCTTCTATAATAAATGTGCTCATACAAAATTATTAAATCTAAATATTTGATATTTTCAAAATTAAAAAGGTAAGTTTTTTCATAGTAACTGATGCAGAAATGAATTTCAAAATACAAAAATTTTAAACATTGCAAAATATCTTCAAAGTCAGTTTCTATGCCATTGTTTATTTTCATGGATGAGTTAGTGAATTTTACTTGTAACTTTCTTGCTGTAGTATCAGAACACAGATAATGATATTGCTCTTCTTTGGTATTACCAAAAAATCATTTTAAAAGTATAAATTATTGAATTCATAAAACAAGCCGCTTCAGACTATCATTCTTAATGATTTTGTTTATAAAATATTAGCCATTGATAGGTATAAATAATCTATTAAGCATATATTGAATACGTATAGGTGAAGCTCTAGTAGCTTTAAGTATTTAATTTAGGCTAACACTTTGTCTACGGAACTAAAATTAACTTTTTTTTTTTTTGAGACAGTGTCTTCTGTGTTGCCCAGGCTGGAGTGCAGTGGCAAGATCTCAGCTCACTGCAGCCTCCACCTCCTGGGTTCAAGCAGTTCTCCTGCCCTAGCCTCCCGAGTAGCTGGGATTATAGGTGCGTACCACCGCACCTGGGTAATTTTTGTATTTTTAGTATAGATGGGGTTTCACCATGTTGGCCAGGCTGGTCACGAACTGCTGGCCTCAAGTGGCCTTAAGTGATCCTGTCACCTTGGCCTCCTAAAGTGCTGGGATTACAAGTGTGAACCACCATGCCTGCCAGGCCAGCTTTTCAAAACTCTAGAGATTCCAATTTTCCCAAATCTTACATTATCATTTAAATTACTGTATTTTTCTTGTAGATATTTTTATTTTGTCTTCATTTGCTATTGGATTCATTTATTCATTTATTCAACAAATATTTACTGATTGTATTTATACACACATATGCATGTGTATATATATATGCATATATATGTGTTTGTGTATATGCATATACGTGTGTGTGTGTGTGTGTGTGTAACATAACTGAGTTTATAACGTGGAAAATACACAATCTTTGCCCTTACAGTTTAGATTGGAGCCAGACAAACCATTGGAATATGCTGTGTCAGCTGTTTCATTGGAGGATGCAAGATATACAGAGGAAGCAGATGCCCCTGCCAGGCTGCCCAAGGCCTGGAATATTTAATGGGGACATTCACAGTTGAATTGAGACTCTTGTAATATGTGAGATTTTGTCAAGATTAATCCAGATGGGGTATTACAAGGAAGTGCTCTCCAGGTGGAGTTCTATATAAAGGTTCCTAGCCAAGGGGTGAGGGAAAAAAATAAGGCTAAAATGTGACTCTGTGTCCATTTTCAAGGCCATCTTCCCTGGAGCACAGCTGATTCAAACCAAATAGAGAGGCCCCTTTTTCTAATTGATTTGTTCAGAGTAAATATCTTGTAGTCCATCTGTCTGGGGATAGGTGGGTGGTGGGCAGGAATTTTAAGGATCATATATACAAGGCAATCTACATGGCATCAGAAGACATGGACAACTCCTTGCAAAAAAAAAATATATATATATGTATATATATATATATATATGGACAGGGAGGCAGCAGAGACTGTGGTATTCAGAGTCAGAAAAAAGTGGCGAAGAAGAGAAGAGGAATACATGATTTGAAATGCATCGAAGAGGTTAAGGAATTTGGGAATTTTAAAATATCCATTAAATTTGGCAACAGGGTAATTATTGATGAACCTAATTAGCATGAACATGTTCAGTGGAGTGGTAAGGGGTAAACCTGATTGGAGGAGATAGTGTGGTGGTAGCAATGAGGCAGGAAATGTGGTAAAAAAAAAAAAAAAAAAAAAAAGACCAAAAGCTGCAAGGGGCAGGTTTGGTGAATATTATGTTACACATGGGTATCAAACACTCAATTCAAGATATAGAAAATTTTCAGCTCTACAGAAGACTTCATTTTGTCTACTCCCAGTCAAAACCTCCCATCCCAAGAACACAACCACTGTACTCACTTCTGTTACTATAAATTGCATTTGCCCTTTTTTTAACTTCACACGCATGTGTATGGCCTCTTTCTCTCAAATGTTGATGGCAAGATTCATCCATCCAAAATGTGTTCTTTTCCATTCCATCATACGAATATATTCAATAGTTTTTAGCCACTAGTTTCTTAGTCACTATTGATAAATAATTCTTAGTTATTACATTTATTACTCATTCTTGGTTATTACAGTCAGTGCTGCCATTAATTCTTATAGCCTATATTTTGGGAGCTATGTACCCATTTCTTTGGGGTATACATCTAAGAATGAAATTGTTAGACCATAATGTGGGAATATATTTATCTTTAATAGAGAAATACCAAAGCTTTCCAAAATGATTGTACTCATTTACACTTCCACCAGCAACCTATGAGAGTTGTTATGTATCTTTGCCAACATTTGTGTTTTCCTTCTTCTTCATTTTAGCCAGGCTGGTTGTGAATTTCTCTATTTCATTGTTGTTTCATTGAGTTTTCATTCGTATCTTTCTGAAAGCTAATTATGTTAGTGTTCTTTTGTGAAATGCACATTGAAATCTTCTGACCATTTTTCTATTTGGTTTTCTGTCTTTTTATTATTTAATTTCTTGGTGTCCAGTATATATTCTGAATATGTACTTTTTCAAAATTTAAAATACAAAGTACGAAAAATATATTTTATCGTATCATGACTTGCCTTTCCTAGGTCTTAATGGGGTGTTTTGATAAAAAGGGAAATTTTTAATTTTAACTTTAACAAAGTGAAACTAATTAATATTCTTGTGTCCTGTTTACTGTGTCTTTTTTTTCAGCTCAAAGTTATGAAAGCATTTTTCTCTCTTATTAAAAAACAAAAAACCTTATTCTTTTGCTTTTTATTTAAAAATCTACAATCTTTCTGTGATTAATTTTGTATATGGTGTGATGTATGGGTCAAGTTCTACCCCTCATCCATAGAGACATCCAAGAGAAACAGCATCATTTATAAGAAACAAATCCTTGGACAACTGTTTTGCAGCTGTTTTTGTTGTAACATAGGTGACAAATTACGGGTAGGTCTATTTCAACATTGCCTATGCTGATTTCCTTGTCTATTTGTCTATTCTTGTACTAATACTATACTGTAACTTTAAACGTTATAGTAACTCTCTAAGTCAGATAATATATGTCCTCCTCTGTTGTTTTTTCAATATTACATTAGTTATGGTTGGCCTTTTGCATTTCTGCATAAATATCGGAATTACAATCTGCACATAGAACTTGAATAAACTGTTGAGATCCTTTTCATGTGCAGAGAATTTTAAGACAGCTTGTGTAGAACAGTAGTGAATTTTCCTATACATCAAACTGAGTTATTTATCCAATTTATTTCTGTGTAATTACCACATAATTTTATGTAAAGAAAATCTTATAATTGCATTGTTTTCTATTTATTTCTTATTTTTTGTTCCATCATTTATCCTTTATGGAGTTATTGTCAACTAATAATGTATTTTATTAAATGTTTCTTGTTTATCAATTTAATACGTATTCACTTACAATATCTAACCAGATATAACTAAGAGATTTTTCAAATAAATGACTGTAGAATTCTGTCAGGTGCCTTCTGTACATCTATTGAGATGTGAATGATCTTCCTTTTGTTTTTCTCATTAGTGAGGCAAATTACATCAGTTGATTTTCTAATGTTAAACCAACTTTGATTTTGTGGTATAAATTCTACTTTTTCATGACATACTGCCCTGTTTCTATATAATGACAGATTCTATTTTTCATAGTTTCTTTCTTTTTTATTTTTATTTTTTTTTGAGGGGGAGTCTCGCTCTATGGCCCAGGCTGGAGTGCAGTGGCTGGATCTCAGCTCACTGCAAGCTCCGCCTCCCGGGTTTACACCATTCTCCTGCCTCAGCCTCCCGAGTAGCTGGGACTACAGACGCCCGCCACTTCGCCCAGCTAGTTTTTTTTTTTTTTTTTTTTTTTTTTTTTGTATTTTTTAGTAGAGACGGGGTTTCACGGTGTTAGCCAGGATGGTCTCGATCTCCTGACCTCGTGATCCGCCCGTCTCGGCCTCCCAAAGTGCTGGGATTACAGGCTTGAGCCACCGCGTCCAGCCTATTTTTCATAGTTTCTTTAAGAATTTATATCTATACATGACATCTAGACATGAAACGGATTGGCCTTTAATACTCCTATCTGACACTTTATCTGAGGTTTCAGTTCTTATCACTGGCCCCATAAGAAGAATTGAAGACTGTGTGAAATTGATGTTTCTTCTTCTTTAAATTTTTTGAAGAGTTCACTATTAAAATCATCAGGGCCTGGATTTCCCTCTATGGGAAACATTCTAAAACCAGGTTCATTTTTCTGTCATTGGTGTAGGATTCCTCAACTTTTCAATTCTTCTTGTATCAATCTTTTTATTTCACTTTTTTCTATTGCCAGTTGGTTTGCCATTTAATATGCTTTTGCAGTTACTTTTTGACTTACAGCATGTATGTTGCAGCATGTATCAAAACTTCATTCATTTTTCATTCCCAAATAATATTCCATTGCATGGATACACTCGATTTTATCTATTCATTGCTCAATTGACATTTGACTTGTTTGCACTTTTTCTTTACCTTCGCCTTGAAGAATATATTTACTGGGTGTGGAAACTGGAGGTTGACAGTTTTGTTTCTTTTGTTAAGGACTCTAAATATGCCATTCCACTATTTTCTTATTTTCATTATTTCAGTTGGGAAATCAGTCGTCAATATTTCTGGTGTAGTGTTGACGGCATTTCTGAAGTTACTGTTGAGGATCTGGAATGTTTTTCAGTGTGGAGCTTGAACTCTAACCACTGCCACTCTAGTGCCTCACAACTATTGAAATCTTTGCTTGTCACTTTGGGATCCCACCTTCTGCTTTCTGTTAGGTGTTTCTCTGCTTTTAACTTCTGACTGTGCAGGTTAAGGGTAAGCCAGCATTTTGAGGGGAATTTTTGCTTTTCTCTGGTTTTCTCCTCTGTAAGATTTCCCACCTCAATATCAGTTGCTTTAGCAGCCCCTAGTTTTAAACTCTTTTGACTCTTCACAGAGAGTCTGCCTCTTTTTTGAAAAAACTCTACTCTCCTATAGCAAGAAATGATGAATCACCCCAATGAAAAGCAAGTGCTAATGCAGAGCTCAAGTCTGCATGCCCTGTTACCTGTAAAATTATAGCTCCTGAAATCCTCCTTGCATTGCTTCTTCTGTAATGTTTCTAAGTAGTTTTGTTTTGTATTTTGTTTCTCTTTTGTAGTAGTATCTGAGGAAAAATTAATCTGATACAAATAGCACTTACAAACTTGGAACTGAAAGTTAATCTACACTTTCTAAGAGTTTGGTTCTAAAGCAAAGTTATATGGAGATAAGTCTAGAAAGAACACTGAATTGGGAAGTGTATAAAAGTGGAAGGTATGTCGGCATACTTATATAATAAAGGAGTCAGTGAAAAATGAAAGACTGAGGATTCAGGAATGGAAAGCTCAAATGAATAAATTAGCACTGTGTGAGAGGAGTTGCTTCTCATAGAACAATTTCTGAGATTGATGCCAGTGCTAATAGGTGAACAAATGGAAGAGCAGAAAATTGAGGTAGTTCATACCTTATAATCTCTATTTTCTGTGCTAAATAACAATAAAGGCTGTTGTTCTGAATAAGAAGAGAGGGGTGGTAAAAGAAAGAAGTCTTGGAATAGTAATGAAGCTTTACATGCTGGGATGATGAAGTGGAAGCTGGTCAGAGACATTTGGTTGGATTGCTGAGTTTTACTGAAGGGCAAGACAAACATCATGCCATAAGTTAAAATATTATAGCTCAGCTTTAAAAGCTCTTGTAGCTCTTTGGCCACAAGAACATGACCATAACTGTCCTTTTCCCTGTTGTCTCATCTTGTAGTTAGGCTATGGTCATATAAGAATCTACCCTGAGAACTTTGAATCATATTAGTTATATTTTATTTTATTTTATTTGAGACAGGGTCTTCCTCTGCCACTGTGGCCAGAGTACAATGGCACAGTCAGAGTTCACCTGCAGCCTTGAACTCTTGGACTCAACCAGTCCTCCCTATTCAGCCTCCCCAAACTCTAGGATTACAGTGAGCCACTGCACCAGCCCCAATTCTAATTCTTGAGAGTCACTACTGGAATTTCTGAGTTAGGTACAGATTATAGCTAGATAATGTAGATGGTAGTGAAAGTGATGCTAGGGTCCCACTTGGCATTTGAATTTCACAACATTGGTTCCTTGTAAATAATGTGTGCTTTATTTAGTCTTAATATGTCATCTTTAAAGGAAGAATGTTACACGTTAACCAACTAATCTATTATAATGCCTCTTTTCTCCTACCTACTCTACTTCACCAGGGCCCAGACAGTTCTTATCCAATGCCTTCAAGATTATGTCAGAAGTAGAGGATTAAGCGTGATTTTTAAAAAGTGTGCTTTTAATGATTATGAATGCAATGGTTTTATTTTGCTTATCAAGATAAACTTTATAAATATTAAGAATCAAAACATCCTGATGGCAAGGTCCAATTTTCATTATATTTTATTTACTAAAAATAGTATATGCTGAACCAATACTAATTCAATGTGATTTTTTTTTTTCTTTTCACACAGTGTATTAATCATAGACCCCATTGCATAGCAAACTATCTCCAAATCTAGTGGCCTAAGGCAGCAATCATCTACTATCATTCACATGTCTGCAGGTCAGCTATGGGGTTCAGCTACTATGGATTGTGTCCAGCTTTGCTCTGCATCCTCCTCGGACTGACAGGCTAACCAGTGCATATTCTTCTTATGGCAATGGCAGTGGTGCAAGACAGCAAGCAGAAACTTGTGAGACCTCCGATGGCGCAGGCCATAACTGGCATACTGTCACTTGTGCTTATTAATCATTTCCTAAAGCAAGTCACATATCTAAGCTCAAAGCTCAGGGAAAGGGACATACTACCACACCCATTATGAGGCCATGGCAAAAGAGTTGATGAATGGAGGGATGAAAACTGGGGCCAATCATGCAATGTACTTGTCCTCCTCTCCCAATTTCTCATGCAGGGCTAAGGATCCTTCCTAGAAGTTACTCTTTCTTTGCATAGAGAGAACCACAGTGCAGAGACTTGTTTTATTGTCATCATTTTTTTTTTCTTTTTTTTTTTTTTTTTCAATCATAAGGATCATCTGGAGCATAAAGGGCTTCTTTAACACAGAGTGGTATTTATGTTCCAGACTACCCTTGAGCTAAGCTTATTTATTTTCATACCTGGAACTACAGTGAGAAACAATATAGCAGAATGATGAAAGAGAATAAGCTTTACAATTAGAAAGACCTGGATTACAGTCCCAGCTCCAGGATGTTTGAACTGTCAACTGTGCCGCTTGGCCTTCATAAGTTTGTCTTCCTCATTGTTGAATAAGAATATCAATAGTGCTTACTTCTTTTTACCTCTATGGGGATCTTGAATTAAATAAAATAACAGGCACATGGCTGGTATAGAGTCAATGATCAAGAATGATAGTTATAATTATTTCCACAGAATCAGTCTCAGAATATAGAGGACTGGTGTACATAGGTAATAAATTACTCTTGTGATGAGAGTGAGAATGCCTTCAAAGAGGTAATGATATTTGAGACGATGTTTGAAGGATTTTGTTGGTCAATGAAATTATTAAAGGGCAGTTTAAGAATTAATTATTATTAGATTACATACATAAGAATGATAAAATTTTTAAAGTAATGAGACTTACGAAATTCTAAAATTTTTAGGAATTTCTCCATGTCCTATACTCCTGCTCATGAAGTGTAGTATTTATCATCTTATCACTCACCGATGCCTATGTGACATCTGCATTTTCAGGTCCCTTCATGTAAACTAAAGCTGAGTGGGGCATGAGTCATGGGTCCTTTGAAACCAGTAAAGCTGTTAAAGCATTCGTTTGGTTACTAGAGACTGAAATGGAAGTGTAAATAGCATTCATTAAATTAAACTGCAAAGTAATTTTCTTCAAATGCTATTACTCTATAGGTTTATAGAAAATTATATATTCCATATAGATAAACACACTATTTTTTTCCCACTGAAAACACAGTGATTTAAGTTCAAAACCATGAAAATGTTAAGTTACAATCAAAGGCTACTTTCAACTTTGCCATTTAGAGGCTTACTTATTGTTCATAACTCTTATAATTGAATCCTTATTATATTATCCTGCTGCACAGCGTGATTTCCTGTTATTTGTCTAATGTTTTTTAAAGAACAGTAATTTAATAACTATAGTGATATTCATCCTCAGCTTCTAACAAATGTGCTATTTCATGAGGCCTGTTTGTAAAACACTGTTGGAGTCAATGTATATTCCAGGCTGGCCATTAAGTGACTTTGAAAACAATGTAAAGCAGAAAAATAACCAAAATATAATTTTGGGGAAAAGTTTGAAGTATTTACATTTCTATTTCAGATTCTGCAATAAAATTGTTGAGAATAAATAAATGTTTAACCTACTTAGTAGTAAATTGGTAAGAAGGAGAGAAAGAAATTAAAGAATTTCTTTAATTTTATGTATACTAAAATATAAAGCTTTCTGATGATAGCTAAGTAGATATCAGAATACTAAAATGATACAATACATACAAATTTTTATGTATCCTTTTTTATGCCGGAAAGCAAAACATCAGGCTTCGGGAGTGTTTTGTGTACCTTCCCAATAATATCTTGAATAAGCCTCACAATTAAGACACTTAAACTTTTATACTTATTCCACCTTATTTAATTATGAAAACAAGTACTCTGTGGTCAAAAACTAGGAAAAAAAACCTTGTTTAATAGTCAAAATGTAACATTAAGACTATAAAGGAAAGAGGCAGTTATGCTAGCTACACCATGCTGGAATAATAGGAATGGGTCTTCCTAGGAATTAAAGTAAACATAGTTTCTCTAAAATCATAGTTTTGGTATATTTTATGCTCACTTTAAAATGCCACTTTCCTTATCCATTACTTGAGGCAGGAAATATACTTTCATTTTTCCAAGCACATCAGATCAGTCCTTTATTATCATGTAGTAATTTTGAAAATTTATACAAAAAAAGCAATAGAAACTTTATTCAAATGGATTATCTATCCTAAAGCCAAGGAAAAATTATTTTCTAAAACTCTACCATAATTTTTATCTCACAGGATTAGAACCAAAGCATTCCTTTATTAGAATATTTCATATTAGAATTCTCTTATAATTCTACTTGATTGAATCTTATTTTTTAATGAGTTTCAGAAAAGAATTCTTGACATTTAGCTGCCCAAGTTGGATTTTTTTTAAGTTTGCAATTTGTGCATATTGTCTTTCAGTTTGTGAGTCATTTTATTTTGTGGATTTCCAATGTGACAGCTACAATTTCAGACCTTTGGAATATATTATCTTTTTAAATATGTGATAGCTAAAGCCTTTAAGTTGTTCTGTTGGCTTTTTAAAAACCTATTAATATATGCAAGAAATTGAAAGTTACATTATTCTGTCACACGAGTGTATGTAACTAAATAGTGAGGGGATACTTATATAGATTATTGCTATAAACACAAACAACACCCAGATATGCTGCCAACAGTTCTCACATCTTAATGAACACTTGTTCAGTGAGCACCTCTGAGGTGACTCCAGCATTAGCTGGAGTTGTGGTTTCTGCGGCCTTCACTTGCTGGTAGTGACCAACAGCAGAACCAAAATCAATCTCTGTCAGGCTTGTAATTGAGCACTTCCCTAATTTATGAGACAGTTTTCCCATTAACAACAAAATCTTGAGAATTAAATAAAAACAGACCTTCACAAGTGCTGCTGCATAGGTGAGTGTGGAATAAATGTTGATAAATGTACATGCCGGGTGGGAGCCTGACTTTGAAAAATTCTGTGTCAGATTTTAGGTCACATTCTGACAACAATTAGGAACACTGAAATAAATAGTTGGCAATCCTTCTTTGTTATGACAGGGCACGTAAAAACCATCTTTACCAAGAAAAAGCCTATTTTGTGAATATGAAATGCAGTGCCCGGCCATCTTGCTGTGACTGAGAATCTGTAGGCACATCTATTATAAACCAGAGTAGAATCCTTTTGAAGATTTAAAAAGTTTGGTTAAGCTGTTTTCACCTCATTATTTGTAAAATTCCTGTGCCACTGCAATTCCATGCTTCCTATAGAACCCACAAAATGGTTTAAAAAAAAACTTAAATGTCAAGTTAAAGTTGATTTTTAATATGAAGTATCCAACCATAATATTTTGTGAAATATTTGGGCAAAATCTAAGTGACTCAAGAGGGCTGGCTGAAATTCTAAGTCTTTAAAGTTTATTCTAATTTGATGTAGTTTATAAACTTCAAATTCACATGTTGAGAGCTTAATCTTTAGTTAATTTCTTTGATTTTCAAATGGTATGAATCTGTATGTTTATGCTGATCTAAAGAGTGTAATTGATAACAGGAAATAGTGGTATTTCATCAGCCGGATACAAAACTGCCAGTCCATTTGGTCAGAAATTTGAACAAGTCCTGTCGAAAGCTGCTATTGATTATTTGAACTGAGTTTGTCAAATCATTGAAAAACTAATTAGTAGCCTCACATCCCATACAGTCATTACATTAGTCAACTTACCCGGGATTTCTCTGAAAAAATAAAATGAAAGCAAAATAAAACAAAAAGCAACTGTTAAAAATACATTTTAAAAAACTAAAAGTTGAAGTATTGGAAATTGGAATGTAATGTACACAATCTGTAAAATTAGAACCAGTAATTAATATGTATATAGAGTTCCATATATAGTCAAACATGCATGCAACATATTGTACTCTTTTAGATGGTCTGGATTACAGTAAACCTCCCTCCAAATAAGTGGATTAAAAAAGTTTGTTTTTCCTTCATATAACAGTCCATATGGGTATCCTGGTTGGTGAAGTTGTAAGCTTAGGAAGCATGGCTCTTCTCTACCTGATGATTCATAACCTTCAAGTACCTTCCATTCTGTGACTCCACTACCCACCAGGGCCATGTTTTCTAACCTAGAGATCAAAGAGAGCATGGAAGTATTCTCACATCTTAAAAGCCATCACCTGGAAGTGGCACCTAGTCCCCTCTCTTACATTTTATTGACTAGCTGGCAGTCACATGGGTACAGCTAACCACAGTCTAGCTGTGAGATCTTCTAGAAAGAGGTGAACATAGATTTGATCTGCTGCACTTATATAATGTGTAACAATCTTCATTTAAATGTCAACTTTACCTACTTGAACTAAATATTTAGCAACCTTCTGTAACTGGAATGCAGCAGTCATTAAGCAAAGAGGTGCTCAGAGCATCTAATATAGATATTGTAAAGTACAGTAATTAAAGTACCTGAATATCATGGATTATAGAGACATTAATTAGAGAGGTATTAATTAATTTTTGCTTCTTGTTTAGTCTTGACATATGTTACTTGATTTCTGAGTCTACCATAAATTAAAAGAAGCAAATGAGAATGAGAAAAAGAATAGATGTTGCCATAATCTTACACTGAAAATAGCCTCCTATACAAGTAAGGTTATAAGACAGGTAAATAAAGACATAGTCAATCAATCAGAATAATTCTAAGCTACTTAGCATATGGTGAAATCTTCTACCCATCTTTGAAAATATATTTCCAGTATAATGTTCTCTGTAAAGCCTTCCTTGATTCTTTGTTAGAATTACCACTCTCTCTTCTCAGCTTTAGATCCCTCAATATTTTTTACTTACCTTGACTATGACATTTACAATATTTTTTCTTTTCAAGTTTTTATAGACTGGGGATAATTTTTTTTAATTTTATTTTTTAATCTTTCTCCAATCTGTGCTTAGCACAATGCATTCCATAAAAATATGTAAAATGGATGAATCAAACCACATTCCAAAAATATCAGATAAAATCCAGTATTAAAGCAGGAAAACATACAAGTGCTGATATTCAAGATATTATCATACTGAAAGTGTTAAAACTTGCTTATTACATTTTGTTTATAATGAAAAAATATAATCCAATTTAGAAATGAATTTTCAGATTGCGTTTGTTTTCCTTAGAGAAGTAAATTTTGATTTACCATAAAAGCTCATCTACCTACATATATAAAATTTATTATATATGGTAATTATATATAAATTTAAATGCATATTTAATGCTATATAATCAATTTATTATACTATTATTAAATATTAAAAATAGGAATAATTATAATGCCAGTGTGGCTATTATATGAATTTCATTTTTCCATAACTGAACTAGAGCTTGTATAGCATACATCTAGACATGGACAATTGAAATACTATGAGTTAACTTTTCTACAAATTTCACTTGGAGCCTTTAGCACCATCTATCACTTTCTAGGAATGGTAAAAAAAATATATACATAATCAAGCATATAAATTTTCATATGTTCTAGAATTCATATTGAATTCTAAGATGCTAGGACACAAAACCACAGTGAAATATTTAGTTATAGGTTATTACTGTTTGAAGTCTCAAATATACATCTATGAATTGAGTGAGTCATCTATGGCTAGGAAGCCTAACTCACTCTAAATTTACTGTTGCTGGTTTAGAGACAAGACAACTTTATATTTTTTAAATGTACAAAAATACAAACCATATTTTTGTTAGTCAATTGTTTAAAATCCTTTTTTATATCTTAAATTTTGCTAAGTGAACAAAATTGTCCTATATGAGGTACATTTATTTCTTTACATATTATGCTATCATATTTAGAAAGAATTTTCTGTTACGAACATTTCAGTAAAACATCATCTTGATGGTAGTTTTTCTATTTCAAGAAATATTGTTTCTGTCAAATCTCTATCTGTTAGGTGGATAAACATATTTCCTTAGTCTTTGGAAGCTGAAAGTCATCACACTTTTTCATAGATAAAAACATAATAATATATGCTATTCATAAAGTGTTTAGGATATTAAAACCACTTCTGTTGGTACCGCAATTGAACTATGTGTCGAATTAGTTACTAAGTCAAAGATCCCATAAGAATAGAAAATATCATTTATTTTCCTGAAAATGTCAAAAGTATGGCAAGGATAGAGACTTCAGTTTTATTAACTTTTAAGAGCAGGAATATGTGGAACTTGGATGACACAAAGCCAGGGTTTTTCTTTTTTTTTTCTTTTTTTCTTTTTTTTCCTTTAAATAAATTAAAACTGCTAAGATATATACTCCCTGAAAAATGGAGTTTATAATGGAAATAGAAACTGACCCTTAACTATAGCAGCACTACCGGATGCCGTTGTAATAAGCTCCCCTAGATGCCATAGTGTAAATGTATTAGCTGTACTAAGAGACCCACTCCTGCTATAATTATGTTAGGAACCAATAAGACAGCTCAGAAATCAATATGCTAAGACAGATAGAGTAAAGGACCATGGCCAGCCCACTGGGAATAGATTAGTCTGGCAGGTCCCTAGCTGAGCCATGAAGAAGGGGATATCTTTGCTGTTGTAGAAAGCCATTAATTGTAAATTTTCCTGAACAAGGAACTTGAAGGGAAAGCTTAAACTGCGTTGTTCATACCACTCAAAGAAAACTACAACTCTTATTGATCAAGAGTTAAGCTTTTTATTTTTATTTCAAACTCCAATGGTGCAAAAACTTAAACGTTCAGAGGGATTTTTGAAGCTTTTTCCACAGCGCAACTAAAATTCTTCTATGGTTATTAATTTGTTTGAATATTTTTAAAGCTTCTAGATCAATTAAATCATATCTAGGCAATGGACCTCCACACTAACAATTATATTGGTGTGATATCAATTATCTAATCAATATTCATGTGTCATAAAATATAAGAAAAAGGATATAATTTTTGCAGTCTTTTCCCAAGTTGGCAATCACCTAACTGTTAAATATTACCAAGTTTAGTTTAATAATAACTAAATATTACTAAGTTTAATAATAACTAAATTTAATAAATAAATGATAAGGAAGAAGGACCGCTGCAATATATTTCAACTATTTCTAATTGAATTTCTTCACATTATTAACGACATCTAATTTGCTTAATAGACAAAAGTAGTAAGATTTAATAGTTTTGCTAAGAAAGAAAAAGAGAAGAAGGAAAGGAAAGAGAAGGAGAGAAAGAGAAATGAAGTCATGAAGGAAGAAAAAATGAAATGAGAAGAAAACAAAAGACCGACCTTTTGTGGTTACAGTTTGGCACATCTGCTCATGCCCAATCAAGCTTTCAAACACAGAGTAGTAAACAAAAGCAGCCATCAAGCAAGGACAAAGTCAGAGACATAAGTGGTTTGAATGAGTGTGCAATTTCTGCCCATATGACCATCCTGACACAATTGCTCTAATTTTCTTTCCAGAAATGACTGATAAAAGATTTAGGTAATTGCTATGGAGACAGACTTCCTTCCATCACTAGGTATCTTGAATAATACAGCCTCAGGGTCATAAGATGGAGTGTCAGTTTCTGCAGAGTCCTAAATTAATACTTGTCCCTGCTTTGGCTACACTTCCTGTACATCTAATGAAGTGAATGTAATTTATTTTGACAATGTATTGAAAATCACTTGATCAAATGACTATTCTGTAATGAACACAAAAGGTAATATAGACTTGCAAACTATAAACTCCAAAATAACATAAATATATATCAATTTATCAAAGCACATTTTTTCGTAAAAACTTCATATGTGGTCAGAATAAATATGAAACAAAATAGATACTAAAAGCATAATAATGTTAATGTGAATTTTTTTTTTTTTTTTTTTTTTTTTGCTCTGATGCCTGAGATTGACCTATCTCCATTCAGCACATGACCTTGTCCCCTCTAATCACACTTAATTTGTCTGGTTGATCTTTGCATTTCTAAGTATTAAGCAGTCTGCAGAAAGAAAAGCCGAGAGCCATGAATACGCTATTGCTTACAAGGAAATTCTGAAAATATTATAGACCAGCCTTGCCAGAAATTTTACCTTCACTCATGAACAGTCAATTTACAGGGGAATCTTAAACATGTCCACTAAAACTTCACAGCGTGAGACAGACTATGATTTTGCTGCCTCCTGAATGTTATGACATTTCCAATAGTTAATGAAATCAGCTGTGGGCTAATGAAAACTCCCTCTACTGATACCATAAATGATTAGAAGATTACATAATTTGTTCAAAGATTACACATGCAAGACTAATTTGAAAGGCAGTTTTTTTTTTTTTTTTTTTTTTTTTTTTTTTTTAATCAGCAGGATAACTGACTTAGGTCTTGTGATAAGGTTTTTATGTTTTTTCGTAGTAGAAAACGGCATCTCAGATTTCAAAATATTCAAATACTTGAATTACTATATAGTCAACTGTACCAAAAGCAATTGCATAATTTTCTTTCTTTAGAAAACTAGCAGAACACCTTGGAAGCTGACAGAGGGAGTGTAATTGCAATATTTGGTTTGCACTAAAAATAAATGCGCTTGGCACCATTTTGGCAAGAGAGCCACAGCAAGGCAAGTGTCTGTACAGTGGCACTGTGAAAGTACAATGTAGTGTTTAAATACAGCCAGGCAGAAGCCAGTGGATAATGCTCAGTAATGGGTTAATCAATACTTATTATGGTTTTATTGGTTCACTAAAGAGAGAACAGAACCTAGTGAGCACAGAGTCGAAAAAATCACTGCATCTGATCTAGATAACATCTACTCTCCCTAAGGGATTTCCCTATTCAAGAATCCAATTTAACATGCCTGATTGACAAGGATTGGATCCTAGGGAATCACATAACTCTTTTTAGGACCCAATAAAATCCTAATGGATTCGTCTGACTGGCCAGGAGACTTCTAGTTTTACTAAACTGAGGTGGTTTGTTGCAATTAGCCTTGATTCTACTCGCAGTTGAAAAACTAGGCTATTAGGAGTCATCCCCTCTTTATAAATGCTGGAGTCATGCTGGGATGTGCCCGCTGGAAGGAGATACTGTGCTGTGTAAAAGAAGACCCTTATGATAAATTGTAAACATTTGAAAGCTTCTGAAAAATGGTAATCAAAACAGGATTCAAATGAAAAAGGTGGAAAGTCCAACTAAATTGCAACTTTAAAATCCATTTATTGGTCAGTTAGCCTTTACAATTTATTTCTCATTCAGGTAACTGTAGTAGAAAGGAATCTCTCTCTTTGAAAGAAGCTTTGAAATATACACCTTTTGCGATCTGAGATTCTCCTTTAATAGCTGAAGTGTGAAAAAAATCATTCTGCAACAATAAAAGTCTTGTATATGGTTGTCCCTGTCCCAGTTCTTTTTTTCTGGAGATAATGTTTTTACTAAGCAGCTAACTTGTTCAAGTACACTGGTTTTTGATGGTGTCTTGGTGCTGTTAAGAAGTCAGAAAACAGTTTGTATGATTATTTGAAGTTAGGGCTGAAATGCAGTTGAAGGAGAACTTTTAAATAATATAGATCATATTTTGAAGCAAACATTCCTTTAATATAAAATCACTGGTGGAACCCATATCCCAAGTAGAATTGTGTCTGCTCTTTCATAAGTCATAAATGACATTTTAAATGTGTTTAAATTGAATGGACTTCTTAATCAGAAAGATATTCACTTATGAAATGTCTTCGAATAGACATCATGATTTACTCTTTTCCCTTTAGACTTGGAAGGGTCTTAGTAATATTCAGAGAGCTCATGTGAGCTCACATTACCAGCACCCCAGACTATAATTTCCAACACCAAAATCTCCAGCTAAAAGGCTATGCTAATTGAGTCCAAAAAATATGCTTCCCCTAAGAGATGTATGACTGTGATAATAAATATTTGAAATACAAGATGAACACATGAATTTTATGTTTAAACATATAAAATTATGTAAACATGGATGTAGCATACTTTCATATCTAACTCTATATAATAAACTTTTAAATAATGCCATTCTAGCTCAGTGCCTGTTAAGAAGACAAAAAATAAATGCTGTGTATGATAATTATAGAGGAAAGCTGAAAGAAATACAAAAAGCAGGAAAGGGGAAGGTAGACGAAGAACAAAAAAGCAATGTGATAGAAGGAAATTAATAAAATATTACCATGTTTTTTAAGTAAAATCGTAAGTAATTCAAATTTATTTAGTTTATTTTACTATATATTTTAAAATAAAGACACTTTTATTGTGTAATAAGTGTTAATTTGGTTAGAAATTAAAAATTGATATGTGGTTTTGCATGATGGTGTAAAAATTACCTTTTAAAAAGTGTAATCACCAGATAGCCTGCAAAGGGTTAGAGTTCTAGTGTAGGAGATAGATCAAATTGGTCCTCTGTCTTTCTTTCCTAGATTTATGTAGGGTTCAGGATTATGCTGTAAGTATGGTGTTCAAGTTTTCTGTGGTAAGTTCCAAGTAATCCTATAAATCTAAAAATGAAAGATTTTTATCTGATTCGAATGTATTTACTTTACCCTAGCATACACTGAAGTGCTCCCAGGGCCTGAGGAACAAATTTAAACGTATCAAAAGAAGTTAATTTGAGTCAGAATATTTAAGAAATACTATTGAAATTCAAGAGAGGATGGTTCAGGACATGATTAAAATGTCTCTCATTAGGATCTTTCACATTTGTTTATAATTATGGCCCCTGTTACTGTATGACTTTAAATGATTTATTGTTATTGGTTAAAAAATTAGTAAGAATTCTTTTACTTTAGATAATATCAATTTATTGTCCATATATGACTTATTAATTCATATTATTTAAGTTTTGTTTGCTGCTAATGTTACCTAGGGCACAACTAGCAGTACTTAATTGATACATTACTGTAATGTAATTTTCAACCTCAATATACAATTGTAATTATTAAAGGCAATTCAATTCAAGGGATTCTTACTCAAAAACATTAACATAGCTATTTACAAAACAAATGAAAATGATGATTTCCGTTTTTTGGGGGTTTTTTGTTTGTTTGTTTGTTTTTTTTTTTTTTTTTTTTGAGACGGAGTCTCACTCTGTTGCCAGGCTGGAGTGCAGTGGTGTGATCTCGGTTCACTGCAACCGCCGACTCCCGGGTTCAAAAGATCCTCCTGCCTCAGTCTCTTGAGTAGCTGGGACTACAGGCACACAGCACCATGCTCAGCTAATTGTTTGTATTTTTAGCAGAGATGGGGTTTCACCGTGCTGGCCAGGATGGTCTCAATATCTTGACCTCGTGATCCTCCTGCCTCAGCCTCCCAAAGAGCTGGGATTACAGATGTGAGCCACCGCGCCTAGCCAATGATTCCAGTTTTAAAAAATGGTCTCAGTCATGTATTTGCTTACCTTTTCTCATGAAACTCAACTGTAATGTCAGGAAAGAAATGGTTAAATATATAAACCCAGAAAAGCAAATAACAATTAGACATAAATGAGAAAATAAGAAATTACACGAAATTCTGAAACAAGGAAAATAGGTGAAAGCATGTCCATAGATGAAAGAGAGGTGTGGAAAATTGTATTTTCCAAAAGTGACCACAGCAGTATTTCCAACTCCACACGCTACTGACGAACCTTGCTATTCCCTCATGAAACAGTAGAATCTCTTTTTCTTCCCTTGAAATTGGGTGGACCTGTTTCACTGTATGGATGTGTATAATATGGCCGAAAAGATGATATGTGACTCCTGAGAGATGTTGTGAAGGGTGATATGGCCTTTGCCTGGCTCTCTTCTTGGGATGCTCATCCACAGAATCCAGACCTAATGTTGTGAGGAAACCCAAGCCACCTGGAGACATCCTGTGGAGTAGATATTCCAGTCACCAGCCCCATTAAGGTCTCAACTGATAGCCAGTATCAACTGGGGGATATATAAATGCAAACGTCTTCATATGATTCTATTCCTAACTGTTGCCCAGCTGATGACAAATGGAGCAGAGGTGACCTATCCCTGTAAAACCTTCAGCAAGTTGTGATATCATGATCAAAATTAACGTTACTTTTCTTTTAAGTCACCAAGTGTTGGGGTCGTTTTTAGGTAGCAATAGGTAACTAATTTTGTTAATTGGGTAGTGTACTATTATAACAAATGAAAACATGTGGTTTTGGGGTCAGCTAGCAGGTGGAAGCTGTAAGAGCTTTGAGGAAGGTATTAAGCAAAAACCATGGGACCATGAAGAAGATTATTAGCGAATTGTTGATGGCCCTCTAGAAGGCTGTTGGTGATGGCTTAAAGATAGTGATGAAAATATTACTGAAACCTGGAGAAAAGGAGACACTTGTTACATGGTGGCAAAAAATGTAACCACACCTTGTCTGTGGTAATGTGGAAGATAGAAAATATACCTAATGAACTGGATGACATAGCTAAGGAGAGTTCTAGGTAGAATATTTACATTGTCACCTTGTTTCTTCCTACTGACTTTGATAAAATGAGAGGGGGAAAGAAACAGTTAACTAAAATGTTTTCATTTAAGTGAGATTGAAAGGAGCAATAAAGCAGCCAGGTCTTACTGGCTTCAAAATAAAAGGTCTTACTGAGTTCAAAAATAAAAATGCTTCATATTATTAGTTTATCTGAGGTTCTCAAATGACAAAGAACTTCGGAGTAAATTTCAAATCCAAGGTGGGAAATAGCATTATTCTTAATACTTCAGAAGACTTAAGGATTGCCTGAGCAATTCACTTCATAGCTAAAGACTTCTTAAAGTCTAACAGATCTTCTCTATTAAACAGTAGGGCTAAAAATTTTAAGGGTGTTGTATATGAGAAGGCTTATAAGAAGCCAAATGAGGAGGGTTTACCTCAAAGAGATTGTTGGGTATAACTTGGCTAGATAAACAACATGATTCATGGAAAACCCACTGTGTGTGTGTGTGTGTGTGTGTTTTTTTTTTTTTTTTTTTTTTTTTTTTTTGAGACAGAGTCTCACTCTGTCACCCAGGCTGGAGTGCAGTGGCCGGATCTCAGCTCACTGCAAGCTCCGCCTCCCGGGTTTACGCCATTCTCCTGCCTCAGCCTCCCGAGTAGCTGGGACTACAGGCGCCCGCCATCTCGCCCGGCTAGTTTTTTGTATTTTTTAGTAGAGACGGGATTTCACCGTGTTCGCCAGGATGGTCTCGATCTCCTGACCTTGTGATCCGCCCGTCTCGGCCTTCCAAAGTGCTGGGATTACAGGCTTGAGCCACCGTGCCTGGCCTCCCACTGTGTTTTTAAAAGGAATTGTGTGGTTGGAAACATCACCAGCTTGGACAAAGAGAGACAGTGATATTACAAAATCAAAAGTAATTTTTAGATCCTTGAATCACTGTTAACATAAAGCAAGTTGATAAAACTATTCAACTGCAAAACAATAGCCACTTTTTATGGAAAAGAAAGGATGACTCTGAGAGTACTGCCCAGAGCCTAAAAGTCACAGTGAAACTATGGAGAATCATTCCCAGGCAGTGGTGCTGAGCCCTAATCAATGAGCTCAAATATGTGCCTGAATGGATCCCAGAATAATTATGAAACTTTGAATATTGTGTGCCTCCCACTTTCTCCTTTTTTGAATAGCAGTATGTACAGCGGTTATCCTATCGCCCACCCATCACTGTTTGTTGACTATATCAAAGTCAAAGAAAATGTCCCTTTTAATTCACTGGCCTATAGATTGAGAACTATACTTAACAAGTTTTACCAAGGGAAACACACATGAGAAAATTTATTCACAGCTAGACCTGGACAAAATCCTGGTCCTCGAGCATAAAACTGATGCTATAATGGATGAGATTTTGGATTTCCTTGGGGGAAAAGGTGTGATTGTATCAATATTTTGCATGTGATGATGAAGTGAATTGTGCTTGCAGTAAAGATAATAATATATGGAAATTTATAGCAGTAATTACTGCAACATTTCTTTTCCTACACACTCTTCTAGAGTCTTGCCATTACTCCACTAAAAAAGTTTACAAAATACAAAAGAAAAGAAGGTTTTTCCTCCTTCCTTTGAATTTGTGAAGGACTTTGTAGCTACTTGCATAAATAGAATGCAGCAGAAGTGACTGTGCATGACCTCTAAGGCTGAATCATAAAAGGTAATATGACCTCCATCTGGCTCTCTTGGATAATTACCCTTGAAATCCAGCCACCACATACTGAGGAATGTGTCAGGCCGTATGGAGAAGATGTGGTATTTTTGCCAATAGCCTCATATAGGGTCTTAAATACCAGAAATGTGAGAAAATGAAATTTCAGATTATTTCAGCCCCCAGGCTTCAAACTGCTGCAGCTAGTACTAAGAGAATTAAGAATGAGTTATCACTACCGAGCCCCACCGAAATAGGAGTTTAGCAAGCAGAGTATTAATAATTATTGTTGCTTTAAGCCACTGGGTGGTTTGTTACACACACTAATAATAGAACAAGAATAAGGGAAGGCAGCACAGCAAATACAGGAAAATGGGATGGAAGAATAGATTGAAGTAGGGAGAAATTAATTGAAAGTCTGTCTGGAGCAATGGTTATCAACGTGTGGATCCATAGCATGCAACCGGCTGAGAACTCATTAAAAGACAAATTCCTAGACCATGCCCAGACATACTGAGTCAAACACTCTCCAGTACATATGGCTACTTTGTATTGGCCATGCCAGATAACCTTCCAGATAATTCTAATTCAAACTAAAGTTTGAGAACCAGGGGTCTAGAAACTGCCTGTGAGTTCCCTCTGCAGTTACTGGAAGATGATTCATTAAAATCCCACTAACACTCATCTGAATGTATTGTCTAGAAAGAACTAAGTCTGCTAGTATGTGAGTTAGTGTCACAGAGTAAAACCATTTTCATTCCTGCTCGTCGATATGCTTCTATTATATGCAGACTTTCCAGGAAGCCTTCCATTTCCATTTCAGAGGAGATACTTACAGCGAATAGCCATCCTACATACACCGTAATAAAGGAAACCCACACTAGTTGCCCAGAGAAATCAATTAAAACTTGAATTCTGTAAATATGAATGGTCAGTGAAGGATAATAATTTCCCTTGATAAAAGAAAATGTAAAAAAGAGCAGCTTACCCCAGAGAAATGGAGATAATTCAGGAAAAGAAGAGAACTTATTAAAAACCTGGTATAGTCTCAAAGAGATTGAAGAATATAGCACACCTACAAAAGCAAGAATAAGATGCCTCAAATAGAAAAATTAGAAGACACTAAGTGTATTTTTGAAATTTATGAAAAACAAATATCTAAAATTTCAAAATAATGGGTTAACTATAAAATTAATAATATATGGCCAAATATGGGTAAAAACAGCAGAACTGTTAAAAAAAAAAAACAGAGAAAATATGAGCACATAAATTCTCAAGAATGGGTGTCTAATATTTAATGTATAGAAATTCAAAAAGAAAAACACTTAAAATAGAAGTAAAAAAAATGAAAAAGTTTAAAGACTGTATCAGCTTCATCTGAAAGAGAAAGAGACAGTCCAAATTTTTTAAAAAGGTGTTGTATTCCCAGACTTCTTTGGGCAGGAACAAGACTGAGAACACTTCTCAGCTAAAACAATCCATTTATTATGGGAAAGGTAGGACTCAGAGAGCTGAATCAAGTCTTCAGAAAACACAGCCAGAAGCTAAGTATATTCCTTCTCAGGAAGCAGATTTGCGTTTTAATCAAGAATATGATATGTCTCTCCCTGAATTTCAGTTTCTATTGGCAACTGAATTCTACATGTCTCCTGTTCTTTCTCCTTTTAAAGAAAAATGTCCATTGTGATTATTTGACGCCTGTTTCACCATAATGTGTTGGAAATGTAGGGGGCAGGAAACTTGTCTACTTACTTCACAGGTCAACAGAGAGAAAAATCTCTGTTGCACCATCTGTACCTAGACCTGGTTTAGGTGATGGTAAACTAAACCTCAGGCCAGTATCATACTATGCTAATGTATTTAGGATCTTGGAGCAGGCAGGATTTTGTACATGAAAAGAGTGTAAATAATTTGTGGTCAGAGTTTGGACTATAGTACATTAAAGTTCATTGCAAGTCTTTTGCTCTTTTGGATCATCTCTAATTAAAAAAAGGTCTGTGTTTCCTTGCCTTTAATCTGGGAAAGCTCTGTGACTACTTGACCTATAGAATACATTAGAACTGAAGCTTTGCCAGTTTCCAGGCCTTGACCTTGAAAGGCTTGCAGTTTCTACTTTATGCTTCTTGGATCACATGCTTGGAGGAGGCAGCTGCCACTCTGTGGGAAATCAAAGCAATCCCATGGACAGGCCCATGTGGAGACAATCAGAAGTCTCTGGCCAACAGCCCCCACTGGGCTAACAGGTGACAACTAATACAAATTGCCAGCTATGAAGGAGGCCACTTTAGAAGTGGATCCTCAGCCCCAGTTAAGCCACTTCAAGTGATGCTGTATACATCAGAAATTAACCATCCGTGCTAAACCCTGCCAAAATGCAGATTTGTACACAAACAAATGATAGCAGTTTTTTAAGTCACTAAATTTTAGCATGATGTTTTATGCATCAGTAAGTAACCAGAACAAAATATTTGGCACTAATTCGTTATGCAGTAATTTGGTACTGTAATTTGTTATACAATAATAATAGGTACAATATATACTTGTGAAACTTCAGAATAAAACATTAAAATATATCTTATGTTTATATATACTTACATGTAATAAGAAAGTGAAAAGTCAAGAAATTTACAAAGAAATAAGATCAAATTGACATTAGACTTTTCTTCAGCAGATGATAGAACACATTAGAGCAATGCCTTTTGAATTGTGAAGGAATAATTTTGAATTGAGAAGATAATTCTTTTTTAAAAGTATATATACAGGAGTGTGTGTGTGTAATATATATATCTGCATATATATACATACACATACATATGCATATATATACACATACATATACACATACAGATATACATATGATGTATATGTATGTGTTCTCAACAGAAACTAAGTGGTTATAATACATGATATATAATCAATTAAGTTCTCATTTTGCTTCATTAAAAATTTATTGCTTTCTTTTTGGTGTTTTATTAATACAACAGGTTATGAATTTTTCAGAGCTTCCTGGTATGTTTTATGGTATTTTCCTTACAGATCTCAGTGTTCTGTAATGATAATAAATGAAATTTTATTTTACAAAATCAACTAGGGATGAAGTGAGTACGGTAGTTAGAATTGGGAAAGGATTACAATTCCCTCAAACTCTAACTATTATTTTCCCTATTTGCCAAGTTTTTTATTGTTCAGAAAATAACACGAAGGACAGCATCCCTATCAATGTTGGAGAGAGCTCATTTCTGAGCTTTCCCTTTGGTTAAGCCAAAGCACCGCTGCCTAAAATACATCTAATTATGGCAGTAATTAAAGTTCTTACCTTACCTGTGTAGTCAAGGACAGAAGGACTTCTAATGGGAACAAATCTAGATATAAAGGCTTGCTGTCAATTAGCCCTGATGGTTTGAAAAAATAATGAAGGAGAATGAGGGTTGAATTACAGCTCCGTACAAAACAAATAGAGTAATTCAGCCCCTCTTTCTTTTCTTGGATCCAATGCAAGAGTTTGGGAGAAGAAAGACAATAAGATTATCTAGGTAATATGATCTTAAGAATATCAGTGGATAATGGTGTCCTCCGTCAACTTTGTCCTAGTGCTTACCTCTAACAAAAGATGCAACTGCTACAAATATAAGCCCTTCAATTTGGAAACGGCAAAACTGTTCAGGCTCTTGTCACAGATTCTGTCAATAGAATGAAGACCGAAAAAGGGAGAAAAGAAATGTGATTTGGCTGTTGGCAGTGTTTTCTGCTCCATCCTCTCTGAGCAAAACTGTGTTTCCTGATGAGCCTTTCACAAGCTGACAATATATTTAGAATATGTTTTTCCTTGGTTAAAAAAAATATTGTTTTTCTGTTTTGATAAGGAAATAAGTATAATAAATTGTGAAAGAGCTAAATTTATGTAATGGGAATTGTTAAGGTATTCTTTAAAAAATGAAAGTCTTGGAAAATCTGTTTCATCCATAGTATATCTTGACTGTATTGCGTATTAATCTTAAAAACACAGATACCGTATGTATTATTTGAAATGTTGTTGTTTCTGTGCCCTTCCAAATTTGCCAGTTGATGCAGAAGGTAATCTACACACCTGTCTTCTTATAGATTATAAAGTCTTTGAGATAATATTATGGACAAATCCCAGAGACTCTATGACCAGTAAAATGTAAATGTTCAATCTGTATTTTGATCTTGTGTCTAATGTGAACTTGAATTTTGCATTAATTATACTAAATACCTATTCTATTAATTATAATGAATATCAAGCATTTCATTAAGAATAATTATGTATGCTTTATGCATTTCATATTTAAGATTTTTTTTCTCAAATTGTATTTTAGGTGCAGAAGATACATATACAATTTTGTTATGTGGGTAAATTGTGTGTTGCTGAGGTTTGGTGTATGAATGATTCCATCACCCAGGTGGTGGGTATAGTACCTCGTAGGTAGTTTTTCAACTCTCACCCCACTCCTACTCTCTCCCTTCTAGTAGCCTCATGCCCAGTATCTATTGCTCTCATCTTTATGTTCATGTATACTCAATGCTTAACTCCCACTTATAAATGAGAACATGCAGTATTTGGTTTTCTGTTCCTTATGCTTTATTTATGTGTTGTTCCTTTCCTATTTTCTCACTTATTCATACAGAGGGACATGCATTTATTGTGATGGTTAGTTTCACCAATTTGGCTAGGCTATAGTATGCAGTTACTTAATCAAACACTAATCTAGGTTTTGCTGTGAAGATATTTTGTACGCGTGGTTATAATTTACAATCAGTTGACTTTAAGTAAAGGAGATTGTCCTTGATAATTTGAGTGGGACCTCATCCAATCCTTAAGAACAAATATTTGGGTTTTCCAGAGAGGAAGAAATTTTGCCTCAACACTGCAGCATTAGCTCCTGCCCTCTGAATTTTCTACAGAACTCAGCCTTGGCAGTTTCCACAATATCATGAGTTGACTTTTTAAGATAAATCTATAAATATACAAGGAAGACTTTGAAAAGTTCATAGAAAAAATAGAATTAAAAGATAAAATTGGAAACACAAAATTTATTTCTCAGAATCAAGGTCAAGACTTTTGTATTTTATATTTTTTGAAACGAAGGCCTGCTCTGTCACCCAGACTGGAGTGCAATAGTGCAACGGTGCCATCTCGGCTCAGTGCAACGTTCGCCTCCCAGGTTCAAGGAATTGTCCTTGGCTTCCCAAGTAGCTGGGATTACAGGTGCCCTCCACCACTCCCAGCTAATTTTTCTATTTTTAGTAGAGATGGGGTTTCAGCATGTTGGTCAGACTGGCCGGGTGTGGTGGCTCAGTGCCTGTACTCTCAGCACTTCAGGAGGCTGAGGTGGGTGGATCACCTGAGTCAGGAGTTCAAGACGTTTTTATAAGCAATGGTACCAGCCATTTAGTCTACCCATAAAGTACTAAGGGACCTGGGAATTTAACCATGACAATGTAGTCTTTTTAAAATTATTAACTAGAGAAAAATGGGTTCTCTTTAATATCTTAAATAGTTTTTAAGATTAGGAGACAAAAAGAAGTTAGAGAAAAATAAAGACTGTAAGGTGCATGCTAATGATTCCTCATAAAAACTCTCACAAAATTACCCCTACTTCACGAGAGAAATGAGTAGGAGTATTGTCGAGGTGAAAAAGGTCTCTCTTTCATGCTAAAGCTTGGCTAACTTTCTTAAAACACTCTCGTAATAAGTAGATGTTATCATTCTTTGGCTCTCCAGAAAGTCAACCACCAAAATGTCTTGAGCATCCCCACAAAATGTTGCCATGACCTCTGCTCTTCCCAGGTCTGCTTTTGCTTTGACTGGATCAATTCCACATCATGGTAGCCACTGCTTTGATTGTGTTTTGTCTTCCGGATCATACTGATTAAGACATGTTTCATCTGTGGTTACAATTTATTTGATAAAACACTTCAGAATCTTGATCCCGATTGTGTAAAATTTCCAATGAAATCTCTGATCTTGTCTGCAGCTGATCTGGGCCCAACAGTTTGGCATGCATTTATTGAGTGGAATGTTTACTTTAATTTTTCAGTCGAAGTTTTGTTAGCTGAAGTAACTGTGATGTCTTTGGCATTGACTACTGTGTCGCTGTTAATTGTTGGTCCTCTTTAATTAGGTCATGAAAAGATGAATTTTTTTCTCACAAATTGATGTGGATGGTCTGCCATGACAGGCTTCATCTTCAATATTGTCTCATTCCTTCTGTTTCTTCTGAAAGCAAGTTACCTGTTTGTAAACTGTTGATTTCTTTGGTGCATTGTCCCCATAAACTTTTCGTAAAGGATCAATGATTTCATCATTTTTCCACCTCAACTTCAGCATAAATTTAAAGGTTTACCATATTCTTGTGTCAATTTTAACAGAATTTAGGTTACTCTGATGGGAGTTCTTTTCAAATTTATCTTATATTTCTTAACACCTCCAACTAGATTCTCTTCTGTACAGATATGTTATAATAAATTAGTATGAGTTTATATTTGGGCAAAAAATGTTGAAATTCATGATAGCTTTTTGATAATACACATTTTCCATGAACTTCTGAAGGACCGTTGTGTGTGTTTCTGGTGTGGTGTGGTGTGTGTGTGTGTGTGCATGCTTTCCTGAAGAATGCTGACTAACATATAAATTTAAGACATATGGAATATATATGAAATTTTATAATTTCAGGGAATATCATGAGTTTTTGTCTCTATGTTTGTCATTTATTGCTTTATGTTTTAAAACCACATATTTGGAGTCAGTAATAGAAATGCAAATATGTACTTTGAAACTATCTAGAAAAGTATTTTAAAAGATCGATATGAAAAGTTCATAAATTATACATTTTACCATATCAGTTAGGGGAATGATTTCAATTTCTTTCACAGTACCATTAAACATTGAGTTGAGTTTACTTAGGCAATGCTTTTTAAAACAGATAATCTTTATTGGTTTACAACTTAAAGAAATGAAAGGTATTAACAGTTTAAAAAAGTATTCAAGCTGTTTCTTTTCTATTTCTCAAATTAATATTGGCCAGTAAACTAAACACATACAGTATCAGTATATCTAAGTACATAGATTTTCCAACCATAATTTTCAACTTGCATGAAAGAATATTAGTGTTTTACGTATTATCAATATATTATCTAATTTAGAAAGAGGATGCCAATTATCATGGATTGCAAGAGACAAGGTAGATCTTCATATTGTATAAATTTTGAAGCTGAATCCAGCATCAGATGGAAATGATTAGGATGTCTGGTGTGGTGATGGTTTGGCAGCTTGTCTAGGGTCAGGTAATAGTACTTGTTTAAGATATTTGGCAGAACTGAGCAAACCTATTCTAAAGTAATTAATCATTAAAACCATTTTATACTTTTCCTAAATAATCTATATATGTTGAATTCTTATCCAAATAGAAGCATTTCAAAATAAGCAAATACTATCATTTATGCAGAAAATAACTCTACATTAAAAGAATGAGAAGAAACATATTTTATAAATTCTAAGACCTTAGAATAGGTCCTTCTATTGCTAATGTAGATTTAGGCCCAACTCACTTCTCTAGTAACTTTAAAGAATAATTACACTAAACATCAACATTGCTCTTGCATTAAAAAATATTTAAATTCAAGACACATTATTTTGTGCTTATATATCGCCTTGTAATTTGTTGGTTATTTACATATCTACAATGCCTATAAACTAAAACATACTTTGAGGTAAATGTCTATCCCAGTTCCCTGCAGTTCGTGGTATTGAAACTCATTAGACTAACAAAAACTTTGTATTAGGAAGATATAGATTGTAAGATCATGGAAAATACATATGTATAGTTGGAATATATATGTGTGTGTATGTATACATAGATTTTCCAGTTATAATTTTACTATATATGTTGAAATTATATATATTATATTATATATTACATATATATTTATAATACATACATTTGTCCACCATATATATAGATTATGTTTTTGAATCTCCAGGTTGGTTACTATTGTCTTCAAAAATGTCTACCAAACATTATGTATATTATATATATGGTAGAAAATTTTTGTCTACTATATATATTGTAATATATATTTATATATTATGTTATAAAACATAACGTATATTATGGTACATATTATTACCATATATATTATCAAATTTATAATAGTAACCAACCTAAAGATTCAAAAACAAATGGAGCTTCCCAGTTAATACTTTTGATGGCATTGTGGGACAGTAAGTCTTCAGCAGAATACATAAAATAATGATTGTATTGTTATCATTTTAATTTATGTTGTTTTAATTTTCTTAGAGAAAGTTAATTAAGAAATACAATGGGTGAGACATCTTACAAGTTTTCCTGAAATGCCAATATAATCATGTCATTTCTACTAGTACAAAATGTTCTGATAGTTTTCTATTACACACTGGCTCAGGTTTAAACTTTTCTGATCATGTTTAAGGCTTCCCAGAGTATGCCCAACTCTATCCATATATTTCCTCATAATTCATGATATTATTTTCCCTTTGTGCTAAATAGGTTTATCACCTTGCTTATTTCTTGGAATTTTTCACTTTTCTTCTACTTATAAAACCTTTATTCTCTCTTCTCCTGCCACTTATGTCTCTCCATATGCTCTTTGCTCTTCAAAGCCCAGCTTAAAATTTTGCCTAAACATAGCACTCAGTCAGCAAATAATTGTTAATTGTTTACCTGAAAGAATAAAAATACACAAAAAATGACTCAGACTACAAACTATACACTAGTGAGTTATGAATAATGGAGGTGTTCACTGCATTGAGAAGATGATAAAATGTGGCATAAAACCTGTAACAAGCATTAGCTATACTATGTAATCTTTGTTGGCAAAATTTCATATCTAATAAAATAATAAAACCCATATTAATTTTAAAAATAGTGAAAGCTATAATACTATAACAAAATTAAAAATAAAGAATGTCTACATTTAGCCAAGAATTTTCACTTGATAGCTTCAATTATTCCACATTTTATTGTCTAATTCCTGTTCATGATACAGACCCATTACCAAATGAGCTTGCTCAGGAAAGATATTGTACCTTATTCTTCACTGGATCCCAAGCAGCAACATTGGGTCTAACGATGTTAGACACTCAACAGGTATTTGTGAAATAAATAAATTATTACATTTTGTTTTCTATGCATTACAATGTTTTCAAATGTGACATATTTATTTTTTTTACTTTTTTCTATTCCTCAATTATGTATTTACTTCCCTATTTACCAACTCACAAATTGGAATTTTTCTTTGATTTTTTTCCCAAGTTTGGATGATGTTGGTTGTCCTTGCCCTGCTATTTCCATTCTTTATGCTGCTTGTGCTTTCGATCTTACTATTTTCCTAAATGATAAAGCATTCATAGCTTTATTTAACTTGTTCAAATCTTACACTTCCTTCAAGGCCCCAATCATTCCTTTGAGAACTTTATTGATTATACTAAACACCAATCTTACTTTATATATTTTTTAAAAATCTTAAACTCAAGACATAATATTTTTCTTTAGAAATTGCTTATTTTTTTGGCAATTTTACACATCATTTCCTACCAAACGAAACATTATGTCCTCCATCATTATATTATTTATTTTATTATCTACAGTGCCTACAAAACGTATAGAGCAAATATTCATTACATTGTCCTTGAATAAATCTAAAAAAGACTTTGGCCAATAAAAATTACTACATTCTAATTATTAGAAAATGGTGTACCATGACCTGTGTTTGGTGACTGTAAATACTGGCAGAAAGTATGACATATAGTGAGCATTTTTTTTTTCGCAATAATAATGAGCAAAATGGGTTTAAGATTAGAAACAAACAAACAAAATCATGTGACTAATTTGAAAATATTAACTAGAATTAAATACCCTTAATTGCTTAAAGAAACCTGAAAAGATTGTTAAAGTAAATATGAAGCCTACATATTTTTTAATAAAAATGTATGAAAAATAAAAGGACTGGTTATTATATTGAGGAGTATTTAACATGGAGATTTTAAAATGTTTTGATCTCAAACCCTCTGCACATTGTGAAAAATTATGGAGCACTTCAATGAATTTTTGTTTCTGTGAATTATATTTACTGATGGACACTCTATTACAAATAAAAGCATGCATTTAAAGGTATTTATTTCTTAATTTATTTTAAAATAATCATAATAAGCTCATTTTATATTATTATAAATGATATACTTTGTTTTTAAAAGTAGCTATATTCTCATTTTTTAAATTTTAATTACATGTTTATTTTTTAGATTTTTAAATTTCTTTAATACCTGGCTTAGTAGAAGACAGCTGGATTCTCATATCTGTTCAACACTCAGTCTGCTGTGATATCATCACCCATTGCACAGGACCTGATAAACTCACTGTGTATTTGCTGGAAAACTAGTGAAGAAAAGGTAAATCATCTCTAGTGTTATTATGAAAATTTTTTATAGGTGGAAAAAAAATCAAGAAAATAATCTCATTTACCATAGCCACAATAAATAAGTAAATAAACAATATACCTGGGAATTAATCAGCAGCATGATAGACCTCTACAAGAAAAGCTATAAAACACTGATAAGAGAAATTGAAGAGGATACCAAAATATAGAAAGACATACTATGTTTAGAGATTGGAAAAAATAGTATTGTTAAAATGACCCAAAGCAATCTTGCAATTAAATATAAGTGATATTCTTTACAGAAATAGAAAAAAAAAAATATAGGATTTGTATGAAACCATATAAGACCCTGATTAGCCAAAGTAATTTTGAGCAAAAATATCAGAGCTGGGGCATCACACTACTTGACTTCAAAATATACTGCAAAGCTGTAGAAACCAAAACAGTATGGTACTGGTATAAAAACAAACTAAAATGCAGTATATATATATACAATGAAATATTATTCATTCATAACAAAGAATGAAATGATTTTATTAATGGAAACACAGATGAATCTGGAGGACATTATATTAAGTGAAATAAGCCAGGACCAGAAAGACGAGTACCACATATTCTCATATATACATGAAAGCTAAAAACGTTGGTCTCATAGAAGTAGAGAGTAACATGGTGGTTACTAGAAGGCAAGAGGGATAGAAAGGGGAGAAAAATAAAGAAAAGTTGCTTAATGAATATAAAATTAGAACTAGACAGTAGAAATAATTTCTAGGGTTCTATAGTCCCATAGAGTGAATATAGTTAACAACAATTTATTGGATATTTTAAAATAGCTGGAAGAAAGAATTCTGACTGTTCCTGACAGAAAGAAATTATAAATGTTTGAGATGAGGGATATGGTAATTAATCTGACTTTATCATTATGCATTGTGTACATGTATGAAAATAGCACACTGTACCTCATGAATATGTGCAGTTATTATGTCAGTTCATAATAAAAAAAAGTCAAGGTCCTAGACAACTTCCTACATTTGAACATTAAAATTCATTTCTAATAAAAATATAATTATGCTGACAAAATGAAATTTATTAGACCACACTTTGAGAACCACTGCCTGCAACTTCTCTTTCCCATTTGATTGTAAATCCTTTCAGCAAATGCCAAAAATAGCTAGTCATATTTACCAAATTAGGGATTGCCTCCGTCTCTGGACCAGACCATACATTAATATATTTTTTAATTGAAGGGTGAAAAACTAAAGGCAGGTTTTATCCTGCCTTTCTTTTTTTTCTTCAGATGATGTAACAAAGCCCAAATAGTAACTGCAGTGCTTCTAGCCAACTACATGTAAATGTGATCATTTAATTTTCCAAAAGTTTTTGAGCCATACAGCTGTCACTACTAATGAAAGGAGTAGGAATCCTAGTGTTACCCAGTCCCTGCCACTCCACCTCTGAAGGCCAAAGTGGGACGCCATTTCAAGGGGCACTGAACACTGAACACTTGCAGATTTTTTTTTTTTTTTAGTAGATACTGCAATAATGGTGTGATTCAGCAAAACTTTTAAGACTTTGAGGAGCAATAGTTTCCTATTCTGTTATAGGAGAACAAATAGCAAGGAAGCATGCTTTCAAAACCAAAAGAGAAACATTTTCAGGTAAAACATCTGCAGACACACTTTCTTCTCTGAGATGCTTAGCCTTTCTTATGGAAGGAGCACAGACATCTTAAAATTTGCTTAAAAACCATAACCACAGTATATTATTACCATTTAACCTTATGAGAAGAAATAATCATTACAGAGCAGCATCCCAAGTGTTTCTCATACTCTTTAGACAACTAATTTCAATTTTAATTTTTGACAGTTTTGACTCATGTTTTAACTTTCTTCCAGTGTAGCTCTTTTGTTTCGAACAAATAGTCTATAAATATGTTTAAAGAAAAAATAGAGTGTATAGTAGAAACTCCTAGAATCTAGGAACCTGCTATTCCTTTTCTGTCTCACAGGCCACATGAAATCTCCCTTATGGCATCTTGGCTTCCCTCTATGCTGCACCCTATCACGTTGATTTACCATGATCTCTTTTTGTCTCATGACTCTTCCTATAGGTATACACATCCATGCACAACTTTAACATATTAAAGAGTTTCCAATGTATTTTAATACTTTAAGGATATGATTTCTGTATATTCTGATTTTTATTTTTTTGTTGTTGAGAAAACCGAACTCAAGCTTATTTTTGTTCTTTTTAAAATAATATATTTTTTGTCAGTAAATGGTTTTAAAATGTTCTCTCTATAATCGCTTTTTTTGCAATTTTGCTCTTATTTTCTTTGTATTTATTTTGCATGGGATCCACAGTGATTCTTAAATCTGAAGCTTGATGTATTTCATCAGTGTCAGAAAATTCTCAGCAGCATTATCTTTTCAAACATTGATCCTGCCTATTTGCTTTACTCTTTCCGTCTGAAACTCCTGTTACATCTGTGCATGGTCTTCTCAACATACTATTTATATCTTTCCTGCTTTTTTTTTTTTTTTTTTTTTTTTTTTTTTGAGGCGGAGTCTCGCTCTGTCGCCCGGGCTGGAGTGCAGTGGCCGGATCTCAGCTCACTGCAAGCTCCGCCTCCCGGGTTTACGCCATTCTCCTGCCTCAGCCTCCCGAGTAGCTGGGACTACAGGCGCCCGCCACCTTGCCCGGCTAGTTTTTTTTGTATTTTTTAGTAGAGACGGGGTTTCACCGTGTTCGCCAGGATGGTCTCGATCTCCTGACCTTGTGATCCGCCCGTCTCGGCCCCCCAAAGTGCTGGGATTACAGGCTTGAGCCACCGCGCCCGGCCTCCTGCTCTTTTTAAAAGCATTTTTCATCCTTTTCTTTTTCCATGCTTCTTCCAGATACTTTTTTCTGCTCTATACATTATGTGATTCTGTCTGCATCTGTGTCTAATGTAATGTTAAACACATTCATAATTATAAATTTGTTTACTGATTATTTTAATTCCTGAATTTTCATCTGTCTTATTTCTGTGCATTTTAGTTGTCAGTCAAAATTCTCAATCTTGTCTTGAAATCCTTAATTATATCAAGCTCAGCCATTTCAAATTCTGTGTCTCATTATTTCATTTACTGCAATAGCTTAGACTGTATTTCTATTTCTATTGTTTTCCTTGGTTCTAAATCATGTAGTCTTATTATATACCTTGTTACTTTGACAGAGTGCCAAGGTTTATAATATCGTAGAAATAATTTGAGGCCTGGAATGATTATACTTTCCTTCAGAGAGAATATACTTTTGTACTTGCGGATGGCTACAGGCACTTGGAATTTCATATCACATAATCCAATTCCAAGGAGATGAGCAGAAACTGTGCTTTAGTCCCTGAAATGACTAAACTGTTTCTGATTAACCCTTACTCCTATCTTGTAGACCATTATGACCTAACATAAAGCCTGAGGGCCTTGGATTCCAGTTTCTGTCCTCAGGCTCCATAAGGCTGTCAAAGCTTTGTTCAGCTTCTCAACCCTTCAGCCACCTCTGCAGTAATCAGAAAAATCCCCTAAGTAAAAAATCTCCTAAGTAAAAGCATTCTAAAATGATGGGCTCACCTCTCTAGGTTTCTTTCCTCTCCAACTCTTTTATATCTTGACCCCATATTTCCTTATTAGCTTCTTAACTTTCCAGTGTCTTCAAACAGCTTTATTTTTCTAGCTGTTCTAGGTGTTTTCAATGTCAGTATTGTTCTGAATTTCCTACTGCACTATTACTAGAAGTGGTCCCTCCCAAAGGACATTTTTAACTAGGCTAATTAACAAATAAATAAAATGATAAATAACAGATCAGGTGCAATAAAAATGAAAGCTAAAAATAGAAGTAAAAATCATTGCAAATCCACTGCTCATTAAAGTGCATAATATTTTTTAGCTATTCAATAAATCATTGTTGCTATTTAATAAGGATTTTTCTAGAAGGGATGTTAACATTGATAATAAATGATTTTTAGAATATAATTAAAGCCAGGGTCTGTCCATAATTATGTTTTTAAGAAATACTACTACAAGAAAGAAATTTTAATTTCCATTATTCCACAAAGATTTTATGAATTGAGTCAAGCTCAAATTTTCTTTTGATATAAGCAACCAATGTAATTAAATTAACTGATGGTAAACATATACTTGACCCTTAAACAATATGAATTTGAACTATGTTGGTCCATTTACATGTGGATTTTCCTCTGCTTCTGCCACCCCAAAAGAACAAGACTAACCCTTCCTCTTCCTCCTTTTCCTCAGCCTACTCAACATTAAGATGGCAAAGATGAAGACCTTTATGATGATCTGCTTCCACTTAATGTACAGTAAATATATTTTATCTTCCTTCTGATTTTATTAATAACACTTTCTTTTCTCTAGCTTCCTTTATTATAAGAATACACCGGGGGGGGGGGGGGCGGGAGCAAGATGGCCGAATAGGAACAGCTCCAGTCTCCAACTCCCAGTGCGAGCGACACAGAAGACCGGTGATTTCTGCATTTTCAACTGAGTTACTGGGGTCATCTCACTAGGGAGTGCCGGACAATCGGTGATGGTCAGCTGCTGCAGCCCGACCAGCGAGAGCTGAAGCAGGGTGAGGCATTGCCTCACCTGGGAAGCGCAAGGGGGAAAGGCATCCCTTTTCCTAGCCAGGGGAACTGAGACACACAACACCTGGAAAATTGGGTAACTCCCACCCCAATACTGCGCTTTAAGCAAACGGGCACACCAGGAGAATATATCCCACATCTGGCTGGGAGGGTCCCATGCCCACGGAGCCTCCCTCATTGCTAACACAGCAGTCTGCAATCTAACCGCAAGGCAGCAGTGAGGCTGGGGGAGGGGTGCCCACCATTGCTGAGGCTTAAGTAGGTAAACAAAGCCGCTGGGAAGCTCGAACTGGGTGGAGCTCACAGCAGCTCAAGGAAACCTGCCTGTCTCTGTAGACTCCACCTCCGGGGACAGGGCACAGATAAATAACAACAAAAAAGCAGCAGAACCTCTGCAGACGCAAACGACTCTGTCTGACAGCTTTGAGGAGAGCAGTGGATCTCCCAACACGGAGGTTGAGATCTAAGAACGGACAGACTGCCTCCTCAAGTGGGTCCCTGACCCCTGAGTAGCCTAACTGGGAGACATCCCCCACTAGGGGCAGTCTGACATCCCACACCTCACAGGGTGGAGTACACCCCTGAGAGGAAGCTTCCAAAGTAAGAATCAGAGAGGTACACTCGCTGTTCAGCAATATTCTATCTTCTGCAACCTCTGCTGCTGATACCCAGGCAAACAGCATCTGGAGTGGACCTCAAGCAATCTCCAACAGACCTACAGCTGAGGGTCCTGACTATCAGAAGGAAAACTATCAAACAGGAAGGACACCTATACTGAAACCCATCAGTACATCACCATCATCAAAGACCAGAGGCAGATAAAACCACAAAGATGGGGAAGACGCAGGGCAGAAAAGCTGGAAATTCAAAAAATAAGAGCACATCTCCCCCTGCAAAGGAGTGCAGCCCATCGCCAGCAACGGATCAAAGCTGGTCAGAGAATGACTTTGACGAGATGAGAGAAGAAGGCTTCAGTCCATCAAACTTCTCAGAGCTAAACGAGGAATTATGTACCCAGCGCAAAGAAATTAAAAATCTTGAAAAAAGAGTGAAAGAATTGACAGCTAGACTAATTAATGCAGAGAAGGTCATAAATGAAATGACAGAGATGAAAACCATGACATGAGAAATACGTGACAAATGCACAAGCTTCAGTAACTGACTCGATCAACTGGAAGAAAGAGTATCAGCGATTGAGGATCAAATGAATGAAATGAAGCGAGAAGAGAAACCAAAAGAAAAAAGAAGAAAAAGAAATGAACAAAGCGTGCAAGAAGTATGGGATTATGTAAACAGACCAAATCTACATCTGATTGGGGTGCCTGAAAGTGAGGGGGAAAATGGAACCAAGTTGGAAAACACTCTTCAGGATATCATCCAGGAGAAATTCCCCAACCTAGTAGGGCAGGCCAACATTCAAATTCAGGAAATACAGAGAACACCACAAAGATACTCCTCGAGAAGAGCAACTCCAAGACACATAATTGCCAGATTCACCAAAGTTGAAATGAAGGAAAAAATCTTAAGGGCAGCCAGAGAGAAAGGTCGGGTTACCCACAAAGGGAAGCCCATCAGACTAACAGCAGATCTCTCAGCAGAAACTCTACAAGCGAGAAGAGAGTGGGGGCCAATATTCAACGTTCTTAAAGAAAAGAATTTTCAACCCAGAATTTCATATCCAGCCAAACTAAGTTTCATCAGTGAAGGAGAAATAAAATCCTTTACAGATAAGCAAATGCTTAGAGATTTTGTAACCACCAGGCCTGCCTTACAAGAGACCCTGAAAGACGCACTAAACATGGAAAGGAACAACCGGTACCAGCCATTGCAAAAACATGCCACAATGTAAAGACCATTGAGGCTAGGAAGAAACTGCATCAACTAACGAGCAAAATAACCAGTTGATATCATAATGGCAGGATCAAGTTCACACATAACAATATTAACCTTAAATGTCAATGGACTAAATGCTCCAATTAAAAGACACAGACTGGCAAACTGGATAAAGAGTCAAGACCCATCAGTCTGCTGTATTCAGGAGACCCATCTCACATGCAGAGACATACATAGGCTCAAAATAAAGGGATGGAGGAAGATCTACCAAGCAAACGGAAAACAAAAAAAAGCAGGGGTTGCAATCCTAGTCTCCGATAAAACAGACTTTAAACCATCAAAGATCAAAAGAGACAAAGAAGGCCATTACATAATGGTAAAGGGATCAATTCAACAGGAAGAGCTAACTCTCCTAAATATATATGCACCCAATACAGGAGCACCCAGATTCGTAAAGCAAGTCCTTAGAGACTTACAAAGAGACTTAGACTCCCATACAATAATAATGGGAGACTTCAACACTCCACTGTCAACATTAGACAGATCAACAAGACAGAAAGTTAACAAGGATATCCAGGAATTGAACTCATCTCTGCACCAAGCGGACCTAATAGACATCCATAGAACTCTCCACCCCAAATCAACAGAATATACATTCTTCTCAGCACCACATCACACTTATTCCAAAATTGACCACATAATTGGAAGTAAAGCACTCCTCAGCAAATGTACAAGAACAAAAATTATAACAAACTGTCTCTCAGACCACAGTGCAATCAAACTAGAACTCAGGACTATGAAACTCAATCAAAACCGCTCAACTACATGAAAACTGAACAACCTGCTCCTGAATGACTACTGGGTACATAACGAAATGAAAGCAGAAATAAAGATGTTATTTGAAACCAATGAGAACATAGATACAACATACCAGAATCTCTGGGACACATTTAAAGCAGTGTGTAGAGGGAAATTTATAGTACTAAATGCCCACAAGAGAAAGCAGGAAAGATCTAAAATTGACACTCTAACATCACAATTAAAAGAACTAGAGAGGCAAGAGCAAACACATTCAAAAGCTAGCAGAAGGCAAGAAATAACTAAGATCAGAGCAGAACTGAAGGAGATAGAGACACAAAAAACCCTCCAAAAAATCAATGAATCCAGGAGTTGGTTTTTTGAAAAGATCAACAAAATTGACAGACCACTAGCAAGACTAATAAAGAAGAAAAGAGAGAAGAATCAAATAGATGCAATAAAAAATAATAAAGGGGATATCACCACCGACCCCACAGAAATACAAACTACCATCACAGAATACTATAAACACCTCTACGCAAATCAACTAGAAAATCTAGAAGAAATGGATAATTTCCTGGACACTTACACTCTCCCAAGACTAAACCAGGAAGAAGTTGAATTCCTGAATAGACCAAAAGCAGGCTCTGAAATTGAGGCAATAATTAATAGCCTACCAACCAAAAAAAGTCCAGGACCAGATGGATTCACAGCTGAATTCTACCAGAGGTACAAGGAGGAGCTGGTACCATTCCTCTGAAACTATTCCAATCAATAGAAAAAGAGGGAATCCTCCCTAACTCTTTTTATGAGGCCAACATCATCCTGATACCAAAGCCTGGCAGAGACATAACAAAAAAAGAGAATTTTAGACCAATATCCTTGATCAACATCGATGCAAAAATCCTCAATAAAATACTGGCAAACCGGATTCAGCAGCACATCAAAAAGCTTATCCACCATGATCAAGTGGGCTTCATCCCTGGGATGCAAGGCTGGTTCAACATTTGCAAATCAATAAACGTAATCCAGCATATAAACAGAACCAAAGACAAGAACCACATGATTATCTCAATAGATGCAGAAAAGGCTTTTGACAAAATTCAACAGCCCTTCATGCTAAAAACGCTCAATAAATTCGGTATTGATGGAACGTACCTCAAAATAATAAGAGCTATTTATGACAAACCCACAGCTAATATCATACTGAATGGGCAAAAACTGGAAAAATTCCCTTTGAAAACTGGCACAAGACAGGGATGCCCTCTCTCACCACTCCTATTCAACATAGTGTTGGAAGTTCTGGCTAGGGCAATCAGGCAAGAGAAAGAAATCAAGGGTATTCAGTTAGGAAAAGAAGAATTTAAATTGTCCCTGTTTGCAGATGACATGATTGTATATTTAGAAAACCCCATTGTCTCAGCTCAGAATCTCCTTAAGCTGATAAGCAACTTCAGCAAAGTCTCAGGATACAAAATTAATGTGCAAAAATCACAAGCATTCTTATACACCAGTAACAGACAAACAGAGAGCCAAATCAGGAATGAACTTCCATTCATAATTGCTTCAAAGAAAATAAAATACCTAGGAATCCAACTTACAAGGGATGTAAAGGACCTCTTCAAGGAGAACTACAAACCACTGCTCAATGAAATAAAAGAGGACACAAACAAATGGAAGAACATACCATGCTCATGGATAAGAAGAATCAATATCGTGAAAATGGCCATACTGCCTAAGGTTATTTATAGATTCAATGCCATCCCCATGAAGCTACCAATGAGTTTCTTCACAGAATTGGAAAAAACTGCTTTAAAGTTCATATGGAACCAAAAAAGAGCCCACATTGCCAAGACAATCCTAAGTCAAAAGGACAAAGCTGGAGGCGTCACGCTACCTGACTTCAAACTATACTACAAGGCTACAGTAACCAAAACAGCATGGTACTGGTACCAAAACAGAGCTATAGACCAATGGAACAGAACAGAGTCCTCAGAAATAATACCACACATCTACAGCCATCTGATCTTTGACAAACCTGAGAGAAACAAGAAATGGGGAAAGGATTCCCTATTTAATAAATGGTGCTGGGAAAATTGGCTAGCCATAAGTAGAAAGCTGAAACTGGATCCTTTCCTTACTCCTTATACGAAGATTAATTCAAGATGGATTAGAGACTTAAATGTTAGACCTAATACCATAAAAACCCTAGAAGAAAATCTAGGTAGTACCATTCAGGACATAGGCATGGGCAAGGACTTCATGTCTAAAACACCAAAAGCAATGGCAGCAAAAGCCAAAATTGACAAATGGGATCTAATTAAACTAAAGAGCTTCTGCACAGCAAAAGAAACTACCATCAGAGTGAACAGGCAACCCACAGAATGGGAGAAAAACTTTACAATCTACTCATCTGACAGAGGACTAATATCCAGAATCTACAAAGAACTCAAACAAATATACAAGAAAAAACAAACAACCCCATCAAAAAGTGGGCAAAGTATATGAACAGACATTTCTCAAAAGAAGACATTCATACAGCCAACAGACACATGAAAAAATGCTCATCATCACTGGCCATCAGAGAAATGCAAATCAAAACCACAATGAGATACCATCTCACACTAGTTAGAATGGCAATCATTCAAAAGTCAGGAAACAACAGGTGTTGGAGAGGATGTGGAGAAATAGGAACACTTTTACACTGTTGGTGGGATTGTAAACTAGTTCAACCATTATGGAAAACAGTATGGCAATTCCTCAAGGATCTAGAATTAGATGTACCATATGACCCAGCCATCCCACTACTGGGTATATACCCAAAGGATTGTAAATCATGCTGCTATAAAGACACATGCACATGTATGTTTATTGCGGCACTATTCACAATAGCAAAGACTTGGAATCAACCCATATGTCCATCTGTGACAGACTGGATTAAGAAAATGTGGCACATATACACCATGGAATACTATGCAGCCATAAAAAAGGATGAGTTTGCGTCCTTTGTAGGGACATGGATGCAGCTGGAAACCATCATTCTTAGCAAACTGTCACAAGAACAGAAAACCAAACATCTCATGTTCTCACTCATAGGTGGGAACTGAACAATGAGATCACTTGGACTCGGGAAGGGGAACATCACACACTGGGGCCTATCATGGGGAAGGGGAAGTGGGGAGGGATTGCATTGGGAGTCATATCTGATATAAATGATGAATTGATGGGTGCTGACGAGTTGATGGGTGCAGCACACCAACATGGCACAGGTATACATATGTAACCAACCTGCACGTTATGCACATGTACCCTAGAACTTAAAGTATAATAAAAAAATAAATATACAAAAAAAAATACACTATAAAATACATATAACATACAAAATGTGTTTACTGTTTCAGTTGCAAGTAAGGCTTCTGATCAACATTAAACTGTTAATAATTAAGTTTTTGAAGAGTTGAAAATTTTTGGAGAGTCAAAGTTATACATGGATTTTTGACAGCATGGGGTGTTGGCATTCCTAACCCCCATACTGTTCAAGGCTCATGTACATAAACATTGTAAGTCAAATGGGAAAAATGATCAATGAGTAATTGAAATTGGACTGATCCTTGAAAGAACTTAAAGACGAAATAATGGAAATGACTAAAGTATATTATATGTTATTATAAGTGGTCTTTCTTTTGAAGTATTGGCTGATTGACTAACTCCCTGTAGAGACTTTAAAAGATGACCTGTAAGCCAAATCATCTCTATTTCATAGTTGGCAAATTTCCTAGGATTATATCCAACAATAGGGATCTTCAGTGCATAAACAACTCACCCTATTGGTATGTTATGAAGTTTATGTCAAAGGAAGTCAATATTTTCTGGAACTATTTTAAGGAAGAAAGTATGTACATAAAAAGAGGCTAATTTATCTTGGCATTCTAAAAATTAAAAATAGAATACTTGTAACAAATTTCTGTGATGGCTATCTTTGAAAACAACACTACAGATTGGAGTTTAATAAAAAGTGTGTTTGACTATTTTCCTAAAAGTTTTACATCAGAGAAACATCTTAAAGCATCTTGATGTCATAAAGACCCTATTAAAATCCAAAGCTATATTTAATAGTTCAGGCATATTTTTAGACTCAAAGTAGGATAGGATAGTTTCAAATCTAAAGTAAATTCAATAGAACTTTCTAATTTGATTTGTTTTCTTTTTTTTGAGACGAAGTCTCACTCTTGTCCCCCAGGCTGGAGTGTAATGGCGCGATCTCAGCTCACTGCAACCTCCACCTCTCAGGTTCAAGCGATTCTCCTGCCTCAGTCTCCCGAGTAGCTGGGATTACAGGCACCTGCCACCACAACCAGCTGATTGTTGCATTTTTAGTAGAGTCGGGGTTTCACCATATTGGCCAGGCTGGTCTCGAACTCCTGACCTTACGTGATCCACCCACCTTGACCTCCTAAAGTGCTGGAATTACAGGCATAAACTACTGAGACCAGCCCATTTTGAATTTTTAAGAGTAGATCTTGAGATGTTTGGCATCTGCTTAAGATGAAAACTGGAAAGATTATCACTCCCTTCCATACAACAAAACTAATGGCAAAGAATGTAAGTTCAGAGCCTTTCTTAAGCTCCTCAGAGAGCTGAGGTTAAAAGTTAACTAACTAACCCCAAACCTTAAGAAATACAGATGTATTAAAGGAAAGACATAACGTGACCACTTGTTCACCAGTGACAGATGATGCTGGACACCATAAAATTGAGTAACATTTTACCTAATTTTTTTAACACATTGCTAAAGTGGGTAGCATAAAAATATAGAAGCCCTAGTAGCTGCAGACACAAGAAATATTCACACTCACTCAGAGCTCTTCTCTACATACATCACTAGATACTCACAAGAAAGAACAAGAACAGGATAAGAGTTCTGAGAAATTGTTCCTTGTTATACAGGATTGGGGAAGGGAGCATCAGTCACTACAACAAAAGCAAAAATCTCTGCCCAAATCCATCTTCTCTATCTCTCTAAAAAAGCAAAAGCCTTCAACCACCTGGAAAGAGCAGACAACTTTGTTGCCCTTTGGACACTATGAAGACCAACTGAAGCTAAGGGAAGGAAAAAGGAAAAAAAAAAAAAATATATATATATATATATATTTATATTTATATTTATATTTATATATAAATATAAAATATAATATATATAAAATATAAAAATATAAATATATATATATATATATGTATTTTACTCTTGCAGTAGAGCATACATTTACCCTGAAACCAGACCGTTAGAAGTCTACTACTATAGTGAGCAGGATAGCACAAATGAGAATGCCCTATACCCAACACCCAAGGAAACAATGGATGCCTCAGACTGCCACAAACTGAAAATAGAAGAGCAGAGAACATTCTCTTCCCACTCTCACCACCAGGCAAGCAAGCACTGAATGACATGTAACAGCAGGTTATCTGAGAGCAGGGAGAGACAGTCTCTGAGGCATGTCCACAAAAGGAAGACCTAGAGCTGAAAGTGGAGTAGTTATTAAAAATAATCCTCTGGCAAACTAGCCCCCATTCTAAACATAAAATAAGACAGAGAAATTGAACACTTGTGATGCACTGAATGTAACCATAGCAACAACAACAGCAAAAAAAAAAAAAAAAAAAAAAAAATACCCAAAAGGAATAGCTATATCAATATCAGAGACTTTAAAACAAGGGATATCATCAGGGATAAAGGAAAACATTATGTAATAGCAAAAAGTTAACTTTCCAAGGAGATATAACAATCTTAAATGTATATGCACCTATCAAGAGAGCTTCTAAATACAAATGCAAAATCTGATAGAACTGTAAAAAGAAATAGACAACTCTACAATTATAGTCAGACACTTGTATACTTTTCACTCAGTAAATGATAGTACAAGTGGTCAGAAACTCACCAAGGCTATAGAAAAGCTGAATACCACTATCAACCAAATTGACCTAATTAACATTTGGCCAGGTGCAGTGCTCATGCCTGTAATCCCAGCACTTTGGGATGCCAAGGCGGGCAGATCATCTGAAGTCAGGAATTCGAGACCAGTCTGGCCAACATGGTGAAACCCCGTCTCTGCTAAAAGTTCAAAAATTAGCTGGGCATGGTGGTGTGTGCCTATAATCCCAGCTACTCAGGTGGCTGAGGCAGGAGAATCACTTGAACCCAGGAGGCGGAGGTTGCAGTAAGCCAAGATTGTGCCACTGCATTCCAGCTTGGGCAACAGTGCAAGACTCCAAAAAAAAAAAAAAAGAAAAAGAAAAAAAAAATATAGAGCACTCCACCTAACAATAACAGGATAGACATTTATTTCAAGTGCACATGGAACATTCACTAAGAAAGAGAATATTCTGGGGATAAAGTAAACTTTAACAAAATTAAAATAATTAAAATCATACAAACATAAAAATCACACTGCAGAATTTATATAAAAAATCAATAACAGAAATATGTATACATTTAAAATCACCAAATATTTGCATTATGAGTTGAATTGTATCGTCTAAAAATTCATGTGTTGAAGCCTCAACCACCAATACTTCAAAATGTGACTATATTTGGAGATAGAGTCTTTATGGGGGGAATGAAGTTAAAATGAGGTCATTAGGGTGGGTCCTAATTCAATCTGATTGATTTCCTTATGAGAAGAGAAAATTAAGAGAGACAGAGACACCAGGCATGCATATGCAGAAAAGATCATGCAGGAGCACAGAAAGAAGCCAGTCATCCGCTAACAAAGGGGAGAAGCCACAGAAGAAACTAAACCTGCTGACACCTTTATCTTGACTTGTAACCTCCAGAGCTATAAGAAATAAACTTCTGTTTTTTAAGTCACCCAATCTGTTATGAAAGCCCTAGCAAACTAATAATATTTGTAAATTAGGCAACAAATTTCTAAATAGCCCATTGGTCCAAAAGAATATATTAAGGGAAATTAGAAAACATATTAAATAAAAATGAAAGCACAGTATAAAAAAATAGTAGGATGAAGTTAAGGGAAATATACAGTTTATACAGAAACGATAAAATATGTCACATGAATAAGAGAAACTGCAATATTAAGAAGCCAGGAAAAAAAAAAAAAAAAAAAAAAAAGAAGCAAATTAAACCCAAAGCAAGGAGAAGGAAGGAAATAAAGACAAAAGTAGAAATTGGTATAATTAACAACAGAAAAACAATTTAAAAATTAGTGAAACCACAACCTGGTTCATTGTAAAGATCAGAAAACATGATACATTCTTAACCAGCCTGACAAAGGAAAAACTGAATGAAAATATATTACAGATATAACAAATAAAGGAGGAGGCATCACTATAGATCCTATGGGCATTTAATAGATAATCAAGGAATAGTACGAACAGTGCTAGGCCCATAAATCCAACATCTTAGATAAAATGCGTAAACTTCTTGAAAGATGGAAACTGCATTGTAACTATTTTTTTCATTATAACTATTTTAAAAAGTGAATTGAGTTAAAAACATTTTAACATAAAAAATTCCAGGTAACAGGGCTTTACCTAGAGAAGAGCTTCAAGTGGCTGATTGCAGGCACCTGGTACTTGCTTTCTCCACAGAGAAGAGCCAAAATAGCAAGTAAATAATCACATTTCAAATAGATCATCTCAGAGAGAAAATTGGAATCCAACAGAGAAGTGACAGACAACACCTAAGGCAGGGAAGGAGAGGAAAGTGAGGCACCCTGCTCTGCCAGGATCACCTGGGAGTTTGGAGACTCAATGAAGGAAAATGGTAAGCAAGAGTATCCCGGAAGCCTACATGACTACTGCAGATTTCTTCAACCCTAGCCACAGGAGAGCCCCTAGACCATCACAGCCCAAGACTAGCAAAGGAAGCTGCCTGGAGACTAAAAGACAGCATTGTTCCAGAAAGGCCCCACACACCCCTAATCCTAAGCAGCCACAGCAGGTGTCATATTGAGATCCCAGCCCCCACCATACTGCATCCTGCTTAGTGGCCCAGCAGCTCCTGCATCTTCATATCCATGCAGTCCCACTGACACTCCCCATGTCCAGTCACCACCAAAGGTAGCTGTTGCTGCCAGGGCTGAAGTACAAATCACTGGCAATTACTCCACTGCCTACAGTGAAGCAGTCATGCATTTTCACATGCCCCAAGGACAAACTCCCCTGCCTACAGACACAACTGCCGTGGGATGCCATCACCGGGCCAAAAGGTGAGTGAATTGCATGCTACCCAGCCACTTACGTATGACTGTTGCTGCTAAAAGCAGCCCGACCCTCCTCAGTGGCAGGGCTGAAATACAGCTGTTGCTGCCTCTACCAGAACATTCCACTGGAGGCCTGGGAGATCATCCTCTCCCTGCCCGCCACAGCCAGCACCTGTATCTACCATCAGGAGGCCAGAGGAAAGGTCTACCCAGCCCAGCATTGACCCCAGTCAGAGCCCAAGCATGGCATCTGGGGGCTTGGGAACTGCCCAGTTGAGTCCACCATAAATTTACCTTGGCACTGCTCCTGGGGGACTGAATTTGGGCCTTCCCAACTTGCCACTACCACCACCTCTGGTACACACCCTCATGTGTCACTGGTGGGCCAGGATACTGGCCTACTCAACCTATTACAGCTACCGCAAACACCAGCATGGACCACTTGAGAGCCAGAGGCTTTTCCTGCCATTGCTGCTGCCATTGCTCATGCTATGCTTGCTTCCCATTGGCCTGAAAATGTGCCCACCCAGCAGGTACACCACTGTTAGTATTGGCACCTGAGCAAGCTGCCTGGAAGACCAAGAATAAGCCCACCTAGAACCAATAACACTGGTGCCAGCACATGCCACCCTGGGGACAAGCATGCTTAGCCTACCACTGCTACCACTGGGACCCAAAGATACAGTCTATGTAGATGTAGTTCCTGTCTCCGTCAAAACTTTACCACAGCCTTCACTACAACAACACTCTACACCACCAAGAAAACCAAAGACAACACTGACACTGTTTAGAGCTGAAGAAATAATGCAGAGATTAAATTACTTCATGTACCCTGAATCAAAGCCAAAACACTCTTTCAAACCAATAGCATAGATATATCTTCAGGAAAAAAGTTATCCTCCACTATAACAAATAAAAAAAAAAAAAAATGGAAGAAGCAACTGTTACGCCAGATGCACAATATCAACATGACATAAGAAATGTAAAAAAACAAGACAATGTGATACCTCTAAAGGAGCACAATAATTCTCCAGCATCAGATTCTAATGAAAAAGAGATTTATAAGGTTCCAGGAAAGGAACTTAAAATAATGATATTAAAGAAGCTTCAAAAAAGAATATAAATAAATCAGAACAATTTAGGATATAAATGAGACATTTATCAAAGAGATAGAAACCCCCCCAAAAATTTTGTAACTAAAGAATTTATTAAATGAAATACAAAATACATTTAAAAGTTCCAACAATAGACTAGATCATGCAGGAAAAATAAATTCAGGAATTGAAGACAGGTCTTTTGAAATAATCCAGCCAAACAAACATAAAGAAAAAAGAATTTAAAAAATAAAGGGTCTACACAACATATGGAACATCATAAAATTACCAAATTTTCAAATTTTTTGGTGTTCCAGAGTGTAAAGACAAAAAAAAAAAAAAAGATTTAAAAGCTCCTACTTAACAAAATAAATAGCTAGAAACTTCCAAAGTCTAACAAAAGATTTAGGCATCCACATACAGGAAGCTTAGAGATTTCTAAGCAGATACATTCAGAAAGGTCTTCTACACGGCACATTATAGTCGAATGATCAAAAGTCAAAGACAAATACAGCATTCTATAAATAGCAAAATAAAAGTAACTAGTCACTTATGAGAGAACCCGCGTGATACCAAGAGTGGACTTCTCAGCAAAAGCCTTATAGTCTAGTAGAAAAATAGGATCATATATTCAAAGTGCTGAAAGAAACAAACTACCATAAAGAATAATATACCAAATAATGTAATCTTTTACAAATGAACAAGAAATGAAGTTTTTACCAGACAAGCAAAAGTGGAAAAAAATTATCACCAGTAGGCCAGCCCTACTAAAAGTCCTTAAGGGAGTCCTACACCTGGAAGCAAAAGGATGATAGCTACAATTATGAAAATACATCAATGTATAAAGTCCACTAGTAAAGCAAACACACAGATAAGGGAGAGAAAGGAATCAAATGTTACCAGTACTGGAAACCACTGAACCACAATGATAAATAATAAGGGAGAGAAAAAGGAACAGAAAATATACAAAACAACCAGAAGTCAATTAAAATAATGATATTAATTATTTTAATATCAGAAATCAATTCCTATTAAAATAATAGGAATAAGCTCTCACATATCAATGAGAATCTTAAAAGTTACAGATTAATCTTTCTACTTGAAAGATACAGAGCGGCTGAATGGATACGAAAACTTGACCTAATTATATGATGCCTACAAGAAGCTCACCTCACCTGTAAAGGCACATACAGACTGAAAGTAAAGGGATGTAAAAAGATACTCCATACAAACAAAAACCAAAAGCGAGTCGAAGTAGCTACACTTTTCTTAGATAAAACAAACTGTAAGTCAAAAACTACAAAAAGAGGCAAAGAAGGTCTTCATTTAATAATAAATGGATCAATTCAGCAAGAGGATGTAACCATTCTAAACATATGTGCTCCCAACACTGGAGCCCACCCAAATATATAAAGCTAACAATATTAAATGTTAAAGGAGAGATAGACTTCAGTACAATGATAGTTGCAGATGTCAACACTTCAGTCTCAGCATTAGACAGATCATCTAAAATTAACAAAGAAATATTGGATTTAAATTGGACATTGGACCAAGTGGACCTAAGAGATATTTACAGAATATTTCATTTAACAGCTACAGAATACACATTTTTCTCCCAAAGTGCTGGGATTACAGGTGTGAGCCACAGCGCCTGGCCTAGAATACACATTTTTCTAATTAGTACTTAAGAATTCTCCAGGATAGACCATAGGTTAGGAAAGGTATGTGGATTAGTGAGGGGAGTGTCTATGAAGAGTGGGTGGTAAAGAGTTAATGAGTACAAACATACATTACATAGAAAATAAATTGTAATGTTTGATAGCAGAGTAGAGTGAGTATAGTCAACAACAATAAATTGTGTATTTCAAAATAGCTATGAGAGAGGACTTGGAATGTTCCCAAATATAGAAATAATAAATAGTCAAGGTGATGGACAACCCAAATACTGTGACTTCATTATTACACAGTCTATAAATAATGTCACATGTACCCCATAAGTATGTACAAATATTATGCATCAGTAAAAAAGCAAAAAATACAGAGAGATGGCTTCCCCTTGCAAATGAGATAAGGCAAGAAGTAAAAAAGATATTCATAGTAAAAAAGATGAAACGTAACTGTCTGTATCTTCAAACATTATTTGCAATATAGAAATTCCTAAAAATCCATTAAAAAGCGACTAACACTAATGCAGAGTGTTTACTAAAGTTGCAGGACACAAGAGCAATATTTAGAAGATACAATTTTCCCCTCAACACAGTTAATTAAATATTTTTATAATTAATATATACTATTTTCCCCTCAGCACAGTTAATGAAGTATTTTTATAATTAATATTATGTAAAAAAAGAACTTTTGTTGTTCTTCAAAACATTTTATTCCTCTCCTAAGCCTCTTCCATAAGTAACTGTCACCATAGCTTAAAGTATCTCAGATTTAATCTATTGGCAAGTCCATGGTTCTGTCTTCAAAACTTTCTGTCATTTTCCCTCCATTTCCACTGTTAACCATTCTACTCGAAGTCACCGTTAACTCTTTTCTTGTATTACATATGATTCCTTCTAATTTATCTCTCTCCTATTTTCCTTCTTACTCCCCCCAAAAATCCTTTTCCACTTAGTAACCAAAATTCTTATTTTTAAATCTTAAACAAGATCATATTACTCCTCTGCTTAAATTTTTTCAAAAGCTTCAAAATGCTCTAAAAATAAAATCTAAGCTTATCTTGGCCTGTGTCATAAAGCAGCACTTATCAAAATGTGCTCTGCAGACCCATGGGGATCTTCGAGACACTTTCAGGGGATCTGCAATGTCAAAACTATTTTATTAATAATACTAAGATGTTATTTGCCTTTTTACTTGTTCTTATTTTCACTGACAGAGCAAAAGTAATGGTGTGTAAAACTCAGTGCCTGACAGTTTCCTAATTTGTAATGACTTTCCTGATAAGACAGGAGATACCATTAATGTTGCTTTTAAAATATCATATAAAGAAATGTGTCAACATTTGAGGGATCTGCAAAACTCAGTCAACCATCATTTTCCAAATAACCAGTGCATAATAGTATAGCATAATTCATAGGTAAAGACGCATTTAAAATTTTAGATAAACCAGTGGATTTTAATGAGACAGAATAAGAAAAGTTTATTAGGATACTTTCAGATTCCACACTACAACTAACCTTTAAGAAACTACAACTTGGTTTTGGTGTCATGCCAAAAAAGAATAGCCACAATTATCTAAAAGACTATTAAAATATTACTCTCTTTTCCAACTACTTATCTGTGTGATTTCTTTCACATATGGCAACCACACAATATATGACAATAGATTGAATGTAGAAATAGATGTGCAAATTCTATTTAAAACGATATTTAAAAGATTTGAAAATATATAAACAATGCTATTCTTCTCTGAAATGTTGTTTTGGCTTGGAAAACATAGATTTTTTCAATAAAAATGTTATTTATGTTAATATGTTATGGGCTTGCTATTGTTACTCCCCAAATAAATTAACAGAGATATTTTTAAAATTCAGTTTTAACATATAATACAATGAGTGTTTATAGATATGACTGACATACACAAAATATTTGGAGTATTTATTTTTTTGAAGAGTAAATGAGTTCTGAATTCAAGTAGTCTGAGGACTACTCTCATGGTGAAATTCGTCAGCATTACTGAGCACTGTGTATCATCTTTCATGATCTTGCTTCTATAGGCAAAATATATAAGGAATATATATTTAGTACATAAAATGCTTGAGTGGTCTTAGTGTACTGTTTCTGATTTTAATCCCTAAATTTAGGAAAGAAAAAATATTTAAATATAAGAAGTGTGTTTTTTTAAAATGAGAACCATGACACTTGCTGCTATGTAGAGATATAACAGTATTTTTTCCATAAATTTTATTAAAAATTGATTAAAGTAATTTGTCTTCTCCTAGAGGGATAAGATAATAAGGATTCAAACACACACACACTCACATGTTCATGCAAATCCATTCAGTTTGTCTCTTGTACTATTTTTTTTTATAATCTAGTTGAATCTGATTGTAATAAAAATGAGAGAAACACCTACAATTTTACGTAGTTGGAAGATAGATCATTAGATTTTTCATTCCTAGTCATAAGGGATCTGAGTCCATTCCAATACACTGATTAAAACTGAAAGGTCCATCCCAGCATGATTGTAGATTCCATTGAACTCTTCCCCTATATCCAGCTACTCACAAGACTGCATGATCTGCCTCCTAAATGTCTTTCCAACCTTTTCTCTCTCTGCCCTATCCATTATTTATTAGAATAAAGCTCTCTTTCTATCTCTTTCTTATAGAACCAAACTCTTCCTGTAAATTACACTGGTTCAACTGTTTCCTACTTCAGAAATTTTGACCTTCCTATTTATTCTGCATAGAATAGCTTCACTTAGCACTAGAGATTACTTTCCCCTTCTCATTCTTCATTCCTAAATTAAAATATTATTTCTGTAAAGGCATCATCCTTGACAAGTGTGTCTGTAAGGATGTCAACCTTCCCACCTGAATCCATCGGTCTCTATCTTGTTACTCTACTCTTTTCTAAATTTATACTACTTCATACCACTTTGAAAACTCCTGGTTTGTTTGTTCACTGGCTATTGTCTTGTTCCTACCCTACAATGTATATTCTCATGAAGGAGAAACTCTGTGGGTCCTTATTGCTACACATGTCTCATTAAATAGTCATAGAATAGATTAATCAGTAAATTAATGAGTCAAGATTGAATTTGTAAATAGAATATTTAAGTTATAAGAGCAAATCATCTATTAATTAAGTTTACCTTGTTGAAGTCACTTGAGCCTCCAGACTTTCCACTACAAACATGAAAAAGATTGCCATGATCATTAAATTAGATCATTGAACATTGTAAAGCATTTATTGAGGCAAACTATTATTATTGAAATTAGGTGAAATATAACTATATGTGTGAGTATGTGTCTGTGTGTATAAAATAGTATGTGTTTCTATTCTATTATCTGCAATTAATAGTATTGTATTATCTGGAATTCATGAAATGTGAGGAATTTGTAGAAGACTAATAATAAAAATTCATCATAAATTCAGAAGTCATGACTTTTCCACAAGAGCAAAAATAATAAATCGCTATAAAATAATTCATTAATATTAAACAATTTATTTTAAAAAGTAACTTTCCAGTAGCCATTGTTATGCTTTTCATTATTTTGCCTTATAAAAAGTAACCATTCTGCATTTTAATCTTCTTTTTGACACTAAAATAAACATTTTTTTAACCTACTCCAGAGCTCACAATCAATGAGACAATAATTACTGTATATTCATAGAAAAAGAGTCTTGAGCAATATTAAAATGTTCACTATCCACTATAATAGTGATAGAGAAAATGAAAATTTCTGATTAAGATATCAACTGAAAGAAAAAGACCTCAAAAAAAACTTTTATTGTTTACTTGGCTTTCTGTAATACAAAAAAAAAAAAAAAAAAAAAAAAAAAAAAAAAAAAACACAAAATAAATAATGTTGGCTTAATTTAACTGTTACCAGAAGAGTCCCAGGACTGAATTTCTTTCATAGTCAGGAAAACAATGTGAAATTCTTATTTCAGTGCTCAAATGAGAAAGGAGAAAGGCTCATAGGATTTCAAAAATTCAAAAGAAGTTTCACAGTCATTATTTGTGATGGATTCCTACCTGGGATTTAATGGTCTCCAAGAGATCTCAACTCATCTTTGAAATACCTTAGTAGAACAAATGACCAAAGAAAGGAGACTTACCCACAGTAAGCCAAATAAAATGTTGATTCTTTCCATTTAGCTAGACTGTAGTAACTAATAGTTACATTTCAGATCAAAAGGTCTCATTTAATACTATGCAGTATTTTGTTATATTTAAAAGAAAAGTAAATAATGTATTTTCTAAAATTCCTCTTGGAGGTACCATTTCTGAGACTATTGATAGGCCAGGTCAATATGTGAAGTGGATTGAACAAGCTCCTATTCCATCTCTGAGTTCCAAAAATTCATTTAATATTGCATCCTCAAATAGAGGACATATCAAGTATTAAACTGGAAAGAATAGATACTACACTTGATCTTAGCCAAAAGGCTGAGGAACAATCATATATCATCTCCTAATAAATGTATTACTTCTTCATAGATAGTAAATAAAGGATGTTTCAAAATACTGAGTTAATACATTAGGCATCATAATAAATACTTCTAAGAAATCAATTGAAAACAAATGATCTAATCCAATTCTCTCTTTCTGCAAATAAATTATGAAAAGCCTAGTGTGCAAATAACTAGTCCAAGGTTACTCATTTTCTTATGACCAAGTGTGTAACTACAAATAGTGTAATGCTAATCTGGTGTATAGTTATGTTCATCAAAGAGAAGCATTTCCCATATTGCTATCCTTGACTTGAGAAAGATATAGTTCAAATCCTGCTTCTTCCTAGCCACAAGTAGTCATCCACCTTTAAGTGGATGACTTTTTTGCATTTTATGGAAGAAGACTATATTTTTCAGAATAAAAACAAGGTATGTAAGTTGACAAAAATACGGGCAAATCAATGATATTCATGGGGTTAATATGTGAAATTCGGATGAATTTTTCAAAATGTTCAAATATTCTCTATAGAAAGAGCTATAGTATTTAATTATTAAATCCAAATTTTATTCATACTTTTATTTTAAAATCATCATTGTCTTTACATCGGTGAATTACTCTTAAATATTTTAATCAGGCACTTCAAATTACTCTAAATAGCTTCCATTTATTAGAAAAATTGGTAGCTTTTTGAAGGTCATAATAAACATTTTCAAAAATAGTTTATAAATTAGAAAGGTGTAACTTGAAAGTCATATATATTTGAATTTGAATCTAAATTATACCACTAATTAATACTAAACTCTTGTTCAAATTACTTGGCTTTATTTTTCTCATTTGTTAAGATGGGTACACTAGCACCTGGCTACTAGGGGTACTGAAAAGATTTCTTATAACTCTTTAATATTTTCTTCACCATTGGTGAGCACTTTGTGCACATAAAACCTTTCTCAGCTATTTGGCCTTGAAAAATATTTGTTGAGCAAATAAAATAAATAAATACATGAAAATAAATATGCAAGAAAATAATAGCACATGTAAATTGAGTACCTAAAATATAATGGGACCTCAATTAGTGGCAAACATAGTTGCCATTGCAATTTATAATATAAAAAATAGATATTATTAACCACTAGGACCACTCTTCAATATGATTTATCTAGATTCTCAATAGAAAAATTGAACAACTCAATAGAAAACATTTAATAGAGTTTTTCCCCATCAAATATCTGATTGGGATACTAGCAGTTTTAAATGTAATAAAACATGTTCCATGTCTCTATCATTTCTAAGGCACATATTTACTGGTGTGCTAGTTCAGGATCTTTAAAATGAAAAAGCACTGATTTGTAGTTTTTGTCTTATTCTGTGATATAAATAGCCTTTATTACATCCTAGTATCTCAGCTTCTCAATACCACATGTGGAACAAATTTTATATATATTTTTTAATAAATGAAAGCGATTAGGAGGATGTGCTTAGTTCTATTTAGCAGGATGAAATTAGTTTCAAAATACAAATTCTAAATTCTTTTTATTTGCTAAGTGATAGAGGCAACCTGCTCACCCTCTCTGCTTTCTTAGTATCCTTAGATATAAAATCAGGTAGTTATATTGACCTACACACACATACGCAAATGCTAATTTGTGACAATGGAACAAACAGGTTATTTCAACTGGTTAAAGGTAATATTATATATTACCAATCCATAATATTATGATTTTTTACAGTAATACTTATTGAGACCCTGGTATGCACGAGTTACTTAGGTTCAAAGATGAAGATAATCAAATCTTATCACATAAGCCATTACTTTCTGATTTCTATTGATGTTCCAAGCTCTTTTTCTGTGCTTTTGCATCATATAATTTTTAGCCCTTTTATAATTCTGCATTCTCTACTTTAAACGTGGTCTAGTTATTCTCTGTAGGTCTTAATACGTACTGTCTCGAAATAAATGTAATGCTCTAGATAAAATTTCACTAGAGTAGCCTAAACGGGACCAGATAACTACCTGCTTTGTTCTTGGTGAATGATGTTCAAAATTCTAGTTCTGAAGAGATGTCAGCAAGATAGGAGACTAGCAAGCTACAGGACCTCCTTCTGCCACAGGGATGCAGAGTTAGCAATAATATACAGACCAAAATATCTCTGTGAGAACTCTAGAGAGCAGTTGAGAATCACCCAGGTCATTGTAAAATAAAGAAGGAATTCAAGTAAAAGGGTAAAATACATATATACATATGTGTATATATATATGTGTGTGTGTGTGTATGTGTGTGTGTATATATATATTATATATATATATATATATTAGCCTTTGGCACATGTATTTATGACCCCCCCTTTATGAAGATAGAGTGGAGCAATGGCAAGAAAACCCTCATATTTAGGCTTCTCTCTTGGAATGGAAACAAAAGAGTGGCCCAGTTCCAACATTCCAGACCATCTGGGAACTGCCAAAACAACTGACTTCTATCTTAACTAACTTGGAGTGTTCATGGGTCCAGCATCAGATTCTGAAAGCCACTAAAAACAGAGGTAAGAATAAAGAACATTAGACCTATAGCTCCAAAGGCACAGGCTAGGGGAAGCAAGATAATAAAAAGGGTTTGAGAAGTCCTAGAAGCTTGCTCTGCTGATTGCTAAAATTCTTCCTCTTTAGGAAATGTGATGGTTAATACTGAGTGCCAATTTGATTGGATTGAAAGATACAAAGTATTGATCCTGGATGTGTCAGTGAGGATGTTGCCAAAGGAGATTAACATTTGAGTTAATGGGCTGGGAAAGGCAGAACCATCCTTAATCTGGGTGGGCACAATCTAATCAGCTGCTAGAGTGGCTAGAATATAAGCAGGCAACAAAATGTGCAAAGAGAAACTGACCTAGCCTCCCACCCTACATCTTTCTCCTGTGCTGGATGCCTCCTGCCCTCGAACATTGGACTCCAAATTCTTCAGTTTTGGAACTCGGACTGGCTCTACTTGTTCCTCAGCCTGTAGGTGGTCTATTGTGGGACCTTGTGATCATGTGAGTTAATACTTAATAAATTCCTATATGTATGTGATGTGTGTGTGTGTGTATGTGTATATATTTTTATATATAATATATATTATATATATATATATTCCATTAGTTCTGTCTCTCTAGAGAACCCTCACTGATACAAGAAACTGATATATAAATAATGGAAGATATTTATTTTTCCAAATTCCAAAATCCTAGCAAAAGATTACAAAGCATAAAAGAAATAGAAAAATGTGACCCAATCAGAGGAAAAAAATAAAATGCCATAAATGAACCATAAAGAAAGGTAGATCTATGAGCTGCTTGACAAATAATTTAAAATAATTGTTCAAAGAGATGTTCAATGAGCTAAAAGAGAACACAGACAGGCAACTGTATAAAATCAGAAAAATGATGCATGAACAAAATAAGAATATCAACAAAGAGAGAAATTGTGAGATAGAACCAAACAAACTCTGGAGCTGAAGAAAATACAGTAAGTGAACTAAAAAATTCATAGAGAGGGTTAACAGCAGACTTGTTCAGGCAGAAGAAAAACATAGCAAAACTGCAAACTGTTCATTTGAAATCATTATGTCAGAGGAACAAAGAAAAAAAATGAAGAAAAGACAAGAGACTTAAGAGACATTATCAATTAGAATAACATATGCATTGTGAGAATCCCAGAAGGAGAAGAGAAAGAGGAAAGAAGGGGTTATATGAAGAAATAATGATAAACAAATTCCATCACATAGGAAGTTTTCATGAAATTATCAGTGTATTTTGCAGCAGAAACTTTGAATGCTAGAATGAAATAGAAAGACATATACAAAGTGCTAAAAGAAAAAAATATACTATCAACCAAGAATATTGTATTTGGCAAAACTATTCTTCAAAAATGGAGAAATTAAGACTTCGGAATAAACAAAAGCAAAGGCAGTTTGTTATCCCTAGACCTGTTCTGCAGGAATATTAAAGGGATTTTTTTCCAAATAAAAGGAAAGTACAGTAGACATCAACACAAAGCCCTACAAAAGTATAAGATTATTTGATAAAGGTGAATACAAAGACACTTATGAGATGTATTATTACAATTTTGAAACATAGAATTAAAATGATCACAAATATTTTTTAAAATTATAAATCTATGTTAATGGGCATATAATACATAAAGATGCAATTTGTAAAATTCATAACAAAGTAGGGGGTGAGGCTATACGGGAATAGAGTTTTTGTATGCAATTGAAGCTAAGTTGTTATCAGTTTAAAATAGGATACAATAGCTTTAAGATATTTTATATAATTATGATAGTCACAAATAATATATTTATAAAATATACTAGAAAGGAAATTAGAAAGGAATCAAAGCATGTCACTACAAAATATCATTTAAAAGTAAAGGAAGGCAGCAAGGGAGGAAAGGAGAGACAGAAAAACTGTAAGACATAAACAATGAACAAACAGGCAATAGTAAGTTCTTCCCTATTTGTAATGACTTTAAATGTAACTAGATTACATTTCTTGATCAAAAGACAGAGATTTGCTGAAAGGATTAAAAAGCAGGATCCAACTATATATTGTCTGCAAGACACTCTAAGGACAATGGAGGGTGAAAATAAAAGTATAAAACAAAATCCCATGCAAATGACAATTAAAACAGAGTGGGGGATGCTATCTTAATATTTAAAAACAGACTTTAAGTAAAAACTGTCACAAGAAACAATTATAATATTATATAATGTCAAAGGGGTCAATTCTCTAAAAAGACACAGCATTTGTAAACATTTATGCACAAAACCTTAGAACTCCTAAATATATAAAGCATACTTTGATAGAATTCGACAGAGAAATAGAAAACAGCAGAATAATGGTAGGAGACTTCAAAACCTTACATTAAATAATCAAATAAAAATTAGACAGAAGATCAATAATGAAATAGAGGACTTGAATAATACTATAGACAATTGAACCTAACAGATATATAAAGACCACTCCCCAACAACAGAATATACTTTCTTCTCAAATGCACATGAAGCATTCTATAGGATAAACCTCACAGTAGGACACAAAACAACTCTTACCAATTGTAGAAGATTGAAATTATGTGAAGTATCTTATCTGATCACAGTGACATGAAACTAAACATCAAAGCACAAGAAAACAGGATCACTGAGGAAAACAGCAAGAAGAAAACAGAAAAATTCACAAGTATGTAAAAATTAATCAACACCCTCTTAAACATCAATGAGTCAAAGAAATTACAAAGGAAATTAGAAAATACCTTGAGAAAATTGAAAATTAAAATAAAAGCACAACATACTAAAACTTATGAGATATAGGAAGCTTATAGCTCTAATTACTGTGGGAAACTGAGGACTGGAGAGACCAATATGGAGAACAGGAGGATTGTTTATTTTAGGTACTCACCAGCTCAGTGGATTCACATCCAAAAAGCTGAGCATTGAACAAAGAATGAGTGGGGTTTTATAAGCAAACTTACAGAAGCAAAAAAGCAGTTAATCATACAGTGACAAGTCATGTAATCGATAGCATAACTGTGGACTTGGCATAACTTGTGGCCTTGCATAGCTAGTGACCTTGTAGCTGCCTCAAAAGAAAAACAAGAACTGCCTTAATACAGATATTTGTAAAACATAGTTATGTTTAAGAAGCCAGGGAAAGGAGTAACAGTAAAAGAATCTGTCTTTCTCTTTTTTCCCTTCAACCTTGCTCTGGAATGGGGTGGTGTCTGGAGCCCATTCTTTTGGCCTTGGCTTTCCAGACAGCGGAGAGTATTATCTTGTAACTGTCCTTGAAGTGAGCTTGCTAGGCAGAGGAAAACTTGTTCTTTTATTTTTAACCCTTGCCTTGCCTGTTACTTTTCTTGGAGTGCATGAATGCATATTTATTTTTAAATTTCTGCCTCATAATTACATACATGAAAAATAAGAAAAACCTCAAATCAAAGAACTAGTTTTAGGAATCCAGAAACTAGGAAAAGAACAACAAACTAAACCTAAAATCCAGCGGAAGAAATAAAAAACAGATTACAGCAAAGATAAACAGAATAGACAATAAAAATAATAAAAAACTAATCATTTTTTTAAAGATAGGCAAAACTGAAAAGTACTTAGATTAAGGAAAAAGAGTGAAGACTCAAATACAATCAGAAATAAAAGGGTGGGTATTACTACAGATATCACAAAAATTAAAAAGAATTATAACAGAATGCAGTGAAAAATTATATGCCAACAAACTGGATAACCTAGAACAAATGGACAAATTCCTAGAAATACACACTTGTCAAAACTAAATTATGAAGAAATAGGAAGTCTGAATAGACCAATAATACATAAGGAGATTGGAACAGTAATCAGAAACCTCCGAATAAAAAAAAAAATCAGAATGAGATATTTTCACTGAAGAAATTTTACTAAACTATTAAAGAAGAATTAACCCTAATCCTCTGAAAACTCTTCCAATTAAATTGAACAATAAAGAATACTTGCAAGCTCATTCTATGAGATCAGCATTACCTTAATGCCAAAGCCATACAAAGACACAACAACAAAAAAAGAAAACTAAAGATCAATATATTCGATAAATATTGATGCAAAAATTCTCAACAAGACACTAGCAAATCAAATTCAACAGCACATTAAAAAGATTATACACCGGCTGGGCACGGTGGTTCATGTCTGTAATCCCAGCACTTTGGGAGGCCAAGGCGGGTGGATCACGAGGTCAGGAGATTGAGACCATCCTGGCCAACATGGTGAAACCCTGTCTCTACTAAAATACAAAAAATTAGCCTGGTGTAGTGGTATGTCCTGTAGTCCCAGCTACTCAGGAGACTGACACAGGGGAATTGCTTGAACCCTGGAGGCAGAGTTTGCAGTGAGCCAAGATGCCACCACTGCACTCTAGCCTGGCAACAGAGCAAGACTCCGTCTCAAAAAAAAACAAACAAACAAAAAAAAAAAAAAAAAAAAAGATTATACACCACAGCCAAAGGGGATTTATACCTTGAATTCAAGGATGTTGTCCATAATATAAAAAAATAAATCAAGGTAATATACCACATTAATAAAATGAAAGTGAAAACCTACATGATCATTTCAATTAATGCAGAAAGAGCATATAACAATTAAAAACCCTTTCATTATAAAAACACTTACTTTATAGAAATAGAAGAAAATTACTTTAACCCAATGAAGGCCGTTTATAAAAAGCACACAGCTACTATCATGTTCAATGGTGGAAGACTGAGAGCTTTTTCTCTAAGATCAGAAATGAGACAAAGATGCCTACTCTCAGCACTTCTGTTCAATAGTATTGGAAGTCCTAGCCAGAGCAATAAGAAAGGAAAAATATATAGTCATTCAAATTGCAAAGGAAGAAGTAAAATTTTCTCTGTTTATAGATGGTATGATCTTATATATAGGAAATTATAAAGGTTACACACATACACTCATATACACAAAGTTGCTAGAACTAATACATGAATTTAGCAATACTGCAGAAAACAAATTGGCAGTCAAAAATTAGTTGTATTTCCATATCAAACAATAAAAAATACAGAAATAAAATTTTAAAAATTCTATCCATAATAGCATTAAAAATAATAAAGCACGAATTAACTAAAGTAAAATATTGATACAATGAAAACCACACAAATTGCTATAAAAACTTTAGTAAGACACAAACAAATCGAAACCCTCCCATTTTCATGGAGTGGAAGACTTAATTTTGTTTAGGTGGCAATAGCACCCAAAGTAATCTACAGATTCAATACAATTTCTACTATTTTCTCAATGGCCTTTTCCTTTCAGGAATAGAAAAAATATTATCCTAAAATTTATATCTAATCTCAAGAGACACAGAATAGCCAAAAACATTTTTAAAAAATAACAAAGAAGGCTCATATTTCCTGATTTCAGACATATTACAAAGGTACTATGATAGTTCATTCTATATGTCAATTTGACTGGGTCATTGTGTGCTCAGGTTATTTGGTCAAACATTATTCTTGTTATGTCTGTGAGGGTGTTTCTGGATAAGATTAACATTTCAATCAGTACACTGATGAAAGCAGATTGCCCTCCCTAATGTGGATGGGCCTCTTCCAATCAATTGCAGACTTGAATAGAACAAAAATGCTGAGAGGAAATTCCTCCTGCTCGACTTTGGAGCTGAGACATTGGTCTTTTGTGATCTTGGAATTCAGACTGAAATATCTGCGCTTCTTGGGTCTCCAACCTGCCAGGTTTAAGAATGGAACTTATACCATTGGCCTTCCCGATTCTCAGACTTTTATCCACAGGCTGGAACTATGCAAGACTTCTCAGCCTTCATAATCACTCGAGACAATTTCTTACAATAATTATATACACTTATATTGCTTATTGGTTCTGTTTCTCTTGAGAACTCTGACTAATATGGATTTAGTAAACAAAATAGTGTTGTACTTACGTCAAGACAGACATATAGACCGATGGAATAGAATAGAGAGTCCAAAAATGAACCCAAGCATGTATACTCAAATGATCATTAACAAGAGTGCCACGACCACTGTATGGGAAAAAAACTGTCTCTTCAAAACTTGTGTAGCAAAAACAGGATACCCATATGCAAAAATATAAAGTTGAAATCTTATACCATACATATATGGAAATTAATTCAAACTTTATTAAAGATCTGAAACTATAAAACTTCCAGAAGAAAACATAGGGGAAAAACTTAATGACACTCAACATGGCAATGATTTCTTAAATATGACACCCAAAAGCATAGGGAATGAAAGCAAAAATACATGAGATTATCTCAAATTTTAAAACAGTCAAATGATACAATTAATAAAGGGAAAATGCAACCTATGGATGATAGAAATATCTGCAAATCGTATATCTGATAAAGAACTCCTACAAGTTAACAAAATTAAAATAAACCAATTTAAAAATGATCAAATGGCTTGAACAGACAATTCTCCAAAGATTGTATACAAATTGTCAACAAGCATTTGAAATGATGCTCAACATCACTAATCATCAGAGAAATGCAAGGCAAAACCACAGTAAAATACTGACACCCTTTAGAATACCTACTATCAAAAAAACAGAAAATAAAAAGTGTTGACAAGGATATGAAGAAATTAGAATCCTTGTACACTGCTTGTGGGATTGTAAAATGGTACAACTGTCAGAGGCGTTGGAACCTGAGTGACTTTATCTTGAATAGGGGCTGGGTAAAATAAGGCTTAGACATACAGAGCTGCGTTCCCAGGAGGTCAGGCATTCTTAGAGGATGAGATAAGAGATAGGAGACCTTGCTGACCGTAGGACCATAAAGATCATAAAATAGGTTGCAGCAAGGAAACTGGCCAAAACCCACCAAAACCAAGATGGTGACAAAAGTGACCTCTGGTTGTCCTCACTGCTCTTTACATGCTAATTATAATGCATTAGCATGTTAGTAATAGGCACTCCCACGAGAGCTAAGACAGCTTACAAATGTCATAGCAATATCAGGAAGTTACCCTATATGGTCTAAAAAGGGGACAAACTCTCGACTCTAGGAATTTCCCACCCCTTTCCCCAAAAACTCATTAATAATCCACTTCTTGTTCAACATATGATCAAGAAATAAATGTAAGTATACTCAGGAGAGCAGCCAGTGCCGTTGCTCCCACTATGGAGTAGCCAATCATTCTTTCTTTGCTTTACTTCTCTAATAAACTTGCTTTCACTTTACTCTATGAACTTGCCCCCCATTTTTTTCTTGTGTGAGGTCTGAGAACCCTTTCTTGGAGTCTGGATCAGGATCCCTTTCTGGTAACACAACTGTTATGAAAAGCAGTATGGAGCTTCCTCAAAAAATTAAAAATGAAAGTACCATATTATCCAACAGTTCCACTTCTGGGTTATAACCAGGAGAATTGATAGCAGGATCTCAAAGAGATATTTGCACTTCCATGTTCATAGTCACACTATTCACAGTAGCAAAGAGGTAGAAGTGACCCAAATGCCCATCAATAGAGGAATGTACAAACAGAATGTCGTATACACATACAATGGAATATTACTAAGTTTTAAAACGTAGGAAATCCTGTCATATGCTGCATCATTGATGAAAATTAGGGACATTACGCTAAATGAAATAGGCCAGTTGCAAGAAGACAAATAAATGATACTATACGTGAGATATATTTAATATAGCATAGAAACAGAAAGTAGAATAGTTGTTACCAGAGACTGGAAAGGAAGGAAAAAGGGAAGTTGTTGTTCAACAGGTATAAAGTTTCAAATTTGCAAGATGAAAAAGTTCTAGAGGTCTGTTTTACAATAATGTGAATATACTTAACACTATTTAATTGTGTGTATAAAATGGTTCAGAGGGCAAATTTTATGTGTTTTTTTTTTTTACCATGATAGATACAAAAATTAGATAGATAGATTAGATAGAGAGATAGATAGATAGATAGATAGATAGATAGATAGATAGATAGATAGATAGATAGATAGATGATAGATAGAGATAGAGATGATAGATAGATAGGTAGATAGTAGATAGATAAAATATATGCAAATTTCTAGCTCACCAAAGCCTGAAATTCCATATTTCAAAAGAAGCTCAGATATGCTACAGTTTTTTCTAAGCATATTCTGAATTTGGGCTTTGGGATTTTTGCAATTTTATTTTGGCTCTCTACAAAGTTACAGAGATGTACAAAGATCTTCTAATTCCATTTGGATGTTTTTGGTTACAGTGCTGCCCTGGTTCTTATTTCTGACTCTCTCAAGAGTGTTTCAAACTAAAGTGTTGTCGCCTATGATTCTAATTCTCTGCTTAATCTCTGGACTTGAACTGTAGTGACCACTTTGCAACTTTTTCATTGATGTACCAGCTGTGACATCTGAAGGTTTCCAGATTTAAAATTCTTTCCTAGACCATAAAGAGATCCTTTGTTTTTCTCAGTTGCAGCTGTCTACTTCATAAGTAGTTATCTTTCAAACTTGTAAATGTCACATGTTCTTGGTCTACTGCTAATTCACTTCCATATTTGTAAATACATAAAATCTTTGCTGCTTGGACTAGTGACATACGGTTAAAAACACCTAATACTGCAACACCTGACATTTCTTCATGTTATTAAAACAAAAGCCAAAAAACAATTTTAAAAAAGAGGATAGATCTATTTCTTTCTAAGATGATGTTACTTTAGTAATTAATATTCATTAGGTAATATACTAAACAAGTGGTGAGCCTGCTTATTGCTATTATCATACAGTTCACACATTTCTATCTTGTACAAAAGATTAAAAATGCCTCGCTAATTCAAATATGCTATGTCTATATCAGTCCTCTGGAATACCAACTTAGTCATTATGTCAAAAATAGGGAATAAAGACAGCCTACCATACCTTATTCTTAGTGAACACGTGCTCACTGCTGCTAATTATGACCTTTCCTAGTACTCAAAAATCATCCATCCATTTCCTTCAGATATTTTACTGAGCATAAATGTCAAGATCCCTGCTCTATAGTTTTAAGACTCTGCCTAACCTTTTCGTAAACTTGGGACATTTTCCTTTCTTTACTCTCCTGGCAGCTCCCCAATTATCAATAGCTCCTCAAAGATTACTGACATTGATCTTATCTTCAAAATTACTCAGCACCCTAAATTAGATACTTCCTAAGCCAGAAAAGTAAGTCATTTGGAGAATTTGTTATACTTTTCTCTGTTCATATTTCTTCAACTATTTGGAATTTTAGTTTCTCTTCATCATTTTGGTTTCATCCTTCCAATATGAGGATTATTACATTTGAAAGAAAAAATGAAAACAAAATTGAGGTTAAAAAGATCTTTTCCTCTTTACCTATTTATTATCATAGTATTTGACCTGGGGAGAGAACTTTCACAATCTGTTTCACAACATAAGTACAAACTTTGTTTTATTAGAGGTTTTGAAAATATTAGTGCACTTTGAGATTTAGCGTTCCTATTGCTGTTCTGAAATACACCTGCTAATGTCTTGCCATATTCTTTGATTCTCGTTCTTTGCTTTTTTCTCATATATTTTTATTTTTAATCTGTGCTTACCAGAAAACCTTATAGAAAGCACTTTGATCTTCCTAGATAACTCTCCCTATTTTCTTTTACCAAGGTCATTCAGAATTCCATGGTCAAAACACCTTTTGAAAGTTTCCTATAAAACATTTCCCCATGTAGACTTAAAGCATGGTTTCTGTGAATATATTGAATTATTCTTGCCAAAGTCTGATATTAATGACATGAATATTAACATTTTACTACTTCATTTATTCACTTAAAATAGGTGTTGAGAATAGCACTTCAAACAGCACTCATAACCACATATGATATAATTAATTTATCCATAAGTGACATCTCTGTCATTTCACAAAACAGATTCTCTATATTGGTTAATTTAAATCTATATTAGCAGTTCTCATTGTTTCTTTTTTTTAATATTCTGAGCTATAAGGTGGCTTGCAAAGGGGGAAAAAATCACTATTTTCTCTCAGTACCTGAAAGAGTCCCAAGTTTACAAAAATGTTAGAACATATAGTCACTGTTTCTCTGCACTCTAACACAGAACACTTCAGGCACCAGAAGTTTGGGCTTTTTTGATACTGACCAATTCTCTGACACTAGATGGGTGTCCTACAATTCAATTCGATCCTGACACTACCTACCTGGAGTTACTGTCAGATCTCAGAAGTTAAGGGCTTAGTCTCATAAGTCTTCCCCTGCTGAAGATACTTATCACAATTTTGACTGGCTATGAATTCAGGGTTCCCATGATCCTCTCCTTATTTTCCATAATTTGCTAGAATAGTTCATGGAATTCAGGGAAACATTTCTTATGTTTACTGGTTTATAATGAAGTATACAACTCAGGAACAACCGAATAAAAGAGATGCATAGGGCAAGGTATGAAGGAAGTGGGATATAGAATTTCTATGCTCTCTCGGGGCAAGACACCCTCCCAGCACCCTGATGTATTTACCAACCTGGAAGCTCATCAAATCTCATTGCTCAGGAGATTTTATAGAGCTTAATCTTCAGCCCCACCCTGCTTTCCTGGAGGTTGTTGGGTGGGGCTTAAAGTTCCAATCTTCTAATCACTTGGTCTTTTTAGGGGACTGAACCCAGCCTGAGGCTACCTAGAACTTCACCACAAGTCACCTCATTAGCATAAACTCAGGTGTGGTCAAAACAGGCTCATTATAAATAACAAAAGATACTTCTATCACTCAGGAAATTCCAAGGATTTTGGTGCCAGGAAGCCTGAAAAAAGACCAAATATATTTCTTATTATACCACAGTACTTTACTGATATTTGAATGTCCCCATGGTATCGTTGACTCTTTGCAGCTCAGTTTTATGATCTATATCTGGCCAAGTATTTATAGTAAAAGCTCCCACATGTCCATCTGCTGGCAGTTTTATAATTGTCTAAGACCTAAAGCTGGTTAAATCTATCAATTCTAGAACCTAATTTCAAACATTTAAATGCAGGAGATTGAGGCCAGGGCTATGAATGACATTTTAAATAACTACCCAGATGAGTGTGAAAATAAACCACGTTTGGGAAATATTCATTTAGATCGTACTTATATAAAAATGCAGCTTTTATTCTGCCTAAATTATTTGCATCCGTATATTCTCCTCCAGGCTGTCACTATTAAATTTTGGAATTTCACATGATCTGATATTACCATCCCATTCCTATCAGTTGTCTCTCAGTATCCATAGGGGATTGGTTTCAGGACACTTCTCAAATATCAAAATCCTTAAATGCTCAAGTCATTGATACAAAATGGCATAATATTTGCATATAACCTACACACGTCCTTTCATATACTATAATCTCTAGATTACTTATAATACCTAATACAATGCAAATGCTATGCAAATAATTGTTATACTATATTGGTTTTCAAAATTTAAATCATTTTTTATAGTTCTTTGGTTTTTTTTTTTTTTCCTTGAAAATTTTTGATTCACGGTTGATTGATCCTCCATATGTGGGACCTGCGGATATGGAGGACTCACTGTATTAACAAATCTCCTGAGAATTATATTATTATATTATATTATTCACCCATCTGTTTTGTTGTTGTTTTGTTTGATAGGCAGTTAGATAGTTGGGAAAGGATAAATACAGTCCATTAATTTGGAAGATGAAAGGGGCCAGAAAGAGAGTGAAATACTCAAGCAATTACAATTTCTAACTATTTTGTTAAAAGACTAACATCAGTATTCATAAATGTGAATAGGAAATATCTCAAAGATGAAAAAATTACTAATTAGTATAACTCTCTTTTCTTTCTCTAATAAGTCTGCTTGTGTAGCCGTTGATATATACATAAAGCATAGCCCAGCATTAAGTAGACAATAATTTGTCTTGAGCCATCCAGATGTAAGAAAATGAATTAATCCCATTTACTAGTAGATATTTCCTTTACATATTTACCTTTCTCTTGCAAAGTGTTGATTTCTGCCCCTAAATTTTGTTTTCTGCTCAAATTTCCTATTTTTGAAGTGTTTTCTTAAATCTTTCAAGCTGTATTATTTTTACTCTGATAAAAAGTAAAATTTTGTAATACTTGGCAAAGTTGAGATTGAGTGAGGAGTTTTCATCATTGCGTAGATAGCCCATAGCCCAGAGAAGCAATATAACTTCAACCCTATATATGAGTGTGTTTATACTTAAAATTCATTCAGAAAATTTCATTCAGCATTTTCTATCTCCTGTCTACATAGTGCATATGATCTTTGGGAATTCCAACAAATGAACAAGAAGTTACTACATAGAATAATAAGTTCTATGGTGAGAAAAGGCAAGATACCTAAGCACTGAAGAATGGACCTCTAAACTGTACTAAGGGATCAAACTTCCAGCAATTCTCATCCTGAGATCAGTCACAAATTTCCCAAGGATTCCCTTTACGTAAAAAAACAGTGATTTTTTCCTCTCTTTTCTTCCCCATAAAGCTAAGGTGTAATTTTTACGGGAGATAGTCTCTTATTTGTTTGTGTCTTCTCTCCCACTTTTTCCTGTGTGCTTTCGCATGTACTCATTTCATAACCCTAACCTTGATGCCTTCCACCTTTTTTACCCCTTTAAGTTAATTTTTATAATACCATAATTAATATTGAATAAATATAGAACTGAGCATCTCACAACAAAACATATTTAATTTTATTTATATCTCACGTGAACTTCACAATAATCTTGTGAGATTTTTGTATACTTATTGCAGAGATGGAAAAACTGAGAGAAAGAATTTAGCTGGTCTGGGGTTGCCCAGTCAGTAAACGTCAGAAGGAAAATAGCCTGAGAATGCTTTTATCCACTCTATTATGCTATACTCATATCTCACATGGAAAGTAAAAAATGGAAAAGGTACTGTAATTGTGAAGTGACTTGACACAAAACTAACCAAAATTAAAGACTGTGCATATGTTGAACATAGAGAAGATAAGATTGAGTAGCAAAGTGATGATCAACATCAAATATGTGAAAAAAAAAAAAGCATATGGAACCTGTGGAATATGAAATAGTGGTTCCTAATGAAAGTTTAGTTCAAATTGTAAGTTGAAATGTAGAAGAAAATTTTAAATGACATTTAATCTGTCCTGAGGGAAGTAAATAGCAAATCTATAGAATTTTCAGGTATTTGTGTGATTAAGCATGAATATGGATATGTAAAATAGACATGTTATTTGTGGTGTTAAGAAACAACACCATTCACAAGAGAAAGAAACCCATATAGATAGATGCCTTTTCCACAGTACACCAATGTCAAGTAATAATAGCACAATTCAGGGACAACTTTCCTGTCTCACTTCTTCCTGCCTAGATTTACCTTCAAAACTAGAAGCCATTATTAGAAACACATAAACAAAATTTCCATTTTTTTATTGATATGGAACAATAATTTTATCAGTTTTAGAAAATCTTTTGAAATAATGCAGATTTGTTAGCTTTGAGGATTATCAAAATTGGTGCTAACTTTACACCAGGGACCTTCATTTTAAGGAATAGTCATTTAAGTCTCTCTGTTTGATTATTAGAATTATATTTCTGACAATCTCACAGACTAAATCAAGATATTTATTCATGCTGTTATATCCGCTAAAGTAATGATATTAATTCCCTCCCTGTGTCTGTGTGTTCTCATTGTTCAACTCCCACTTATGAGTGAGAACATGCAGTGGTCGGTTTTCTGTTCCTGTGTTAGTTGGCTCAGAATGATGGTTTCCAGCTTCATCTATGTTCCTGCAAAAGACATGAACTCATCCTTTGTTATGGCTGTATAGTATTCTATGGGTTATATGTGCCACATTTTCTTTATCCAGTCTATCATCAATGGGCATTTGGGTTGGTTCTAAGTCTTTGCTATTGTGAACAGTCCTGTAATAAACATACATGTGCATGTGTCTTTATAGTACAATGACTTATAATCCTTTGGGTATATACTCAGTAATTGGCTTGCTGGGTCAAATGGTATTTCTGGTTCTAGATCCTTGAGGAATCACCACACTGTCTTCCACAATGGTTGAATTAATTTACACTCCCATTAACGATGTGAAAGCATTCCTATTTTTCCACATCCTCTGTAGCATCTGCTGTTTCCTGACTTTTTAATGACTGCCATTCTAATTGGTGTGAGATGGTATCTCATTGTGGTTTTGATTGGCATTTTTCTAATGACCAGTGATGATGAGCTTTTTTCATATGCTTCTTGTCTGCATTAAAGTCTTCTTTTGAGAAGTGTCTGTTCATATCCTTAGCCCACTTTTTGATGGGTTTGTTTTTTTCTTGTAAATGTGTTTAAGTTCCTTGTAGATTCTGGATATTAGCCCTTTGTCAGATGGATAGATTGCAAAAATTTTCTCCTATTCTGTAGGTTGCCTGTTCATGCTGATGATAGTTTCTTTTGCTGTGCAGAAGCTCTTTAGTTTAATTAGATCCCATTTATCAATTTTGGCTTCTGTTGACATTGCTTTTGGTGTTTTAGTCATGAAGTCTTGGACCATGCCTATGTCCTAAATGTTATTGTCTAGGTTTTCTTCTAGAGTTTTTATGGTTTTAGCTCTTACATTTAAGTCTTTAATCCACCTTGAGGTAATTTTTGTACAAGGTGTAAGGAAGGGGTCCAGTTTCAGTTTTCTGCATATGGCTAGCCGGTTTTCCCAACACCATTGATTAAGTAGGAAATCCTTTCCCCATTGCTTGTTTGTGTCAGATTTGTCAAAGATGACGTGGTTGTAGATGTGTGGTGTTATTTTTGAGGCCTCTGTTCTGTTCTGTTGGTCTATATATCTGTTTTGGTATCAGTACCATGTTGTTTTGGTTACTGTAGCCTTGTAGTATAGTTTGAAGTCAGGTAGCATGACGCCTCCAGGTTTGATCTTTTTGCTTAGGATTGCCTTGGCTTTATGGGCTCTTTTTGGGGTTCCATATGAAATCCAAAGTAGTTTTTTCTAATTCTGTGAAGAAAGTCAATGGTAGCTTGATGGGGATAGCATTCAATCAATACATTTTGGGCAGTATGGCCATTTTCATGATATTGATTCTTCCTATCCATGAGCATGGAATGTTTTTCCATTTGTTTGTGTCCTCTCTAATTTTCTTAAGCAGTGGTTTGTAGTTCTCCTTGAAGAAGTCCTTCACATACCTTGTAAGTTGTATTCCTATATATTTTAGTCTTGTTGTAGTAATTGTGAATGGGAGTTCCCTCATGATTTGGCTCTGTCTATGATTGGTGTATAGGAATGTTTGTGACTTTTGCACATTGATTTTGTATCTTGAGACTTTGCTGAAGTTGCTTATCAGCTTAAGGAGATTTTGGGCTGAGATGATGGGGTTTTCTAAATATACAGTCATGTCATCTGCAAACAATTTGACTTCCTCTCTTCCTACTGGAATACCTTTATTGCTTTCTCTTGCCTGATTGCCCTGGCCAGAACGTCCAATACTATGTTAAATAGGAGTGGTGAGAGAGGGCATCCTTGTCTTGTGCTGGTTTTCAAAGGGAATGCTTTTAGCTTTTGCCCATTCAGTATGATATTGACCGTGTGTTTGTCATAAATAGCTCCTATTATTTTGAGATACATTCCATCAACACCAATTTTATTGAGAGTTTTTAGCATAAAGAGGTGTTGAATTTTTTCAAAGGCCTATTCTGCATCTATTGAGATAATCCTGTGGTTATTGTCATTGGTTCTGTTTATGTGATGGATTAAGTTTATTGATTTGTGTGTGTTGAGCCAGCCTTGCATCCCACAGATGAAACCGACTTGATTGTGGTGGATAATCTTTTTGATGTGCTGCTGGATTCGGTTTGCCAGTATTTTTTTTTTTTTTTTTGAAGATTTTTGCATTGATGTTCATCACGGATATTGGCCCGAAATTTTCTTTTTTTTGTTGTGTCTCTGCCAGGTTTTGGTATCAGGATGATGCTGCCCTCATAAAATGAGTTAAGGAGGAGTCTTTCTTCTTCTATTGTTTGAAATAGTTTCAGAAGGAATGGTACCATCTCCTCTTTGTGCCTCTGGTAGAATTTAGCTGTGAATCTTTCTGGTCCTGGACTTTTTTTGGTTGGTAGGCTATTTATCACTGTCTCAACTTCAGAACTTGTTATTGGTCTATTCAGGGACTCGATTTCTTCTGATTTAGTCTTGGGAGGGTGTATGTGTCCAGGAATGTATACATTTCTTCTAGATTTTCTAGATTTTTTCCATAGAGCTGTTTATAGTATTCTCTGATGGTAGTTTGTATTTCTGTGGGATCAGTGGTGATATCCCCTTTATTTTTTTTTATTGTGTCTATTTGATTCTTCTCACTTTTTTTCTTTATTATTCAGGCTAGCGGTCTATCTATTTTGTTGAACTTTTCAAAAAACCATCTCCTGAATTAATTGATTTTTTGAAGGGTTTTTTTGTCTCTATCTCATTCACTTCTGCTCTGATCTTCATTATTTCTTGTCTTCTGCTAACTTTTGAATTTGTTTGCTCTTGCTTCTCTAGTTCTTTAATCGTGATGTTAGGTTGTCGATTTTAGTTCTTTCCTGTTTTCTCTTGTGGGTATTTAGTGCTATAAATTTCTCGCTAAACACTGCTTTAGCTGTGTCCCAGAGATTCTGATATGTTGTATCTTTGTTGACATTGGTTTCAAATAATTTATTTATTTCTGCCTTAATTTCGTTATGTACCCAGTAGTCATTCCGGAGCAGGCTGTTCAGTTTCCATGTAGTTTTGCAGTTTTGAGTGAGTTTCTTAATCCAGAGTTCAATTTCATTGCACTGTGGTCTGAGAGACTGTTTGTTATGGTTTCCGTTGTTCTACATTTGCTGAAAAGCTTTTTACTTCCAATTATGTGGTTAATTTTCGAATAAGTGTGATGTGGTGCTAAAAGGAATGTATATTATATTGATTTTGTGTGGAGAGTTCTGTTGATGTCTATTAGGTCTGCTTGGTCCAGAGCTGAGTTCAAGTCCTTAATATCCTTGTTAAATTTCTGTCTCATTGATCTGTATAATATTGACAGTGAGGTGATAAAGTCTCCCACTACTATTGTGTAGGAGTCTAAGTCCCTCTGTAGGTCTCTAGGAACTTGCTTGATGAATCTGGGTGCTCTTGTATTGGCTGTAAATATATTTAGGATAGTTAGCTCTTCTTGTTGCATCAATTCCTTTATCATTATATAATGCCCTTCTTTGTATACTGTGAGGGGAAAACCACCTACTCAAGCCACAGTAATGGTGGATATTCCTCCCCCCCACCAAGCTCGAGAACCCCGGATTGACTTCAGATTGCTGTGCTGGCAGAGAGAATTTCAAGCCAGTGGATCTTAGCTTGCTGGGCTCCATGGCGGTGGGATCCACTGAGCTAGACTACTTGGCTCCCTGGCTTCAACCCCCTTTCCAGGGGAGTGGACAGTTCTGTCTCACTGGTGTTCATACTAAGGTATGAAAAAAAAAAAAAAAAAAAAAAAACTCCTGCAGCTAGCTCGGTGTCTGCCCATAGGGCTGCACAGTTTTGTGCTTGAAACCCAGGGCCTCGGTGGTGTAGGCACCAGAGGGAATCTCTTGGTCTGTGGGTTGCGAGGACCATGGGATGGGAAAAGCATAGTATCTGGGCTGGAGTGCACCGTTCCTCGTGGCACATTCCCACACGGCTTCCCTTGGCTAGGGGAGGCAGTTCCCCAACCCCTTGGGCTTCCCAGGTGAGGTGATGCCCCACCCTGCTTCTGCTCATCCTCCTTCAGCTGCACCCACTCTCTAACCAGTCCCAATGAGATGAGCCAGGTACCTCAGTTGGAAATGGAGAAATCACCCACCTTCTGCGTTGATCTCACTGGGAACTGCAGACCAGAGCTCATTGTATTCGGCCATCTTGCCAGCCACCCTAACGCATGTCTTAAACATTCTTTTAAAACAATGGAGTTTATTGATTATATAAATATGTAGCTCCCTTGCCTACTAACAAAAGTATTTATATTAAAGCAAAAATATTCAACAGAAAAGTATGATTCTAAGGTTCATGCTAAAACCGAAAAGTCCTTTTTTTCCTGTAAGCTTATCAGTAGTTTTTTATTTATCTTAATTCTGAGGCATTTGTAGCTTCTTATATTGACCTAATAGAATACTAACTTTTAACAGACTTTTTTACCTTTTATAATATAATAATGATTACTTAAGATTTAGCAAACTCTTGAAAATTTCCATGAAGCTTCAACAGTTAATATTCAAAACATGAAATCTGGGCTTGGATTCCAATTTGTTTCTAATGCAATATTAAAGCAAAATATGTATAAAATATTAATGTTATATTGGTTCTGAATTCATTTTTTATTTCAGAATAAAGTCTAGATGATTTCACTTTGAAGGACATTTGTAAAGCACAGTTATACTTCTTGATAACTTAAACATTTTGTAATAATTAAATAGTAATTTAATGTAGCTATATTGGAAAATATCTTATATAGAATAAGGTTTTGTATTTAAAACATTATGCTATGCATGGAATAAATACAGTATGATTTTTACCTTTGTAGAAATATTAGGAATGAAATTGAAACACTAGTGTTTCATTCAATATCAGAAATGTTTTATCTTTAAATTTTATGTTAAAAATACCTGCTATATTTAGCTTTTTCAATGTTTTAAAACACCACATTAATTGTATAATAACTATATAGGGATGAATTCTTACTTTAGTACTATCTTCAATGTGTAATAGCTTCATAATTTTTTAATTCAGTTGTAAGGTTTCCCTATTTCGTTCTAAGAGAATGAGGAAATTCCACTGTTTATTGAAACACATCCCTTAGAATGAATTATATGATTGCATTCTTAAACTGAGTGAGGTCTTTCCTGTTTTAATTTGTGCTTATATCTAATAGAAAAAAATTTAAATTTGATTCTATAACAGAAAATGCCTTTTTATCAAGTTTTGTTTGTTTGTTTGTTTCCTACTAGGCACACATGAAGACTACATTTCTTAGTATTCCTGAAGCTAGGCATAGCCATGTGCCTGAGTTCTGACCGCTGTAATATGGGTAGATGTGACCTACATCATTTTCAGGCCTGGTCCATAAAACCCTCCCATGTGTGATTTTTCATTCTCTTCATCTGTTTGTCAGTTGAATGGAGAAAATACTGAGGACTTCAGAGGATAATATAGCCACAAAATAAAAGGACCCTGAAAATCTGAATCAGTGTATGGAGTAGAGCACTTGCTGACCTACATTAAATTGTTCCATGAAGAATAAATAAACATTTATTTTGCAAAGCCACTGAAGTTGTGTGTGTATGTGTGTGTTTTAATTGCAGCAGTGAGTTTACTTGGGCTATTGCAGATTCTAAATTCACTTCACACACAAAAAGCTGGACAGAGAAAATTAAAGATTTAAGTGTTAAAAAGGAAACAAAATTTGGAACATTCTGGAAGAGAATATGTATTTAAGACATCAAAGTTAGTTTATTTTTTTGTTTGCTTGTTTTTCTTTCTTTTTTTTTTTTTTTTTTTTTTTTTTTTTAGAGAGGTGGGGTCTCTTTATGTTTGCCAGGCTGGTCTTGAACTCCTAGCCTCAAGCAGTCCTGCTTTGGCCTCCCAAAGTGTTGGGATTACAGCGGTGAGCCACCACATCTGGTCCAGAATAACAGTATAACATACAGAGATACACATTATAACAGTCACATGCATTTCAAATACTTATAAAATAGGACACAAAACTTGCATATAAATGCAACACAATGATAAACAAAAGCAAAAGAGGTACAAATATAAACAAATATAAAAGGGTAGTAAACAATAATGTTACCCTCGGGGATGGGGACAAATTGGGAGAAACTCACAAGTAGCTTGTCATTTCTTAATCAAGTTAGTTGAGACATTTTGCTTTATCTTATAATGAATTTTTTAAACATTTGTGACATTTAAAATTCACATTTTTAAACGGGTAAATTATTTTTACTATTATATGCTTTTAGTTAGCTATTCAGTAGTATTATGAGTATATTATGTACAATGCTATATGCTAAATTCCTTAGAAACAGAGGTGAGTAACATATACCCCTTCTTTCATGGAAGTTGCTACTCAGGAGTTTTAAAGAAAAGTCAGAACTTTGTTCTTCCGTGTTCACAGATAATGAATCTGTGCCTTGCTGCCAGTTTCCCCTCCTATACCTATGGCAGATGCACTAAGCAGTCAGAGTAATCTTCATTCTGACTTTGAATATAGGCAAGAATTTTCAACACAATACTTCAAGCAGCTGTTACTACTTGGTTACAGTTGACACACAATTTTAAATGTATACTCTCCTAGCTCTGTCACACTTATAGAATCTCAAAATATGTATTTCCACACTTTTAAGTGAAAGCATTGATATGCATGGAGTACAAGGTGAGAAATAGCTTGCAAAAATTATTTCATTACTTTTCTATAACAACACTATTTTCCTACTACGTTCGGAGCTTGGTAGAATGCATTATAAGAAATGTAATTACTTTTGTGGTACAAAAAAAAAAAACCTATCTGAGTTACAAAAAAATTAGCCAGGTGTAGTGGTGGGCACCTGTAGTCCCAGCCACTGGAGAGGCTGAGGCAAGAGAATGACGTGAACCAGGGAGACAGAGCTTGCAGTGAACTGAGATCGCACCACTGCACTCCAGCCTGGGCAACTGAGTGAGACTCCATCACAAAAAAAAAAAAAAAAAAAAAAAAAAAAAAAAAACTATTTGAGAAAGGCCGTTTTTGCAATAGAAACAATCACAATATAAAAACCATCTGCATACACCATTTTATTTATGATTTAGGAGTTTGATTTCCATACATGTCTAATATATCATTTTTATAAATGACTCTTGATAAAGGAATTTTTTTTTTTTTTTTCTTTCTTGAGACAGAGTCTCACTCTGTCTCCCAGGCTGGAGTGCAGTGGTGTGATCTTGGCTCACTGCAACCCACCTATTGGGTTCAAGCAATTCTCCTGTCTCAGCCTCCTGAGTAGGTGGGACTAAAGACACACACCACCACGCCTGGCTAATTTTTGTATTTTCAGTAGAAACGAGGTTTCACCATGTTGGTGAGGCTGGTCTGAAATTCCTGACCTCAGGTGATCCACCTCCCTTGGCCTCCCAAAGTTCTGGGATTACAGGCGTGAGCCACCACGCCCAGCCAATAAAGGAATTTTTATAAGTGCCCTTACTCATTTGACTCATATCACAAAATATAAAGCATTATATCAGAGTCTAAATGCAAACTAAAAACAATAATGGAAAGTACTTAATATACTTTTAATATAAGAGAAATCATTAATTTATAAGAGAAAACAATAACCAGTTATTTTATAGGTACATAGGCAGAATTTACTCTGGAGTTGGAGTTAGAGTGCTAGGGAAGAAGAATAAAGACTGGCTTTATGGTTTGGGACTAAAAAACTCCAAATGAATGGAGTATGATTCGCTAAGATAGGTAGGTGTAAGAGAGGACCCAGATGTTAAGAAGTCAAATATGAATCTAATATCACTGTCAAAATAGTGCATTTGGGTGTATAGTAAAAGTATGTGCATTCTAGTTAACATCACTGAGTAGTTAGACAACCGTAGTATTTAAGAACATAGACCTTGTGAGGTAGATCAGGAGGACTTGTTTTCCAACCTCTGGTCACAAGACACTGCTGAACAAAAGAGGGGCTGACCAAAACAGGATGTGGCAAAGAAACTGGCCAAAACTCGTTAAAACCAAGATGGTGACAGAAGCAACCTCAGGTTGCCCTCCCTACTCATTATATGTTAATTTTAGTGTATTTGTATGCTAAGAGAAACTCCTACAGGGCCATGACAGTTTACAAATGCCATGACAACTCCCAGAAGTTACCTTATATGGTTTCAAGGGGGAGGAACTTTAGGTTCCAGAAACTCCCTGCCCCTCTTCCAGAAAATTCATGTATAACCCATCCCTTATTTAGCATATAATCAAGGAATAGTCATATATATACACACACACACATATATGTTTATGTATTTATATATATTTGAATATATATATTCATATATATAGTCATCTTTATTTTGTGCTCTTTTTACACAGAATATGCAATGTAGACTTGACCATGGTTATTAAAAAGTCCCAATTAATTAAAATACACACAGTCATATATATATATACACACACACACACACACATATATATATGTGTATGTATAAACATATATGTAGCTAGCCAGCAATCCATCAAGGCTGCTGCTGCTACTACTCTGTTTCTGGAGCATCCATTTTCCTGTATTCTGTTGTTCTAATAAACTCACTTTCACTTTGCTTTGCTAGCTCGCTCATGAAGTCTTTCTTGGCAAAGCCAAGTACCCTCCCAAGCTGAGTCCCAACTTTGGGGGTTGCTGGCAACACCTGGAAGTACACATACAAATTTAAAAGTTTTGGAGTCTGACAGTCTTACAGGTTAAACCACCTTCCCTGATTCGCTTTGCCACCAAATCTCAATTTCCTTATTTGGAAAAATGGAATTATATCTTTCCCTCAAAGATATTTTTTGAAAAAATAATAAGGTACTTCACGTCAATAATATAACACAGTATTCAGTAAATAATATGAATTGTAGTTACTGTCCAATTTTCTCTGATTGCATGGTTGGTATCATTTAATTGGATCATCAGGAAACTGATATTCAGAGAGTGTAAGTACTGTTCATGATAATACCTAGCAGTATATGGCAGAGCTACAATAAAGCTTACTCCATATTTTCTATGGTTCATCCATCACAACACTTTGTTTCCAAAAGTGATTGTGCCTTAAGCAGATCAATAAACACCTTTGATTAAATCTCAGTGCACACCTATCATGTATTTTATTATTATTATTATTATTATTATTATTATTATTATTATTATTTTGAAGTATACTCTCGCTCTGTCATCCAGGCTGGAGTGTCATCGTACCATCTCTGCTCACTGCAACCTCTGCCTCCTGGTTTCAAAGGATTCTCGTGCCTAAGCCTCCCAAGTATCTGGGATTACAGGCGTGTGCCACCATGCCTGGCTAATTTTTTTGTATTTTTAGTAGAAACCAAGTTTCACTATGTTTGCCAGGCTGCTCTCAAACTCCTGGCCCCAAGTGATCTGCCTGCCTTGGCTGCCAAAAATGCTGGGATTACAGGCATGCGCCACCCCACCTGGCCCAATGTATTAATTTAAAATATCCAGAAACACAAAAGCAAAGTATTTCTTTTACTCATTCCTGTTCCAGATAAAAGCAATCAGAAAGGGACTAATAACAAGGATACATAGCACGAAGAACAAGTCGTAATCCTAGTAAGAATTACAACATAAGATAAGCATAGATTTATCATGATACTCAAAATGAATGACTCATGAATTTTTTTAATATGAATGTCCTTCAGGAATGCCACATTCATCTTATTCATGCTTGGAGGAAATGTACACAATCATAAGAGATTTGAGTCTTTAATTCTAAATTCATGCCTCATGATTTGTGGGTAATTTGTGTTTAAGAATAATTTATACAATAAATTTAAATGTTTCATTCCAAGTCATCAGACTAACGAAACAGATAAAAATAGTATCTGTTATCAAATGATCAAGAAGGGTGATGTGTGTGTTTGTATGTGTGTATTTTAATTAATTGGGACTTTTTAATAACCATGGTCAAGTGTATATTGCTATATTCTGTGTAAAAAGCACAAAATAAAGATGACTTCTCAGAGAATTCAGAAAAAGCAGGACGGATTTTCAAAACGATTCAGAGAATTTCAAGGAAAGCTAGAACTAATTTGATATACATGATATATACCTTCACATATGTATAGATACATGCATTTGTATTAGGTTTTCTTGCATATATATATATGCATATGGTCAAAACATAAGGGCAATGAAATTTAAGAAATCTGCAAAAGTGATTCAATTAACAAATAGGCCTATTAAGTAGATATTCTTTCCAATTTTTCCTATAACATACTTGGCTCTATGCAATCATAATGAATGAGGATATATATTAATCATTAACACTGATTGCCTTGTAGTCTATTTTTGTATTTTTCTTGTTTGCTATAAAAGTCTGTAGTAAATTAGGAATATATCAATTTTCTTCTGAAAATAGGGAAAATTCATGTCTTCTTATTGAGCACCCCATTCTAGCACATATTTAATTGTTGTCTTTCACAGACTTTGATTCAAAGTTAGATTGGACTGTATCGAAGTTAATAATTAAATTAACTTAAATGTGAACTATTCCAAAGTAACATTTTGGGTCCTTTCCCACTGGAAATGAATTATTTAAACTCCGGTGAGGTATTATACCTTCTCTTAGGAGAACAAATTTACCTTTGAAGGAGCAAGTTTCTTCATACCTGAAACAGTCATAGAATTTAGAATTTCCTTAAATATTTGTGTGCTTTTTCTGTTTACAGTTTGTCATCATATTACTTATGATGAAAATTAATCTAACTCTATAAAATAAAGAGGATGGGAATTTACAATATAGACATAAATTTAAAACTAAAAAGTAGCTATAGTTTACTACAAACCCCAGAACAAACTGCATCTGAAAATACGGTAAAAAGGAAAAGGCCTCTGATCTTGCCAGCCAACAATATCTGTTGTTACTGTTTGGTAGTTTGAACTGAGTTACATACTGCTTTAATTTGTGGAGATACCAAAGTTTACAATAGTTCATATTTTTTCAGTTAACCAGTGAATTTAAGATACACCAGTGACTCTGTCACACGAGTACTACTTTTCTGGAGGATATGATAAGTAGATGGTAAATACATTAATTCTCTTGAGTTTGAGATATTGGTTACTAATGATCTGCAGATGAAAGGCTTTGGAACCCAATTACAATTTCTTTTCCAATCCAAATCTTTTATAGATAATTTTAGATAATAAACCATAGTTTATATATATTATAGAATCATGAAGGAAATATAAAATGAACAAGATATCTTACCCAAACTGCTTATATATTTTATGAGATTACTCATTGGTTTTGAGTGGATTTGTTATGCAGTCTTTAGGCATCCTTAAACTTACAGTCTAAAAGAGGAAATGATCTGAACATTAAAAATAAAATAAGAAAGTAGTACACTTTTAAAGGATCTCAGCTCCGTAGCCAGGATTTTACATCTTCCTCTTTTGACTCAATCAGACCACAATCTCCAGTTTTTAAAATAAGCAATATAATGTGATTGGAGTAATTGCAGGAATATCATATGAAATATCTTAAAGGACGTCTGGTCAAAGGAAGTTTTTTAATGGTATTGACACTCTCTCACTCTTTAAAACTTGATCCCTCCAGCTAATATAATTTTTTAAAGCACATGAAAATTTATAGTCAATAAAAAAATTTCAAAACCAAAACATGCTCAGTATTTCTGTTAATGGTTTCTTCTTTCCCTCAGTTTATATAATATTCTCTTATTGGTAAAAATAGCTCTCAGACTTTTTCTTTTGATATAAATTTCTTTAAATGTGCCCATTTATAGATCTTTGAATTAGGGAAAGGAGAATGATTGTCCTAATGAATGTTCTAAATCAAGAAATATTTCCGATGATAGCATATGTACTATGTTCTTATAAGATGTGTGCTCTAATAAAAGATATTCCTTAAACAAGATGGTGGATAAGGCTTGATGGCACAGATTTTTGATGTTTTAAAGAATCAGCATGCTCCCCATTCTATAAGAAGCAGTAAGTTTAATGGCACTTTAAAGTTGAACTAAAAAGAATTTGTGCCCAGACGTAATTTTTCAATTTTGTGTTCCAAAAATAGACTTGATATGGGTACATTTAACCAGTTAATGAATTTTTAAATTACTTTTCATTTTAAGGGCAAAATAGTATTACCACTTAATACCAAATTACAAAGAAAAGCCTATTAATGGAGGAATTTTGACTTTATGAAAGTGGCAGTGCCCAGGAATTACATGAATGGACTTCATTCTCCATTTCAGGTCTGAGTGGATGTGCACACTATGCTTCATGTATGGAAGAAGTATCTCCCTCTGCCCATCTCCAACTCAGAGTTTCCTTGAATCAAGAGAAGCATGACTTGGCTAAATGAAGGTAGTCAGTTACTAAACATACTTTGATTACACTATGTATACAGACAGCCATATATTTCATTTTCCCTGCACTTTTGGGTAAGCATTTTATTAAGAAACATTTAAAACATGTATAAAGGTAGAGATAATAATTACTCACTCCCCTTCCACCTACCTGTCATTCAGCTTCCACTGCTATGAACATATGACCCAAATGAGTTTGTCTATAACTCTTACATCTCTGTCCCACAGGTTATATAGAATAAAGCTTAGGTTTACACACAATTTAATTTTTAACTGTGTCAGTGCACGTTTCAAAAATAGGACTTTCTTTTTTAAAGTTTTTTTTTGTTTGTTTGTTTTTGAGACAGAGTCTCGCTCTATCTCCCAGACTGGAGTGCAGTGGCGAGATCTAGGCTCACTGCAAGCTCCGCCTCCCTAGTTCACGCCATTCTCCTGTCTCAACCTCCCGAGTAGCCAGGACCACAGGCGCCCACCACCACGCCCGGCTAATTTTTTGTATTTTTAGTAGAGATGGGTTTTCACCATGTTAGACAGGATGGTCTCGATCTCCTGACCTCATGATCCGCCCGCCTCAGACTCCCAAAGTGCTGGGATTACAGGTGTGAGCCACTGCGCCCAGTCTAAAAAAGTATTTTTAATTGATAAGATTGTATATAATTATCATGTGCAATATGCTGTTTTGAAAAAAAAAATACTTCAATCAATTATCATACCTTCACATCATTAATTATCTCATTAGTTTGTCAAGTTACCCGATTGTCACATAATGTTTTAAAGAGTTTGTATGAAACCATATCCAAATTCACTTTGTATATCGCAATGAGTTAATATTTCTTAAATCTCATTTAATGTATAGGTTTTCCTGCCTTTTTAATTCTTTCATCTTGCGACTCATGTTTAAGAAACCGGAAATTTAGTTTCCCACAGTCTAGAGTTTGCTGATTGACTCCTCAAAGTGTTATTTAACATATTTCCTTCTCCACTGTATATCACGTAAACTGGTGATAAGAATAAAAGACAAAAAATCTTGATAAAGTTTAATTTTTTGGCAAATATGTTTGATAAGTGATGTTATAGTATAATTCTAGTAGAAATGATATGGTATCTTGTCTTTTTTATCATAATCTTAGCCTAAATTCATTTATTGATTGGAGGTTTAAAAACTTTTAGGTTAAAGAGTTTATCAAATTTGATTCATTAATTAGCTGAAATACTTCATAAGGAAAACCTTTCCTTCAACTACTATTTAGTTACCTTGATGTATAAGATAACTATTCTGACTTTTTTTCCATAGAAAAGTCAGCTAAAATACTTCATTATTTACTTTTGCTTATCAATTTTTATTTAATATATCTTCCCTCTGTCATTCTTCAAAGCTAAGTTGATCATATAATTTATTGTCCAAAGCTGGAAATACTTTAAAGGGAAATTGGACATTACTAATTATTATACTGGGACAACAAAATAATCCACACTGCCTGTTCTTGGTAAACCAGGATAGTCACCCTGTGTAAATGTGACCAACGAGGTTTTAGGTTGTGAAACTTATTTTGCTTATACACAGTCATCATAAACTCATATATTCAGAGATATTTGACACATTTCAATAATTGCAATTATTACTTGCATTGATGCTCAGATAAAGGTTGTGTCAAAGCCCATTGGTCATGACCCTATAAATCATTAAAATCATCTGTTCTTTCTGATATGCCAAGACTTTGCAAGATTATCTTGTATATTTTATGCACCAAATATGAAATCAGCCATTTCTGTAAAAACTCTGTTTCCTCACTGTTAGAACCGGTATATAGACACCAAAATCTGAAAACCAGGTTGTTTATTGCTACTGGTTTGTTTCTGAGCCTTTTGGTGGACAGAGCTAGAAAATGTATTTTAAAACATAAAATAAAATATATTGTAAAATCTTACTTTCATATTAAATTCAAATTCAAAACTATAGGGTTTTTACTTAGCCTCTTTAATCTTGCTTTTTATCTTGTTTCCCCTAAATTAAAATTCAGTTTCTCAAGGACACTAACATAGTTATTTGCTTTATCTCAGTAGATACATGAAGTAATTTCAGAAGAATAATACTAATACTACTTCCAACAATATGATTACTGACCAGAGTTTAAATTTTGTCTGCTTTTGAGTTTCGTTTGCAGTTTTTTTTTTTTTTTTTTTTTTTTTTTTGCTCACAGTATATGAACTAGGAGCATTGAATCTTATCATTGGGTTTTAAAGTATCTAGAAATAGTTCCTCTTTGGTGGTTATGAGTTACACTATCAATTTGATATATTATTAGGTTCATTTGATTCATTTTGCTTCACATTTTTATGGATGTTTTTAAAAAGTGGTTTTAGTTATATAGAATATATATATGATTCCAAAGTCAAATCTATGAAATAGATATATTCAGAGATGCCTTGGCCAGGCATAGTGGCTCATGTCTGTAATCCCATCACTTTGGGAAGCTGAAGCCATTATATCACCTGAGGTCAGGAGTCTGAGACCAGCCTGGCCAATATGGTGAAACCCCATCTCTTCTAAAAATACAAAAATTAGCCGAGTGTGGTGGCACGCACCTGTAATAACAGCTACTGGGGAGGCTGAGATAGGAGAATCACTTGAACCCAGGAGACGGGGGTTGTGGTGAGCCAAGATTGCATCACTGCACTCCAGTCTGGGTAACAGAGCGAGACTCCATCTCCAAAAAGAAAAAAAGCGATGTTTAGATTATATTGCTTATGCATACACACACCAAAATGCACGTACATATAAACTCATGTACACACACACAATTTCCTTTTCCCACTCACATGAATGACCCTTTCTTGACTATTGTACTTCTCCTTTCCCTGCTTTTATTTGACATAAGAAAATGTGACTTTTGTGCTTTTATCCAACCTTTCTTGGAGAACAGTGACATACTTTATGCATTTTTCTCCTCTTGCTTTCTCTTTAGAACAATATACCCTGAAATGACTCCAGTCCTTCAGAGCTACTCCTCTTTTCCCCTTTGGAACTACTTAGTATTGTGAGACAGTAGTGTTCTATATTCTAGTCCATTATGGATGGACATTAAGTGGTTTGCAGTCTTTTCCTCTTTCAAATAGTACTGCAATGATAGTTATCTGCATCTCTCTGTCGTATATTTGTCTGAATAAGTTAAAAAGAGAGTTTTAGAAGTGATATTACCATATCAAAGGATAAATGACTATATAATATTACTAGATATTACCCAAAGACTTCTCCAGTGAAGTTAATTTTTTATGCCCACCAAGAATTGTGATGTCACCAAAAACTCACCCACATTTTCTATTATCAAATTTTTTAATATCTGGGAAGTGGTAAATCAATGTACTTTTAACTTATTACGAGTGAATTTATTAATGTATTTTTAGAAATGTGAATTTGTTTTTTTGAATGTTTTAGTTTAATCAATATTATGATTATCCATATTGCTTATGGGTTTTAATAATAATTATGAAACATTTCCCTGTGATCACAGAAAAATGCACTTAGGTATTCTTCTAGAACTTTCATGCCCTCACATTTTACATTAAAGTTTCTGATGAATTGGAATATATATTTTTAATTTGTCTTATGACAATGAATCCAACTTTGTCTTTTAAAATATATAACTATCCTTTCATATTATCTTCAGCAATTTAAGAAGCCATATATCCATATACAATTAAGCATATTTCTAAATTTTATTTTTTCTACATTGACTTTTCAGGCTATACATACACTAGTATTACACTGTTTTAGTTAGAGTGTCTTTACAATATGTTATAATACCAAACAAGCCTGGTTGTCTTCCACTGCTTCTTCCCAAATCATTTCTATATCAGGATTTTTCTGATTATCCTTCCTTATTTGTTATTACAGATGATCTTAATTTAAAAAATAGCTTGTCTACCTTTTGGGAAATAAAAATAACATAATTGTGTATTTATTAGAATTGTGTATGTTCTACAAAGTAACAAAAACATGATCATAGATAGGTAGAGATTAGATAGAGATTTTCTATTCAAAACATGTTAAATCTTTACATATATTCAAGTCTGTCTTTGAACCTCTCAGGAATATTTCTTCAGTTCTTTATTTACACTCCATCTATGTATCTGTCTCTAATATAAAATAGATAATATCATCCATTTTGGATTTTATTAATTTTTAAAGGTATACATGATGATTACTGATTTTGTATATTGACTTTATAAGGTACTACTTTAATAAATTATCTTATTTTTTGTAGTAATTTTCTCCATAATTTCCACTGGGCTTTCCAGGTGTATTATCCTATCAAGTGAACATAGAAACAGCATTTCCTCTTCCTTTTCTACTCTTTCTCATGATGCTGATTACTTTCTCTTTTCTAATAGCCTTGTTTAATATCTACAACACAGATGCTGGGTAGTTGGCATCTTAATCTTATTTCTGACTTTACCAGGAAAACTTCTTTTGCTCCCACATTAAGTATGATGCTGTCTTTTGGTCTATGATATGTATTTGATTATGTTAAGTACGTTTCTACGCAATCCTGTTGTACTGAGGGTTTCTAGACATAGAAGGGTATTAATTTTCTGCATCTGTAGAAATGATCAAAAAAGTTCTTACTTATTCTGTAAATGTGATGAATAATATTAATGAATTTCTCAATATTAAACCACTTATGCATCTCTGAAATAAACCCACATGGACATGCCATAATTTTTTATAAAGGCTTTGCTTCTGATTAGCCATATTTTATTTGAGATATTTATATTGATAATCATAAATATGGTTTTATTTTGGGGGCCTTTGATTTTTGACAGATTTAAGAAATCAGTGGTATATAAAATATTTTAAATCAATTTAGAAATTTTATTGCTTTTATAGTATAAATGAGTTAAAGTAGAGTTGTGTTTACTGACCTTGAAGGGTTTGTTAGATTTCATCTGTGAATCCATATAGGCCTGGTATTATTTTTGCACTTTAATTTCGTATTTCTAGTGTGGTGATTAAGCCTTTCTGTGTATTCTGAGTTAAATTGTGCTCAATTTTACTCTTTCAGAAAATTTACTTTTGTAGTATCTTCAAAGTAGATTCATTATTTTATATTTTAATTTTGTATTATTTTTATTAGGTATAATTTGCATAAAATAAAATGCATTGTTTGGTAGGTTTTGACAAGTGCTACAGTTTTTTTTTTCTTTATTTTTTCAGTGTTTTTTAAAAAAGCAACCTTGCAGTTGATGAGGACTATGTCTGTGTCCTTTCCAGTTTCGTCTGAACACTTCTCTTTCCTTTACCTCTCAGATCCTTATCCTAGAAGTGGACTATAATTCTCACAACCTTTCCTCAGCACAGAGCTCTTGTGAAAGACAGACTATTAAAGTCAGTTCCATGGCCTCCTCCCCTAGGATATCCGCAGAACCTGTGTTGTTTTTTTCATAACCAATAAAATAGGACCAAGGTGGCAGAACTTATGTAATTATATGTACTACATGACTATGCTACCTAATGCTGTAGCACTTGTCTTACTGAGTTTTTCTCTCCTTCACTGCTTCATACACCCCCCACACAGTTTACAACTATTATCAACATGTTAGATTACCATGGTACCATTTTTTTAAATTATTTTTTCCATGTCTTTTTACTGAAGCAGAATATTCTCCAAGACTTCACATTACATTCAGTTATCATATCCTTAGCCTTCTCTGGTTTGTGAAAGTTTTTCAGATTTTCTGCGGTTTCAATAATTTTGAGGGTAATGAAGACTATTGGTCAGTTACTTTGTAGAATCTCCTTCTATTGGAACTTGTCAATGTTTTCATCATGATTAGAACAAAACATTAGGTTTTGAGACGAGGATCACAAAGGTGAAGTGACATTCTCATCACATTATATCAAGGATGCATATTGTCAACACATTACTGACTGTGGTAACTTTGATCACCTGGCCAAGGTATCACTTGGCAGGTTTCTCCACCATAAAAATGACTATTTCCCCCGTTTCCATTCTCTAATATTTGAGAACAAGTCACTTATCACACCCACACTCAAGTGGGGGAAGTTAAGCCTTACCCCGCTAGCGAGGGATATCCACATAAATTATTAGGAATTTTTCTCTTCAGGAGATTTGTCTTTCCCCTTCATTTACAAAATTATTCAATAATTTAACTATGTCAGTGCTGACTCATGGGTATTTATTTCATACTTTGAGCCATAACCCTATACCATATTACCTATTTTGTTAGTCAAAACGTTCTGATCACATGTATTGGGAGATTTTCCGAGTTGTCTTCTCTATCATTTTGTTTTTTAGTGCTTGCTTCCTTACTTTCCAAGTTGTCTATCATTTTATTTTCTAGTGCTTGCTCCCTTACTTTCTTGTACTACCAGATGCGCTAGGCTCATTGGTATACTCCCTGGCCCAGTCCTAGGTATAACCAGTTCTCCAAAGAACCCTAATCCTTTCTATTGGCAAATGGCATTAGAAACCAAGATCCAAACACTGGACTTGCTCATTGCTAGACTGAGTGTTCTTGCTTCTATGCCCTCTCGGTGGGCAGAGCTAGGAAATATATGCATGCATATCTACTCGTGTGTATATACATATCTATAATTATTTCTGTATTTGTCCATCGGTATTCATATTAAGCTAAACAAGCATCCATACTGATATCCTTCACTGTCATCCAGTACAATGTGATTTATTGGGACTTTTTAATAAAAAGCCTCTTGCTTACCTGTACCACCTGCTCCAACAACAAGAAGCCCGACTCCCACCCTTTACCTCCATGCATGTGTGCATGTGTTTGTTCAACTCTCATTTACAGGTATAGCAGTTTTAGAATTGATAAACCATTCCCACCTAAGAAACAATTTTTGTCTTTAGTCTTACAGATCCTTTTGTCTTTAGTCTTACAGGTTCCAGTCAAAGCCATTTTCCAAAGTTACTCAAGTTAGCACTCATTTTCCCAAACCCTTCAGCAATATGTGTGGTGTTAAAGTGCCAAGTTTGTGGTAATTTGTTAAACAGTGATAGAAAAATAATACCCTGTGATGCAACAATGATGTTTCAGTTGACTAGTTCTGAGATCTCACAGGTTCTAGACTATTCCATAATTATTCAAATTTCCTGCAGTTTCCTTGTTCTTCCCACACATTGGAGCTTGTGAAGGCTACCTCCTACTTCAGCTATTGCTCTAACCTGTCTACAGGGCCTCTTATTGACACTATCGGTAAATTTGTGATCTGCCAAATCTTAGTGACTTGTCTCCACTCACTGGTATTTGAGGCTTAAGACGTATTTTTCCACCTACATTTGCTGTTAAAGTTTTGTGGGTTTTGATTTTTTTTCTATCTTACTTGTTTCTGTGGGCTCTTAAAGAGGTACAAAAACTATATTGTCACTTCCACTACCTTTCCACATTTTAGGTTTTTTCAAAAGTATTTATTTTTGACTATTGAGTTTGCAAGGGACTTTTGTCATCATCTACAAGATGAGAAGAGGTAACTGAGGTCTTAAACAAATGCAAAGCATCACAGTTAATCATGGAGAAAGAATTAGAGCCAAGGACTCCAGAATCATAAGACAAATACATTCAGCATACTCTTCTGCTTCTCTTACACCATTCAGGAATGTCTTCCTATTTTTGGTGAGAGGCAGGATTTTTGCTCTTAAAATGCATCCAGTTGTTTTAGGAATAATTATCAAATATTCCAAAATGTTGAATTTTACAAGCAAAGACAGACACATGTGGAAAATCTGAGCGTTTTATTATTCTCGTGGTAACTTAATCATTTTTTACTACACCAATTTAATGCCTAGAACAGTATTCTCAAATGTAAAGGTGTATGGATTATTTTGAGATATTTTATAATGTTTGATCCAGTAAGTCTGAGGTGGTACTTGAGGATCAACATTTCTAACAAACTCTCAGGTGACATTGATGTTGATGATCCATGAACCTCACCTTGAGTGGCAAGGACCTAGAGCAATGGTCCCCAACCGTTTTGGCACTAGGAATGGGTTTTGTGGAAGACAATTTTTCCACGCACCTGGGGGACAAGGCACGGGGAGTGGTTTGGGGATAAACCAAGCACATTACATTTATAGTGTACTTTATTCTATCATTATTACATGGTAATATATAATGAAATAATTATTCAATTCACCATAACATAGAATCAGTGGGAATCCTAAGCTTGTTTTTCTGCAACTGGATGGTCCTATCTTGTGTTGCTGAAAGAGAATGACAGATCATCTGGCGTTAGATTCTCCTAAGGAGCATGAAATCTAGAGCCCTAACATGCACAGTTCACAATAGGATTTGCACTCCTAGGAAAATCTAATGCTGTTGCTGATCTGACAGGAGCCGGAGCTCAGACAGTAACGCGAATGATGAGGAGTGGCTTTAAATACAGATTAAGTTTCATTCCCTGGTCCACTCCTCACCTCCTGCTGTGAGGTCTGGTTCAGGCCATGATTGGTACTGGTTCATGGTATGGGGGTTGGGGACCCCGACCTAGAGGATCCATCAATGAGTTTCAGGTAGTTGTGCATTTTCTGATGTTATGCGTACATACAGAGAGAGGGAAAGAGAATGAGATAAAGAGAGATAATGTATAGTTTTCATAAAATTTAAAAGAATTTATGTACTAAAAATGTTAAGAACAGTTACCTTACAAGATAAAGTTCATATTCCTTAAGATAAATGTAAAATCCTTATAACCATTCCATTTTGTTTTTCTCCCTTTAAGAATCTCATAGTCCAGCCATGCTCAGAATTTGCCATAAAGTCCAGAATCATACATGATTTCTGATACCTATTACTTCAAATAGAATTAGTCATATTTCATTCTCACAAGTCACCTTTTATATACTTCCTTCATTCTTTCAGCTAGTATTTACTAAAGACTTCATATATATATATATATATATATATATATATATATATATATATACACACACACACACACACATATATATGGTAAGTATTAAGCACATAAAAATAGGCAATAGTCTCTATTTGTGAATCTTTGAAGTAAAAAGCTACTGTATTTATTTGTTAAGGATTCTTTGCTCTAGTAGACTACTTACCCTGGAACCAAGTGTAGATTGGTTGAATAGGTGAGAAAAGAAGGAAGGAAGGAAGGAAGGAAGGAAGGAAGGAAGGAAGGAAGGAAGGAAGGAAGGAAGGAAGGAAGGAAGGAAGGAAGGAAGGAAGGAAAGAAGTTGTAAAAAAGAACCAGGGTGGCAGGTGTTGAATTACAGTTGGAAAGTCTGAAGAGTTGTGCTATTTGTTAGGAAAAATACAATTTGTTGGAGTGGCATTTATCACTTTTAAGATATATAATTTAAAATAATTTTTATAAGTGAAGATTTATAATATCAGAAAGCTATATAAGAAAGTATTAATGTGTCATCAAAAGCCAACATCACGTTCCATTTTTCCTTATCATATACACAAGAGAATTATTAAGAAATAAAATTAACACTAATCTCTTTCCAAATTTCTGAATTAGAAGGAAGCTATCCAGTAGGATGTCAGCTACTAGGCAAGAAAACATAGGGATTTGATGTTTGAGTGGGATTGCCATGTTTTATTGATACAAATTCTCATTTGGTTTTACTAAAGGCTTCTGATCACTGGGTTTATAGGAGTGTGATATAGGGTCTACAAAGCTGGGCTTATAATTTGTAATGCACTATTTTTATTCAGGGGAGTTGTTGCTGCTAGACATATGCCTTCATTGCTAGGGCCTTTATGCAGATGTGGGAAATGGCGGCATAGTAGGAGACACTGGAAGGAAATTTTGCAGTTTGATCCACAAAATCGCTAACAGTGGGAAATGTCCCTGTGTTTTGATAATCTCTGTGGAATATATTCCATGGGCTGAACTAAAAATAAATAAATCCTATAGCATGTTAAACCATTGTGAGGAAGTACAGTGCGAAGTGGATTGACAAATGAGTGCAAACAATAACAACTGAAATAGTTTACCAAGACTACTTACAAAATAAGTCACTAAATGCATGTACAGGCATTTGAAGTTTCATCTGGTAGAAGGGTTGTGGAGAATATTCCTTGTCCCCCTTAGTGTGTTTAACTTCCTTCTACTCATTGTACCAAGGTCTGGCCTCATTATAGGCATGCTATTCCAGGTGAATTGAAAAGAAGTTGCATAGATACCTTGCCATTATTAATCACTGCCTCTATTGTCAAAAGCTATTTGCAGATATTTTATCTCATTCTATCTAAAAATTATTCTGATGTATTTATGGTTTGCTCTTCTTTTGTACTACAATTTGGTACATGAAAATGGTGCTCTACAAATCAGGGAGTAGTGAAAGTAATAATTTGTCCACACAAATTAGACTCTGATGTACTACTATTCTCTAATGTCTCTCATATTCGTCTTTGCATCACCAACCACTGTGGATTTTTTTCAAATGTGTAAAGAAAATTGCAGCTATTTAAAATAACCTAGAGAGGGAGAATGATAGGCAATATTCTAACTACCTTAGCCCTTTACATTTCAGCAGCCTCGTTGCCAAGGAAACCACTTGGGACTTTAGGGAAATTTGTAGATATTTAAAATGGATTGTGCCCGTACATAGATAGACACTTGTACAATTCACATTGCAGAATAAAAAGCTTCCAGCCCTGCAATATTAAGACTGGAATTTCAAGGACTGAAAATGGGAAATAACAAAATGCAAAGGTTTATTCACTTATATGCCAACACGTATGCTGTTCATAGTATTTCAGATTATTATTAGTCTAGGTTGTTAAAAAATAAGAATCTATCTAGAAGAATAAACAATGCAATATAAACCTCATGAAACTTACACTTTTATTTGCATTTGTAATTTGCTGTTTTAACATTGCATCACCATTTTGACAATTTCCAAGGTATATTGCAGTTTTTAAAATCTAAGCAGAAATGCAGATAAATTCCTTGCTGGGCTTGGCTGGAAATTGACTGAATTCTATGTCAGTGCAGACATGAATCTTTACTCATAATACTGTGAGTAAAATGCAGATATTAGAAGAGAAAGAAGCTAGGCTGACATACCAAAATCCCTTGAGTGGGTTTTTCAGTTTCTGTGTGTCTGTGTCTGCCTTCTTCTTTTTATTCCTTTACAAATTTCTGCTGAAGATGGGATATTCTTAGTGAGAAAACTGACTGCAGAATAGAAAGCAGGTACACAAATGGACTTTCATATATTATTTTCACATATATTCATGGTCAATTTTTGAACTTATTCTCAGAGTCTTGCTCTCCTTAGACAGGCAGGATGACTTTTTCATATTCTCTTTACACTTCTGTCACATGGGAGATTCAGCTTCACCCCGCCAGTTCATCTTAATGAACTCGAGAGCATCCATACAAAAGGTCTGCAAAGTGCAAGTGTCTGGCCTGACAATACATATGTCTGTTTTAACAAACATTGAGCTAATGGTTGGTGACATGGGAGATCCTACCTTTGATAGTTCCAGAGTGTGAATAGTGAAAATTCATGAAGCCAGAAGTAAAAGATTGTGTAATGGTTAATTTTAATGTGCCAACTTGACTGCACCACAGGGTGCCTATATATTTAGTGAAGCATTATTCCGGTTGTGTCTGTGGGGGTGTTTCTGAGGGAGATTAACATTTGAAGTGGTGCTCTGAGTAAAGCAGATTGCCCTCCCCGATGTGGATGGGCATCATCACTCAGCTGAAAGCCTCTGTAGAACAAAAAGCAAAGTAAGGGAGAGTTTACTCACTCTATCTGATTTTCTTCAAGCTTGTCCATTGGTCTTCTCTTGTCTTCAGACTCACACTTGGAGTATAACTTATATCATTAACTTTCCCAAGTTTCTACTGTCTTCAGATCTTGAGACTACTCAGCCTCTGTAATTTCATGAGGCAATGTCATATAATAAATTTCTTTACAAGCATATATATTATGTGTTTATATTTACATGTTTAATATTTATGGATATATAATACTGCATATATGTTTATATATTTTAACATTGTTTATAAAAATATATTTCCCTTTGGTTCTGTGTCTTCTGGGGAGCCCAGACTAAGACATACGTGTAACTTAATAATATACAGTTTCTATATCTTTTAATAATTCAACATTATGAGGTGTTATAATTTCAGTCAAGTTCATTCATGGACATGTGTTCTCAGCAAAAGATAAACATTTATATAAACATAACTTTTAGATACTAGCTGAAGATTCATAATGAATGTAGTGTGCTAACTTATCCTATTCTAAATGTCTTCTAAAATTATTTAAATGACAGAAAAATAAGAGATATCATGCATCAGGATCCAGAATTAATAGAAAGTATACTTTACCTAAAAATAACATGGAAGAATTTCCGTTGGATATTTTCTAGATAGGTTCAAATGAAAATTTTAAAATAACAACAACAACCACCAAAGTAAAAGCAGAAAGACAACGAGAGGAATATTTGGATGCAGCAAATGAACCTGACTGCTAGAGGCAGGAGCTAGAAAAAGGGGCAATCAGAGAATATTTGCCTTGGAATCCCTTTCTCCAGTAAGAATAAGAATATTAAAAAGTAATTCATAGAAAATTCCAGAAACATCTTCAAGTAGAAAAGACAGTGGGCATCAACAGCTGCTTTCTCCTCACTCAGCATAACTGGGCTTTTCTCTGGAACAGCAGGCCTGTGGCCAGCTATGTTGGGCACTGATACCAATTAGGCTTTGAGGAGAAAAGGTTAATATATGCACTTGATTTTGGACATATTGGTTATTGATAATCATCCCACCATTTGTGTGCGGGTAGAGAGGAAAAAATCATAGCACGTAGCCTATAAAGAGTACACACAGTAAGATAAGGTGAGCTCAGCCCCTCAGAATCAGAGGAAAAAACCTACTTAAAAAAGTTTTTCCAAACCTACAGAATAAAGAAGTAGATTTTAAAAAGTGCCTGCTTTGTCTTGCAGTAAAAAGAAAAGAATTGAACACCATGAAACAAGAGATGAAAGATGAGAGGATAAGACAACAGACTGAGATATAAAATGGAGCTAGCTGGGAGCCAGACAGAAGGGCAAAAGGAGCTGAACGAGATAAGGAAAAAATGAAAGGAAACTCAAGATACAATAACTAATTTTAAAACTGCTTTGAAAGCAGTAAAGAGAAGAATCCATACTGTAAAAACTGAATCAGTGATGTGAAAGCTGAACTTTTGGGCCTTTTTTTTTTATTATTATTAAGTAATAAATTGCTCAGAGTTAGACTACATTTTCAAAAAATTAAAAACATAAAATTAGCCTTAGAAAAAATGAACAAATGGGAATTATGGCAGAAACTGATATATTTTTATATAAATAAATAAATTTTTAAATAACCATTTTATTAAAACTATAGGAAAGCACAATGTAGCTGAGAAGCTTGTAAGTAGTATAGTTAAGTGAAAAAAGAGACAAAGAAAAATACATAAGATACGTAAATTTAAAAAGGCTAAAAGTAAGCAAGGGAAAATAAACAGAAATATGGAAACATAAGAAAGAAATGCCTATGCTAATACTTTTTAAAAGCTTAGTGAAATACAGCGTTCTAAGAATATATAAATTAACAAAAATGATCTCCCAATGCTTAGTGGTTTAACGGAATAATAATAAAACATATTTCATAATTGATATTCCAGATTTCCCAAGGAAAGTTTTCAGATTCATTTGGTATTGTAATTTCTTCTAAATCCACAAGAAACAAAAAATTGTCTCCTAGAAATGGTTTCAGGGCATAGAAAAATAAGAAAATTGTGTTAATCTGTTTTTAGAAGATAATATAACCCATTAGCAAAAACAGGCAGAAAAACCTAAAGATAGAACTCATTTAAGAATATTCGTGATGAAAAACCAGCAAAGCAAATCCAGAGTGTTATTAGTCAAGTAACAAAAATATAACCAAGTAGGGTCTAGTAGAGTTAGATAATGAGGAAACAACATAAAAAACTCTATTAATATGTAGTAATATTAAAGAAACAAAGAATAAAAATGGCATCATCATCATAGGTGCTGAAAAGACATTTGATAATAATAGTTAATATTTATTCAGGATAAAAGTAGTATTTGCCAACAGAAAAACAGAGCCTCTTAATAATACAAAAACACTGCATAAAACTCTTAATACAGCAGTGATGTCATCTCCCTAAAATGAACTACAGATTCAGTTCAATCTCAGTTTAAATCTTAGCAGGTATGAAAGTGTGTGTGTGTGTGTGTGTGTGTGTGTGTGTGTGTTTATGTAAATCAACAAGCTTATTATAAGATGTATATGAACAAGCCAAGAATATAGCAAGTCAATATGGAATAACAATGTGGATTTTTCGTTAATTAATAATCTACGCTTAAAAAAAAAAAAGACAGTGGAGTGTTTGCACAAATACAGATACATAGAATAAAAAAACAGAACAGAGTCCAGAAAGTAGATTAAGAGTAGTAGAAGTCAGAAAGAAGTGAGAGAGTGTTTAGAGTGTTTTAGGCCATTACAAGGAATTTGCTTTTACTCTGAATAAGATGAGAAGCCATTGGAGTACATTGAATATAATGATAAAATCATATGTGTATATATATATATATATACACACACACACACATATATATATATCTGAGATGGAGTCTTGCTCCATCACCACACAACAGTGCAGTGATGCTATTCGGCAAACTGCAACCTCCACCTCCCAGGTTCAAGAGATTCTCCTGCCTCAGCCTCCCGAATAACTAGGACTACAGACACACGCCACCACCCTCAGCTAATTTTTGCATTTTTAGTAAAGACAGGGTTTCACTGTGTTGGCCAGATGGTCTCAATCTCTTGATCTTGTGATCTGCTCACCTCAGCCTCCCAAAGTGCTGGGATTACAGGCGTGAACCACCACACCCAGCGCTTATTTATATTTTTAAATGATCACTCTGGTAGTTGTGTTAAGAACAGATAGTACCAGGGCAAAGACGAGAGCTGGGAGAACAGTAAGAAATCGACTGCAGTTATTCATTTAAGAGAGAATGATGGTGAGAAGTGGTTGGATTCTGCATATATTGCAAAAGTGAAGTAAGAAGACTGCGGCTAATGGAATGTAAGGTATAAAGGAAAGAGCAGGATTAAGAACTAGCTCTAGAGTTTTGGCTTAATAACAACTAGAAGGATGATAGTGCTACTTAGTGAGTCTGAGGCAAATTAAGAGGACTAAATTTGAGAACCAAAAGTCAAAATTTCTATTTTACATCTGCTCTGTTGAGATCTCATTAGTCCTCAGGCAGAAACCCACAAATCTGGAAGGTCAAGATGAGAGTTCAGGCGAATGAAATGATCAAGAGTATAAATTAAGAAGAGATAGAGTTTGAGGGCTGAGTCCTGATAAAAGAGACAGATTCAGGAAAGTGACACCAAACATGTGACATGGGAAGTAAACTGTAGAGTTTACTTAAAAAAACACAGTGAACAGAAGCAAAGTAAAGAAACTTTCTTACGAAGAAGAAAGAGATCAAACTGTCAAGTCCTGCTCGGGTTAAACTATGTGAGCCCAGCAAGATGAATATTAGATCTGGCAAGTGGATATCATTGTTGACCTAGAAAAGAAAAGTTTCGGTAGCGCAATGGGGATGGAATTCTGATGAAAACATGTAAAAGAGAGAATGCGACACTTCCATTTCTAGTCATATGGTTGACTAGATTTTGCAGGAAAAAAAAATATTTTCTAGAGCAGAACACATAAAAGACTGCCTAAAATATAAGAAACATCTCTTTCAAAGCACGGCTGAGCTATCAGTAAAGTAAGAGAAACAACTAAAATGAGAAACAATAAAGACTTGTCATTGCAAAAGAGTATACTCCAAAGACCCTGCTCTACTCTCAAAGCCTAAATCTGATTTTAATGACCACTAAGCATTAGGAGACAAAAGACAAATTTTTGGCCTATTCAAGTTGGAAGTCAAGATAGAGACCAAGTATAAAGCTAGGATACTCTTAGTGGATACAGTAGTAAAACATTCACTTCAAAGACAAAGAGTTGATTATTTTGGTCTTTGTCATAGCTAAGAGGGCTGATGGAGAAAGAAACTTATGAGAATTCCTAAACAAACCCCAGCGTTTATGTGACCCGAGGACCAGAATGTACATCCCCTTTGGAGCTCAAGCCAAAATTTAGTGTAATGTGGTCACAGGCTTGGAGTGTCACCAATCACCTAGCAAAAGCAAAGTCAAATTCTCACTTGAAGAGTGTATTTTAATTTGCATCATCTGAGAATCTGAACAGATTAAAGGTAGCATGAGTGCACTTTCTCTTTCTCTCTCACTTTCTCACATACACACACACAGACAGACACACACACACACACACACACTCACACACACACACCACTCCTCACAGGAAATCAAGCCATCAAGAACAAAAGTCAGCAGAAACAACAACCAGCAGAAACAAGGCCCATGAAAATTGCATATTTTGTTATGATCACATTCATAATGTAAAATGAACATTTGTCAAATACTTTAAAAATAAAAGAAGGAATTCAAAAGTAAGTAAAGTACAAGATATTACCAAGAGCAACCTGGATGTTTTTTAAAAAGAACTAAGTAGAGCATCTGGAAAAAATATAATAATTGAAATTAAAAACCAAGTTTTTACATAGAAAACAAATTAGACACACTTTAGGAGATTGTGGTAGTCAGTTTTATGTGTCAACTTGGCTAGTCATCCCCAATTATTTAATCAAGGTATGTTGTTGGGAAGGTATTCTGCAGATGGGACAACAGTCTATAATCAGTTGCCATGAAGTAACAGGGATTTTTTATGTCAACTTGGCTAGTTTTATGTGTCAACTTGGCTAGTCATCCCCAGTTATTCAATCAAGTACCAACCTAGGTGTGTTGTTACCAAGGTATTTAGTAAATGTGACTGAAGTCTACAATCTGTTGCCATGAAGTAATGGAGATTTTTCTGGACAATCTGGATGCACCTGAGTAAGTCACATGAAAGATTTTAAGAGCAGATCTGAGGTTTCCTTGAAGGAAAAGAAGTTCTGCTGTGGGACAGAAACTGTAGCATATGACTGGAATTTCAACCTGATCTTCCTAACAGCCTGTCCTGTGTATTTGAACTTTCCTTGCTAGCCCCAGTATCTCATAAACCAACTCTCTGCAACAAGTCTCTTAACATGTATCTCCTACTTGTTCTGTTTCTTTGGTTGTACCATGTGACTGACAGAGAGGTGATTAATGAACTGAGAAAAGATTTGAAACACCCCAAATGTAACACAAATATGGAAATGTTGAAAGATAAGAGATATAAAGGATAGAAAGTAAAATCCAATATACATTTCTGTTATATTCAGAAGAGAACAATAAAGAGAATAGTCAAATGAAATATAGAAATAACTATTACCTGTATTTTTGCCCTAATTGATAAAAGATACCATGAAGGTTAATTTTATGTGTCAGCTTGGCTGGGCTATCATGTCCAAATGTTCTCTCAAACACCAATCTAGATGTTACCATGAAGGTATTTTTTGGAAGTGCTTAGTATTTAACTCAGTATACTTGGAGCAAAGCAGGCTACTGTCTGTAATGTGGGTGAGCTGTATCCAATCAATAGAAAAGCATCACAGAAGAAACTGAGGACCACTGTGGAAGTGGAATTCTGCTTCCTGACTGCCTTTGGACTCCAGCTTCAATGACAAGAGTTCCCTGGGTCTCCAGCCTGCCAGCCTGCCCTACAGAATTTAGGCTTTCCATTCCCCAACATTGTGTGGGGCAATTGCTTAAAATAAATCTCTCTCTAAATCTCTCTCTCTGCATTCACACACACACACACACACAGACATACACTCGCTCTTACACATTTCACTAAATGTCTTCTCTGGAGAACTCTGACTAATATAGATATTAACATTTAGATTAAAGAAGCTAAAAATTCTGAGATAAAATGATATTCACATTTTAGGGAATCTACAAATCTCCAAAGGCAAAAAAATAACATTTCAAAAGTAGTCAGAAAAAAATTACCTACAAATGAACATTAATTAGAGTGACAGTGGAATTCTCAAGGCAAAAATGGGGGAAATAAAAAAGGGAAAATATTTAAGAAAATAAAATTAATAAATACGTAAAATGTCTTGAAAGTCTCATAAAAACAGCAGTAAACACAGTATTATATAACTTCAAAAATTTTATTTTAAGGAAAAGGTGAAATGATTATCAAAGGGGAAAAAAACAGAACAAATTCATTAAGAACAGATATTTGCTAAAAGAAAAATCTAATGGATACACTTCAGAAAAAGAAAGAAAAATGGTCCTCAAAGGAAATCTGTAAAAACATTAGAAGGAAGGGTGAGAAAAAATAAATTATAAGCTTTCTGATGAGCCCAAATTATATGGCTGATTAAATGATAATGATTATGCCTAATGTGTAAGCTTAAATAATTATGATAGAATCTTGACAACCATAGCAAACAATTCAGAAGAGATTTAATAAGAGCAAAACATTTTTTCAGAAGGAGAGTAAAGATATTGATGAAATTATATTAATTTAAATATACATGCTAAACATTCTAAGAAGAAAGTAGATGAAAGCATGTAAATTTCTCACAGGTAAGGAAAAGACAAAGGGGAAGTAAAAAAGAAAGGAGGAAGAAAGAGATGGAGGAAGAAGGAGAGGAAGTAGAAAAAGCAGAAAGCACAAGATAAGATAGATGGGGGAAATAAATCTAGACATATATAACAGTAATCACAATCCATTTAAAGGAACAAAAAGCTTCAAACGAAAAATTAGAAAGTAAATCAAACTGAACAATGTAGTGTGTATGAGAAACGTACTTTAAAAATAAAGACTCAGAAAAGAGGAAAACTAGAAGTCTGGGTATGATTAGGAGATCAAAGTACCTAGTAATTTGAATCGGGGAAGTTTAATATAAAGAAAACTAAACTTATGATAAAGCTGTAACTATACAAATGTAATGAGAACTCTAAAGGGTATAGTGTTAGTCAGGGTTCTCCAGAGAAACAGAAAGAATAGGCTATACATAGATACATAGTAACAGATTTATCATAAAGTGTTGGCTCAAGAGCCTGTGGAGGCTAGGAAGTCCCACAATCTGCCCTCAGCAAGCTGGAGAGCCAGGAAAGCCAGTGGTGCAATTTCAGTTGAATTCTGAATGTCCAAGGACTGTGGGTCAATGGTGCAAGTCCCAGTCCAAGTCTGAAGGCCTGAGAACCAGTTGTGCTGCTATCTGAGGGCAGAAGACGGACGCTCCAGCTCAAGCAGAGTGAATTCACCTTTCCGTCACATTTTTGTCTTATGTGGATCCTCAATGGATTGACTGGTGCTCACCCACACAGCGAGGGCAGATCTTCTTTACACAGTCTACTCCTTCAAATGCTAATCTCTTCTAGAAACACCCTCCCAGACATCCCCAGTAGTTATTTATTTATTTATTTATTTATTTATTTATTTATTTATTTATTACCACTTACGTGGGCATCCCTTAGCCCAGTCAGGTTGACATATAAAATTAAACATCGCAGGTACCTTAGGGCAGAGGAACACCCAAGAATGGACTAACTTGGAGCATCTCAGGGCTGGATGGCAGATGTCATTGAAGAAGGTGCGGTTGCATCCTCATGGATGGTGCAGTTTTTTGTTCCTGATTCACTGGGTAAGCAGAGAAAAATCCTCCAGGTGCAGGCGAGTTGAGCTGTTAGGTTGGTATGCACCAGGAGTAAGGGCATTGAGAGCCCACTATCTGGGAGTACAAAGTTTATATTAGGAGCAACACAGGAAAACAATCCTCTGAAATGTAGGCAAGCCAAGGCTAGTGAACATCAAGCTTATGATTTTCTGTTTCACTTATCCCTAAACACTAATGGAGTACAGGCAGTGAGACATTGTCAGAAGATGCAGTAGTGAGTGTGTGGCATGTCCTTACTCTCATGGGGTCAAATGTAATATTTGGTCCTCTGCAAAAGTAACAGTATATTATTATTTATGTGTATATTTATTTATTTTGGAGAGAAGGTTTTACTCTGACACCCAGACTGGAATGCTGTGGCATGATCATAGCTCACTGCAGCCTTAATCTACTCAAGTGATCCTCTCACCTCCCGCCTCCCAAGTAGCTGGGAGGTGTGCACCACCATGCGTCACTATTTTTCATTTTGTAGTTGACACAGGATCTCACTGTGTTACAAAGGCTGGTCTCAAACTCACGACCTCAAAAGATTCTCTTTCCTGGGCTTCGCAAAGTGGTAGGATCACAGGTGTGAGCCACTATGCCCAGTCAAGAACAGTACACTACACTCCAGAAATAACACTAAACCACATTAAAGACAAAGAAATAAATTATCCTTTAGCTTTGATCTTATCTAATTTAACATCACAATTTACTTTACATGGAATCAATTTTCTCCCTTTAAACACCTCTGCTTTTTTTCTGTGAATGATCTCCAACATTTTTTGTATGACTTTTGCACAGTGAACATAACAGAACACATAATTAAAAGAACATTAACATTTTTATCTGACTCATTCTCGTAAGATTCATCTTTTGATGTGTTTAAAGCAGGTTAACCTTCATGTCCAACCAGTCCTTGCCAATCTGCATTTGTTCTGGAGTTTGTTTCAAATTACTTTTCCCCTGTTTTATTTCTTCCTGCTTATATCTTAATTGGAGAATTCTTGTTTTCTACAATATAATTGAAATACTAAGTAAATCATTTTTTAACGACATTTGATGTCAGAGGACACTCTTAAATTAACATTCATGTTAGCCCAAGTTTTTCCTAGGCCATTTTTTGGCGTTGGCCTCCAAGTTACATTTATGAATCATCTAAGAACTGAAGGGAACATGCTCCAGAGGTGTCCTTGTTAATCAGAATGTCACATGATATAGAATTGAGAACCTCCTTAAAATCATATACACATATATATCTCATATGCCCTTTTGCCTATATAACATGTCTGTGAGATATATTCTTTGCAAAGATATGTGTTGTACCTGAGAGTTTTGTAGAAGATCACTAGACTGATTGCTGATTATTCTATTATCTTCACAGTTTTTCACACTGAACTACTCTACTTTACAGAATTAACTTTTCTTTCTTTTTCTAAAAATGGGAACAGCATTATCTTCTCTAATTCTCCCGTGAGTAATCAAAGGAACAGATTTTTATTATCTCCCGTCTTCTAAGTAATTTTTCGGTTAAAGCCTAGTGTAGATCTCTGACTTTCTCCACGTCACTGCATTTGGTTCTTATCTGGCACATTTGATTCAGAAACTTTTTTTTTTTTGAAACAAATCAGGTAATAAAAGGAGCAACCCGATATTGAGTACTTAAATGCTAGGTGCTAAAAAGTATACCACATGATTGCATAAATTAAATTTAATCCTCTTGGCATTGTATCAAGGTATTAATTATTCTCATTTTATAAATGAGGAAATTGGTGCACATAAAGGTTAAGAGGCATGTAACAGAATGACAGTCTCATATAGTCCCTGTTTCAGTCTGTTCATTTGACTGTTACTAAATTTTTTCACACCTTTTTTTCATCACTTTTCTAAAAAAATACATGAAGAATCCTTAAAATTTTTGCCATAAATCTTACGCTGATCATATGATTAATATATGTATAATATCATATATAAACATATATAAATATATATCAAAAACCCATAATACTTTTATTCTTAAATTCAAAACACTTAAATATTCTTTAGAATCTATTTACTATTGCTTTAGACTATCTCAGGGAACAATATTGTGTTTACCTTTGAGAATGTTTGTCATACGGGTTTTCAGAATATGGTAGACATATCTTGAGTAAATGAGATTCACCAGAAGGTTCTCATCTTCTTTTTCCTCGACTGATCGGGCTGAGTCACCTGCATTATCTCTGAGACTCAGTTTTTTCATCGACCAATGAGAGAAGATTGACTTGAGAATCTGAAGCCTATTTCAACTCAAAAGTTCAGTGTTGTTTTGCACTTTCTTCACTGAGACCAGTGAGCTCTTTTTATTATAACCATAAAAGGTGATTGAGATGGGGTTGGCCTAGTCCATCCAAACCATTGCATGTGTATGTATATGTAGATACAGCCAGGTGGAGAAGGAACTAATAACTGTCAGCAACACAGGACATTTATGTGGATCTTCGTTTTCACACAGCATGTGGGCAAGTGGAGAAGTTGTAGTTTTTATTTGATCAATCCAGAGCACAGCTGTGTGTGTGCTCTCATTGGTCTACTTAAAATTCTCTTATGTTTTTGTCCAAAAATGACCTGTTCTATTTCACATATGAAAGCTTCACATTAAAAGAATATGAGGTAGCAAATATCTTTACTGAAGCGCTGTTGGCAGCTGAAATCACTGACAACTTCCTGGCTGTGATTCATAATCTATATTGGTGCCTTTGAGACAGCAGGCTATTGATTTTTCCCTGTCTATAATCCAAGACCATATACAGAGCTTGTTAGACATCTGTGGGAATATAAACTGAGTTTTGATGCAAGTTAGGAAGGTTCTCTTAGCAGTGCACTTAGTTTTTGTCTTAGAAAAATCTTTACACAACCTTAATCTTGGTGAACTTTTTAAAAACAAATAATCCAATATAAGCCAGATCACAGGCTTTGAAACAGAGAATAGTGTCAATGTTTTGTTGTGGTTTGTTTGTTTGTTTGTTTTGGGGGGGGGTGTGGTTGCTTTGTTCCCAGAGTTTAAATAAAGTTACTTTCTCCAGTAGTTAGCAAACTGTCTATTAAATAATGATCAAGGCTTTTTCTCTTTGTTATACCTAAGGATACTTTTTATTTGATGAGACTAGGATAGATTTCAAGTGATACAGGGAGATAACTGAAGGGCACAGATATAAATTAAACTACTACAAGTCATACGTTATTACCTATAGAAATGTTTCTGAAAAAACTGAGTAGGAGTTATCCATATCAAAAGGCTTCTTGGGTCTGCAAAATTTAACTTTTTCTAAATCATTGCCTAACTGTCTGCCCAAGAAATGCAATTTTTTGGCCAGGTGCGGTGGCTCAAGCCTGTAATCCCAGCACTTTGGGAGGGCTAGATGGGTAGATCACGAGGTCAGAAGATCGAGACCATCCTGGCTAACACGGTGAAACCCCATCTCTACTAAAAACACAAAAAAATTAGCCGGGTGTGGTGGCGAGCACTTGTAGTCCCAGCTACTGGAGAGGCTGAGGCAGGAGAATGGCTGAACTCAGGAGGCGGAGCTTGTAGTGAACCAAGATGGCGCCACAGCACTCCAGCCTGGGCTACAGAGCAAGACTCTGTCTCAAAAAAACATTGATTCTACTCATCCAGGAGCATGGGCTGTATTTACATATGTTTGTGTCATCTATGATTTCTTTGAGCAGTGTTTCCTAGTTTTCCTTCTAGAGGTCTTTCATCTCCTTGGTTAGGTATATTCTTAAGTATTTTAATTTTTTTGTAGCTATTATAAAAGCGGTTGAGTTCTTGATTTTATTCTCTGCCTAGTTGCTGTTGGTGTTTGGAAGAGCTACTGATTTGTGTACATTAATGTTGTATCCAGAAACTTTGCTGAACTCTTTTATCAGTTTCCAGGAGCTTTCTGAAGGAGTCTTTATGGTTTTCAAGGTAAACGATCATATTGTCAGCAAACAGAGACAGTTTGACTTCCTCTTTACTGATTTGGATTCCCTTTATTTCCTTCTCTTATCCGATTGTTCTGGCTAGGACTTCCAGTAGTAAGTTGAAGATGAGTGGTGAGAGTGTGGGCATCCTTTTCTTGTTCCAATTCTCAGAGGAAATGCTTTCAGCTTTTCCCCATTCAGTATTATGTTGGCTGTGAGTTTGTCATAGATGGCTTTTATTACATTGAAGTATGTCCCTTGTATGCTGATTTTGCTGAGAGTTTTAATCATAAAGTGGTGCTGGATTTTGTTGAATGCTTTTTCTGCATCCATTGAAATTATATAACTTTTGTTTTCAATTCTGTTAATGTGGTATATCACATTTGTTGACTTGCTTATGTCAAACCATCCCTGCATCCCTGGTATGAAACCAATTTGATCATGGTAGATTATCTTTTTGATATGTTGTCAGATTTGGTTAGCTAGTATTTTGCTAAGGATTTTAGTGTCTATGTTCATCAGGAATATTGGTCTGTAGTTTTCTTTTTTGGTTATGTCCTTTCCTGGTTTGGGTCATTAGGGTGATGCTGATTTCATAGAACAAATTAGGGAGGGTTCCCTCTTTATCTTGTGGAAGAGTGTCAAAAGGATTGGTACCAATTATTCTTTGAATGTCTGGTAGAATTCTGCTGTGTCCGTCTGATCCTGGACTTCCTTTGTTGGAAATTTTTAAATTACTGTTTCATTCTTGCCGCATGTTATTGATCTGTTCAGAGTATCTGATTATTCCTGACTTAAACTAGGAGGGTTGTAGTTTTCCAGGAATTTATCCATCTCTTCTAGGTTTTCTAGTTTATGTGCATAAAGGTGTTCATAGTAGCCTTGAATGATCTCTTGTATTTCAGTGGTGTCAGTTGTAATATCTCCTATTTTGTTTCTTAATAAGTCTATTTGGCTTTTCTCTCTTCTTTCCTTGGTCAGTCTTGCTAACGGTCTATCAGTTTTATTTATCTTTTCAAAGAGTCAGCTTTTTGTTTCATTTATCCTTTGTGTTTTTTTGTTGTTGTTATTGTTGTTGTTTGTTTGTTTCAATTTCATTTAGTTATGCTCTGATCTTGGTTATTTCCTTTCTTCTGCTTGGTTTAGGTTTGGTTTGTTCTTGTTTCTCTACTTCCTTGAGGTGTGAACTTGGAATGTTAGTTTGTGCTCTTTCAGTCTTTTCCATGTAGGCGTTTAAGGCTATGAACTTTCCTCTTAGTTGTATAATTATTGTTGTTAAGTTCGAATAATTTTTTAATTTCCATCTTGATTTCATTTTTGACCCAATGCTCATTCAGTTCCAGGTTATTTAATTTCCATATATTTGCATGGTTTTGGCGGTTCCTTTTGGAGTTCATTTCCAGTCTTATTCCACTGTGGTCTGAGAGAGTGTCTGATATAATTTCAGTTTTCTTAAATTTATTGAGCCTCGTTTATGGCCTATCATATGGTCTACCATGGAGAACATTCCATGCACTGTTGAATAGAATGTGTATTATGTGGTTGTTGCATGAAATGATCTGTATTTATCTGTTAAGTCCATTTGTTCCAGGGTATAGTTTAAATCCATTGTTTCTTTCTTGACTTCCTGTCTTGATGACCTGACTAGTGTTGTCAGTGGAGTATTGAAGTCCCCCACTATTACTGAGTTGCTGTCTATCTCATTTCTTAGGTCTATTGATGTAATTGTTTTATAAATTTGGAGCTCCAGTGTTAGGTGCATATATGTCTAGGATTGTGATATTTGCCTGTTGGATAAGGCTTTTTACCTTATATAATGTCCCTCTTTGCCTCTTTTAACTGCTACTGCTTTAAAGTTTGTTTTGTCTGATATAAGAATAGCTACCCTTCCTCATTTTTGGTATCCATTTTCATGAAATGCCTTTTTCTACCCCGGTACTTTAAGTTTATTTGTGTCCTTATGTGTTAGGTGAGTCTCCTGAAAGCAGCAGATAGTTGGTTGGTGAATTCTTATCCACTCTGCAGTTCTGTATCTTTTAAGTGGAGCATTTAGGCAATTTACAATCAATGTTAATATTGAGATGTGAGGTACCATTACATTCATCATGCTATTTGTTGCCTGTGTACCTTGTTATTTTTGTTTTTGTTTTTTAAATTGTATTTTTGTTTTATAGATCCTGTGTGATTTACACTTTAAAGAGGTTCTGTTTGATGTGTTTCCAGAATTTGTTTCAAGATTTAGAGCTCTTTTTAGCAGTTCTTGTGATGGTGGCTTGGTAGTGGCGAATTCTCTCATCATTTGTTTATCTGAAAGAGATTATCTTTCCTTCATATATGATGGGCTACAAAATTATTGGCTGATAATTGTTTGGTTTGAGGAGGCTGAAGATTGGGGTCCAATCCCTTCTAGCTTGTAGGGTTACTGCTGAGAAATCTGCTGTCAATCTGATAGGTTTTCCTTTATAGATTACCTGGTGCTTTAGCCTCACAGCTCTTAAGGTTCTTTCCTTCATCTGAACTTTAGATAAGCTGATGACAATGTGCCTAGGCAATGATCTTTTGGCAATGAATTTCCCAGGTGTTCTTTGTGCTTCTTGTATTTGTATGTCTAGGTGTCTAGCAAGGCTGGAGAAGTTTTCCTCAATTGTTCCCCCAAATATGTTTCAAAAACTTTTAGATTTCTCTTCTTCCTCAGCAACCCCAATTATTCTTAGGTTTGGTTGTTTAACATAATCCCAGACTACTTGGAGGCTTTGTTCATATTTTCTTATTCTTCTTTCTTTGTCTTTGTTGAATCGGGTTAATTAGAAGACCTTGTCTTCAAGCTCTGAATTTCTTTCTTCTGCTTGTTCAATTCTATTGCTGAGACTTTCCAGAGAATTTTGCATTTCTGTAAATGTGTCCAATGTTTCCTGGAATTTTGTTTTTTCTTTATGCTATCTATTTCCTTGAATATTTCTCCCTTTACTTCTTGTATTATTTCTTTGAATTTCCTTGCATTTGACCTTGTCATTCTCTGGTGCTTCCCTGATTAGCTTAATAACTAACCTCCTGAATTCTTTTTCAGGTAAATCAAGGATTTCTTCTTGGTTTGGCCCCCTAGTGAGCTAATGTGATTTTTAGGGGGTGTTGAAGAGCCTTGTGTTGTCATATTACCAGAGTTGGGTTTTCTGGTTCCTTCTTATTTGGGTAGGTTCTGTCAGAGGGAATGTCTAGGGATGAAAGTTATTGTTCAGATTCTTTGGTCCCATGAGGTATTCCTTTCATATAGTGCTCTCTCCCTTTTCCTATGGATGTGGTTTCCTGAAAGCTGAGCTGCAGTGATTGTTATCTCTCTTCTGGGTCTAGCCACCCAGCAAGTCTACCAGGCTCTGGGCTTGTACTGGGGGTTGTCTGCACAGAGTGCTGTGATGTGAACCATCTATGAGTCTCTTAGCCATGGATACCAGCACATTTACCAGGTCCTGCAGAAGCAGTCTGTTTACTTCAGAGGGTCTCTGGGTCCTCTTGGGATTCCTGTTTTGTTCTTGCAGTCGTTCTGGAGCTAAAATTCATAATATGAGCCTCTGTGCACTATTCTGTCAGTCTGGGTTGGAGCTGCAATCTAGTCCTGCCTCTTGTCAGCCATGATGATCTATTCTAGATTCTAGAGGCTGCCCATATTCCTTGGCTTGTAGAATTTTTGAAACCAGCAAAAGCCAGTGAAGTCTTTCTCGCATTGCATCACTGTGATTCTAGGAAATGGTTTTTAATAAAAACTCAAAAATTAAAAATTAACAGGGGTAAGTGTATTAAACCTTCTCAAAATTAATGACTTTAATTGAATAACTTGTATTATAGATAAATTCTAAAAATCAGCAAAAAACCCCAAAGAAGCAGTTAATACAATGTGTAAAGTTACAGGAATTAATATATAAAATATCCGTGATACTTCTCCAAATCATCAAGAAAATTACATGAAGCCCATTAAAAACTGTGGTCAAACAGGTAAGTTCTAAATGGACAGCTTTCTTATGAATGAAGAAGTGAACAACTTTTCTAGTAACCAGAGGAAGGAGGGTGGAGCTAGGGAATACCAGTGAGATTACAATTTTTAGCTATCAGGTTTGAAGAAACAAAGACAAACCTTATGAAGGGCTATTGAAAACCTGAACTAGTAAGAGCCCTCAAAATCTGGTGGTTGGAGTACAAATTGGCACAGAAATTTTGAAGAAGAGTCTTCCAGTATTTCATAAAAGTCAGTATTTTTTTACATCCTAAACCTAGCTAAACCTATCCTAGGTATATATCCACAAAAATGTTCACATAAGTACGTATGAGGATGTGTTTTTACGATGACTGGATTTAGTAACAAGAATTTGGAGATCACTTGGTTGGCTAAATAAAATGTAAAATGTGCATATAATAGAATAATTTCCAGCAATCAGAGTTAATGAACTATTCTCAAATGTAGTGCTGTGGATGCCTTGCAGAAACATAGTATTAAATGGGAAGTTAGATTAAAATTACTTCAAAACTCTACTTCCATACATTTAAACACTCAGCTAAACAATATAATTTACAAGGATACATACAAACCTAAATAAATGCTTGGGTAGGTGTCTATGGGGTAAAGGGGATGGGAGTAGAGATAAGGGATTAAGAAGAAATAATAAAACAGATAAAAAGTATGGCTTTGGATTAACAAAATGACAGTGTTTTACAAACTTAGAATACGGTTAATTCAAATCTACACATCTAAGTTGTAGAAAGTAAAATAAAGTAAGTGAAATGAGAGAACAAGTTGAGAAATTTCATGATTGAAGAAAAACATATAAAGGACTTAACATAATAGACATGGAAGATAAAAAGTAGGTATGCACGGGGAAGAAACTTTAACAATTTTATTAGAAAAAATTAATAAAGACATAATTGAAATAAATTCTTCTCATTGGAAAATAAAATCATAAATAAATGAAAGAGTTGTCATATTCCAGGAAACAATGGGAAAAATAGTCTGTTATATACAGATATGTTACAAAGTAGCTCAAAAATTAGCAGCTAAAAACAAGAAACATTTATTATCTTTCAGTTTCTGTGGCTCAGGAATCTTAGCATAACTTTCACTGGGTGCCTCTGGCCCAAGATGTCTTGTGTAGTCCAGGGGCAATTGCAGTCATCTCAAGATATGACTGGAGTTGTACAATCTACTTCTAAGCTCACCCATGTGGCTGATGGCAAGATAGACTGCTCCACAGGGCTGCCTCACAACTTGACAGCTGGTTTCCTGCTGGGTGCGTGATGCAAGAGAAAATGAGAGAGTGAGAGCACTCTAGATGAAAGCCACAATGTTTTTAAAGTCATATATGGCATGTGACATCCCATCATATCTACCATATTTATTTGTTATAAGCAAGTCAATAAATGCAGACCATACTCAAGGGGAGGAATGTCTACAAGGGCATGAATATGAAAAAGATGAAGAGGCCACGTTATTAGAAGTCATTTTAGCCTGCTTACAGAGATTTTTTTTGATTCAAAAATATTATTGAGGGTTTTACATGTGCTAAACACTTTGTTACCCAAAAATATTAGAATATTTAAGTTGAATAATACTATAAGATTCTATTCAGAAAAAAAAAATGGAGATATGATAACAACAAAGAGAATTACTGGCTCAAACATCACTGTGACACCAAATGAAAGAGAGCAGAATTTTCAGGGTAAAACATCAATTCCCCATAAACACATTTCACTGTCAGTCAAGACATCTTGACTGTTGTCAAGGTTGTGAAAGTGACGAAAAGACATTCTCATAGAGATACAAAAAAAAAAAAAAAAAAAAAAAAAAAAAATCACCTGTAATCTTTAACATACAACTTGAAGACGTATTCCAGCTAAGCAAGATGATAAAAATTATCAGTGCAGATATGTAAGAAAGTTGTGATATGTAAAGAATTGACACTCATTTCTGTCTTCTCAGAATATATCCTTGATAAATAATCCAACAAATTCAAATATTATATGGGTAACACTGTTATTATGTTAGCCAACAAACAAGCAGAAAATCGATATTAAAGGGCTATAAAAACAACATTAAAATGACCACAAATTATATTGACATTGAAAGTTATTTTCATGAATTTTTATTGATACAGAAAATATTTATGATTGAATATTAGGTAAAATAACACAAAATTTACATATATATTATAAGTTTTTCATATTTCAATGACATCTCATTAAAAATATTGCAGGAAAATATATCGAAGCATTTGGTTGTGTATCTTTACAACTTTAAATAATGAGGAGTATTTTTAATTTTTTGTTTATAGTTTTCATACTTTTCTACAGTAAGAGTTTTATAATTAATTATAACAAATAAACTGTTATTAAAAACTAGATAAAATGATTTTAACAAGACACCTAAGGAGAATCTATACCAAAAAAATGTAGAAATCTATAAATATCTGTGACTCTGAAGATTAAGTTTGAGTGGGAGGCATCCTTTTTTTAAAAGAAAACTATACTGAAGCCTGATCCCCTGAACACAGGCTGTGCTAGAATCATAAATGAATGTAATTGGCACACTGAGGTAGTATTTATTGTCAATAGACAATCAATTTATAGACCATGAATGTTTATAGACAATAAAAAACATAGACTATAATTGGGTATTGTTGTATCACCTTACTTGTATCCTTGGAATCCAGCACAATGCTTGGTTAATTTTTTTGTGTTTGGTTTATATGAAAAGGATAGAAGGAAATGGAGAGAGAGGGGGAAGAAAAGATGAAAAGAAAAAAGAGAGAGAGGAAAGAAGTAAGGGAGGGAAGGACAGAAGGAGGGAAGGAAGGAGGGAGGGATAGAAAGAAAGTTTGAATCATGAAGGGCAACAGTGGGGATACTCACAAGTCAAGATGAACAACAACAACAAAAATTGTCATCAACCAGACATTATTTCTATTCAATAAGTAGTCACTGCACATATTACCAGAGCAAAATATGAGTTCTTCATTTCTCAGGTCACTTTCATTTATGCATTCTTAAAATATTTTCGAAGAGCCTATTATGTAGGGTAGGCACTGAGGTACAATGGAAAACAAGATGGATGCTATTCCTTGTCTCATGGAGTTTAACATATCATTTGGTTACTTGGACTAAAGATGCAGAGCATCAAAATATAAGCAAATCCATGGCAAAGAAGTTTATGTGATTTTCGTGTTTTGGATAGAAAGTCTTTTGAGTGAAAGAGTCTAAAGGGAAAAGATGAGAATACTTGATGCAATGAGCCAAAGAGTTAAACCACATTAATGATATTTTTGCTACAGAGGCCTCAGCTCCAGTTACCTTGTCTTTGGATGTACATTAAATTTTATATCATATGTCTTGGTGAAGATGCCTAAGTAAGAAAGACATTACACACTACAAAGACAGTGGTATTATTTTGTTTTCTTACAGAAAGAAAGGTCTTCCAGATGGTCCTCTCTCAAATCCCGTCAATCCTGTCAAAACAGGCTATTTTCTGATAGGGAAAAGTAAGACTTCCAGAGTCTAATACATGAGATATAATCATAACCAGAAAATTCTGAAATGGTTTAGCCTACAGGTCAGAAGCCAACAATAGCAAGTAAAACTTAGTGATAAAAGTATCAACAAGAAGGAAAATAAAGCTAGTCATAATAAAGAAAATACGGCAAGAAAGGAAAATAAATGAAAAATAGCAGAAATCCATACCAAAAATTAAAGAGTGTACAGAAATCCATTCATTTATTCATTTAAGAAAATATATTGAGTATCTATCATATGAGAGGAACTATACTACATCAGGTATTTGTAGTAATAGTGACAATATCATAAAATAATAATAAATAAGATGATATTGGTAAATCGATTAAATTAATTTGGAGAAGATATTGCCAAGTGCTTTATTATAGGTAACTTCATTTACTTTTCATTGTAATTCTATAAAAATTTAAAAAACAATCTCCATTTTAGAGATGAAAAAATAGACTTTCAAGATCAAATGTCCAGACTTTTGGCCATTCTGTGTTATGTACAGTACACTTACAACTAATAAAATTGGGCATTGGGTCCATTTTATAGAATATTTAATTTTTTTTAGCCAGCATAAAAACAGGGAGACAATAGGTAATACAAAGTTTGTAGTCATACAAGTTTAATTTTAACTTTAGTTCTAGCATTTAGCAGCTATATGAAATAAAACCAGTTGTTTAAGATATCTGAGTATATTTATTTGCCAGTAAAATATGCAAAATAAATGCGCCATATAAAGATGTTTTCCAAATTAAATGATTAAACATGTTCTGTAAAATATATAGGTATGTTGGACTTCATTAGATTTAAAAACTTCTGCTCTGTGAAGACACTATTAAGAGAATGAAGAGAAAAGCCACAGACTGGGAAAATATTTGTAAATATTTGTAAAACACATGTCTGAAAAACAACTTGTATCCTATATATATATATATATATATATATATATATATATATATAACTTTTAATAGTCAAAAAACAACCCTATTTTAAAACAAGCAAAAGATATGACTGGCAACTCACCAAAGATGATATAGATAGAAAATAGCCACTTAAAAAAATATTCAACATCATTTATCACTAAGAGATTAAAACAACATGAGACACCATTACACACCTATTACAATGACTAAAATTTTAAAAACTGAAAATGCTAAATTCTGGAGAAGATATAGAGAAAGGGGACCTCTAATTGTGTAACTATATTACAAATGTTTGAAATAACCTCACTGAAGAGGATGGAAGAAAAGATGCTGGCTGAAGTAACTTTGTAAATAATTGCATATAAGCACTGTACTCCAGTTGATAAAGTTGCTTCTTATGAGGGTACAATTTTCTTTCTTTACTTTTTTTTGTTGTTGCTGTCGTTGTTGTTGTTGTTGTTGAGACAGAGTCTTGCTCTTGTCACCCAAGCTGGAGTGCAATGGTGCTATCTTGGCTCACTGCAACCTCCACCTCTCTGTTTCAAGCTGTTCCTGCCTCAGCCTCTTAAGTAGCTGGGATTATAGGAGCCCACCACTACACCCGGCTAATTTTTGTACTTTTAGTTGAGATGGGGTTTCACTGTGCTGACCAGGCTGATCTTGAACTCCTGGCCTCAGATGATCCACCAGCCTTGGCCTCCCAAAGTGCTGGGATTATAGGCGTGAGCCACTGTGCCCAGCCATGAGGGTACAATTTTCATACTGATTTGTATGTACACTGGAATGGAACAATGAAATAAATAGAAGGTAGGCAGTGGAAGCCTGGATTCTTATCTTTGGAGTGGGAATTTACAGATAAGTAAAAACAGGAGGCTAGAATAAACTATGTGGTAATGAGTTAAGCATTGGAGACATCAATAAAAACTTACATTTAACTTGATATGGATACAGATAGTTTCTTATAGAAATATTTCTAGATATTTGGGTACACATGATGTGTTAGTCTATTTTCATACTGCTATAAGGAACTCTCTGAGACTGGATAATTTAAAAAGGAAAATGGTTTAATTGACTCACAGTTCATCATGGCTTGGGAGGCCTCAGGAAAGTTACAGTCAAGGCAGAAGATGAAGGGGAAGCAAGGCACCTTCTTCACAAAGAAGCGGGAAGGAGAAGTGCCAAGCAAAAGGGGAAGAGTCCCTTATAAAGCCTTCAGGTTTCCTGAGTACTCGCTCACTATCATGAGAACAGCATGGGGAAAACCACTCCCATGATTCAATTACCTCCACCTGGTCTCTCCCTTGACAAGTGAGAATTCTGGGAGTTATAATTCAAGGTGAGATTTGGGTAAGGACACAAAGCTTAACCATATCACATAAGTTATTATATATGCACACTTCTTTGCTTTGTCAGCTGAGAGGATCTAAAAGTGACTTCCTACTTGCAACAAGCACACATATTGCCCCAATCTAGATTTTTAAATACCATTGTCCATTAAAACAAATCACAGTTCTCTGAAGAAATAGCTGATTTTAGAATGGGGTCATAAAATACACAAGATGAGCTTTATAGTGTCAGAATTTAAGAAAATGCTCCACACACACACACACACACACACACACACACACACACACACACATTATTGGGTACATCAGAGGTGCAGAAGCCAACAGAGCAAACTCCCAGTGGCCAAAGCTGGAACAACTGGAGCAATAAAATAAGTGAAATTGCATTACATTATAACCCAAAGTATAAAATAAAGAGCCATGAGTTCATGCTGATATAAATGATTGAATGAATTAATAAATGGAGAGAAGAGAGCAATCTTCTATGCAGAGGAATTTGAAATCAATTATGAAATCAGTATGAAATCAATTACTCTACTGCATAAGGGGAAGGGCATAACTTCTCACCCCCGAAGTGTGGGCCGACCATAGTGACTTCCTTCCAAAAGGTACAATATGGAAAGGGAAGCAGGTGAGGGAGAGAGTAACTTTGTAAGTGGAGGAATCTTACAAACATACATCAGCCAGGCTATCAAGGTCAACAACATCACATATAATATTGATACTATGTACTCTTGATATAATGTAATGAAAATGGCACTTCACCTCTGTGGTCTTTCTTCTAAAAATCTATAATTCCAGTCTAAACATGATAAAAACAACAGATGAATTCCAATAGGAAGGCATCCTATGATATACCTGAATGGTATACCTCAAAACTGTCAAGGTCATCAAATATAACGTCAGAGAATGTGACATCCAAGAGGATCCTCAGGAGACATGGCTGCTAAATGTAACATAGTACCTTGAATGAGACTACAGAAAAGAAAAGAGAAACTGAATAAAACTGAGACTTCAGTTAATAATAATGTATCGATTTGAGTTAAGTATAACAAATGTATTCTATTAAGAAAAATGTGAGTAATAAGGAAAAGTGTATCGAGATAGTATGGGAACTCTGCACCATCTGATACTATTTTGTAAATCAAAAACCATCATAAAGCTTATTAACATAGACTGTAAAGCAAATAAATGATTAAGAATGTATTGTTCATCTGGTATAATTTGACACATAGCAGGTACTCACCAATTTGATATCTAGTGGTTTGAATATCGTACAAGGACAACAGAATATCCTGAAATGAGGATGAATATATATTCCAAAGCTAGCAAATTGTTGCCAACTCGAATTCAAGTATCACTATCATACCTGAAGACTGTATTATTAATGGAATAGAGAGCTGTATTGTTTGATTCGCTGCTTAGTACATATTATTTTTTTCCAAATTGCTATTAATAACTCCCAAAGAAATGTTTTGTTGTTGTTATTGTTGTGGCTATTGAGTAGTTCACCCTTTGAGTTATATTCAAAGAAACCTTTCCTCGTAAAAAGAAATAAAGGTGTTATTCTCAGGACTCAAATGTCCTACAATAAACTGTATAGTCACCTAGAGATAATGTCACCTTTACATATGGGTAGAGAAGTATCTATGTGTGGGAATTAGGGGTTGGAGAGAGGACTCTGAAGCATAGACTGTGTTTCAAATAGGAGAACAAAATAGGAACCATTACAGTACTTACTTTTAGCTAGTAAGTGAATGTAATATCCATTTTTTTATATGAAGAATCCCAGATATGTCAGTGATAAACAATTTATTTTTATCATGGAACATGATAGAAAGAGTCCACTGTATTAAAATCCTAATAATTTACTCTTTCTTAGGGAAAATATTGAGTAGAATCACATGAAAAGTTTGGATCAAATCACATCATTAGGACTCTCAGAGATTTATTCTCAATTCTATATAATTTCTTCAATGGGGTTGGTATCTAACACCTGATATCTATGAATGCTAGTAGAAGATTTAAATTTTTCTTTATTATTCAAGAAGTTTTAGAATATCATTTATTGTGAAAAATGCATTTTGTTTATGATGTAATTAATTTGTATAAGCATAGAAGTTCGATTATGAGAAAGTTTCATATGAGAAATACAACTGGGTGTGGCAGGGGAATAGGAAGAAAGAATACAATTTTAAAATACTCCTCTATTGAAAGCTAATTCCCTTTATAAATTATTTAAGAATCTGAAAAACGTTTAAAGTAGCAGTTCTTAGAAAATGTATCAGCTTCCGATGGGGCGGAGCAAGATGGCCGATTAGGAACAGCTCCAGTCTCCAACTCCCAGCGCGAGCGACACAGAAGACCGGTGATTTCTGCATTTTCAACTGAGGTACTGGGGTCATCTCACTAGGGAGTGCCGGACAATTGGTGCTGGTCAGCTGCTGCAGCCTGACCAGCGAGAGCTGAAGCAGGGCGAGGCATCGCCTCACCTGGAAGCGCAAGGGGGAAGGGGATCCGTTTTCCTAGCCAGGGGAACTGAGACACACAACACCTGGAAAATCGGGTAACTCCCACCCCAATACTGCGCTGTAAGCATACAGGCACACCAGGAGAATATATCCCACACCTGGCCGGGAGGGTCCCACGCCCACGAAGCCTCCCTCACTGCTAACACAGCAGTCTGCCTCGATCTATCCGCAAGGCAGCAGCGAGGCTGGGGGAGGGGCGCCCACCATTGCTGAGGCTTAAGTAGGTAAACAAAGCCGCTGGGAAGCTCAAACTGGGTGGAGCTCACAGCAGCTCAAGGAAGCCTGCCTGTCTCTGTAGTCTCCACCTCTGGGGACAGCGCACAGCTGAAGACCAACAGGGGAAGTAGCGGGAGCCGGTACAGACGCGAACGACTCTGTCTGACAGCTTTGGGGAGAGCCGTGGATCTCCCAACGTGGAGGTTGAGATCTGAGAACAGACGGACTGCCTGCTCAGGTGTGTCCCTGACCCCTGAGTAGCCTAGCTGGGAGAAATCCCCCAGTAGGGGCAGTCTGACACCCCACACCTCACAGGGTGGAGTACACCCCTGAGAGGAAACTTCCAAAGGAAGAATCAGACAGGTACACTCGCTGTTCAGCAATATTCTATCTTCGGCAACCTCTGCTGCTGATACCCAGGCAAACAGGGTCTGGAGTGGACCTCAAGCAATCTCCAACAGACCAACAGACAGTCCTTCTGACTGTCAGAAGGAAAACTATCAAACAGGAAGGACACCTATACCAAAACCCCATCAGTACGTCACCACCATCAAAGACCAGAGACAGATAAAACCACAAAGATGGGGAAGAAGCAGGGCAGAAAAGCTGGAAATTCAAAAAATAAGAGCGCATCTCCCCCTGCAAAGGAGCGCAGCCCGTCGCCAGCAACGGATCAAAGCTGGTCAGAGAATGACTTGGACGAGAGGAGAGAAGAAGGCTTCAGTCAATCAAACTTCTCAGAGCTAAAGGAGGAATTACGTACCCAGCGCAAAGAAACTAAAAATCTTGAAAAAAGAGTGGAAGAATTGACAGCTAGACTAATTAATGTAGAGAAGATCATAAACGAAATGACAGAGATGAAAACCATGACACGAGAAATACGTGACAAATGCACAAGCTTCAGTAACCGACTCGATCAACTGGAAGAAAGAGTATCAGCGATTGAAGATCAAATGAATGAAATGAAGCGAGAAGAGAAACCAAAAGAAAAAAGAAGAAAAAGAAATGAGCAAAGCCTGCAAGAAGTATGGGATTACGTAAAAAGACCAAATCTACGTCTGATTGGGGTGCCTGAAAGTGAGGGGGAAAATGGAACCAAGTTGGAAAACACTCTTCAGGATATCATCCAGGAGAACTTCCCCAACCTAGTAGGGCAGGCCACCATTCAAATTCGGGAAATACAGAGAACGCCACAAAGATACTCCTCCAGAAGAGCAACTCCAAGACACATAATTGCCAGATTCACCAAAGTTGAAATGAAGGAAGAAAATGTATCAGCTTCCCTAACAATATGAAAATAAGGTTAAATTATCATCCTGTATTTAAAATAATTAATACTAGTTGACTCTTTAACTTAGAAGCACACTTAATAATTTGTGACTAACCAAGCATTTTTTTCACAAAATTAACAGAGAATTTGTATCTGATGGACTCTGAGTATCTTTTATCTTCAAGTGGATTTCACTGGGATCTCTAGCCACTTTATAGTGTGAATAATAAGAACCAATTCTGGAATATTATCCTGAGATCATATATTTCTTTAATGGTCACTATGAAACAGTACCATTCACATCCAAGTCATAAATGTTGGCTGTTTTTGAATTTGTCTGTTTCACTGGGCAAAAATAGGAAGAGCAGAGAAATTCAGCAACACTTCTATTCTTCAGCGATTAAAAAGACATACTTTATTCTGCCTTCAGTTGATCCAAGAACATTCTATTTTTCTCATCTCTTTACTGTTAGTATGCTCAGAAAAATCATTTGGTCTTTTAAACAAACTGAAATTCACTAAGCCACAGTATTTCTCTACCAACTTTTAATCATTCGTATACATAAATGTAAATATATGTGAGAGATAGAGACAGACTAAAGAGACAGGTAGAAAGGGACTTCTGCGGAGAGACACACCGAGGCAGAGAGACACACTGAGGCAGAGAGAAGAAAAGAGAACCAGATCTTTCTCTACTGCAGTCTTGACCTGCTTTGCATATTTGTGAATGCAATGCTATTACTCATTGGCAATTTAAGTATGAGTAGCACCCTGCAACCTGCCATCTCATCCACACTAGAAACATCTGATTAATTAATTATTGATCATCCACTGCTTATCTAGGGCCATGCTGCCAATTACATGTAATACACAACACATAAACCACATAACAAGGGACCAATGATCATATTGAGGATGTAAGGCTTATTTGCAAATACTATAACAAACAGTACATTATGGTATAATGAGAGCTACATGAACCTCCTTCTATGGTCTTTTTCACTGACTCCTCTTTCTGTTGTCTGTCTGGGATGCTGTGTATCTTTGTACTTTCCCCTCACCCCCATTTCTCTTTGCCTTCAAGTGTAAATAAGCTCAATTACTAATGTCAAAAGACTTGCCTACTTTAAATCCATCCTTGAGGCTAGGGAAGGGGAGGTACTGATGAGTCAGTGGTGGCTAATACTTCATTCTGCCTGGAAGCTAGTAGTAGGCAGCTCTATCTGAACAAGAAATGAATAGGGAGGATGGACCCTCAAACAAAATTAAGAGATTTTACTGAGGTTCTTGAAAGTAAATATTGAGTAGTTTTAAAAAATCAGTTCTCTTTCACATAGTTTATTAGTCTTCATATGATTATTTTCTTCATAACTCATTTTTCACTGTTCTTTAAACACATAAATCTTCTACATTTTCCAAATCTCTATGCTCTCATCCAGGGAAGGACTTTGGAGTATTATTTTTCTTCTACTTGAAATTATCTTCTCATCCCAATTCTCTGATTCTCCACCCCCTACTCTCCACTTTTCTCTCTACATTATTCCTTCTCATTCTTTGGTGTCAGATTAAAATAATTTCTCAAAATCTGTTCTATTATTTGCATCTAATGAAGTTGAAATTCATCCCATATTTTATTATTTAATAGCACTGATACTTTCCTACAATATATCCATCACTACGTTAATATGAATATATAATTTATGGCTACTGGTGGGATTATTTTAACGACTGTTACCTCCACTCTAATGTCATAAGCTTCGTGAAAGCAAAAACTTTCTCCCTTTTGTTCACTGCTGTATCTTTAACTTCTAGAACAATGATTGCTACATAGGAAGTATGCACTACTTATTGTTGAAAACGTGCAAAAAATGAGTGAATAAATGAATGGGTAGTGATGCTAATTTTAATGAGAAAGTTAATATAATTTTTTGCAAACTACATAATAACCTTTTATAAATGTGAGACTTTGTTATTCTCTTCATAATTATTGTTAGCTGGGTAACAATAAAACTAACTCCAGGGCAAATCAACAAGTATTCAATAAAGTTCCAAGACTAAATAACAAGGTACATCATTGTTATTATGACTTTTGCAGACCATGGGGAAAAAATGTAACTGTTAAAACTCTAAACTGTAGGGCTTTGTGTCATTGTTTGTATTTTTTTAATTGCTGTTTTAATGAAATAGCTCCAGGTAAAAGTAAGTTGAAGAAGAATCCTAGGAAGTAGTTAATAGAGAAATAGATGCAGAATAGAAGAAACAGCCTCTAAATCAAGGTTGCATATTGTCAGTGATAAGGGACGCTTATTACTATGCCAGGCTTCTGACAAGCAACCTTAAACCAATCTACAACCAGTAATAGTCTCTTGGCCTGGTATTTCTCTATAGAATTCTGCTTCTTTTTTCTTACATTTGTTTTCTCATTCTTTAATTTTTTAATATCTTTCCACACAACCATGACCCTACTACCTCCACTGTGAAACCTAGTGAGGATGACACTAATTAATACCCCTTATGTTATCCCAATACTCCACACTACCTCTTAGACTGTATCTTGTACAGTTTTCCCTGGTATCCAAATCTCATTCCCATGTTGCTGGTTTCACTCTTGTTCTGTCTTGTATACTTTTAAATTGGCAGTAGTTGTATAACCATTTCATTATATTTGTGCTAAACACTACAGAGTTTGTATTATAGTAAACTCACTTATATGTTTATGCCCTCATCTTCAGATGTTACCATATGATTACTTTGTATTCTTTTACTCAAATTACTAATTGCAAGTATTTTATTGTTTTAACCATAACATATATTTTAAAACTGTGTTTTATATTTTTGATATTTATTGGTGTGAAAATTGACATTTTTACAGTTCTGTTTCAATGCATCATGATTTTTTGTGACATTGAAATAAGCATTAGAGTGTGCAAGGCACAGTAATGAGACCCAGGAGAGCTGGATTCTCAGGAGCTCCTCCCACCAGCTGCAGGGCAGAGGAGGAGCCATTTAAATCTCATGCCTCTCTACTTTATTTCACTTAAACCAGGGATTTAGGCTAAATGTTCATGAAAGCCTTCCTGCTCCAATGCGCAATGATCCCATGTGTGCTGTGCCTTCAGTAGGGAGGCTTCTATACAAGACAGAATACTTCCAGACTAAGTTGATCTGACATTTGGGTATTGTTATTTCTGCCTTGGCATAGAAGACTATATTCTCTCTTTGTAGAAACGTGGTTAATTGGACCCTGCTTTCCCAAACATTGGTATAAGTAGAGCTAGTGGCACATGACAGCAATTAGGCAGATGAACTTTAAAATTTTTCATTTAATTTTTTTATTGTAAAGTGTATGTACTATATATATATATAAATTATCACATGAAACTTCTAATTTTATACATACTGATATTTAGGTTGAGGCCAAATTTACTTAAGATTAAAAAGTGAGTAAATCTAAAGAAAATTATTGTGTAAATGTAGTTTTTCTTTAACCCAGGTGATAACAGCAAAAGCTATGAAGGGTATTCGCAAAAACTTGAAGACTTGGAATCACTGGCTAAATCAATCCTAAAAGGTTTAAACAGGACCTTGACCTGTTAGCTTTTTGCAACAACCTTATACTTTTCTTCTACAGTCCTATAGTGCTGCTTTCCAAAGTTTCAGAGACAATATTTACTCTTTTGCGTGGTTTGATCTTTCACTGAGACATAGAAGAGTTTGTTGATGTTTGTTTTGATGATTTGTATGTTTGATTTTATCATTATTAAAATCCTTGCTAGTTTTGCTTCATTGGAGAATATAACATACATAGGCCCTTCAACATTAATGGGTTTTCTACTCTACTGAATTTTATTGTGACTTTGCCCTATCTCTAAAAATTGATCTGACAGCATAGGCAACACCACCACACAGGAACTGACAGTCAGTGACAGTTACTGGGAGGAAGAAGGGGCAATGGAATGTAGTATTAAATAGGAATCGTTTTCAGAAATGCATCTGCAAGGCTACAAAAGGCCTTATTGTTTTAGGAAACATAGCTTCATTAAAAGACAGGGAGTTCGAAGCTGAATTCAGCAATACTTTGAAAAATTCAAGTTCTCTTCATTAAATTGTTTGTATCCAAGTTATAAAGAATTTTTTAAAGGGCGATTTCACTGCATCTCTTGGAGATAGGGTAACTGAAATTCATTATCTTCTCAGCCATATTCTCAGACTAACTTTAATCAAAGGGAGTTTTATACTGAAGACATACAATTTCTATTTAATTAGATGGGCTAAGGCATATAGATGAGCTAATATTTCTAGAGGCATCTCTAAGGCTTTTTACAAGGGCCATTGTGTTTTACAGTGTCACAGAAAAAAGGGAAGTTAAATCATGATTTTTACTAGGGCTGTAGGAAAAAAAAAAAAAAAAAAGCAATTGCCTTGCATTGTAAACAGGATTATTCAAACTCCTGCCTTAGGCAAAAAGTGTAAGGGCAACTTTTAATCAGGTTATTACATAAAAGTTCCAATATTTTCTCAGTTTTTAGAAGATGGCAACCCAGTGGGTTTGGGAGGCAAATTTAAGCATAATATCTAGATACTCAAGGAGTATTGTGAAGCAAAAGAACCAATCCTATTTTTGGCAGTGGAAGGTATTTAAATTATGTCGTCTGGGTTTCTCGGTTTTTAGATATGGATGTTACCTATTTAGTGTTCTCTGTTAAAGTAATCTCAGTAGCAAAGGATGTAAATAACACTAAATCAATACTGAACATAGTTTAGTAAATGAAGCTCTCTGCTTTCACTCTGGTTTTTATAGTATTGCTCAAACAACTTTCTGGAGTTTTTGAAAATGTCATACAAGTACTGAAATGTGAGTGATACAAGCAGAAACTTACATTAGTGTTTGAGGTAGATGATACCTGTTCTGAAACCTATCTTGATAGTTTATCTAGCTATTATGCTAATCAGAAATCATTTTGAATTTCTCTCTGACTTTAAAAGTTATAAGAATAAATCAAAGTAACGTTTATGTATGGGAGACCAATTGAACTTTTGCTTTAAGTTTCTTTAAATTTGCCCTAAAATATCTTAACTCCCTTTAGTTATTCTTTTTATATATATATATTCTTTTTTATATTATTTATATATATATATTTTATATATATATATTCTTTATATATATATATATATATATAATTGGTTTTTGATTTTTTGGGAAGTAAAATGCAATATCTTTGGTAGCTACAGTAGTCTTTGTTGTATTATCATGCTCAACTTTGTTTTACCTTTATTACAAATAAACCTTTTTTCTTTTAGTCTACTTTAACTTAAAAATGTTGGAATCTTTGCTAAGAAAAATGATTTGCTTTTTCTTACTCATTTCTAAGACAAAATGTGAAGGAAAATTCAAGGTGCTGTATTAGTCAATAAATCAATTAGGATTTATTGAGCACTTAGTATGTGCCAATAACCATGCTGCAGGAAACATGTACAAAACTTTCAGCAGCCAAGCTACTTTTCAGCTTGAGATATAGCCATAAAATATAAGACAAATGGAGAATATACTAAAATTAATTAATTACTGAGAATTAGATTACTGGAGAAAAGTGGTATAAGCTTTGAAATTATGAATATAAGAGTAAGATAAAGATAGGTGGAGGATAAATTGCATGGGGGCGGGAAAGATGCAAGGAAACTGAGGGAAAGAAGAAGAGCCAAGATTTCTACCACAGTGAGGAGAGTAGAGCTGGTTTAGGAGCATCTCAAATGCTGACAAGTCACAGATGAGTAACTGAAAATAGATGTAAACTCCAGCCTCATGCCAGAAGAACTGTGAAATTATCAAGAGGTAGTTATAACTGGATTTTGAATTTACTTCCACTTGATGGTGCTATTTTGTTATTCAAGATCAAATATTTAAAATTAACTGATTACATTTTAAAATAAACTTTCCAGAGTTAATTTTGTCATTTCACAAATAAAATAAATATTAATGCCAATTTGTTGGCAAACCCATTCGAATACTTAAAACTATGAAAACAATGTAATAAAGGAGATACCAATTTAAGCAGGACTGGATGAAATATACAATATAGATTTACTATGAGCTATCTGTTATGTCTACATGCAATTGTTCTTAAACCTATGACTTTTGCTATATTTTGTCATAAAAAATACCTTTTTCTCATATTTTTTCTTTTAAATAAAAAACATCAGTATTGTTTTCCATTTAAAAAAGCAAAGTTTTAACAACTGCTATGGATGCTAGTAGCTGACAGATTCATTCAGTTTATCATCTTAAATAGCAAATGATCCTTATTCCTGTTTAAACTTTTAATTTAGTTTGTCTTGTACCCAAAATATACATGATCATATTTGAAAGTTTAGAAAATTCAAGGAGTATAAAGGAACAGAAAATCATAACCCATCATTTATTGATTTATTTTCCAAATGTTTACCAACCCTCTACTCAGTCAGAACTGGCAGTTTAACAGTGAATCAGATACCATAGCTGACCTTAAGGCTTCCAACGTCTAGCAGAGGAGACAAACATGTAAGTTGGCTTTCAAAACAGAATTCTATGGATGCTACAGAATCACAGAAAGCCATGTAAGCTGGAAAGAAGAAAGGTTTTCCCCAGAATGCAATATAAAATCTGAATCTTAGCTGTTTTTTTTTTTTCTGCTTTCCATTGTCAGTTTGTAGCAAGAAGAGAGTCAAATATGTATTTTTGTTTCTTTCTTTATTTTATTTATTTTTTTTTTTGTCTTGAGACAGAGTTTCACTCTTGTTGCCCAGGCTGTAGTGCAATGGCACGATCTCGGCTACCTGCAACCTCCACCTCCCAGGTTCAAGCAATTCTCCTGCCTCAGCCTCTCCAGTAGCTAGGATTACAGGCATGTGACACCACACTCGGCTACTTTTGTAGTTTTAATAGAGATGGAGTTTCTCCATGTTGGTCAGGCTAGTCTCGATCTCCCAACCTCCGATGATCCACCCACCTTGGCCTCCCAAAGTGCTGGGATTACAGGTGTGAGCCACCATGCCCGGCCCAAATATGTGTTTTGATTGAAAGCCAGATGGGAGAAAATATTTAAAGATAGGTGATTGGAGTCCAGAGCTTGGGGTATAAAGAGAAACTCTAGTGAAGAGGTTGGTCATGAATAGTTAGAGGGAGAGTCTCTTCTTTCACTGAGACTGATAATCATTCTTTCTTTTTGTTGTAGAAGGACCATAGAAAATGATGGAGATAGATATTGAGTAGTACTCCTTGAGACAAGTAATAAAGACTTGAAGCAGTCATTGAAAAGAAGCAGGGGAGGCATTGATCAAGGATTACTATAAAATATTAGCCTCGGCAGTTGAAGGTCTAACTGAGGTTTTAATAAGGTGAATTTGCAGGCTTCCTGATCATCATCGTTTTTGTGATTCATCAGGAGCATCAGTAAAAGAAGAACATATCTGGCATTCAAAATCTGATAGCTATTATTGTTATCATAGTAGTATTGACCTATTGTTGGTTTTTATTGAGTTAACACAAAAGTATAGACAAGGCAGAAAGTAGAAAAGTGCTGTGAAGTTTATTTTTCTCAAATATAAATTGGAATCAGAGTGGAAGCATTGACTGTCTACCTTATTTTTAAGTTGTTTCTCTAGAATTGTAAGAGCTATGATACTCTTTAAGGGAATCTTCTCCTTTATTCATATTTCTTCATAACACCATCTCCCAAGAATGTTTCTAATGTCTTTGGCCTCAACTCTGCATCTTCAAAATCTATCCATCAATCAAGGTTAAACTTAAATGTTATCTCCTGCCTGAAACATCTCTTATTTGAACTCTCAGTTTAGACAAAAAAATAACTTTCCTTCATGTAAAAATTCAGTATTTTGTTATATGCGTCAGTTTCATGATAGAAGATGGTATTGAAATTAGTAGTTGGCAAGCTTAATTTCCTCTATCACCTACAAACATATTTAGAATTGCGTGCAGTTCCTCCAGATTCATACTGCCCAGCACATGCCTTGTTCAAAGCAGGAGCTCCTAAATCCCTCCATAACTTAAAAAAAGTGAACTGATCAAATTGAATAATCAATTTTTTTGATTTCTAAAAATATTGGAGCCACTGGCAATGTGTCAAATGGAAATTTGGCTTTGACCAGAGGAGTTATGTTGTAGTGGAAGATACTTTGAAATGCTGTATCAGTTTCCAGCTGTTGTCACCGTGAAAAGTACAGTTGTCAATTTATTGTGTAGTTTTTCTATAGTTTGCCATTTTTCAGGTTTTCAGAAAGGTTGATTATAATCTTGTGTATAGGAAGTATATTCAATGAACATTTATTAACTCATTGCATTTAAAAATGCAAGAAGATTGGTACCCTCACAGGACAAGTTAAACATCTGTCCTAAGCCTATTACAAGCTTCCTCTTGGCACTGGATCTGTCAAAATGAACTGTGCTTTTTAATTCTTGTTCACATCTCTAGGAATAATCTGTAATTTCATACAAAACCTGTCAAGTTAGTTCTGATCTATTTCCAATTGATGGACTTTTTCCTTGATAGTTTCCTTGTAGTAAGTGTTTTAATTTATATCAAATTTGAACATTTGGTCCAATAAATACATTTTAATTTTCCTAATTTGAAAGAGCTCTAAGAAAATTTTATAGAGCTTTATCAGAGAAAACACAGCCACTTAAAAGTTGATTTTAACCACAATTTACTAAAAAAAAAATAAGATTTAAACACAACTTCATATATGCCATTAGACAAGATTTTTTTTTTTTTTTCATTTTGTCTTTTCAATATTATCTCTGGGTTGTAATTTTACCTCAAGTATCATAAAATCTGTAGTCTTTGTGTTTCTGCTTGGTTTCCACAACTGGAGCTAATACTTCCAATGTGTTAGTCACATATACTACAATGAAATAAGCAAACTATTGAAAACAACAGGGATATTTCAAATAATCACCATGACATAATGGAAGATTTGTTTGGGTAAATTGGCACAGCATTCACCAGTTCTGTTTATATTATTTGCCTGCTGATTTTGTTCCTGAATTTCTAATTGTTTAATATACAGCAACAAGCTCAGGAACCTGCAGACACACTCAAAATCAAGCAGGCTTCCAACTACAGAAAAGCAATTTGTTTGCATTTCCTTAATTCAAATAAAAATTTATTTTCTTCAGTTTTTCAAAGTGTATGGCACAGCATGCCCAATTTTAAAAAATTTCATCCAAATAGTGTTGCAGTAGCAATGTTGATTTTTCAAACAAGATTGCTCTGAGGAGGAAAAAAAATAAATAAATAAAGCCACAGCATTCATTTCTTTGGGACAGGCCCTGAAAACAAGCATCTTCTCCAGACCACACCAGGTGGGTCCAGCTCCGCTCTCCAGAGGAGCAGCAGCATAACCTAGTGGATAGACCCCACACCAAGGCTCGAAGATGAAAGTTCTCAAGTCTAATCACAAGCCTACTAATCACTCACTCAGGCTGTGTTGCTAGCACAGGGCGAAAGAACGAGCCAATGTAATCAACTCCCTGAGAGAGAAGGAAAGAATGGGGGCTTGGACATTAAGGAGATTATAACACTTAATAGAGCCGTTTGTGTTTTTTGTGTAATCAAATGAAAATATACATGTAATCATATTCCAAGTACTTGCTTCTAATCTCAAATAAATGCTAAAATACTGTTCATGCTTACATATGAAACTTCAAACTCTGGATAAAAGGTACATATAGGTTTAAATAAATGCTTTTGTCTCAGTAGCTCATGTAAAATAGATGACCTTGAATTTTATTTTAAAGTATTTATTTAAAAACATGATATATATATATATATATGTGTGTGTGTGTGTGTGTGTGTGTGTGTGTGTGTTTATATGTAATGTATATTTATTATATAAAAGCAAAGATCTACTTCAAGTCACATGGCATATTTTCTTAAATGTAAACCTTCTCATGTTTTATGGTATTATATAAGAAATGTACTTTAAATTTATCTCTTTCTGGGGTCATAATTCTTAGTAAATAATTTAGTTTTATGTAATCTAGAGGCTTCTTTATATAAATCATTGCAAAATATTCATTTGCATTAGGCAGTCCAGAAAATATTTAAGACAAGAGAAAACAGATTTTCTGAATTTTTTGTTCATCAGGCAATATATTTAGATAGCTTATATTCACTTGTATGCCATTAAAATTATTTACAGATGCATAATTTAAATGTAAAGACTTTTGAGATTGACAAAGAAATTGTATTCCGAATCTCAAATCCTATCTATATATTGAGTACAAAGAAAGCCATAATAGAATCACACATATTCTATATATAACCTATGACTTAAATTGAGATATATTGGACATCTTATTTCTGGATACAGAATTTAGGAGCAAAATACACTATAGTATCAGTGAACAAATACAGCAGGAATAGAAAAGGTGCCTGTAAAATTACAGCTATCACCCTTGCCATTTATATCCCTTTCTGGATGGATCTTTAGTCAGTGGTTCATAATTTCACTGGGATTAATTTGCCAGCATTCTGAAGACACTTATCTTATTTTCTGGAATTCAGAAAGGGATCAGCCTCCACACAATCTATTTCACTTATCTTTCAGAACAGCAGCACATGATGAAAGGAGATTCATGTTGAATGAATATATTTGTCATTGTCCATGGTTCCTAGATTATATGAATATGACCCAGACTTTTTTTTTCTGAACACAATGGGACATAGCTATGCATAAATAAATCCTATGCAATTTAAGAACTATCATTCTTACTAGTTTTCATTTTTAGTCATAATTGATATCCTTACCTTGATCATAAGTTATTTACCTTATATGAATAATATTTTCTTAATTATGAAAGAAAAAGTGTTTTCTATAAGCATTTATATAAGCCATTAAGTGATCTATTTTAATGCATTTATTTTTGAACAGATTTCAATTGTAACTTGCCTTGTTAATAAAGCATCTAAATGTCAAAACACATTAATGTTATTTTTTTCAGCTGTACACACACACACAATTTAAATAGTAGAGAACCTAGGGTAACATAAATACTTCTAAATATTTCTGCCCTTCCTTTTACATAAATGATCTTGGTTTCTTTGGATTTTCCTCATTTTATAGATGAGATGGAAGAGAGAAAGTAAGAGACAAGCAGACCCAATAGAACATAAATCAAAGTGCTAAACTTGCGAAATCTTGATAGATGCAACTTCTCTAGTAGTGACAATATAGAGGACACATTTCACTTTTAAACTTTTTTCCATTAGTTTTTTGACAGGAGTACACTAGTTCAGCTTTAATGAGATTCTAGTGTAAAAACTTCAGGGCTAAATAAAAGAAACAAATCAAAAGGACCGAATGATTGCCATTTAATGTGAAAGAATGAAAGTGCAAACAATCATTGTATGACATCTAGCTGGGCTAGTCACCGCAGAATGACAGGTAGAACAATTCAAAGTTACTGATCTAAAGATGGAATAACAGCTTATATGTTTGAAGTGCTCCGAAGATGAAGAAATAAAACAGACTCTGAGATAAGACATGGTTAAACCTTTTAAATTCCATGCCCTATTGTCAGTATCATTTGAATGGTTTTGTACACATTTTTTTTTTTTTCTGAAATCATATGATTTAGGGAATTAATTTTAGAGCCTATTTTATGTTTTCAAACTTTAGGGTTCAGAGTTTTTTTAACCTAAATAATAATGTCACATATAATATGCTTGCATAATCAAAAATGTATTTTTCTGGTTTGCTACTTTATGCATTGTAAGAATTCATTGTAAGGGGCTATGTTGGTAGGTAAATTTACACCATTCAAGTTCTACTTTGATTTGACAGATCAATGACTTTAATACCTAAACATAGTTTTAATTTCATGTTTTCCTTTTACTTATTTATTTAAAAATTAAAGAAAGTCACCAATTTTTTCAATAAGCCTTTTTATCAGTGAAATAACCTGTTCTAGTTACTGCTGGAAACAATAATCTGTAATTGCTGCTTTCAGTCCTAATTTGGCCTGTCCCTACTTTTTCATCTCAATCTAATCTAAACCTATTTGAGCAAATAAAATGATATTTACCTCATCCTCTGTTACAAGCTTTCAAGATTACAGGCTTCAGGAAAAATCAATACAAAATACCAGCTTAGCAGCAGGTTTGTGCTCAGTAAGAATGCTAACTTTTCTTCCTAGTATTTCTCACTTTCAGCTATCCTGGCGTGAAAGAAGAACTCATACCTTTAAAACAAAGAGAGACAGAAAAAAAAAAAAAAAAAAAAGAAAGAAAAGAAAACACTCCCACCAGTGATGCACTTGGTGCTGGGTTAGTAGCCACTTTCAGTTTACAAGCCAAAGTGGAGTGTGTGGTCAAGCTCCCAACCTTTAACTCTTGTTTCTGCATGACACGTCTTACGGAGTTCACAAAAAGGAGGTTCTTGACCTCGCAGATGATTTTTTCAGACTCAAATACCATCTTCATTTATTATTTATTTGCTTCAAGCAGTTGGGACTTGAGGTATCATCATACCTGACTGGTTGATTTAAGGAAGTGGCCACCTCTCTGTGGGGGAATCTCATGAGAATAAAATCCTATTACTTTCCAAAAAGATTACTTCATTAACTTCCCAGAATAAGCTTTTGATGAAAATATTAGAATGTTGAGTTTGTAAACAACCAAGAATTCTCAGAAGTATTGCCCTTTTTCTTTTTTTGAGGTTTCAAATAGAAGCTCATTTTCCTTTTTTTTTTTTTTTTTTTTTTTGGTTTATGTCCTTTTTAAACTTAGAACTTTGTGAACACAAATAGTTGGGTCTTGTAAGCAGAAACCTTGCTAGAATTATAGCATGCCTGTGCTCTTTAATGGCCATCCTCCCTTTTCAAACTTCTCATAGAATTTGGTCTTTCTCTTCTCATCCCCATCTATCAACTTCCTTTCATTTTTGAGAAGATTCTATTTTGAATGTTTTATGGACATAAATTAGTTTATGTCTGTTAAGGTGTCAAGATACATGATTACAATATTTTCTTTTTGTAAACAATCAAGTTATAGACAAAAAAATTTGAATAATTATATCATCCTTTTCTCCCATCCTTTCCTTTAATAAAAAAGTGCTAAAAAGGTCTGGTATTTTTTTCCCCCTAACCACCACAAGAGAACAGTAAACACTATAGAATTCTCAATAATTTTTGAACAAGGAACATGTGTAATTTTTCCATTATTAATTGGTATTACTTTTAAGAACATCATACGATACACAAATTAAGTAAACAACTACTTGAGGAAAGCGAATAATAAGATTAGTATTCATTTCCATAACACAGAAAAATTCCACTGTAAACAATGTCATTATATGACTGCTCTTAATGTAATAATGCCTGGTATTAGAAAGCATACTTTTCAAGACATTGCTTATTAAAGGTTGTTATTCTAATCATAAAGATGGTTTTAAACCTTTCAGATGGTATAATTATATAATACCATCATACAGAGAAATGATGCGTGTCTCTCTCTCAAATTGATATTTAGTAGGTTAAAAAATCATACATACAACACTGCTATTTTCTGATAACATATGATTTTATATCAAGGAAAGTACACGAGTTCAATGATAATCTCAGGTTAAAGAATTCCCAGACCTAATTTGTTACATAGTCTCAGAAATATTCAGTACAACAAAACAATAATGCAGTAAAGCAAAATAATTTTGATTATCTTTCAGTTCTTGCCATAATGCATTTATGACTAAATTCCTAGATAAATATATTAGAATATGTTCTCAATTCTTCAATCCTAATTGCTGTATCAACACTGAATAATCCTATTTCAAAATGCTCATAATGTAGAAATGTAGAATAGTACCCAAAATTTGGATAAACATATAATGTATGCATTTGAAAAATTTCCAAACTTAAACAGGGACACTTTGGAAATTGCATAAAAAAGCAATGAATAACATCTAGTATTTGTTAGTACAACAGGATGACTACAGTCAACAATTATCTATTGTACATTTAAAAACTAAAAGAGTATAATAGGATTGTTTGTAACAAAAAGAAAGGATAAAATGCTTGAGGTATGGATACTCCATTTATCCTGATGTGATTATTATGCATTATATGCCTGTGTCAGAATATCTTATGTATCCCATAAATATGTGCACCTACTATGTATGCATAAAAATAAAAAATAAAAAAATTTTAAAGTACATGAGAAAGCAAAAACAGATTTTCAACATACACATTTGTAGCCACAAGATGATGTTATTTGACGGGGTGAATCATCAACACAATGACTTTAAAGCCATATTAAGCAGAACTGAAAAAAGTATGTATGTGTGTACCCATATACATAATATCTAATCTAAATTATCTAAAACAGTTTCATATGCTAAACACAGAATAGTAACATCTATAATTCTTTCTGAAACTTTGATCTTATATGGTGAATTTCGTCTATGCACACTTTTTAAATAAACAGTTCATTAAAATGACTAAATAACAGGAAATTTTTCCTTTGGTAAAATTGCTGCTGCAAAATATACAAAAGCATTTTTCTTGTCACATACTCTAGGTTCATGTAAAAATCACTGAGTCGAACATTATTATGAAGGCTATGATTTCTAAAGCTAGATTAGATCAGCTAATTAACATATCCATCATTCTAAATGATGTATACATATATCATAGCACCATTTTGTATCCTACAAATACATATGACTATAATTGCCAATATTCAATAAAAAGCTGTATAATTTTAAAAAGCTAGATGATTACCAAATCACCCAGACTTATGAAGTAGCTTTATATATTTAAGAAAATCATTTTAACTTGAAATTTTTTTTGTTCTGCCTTTAGCCATTTCTTTCTGCTGAAGACTTTATTCAATAAATCTGAAAAGTATTATTTCTAGACTCTATTTCTTTATGTATTGTGAAAGTAGCATCCTTTCATAGATAAATAATGAGCTATAATTAATTCCAAAGTTATTCCATGACTTCTCATTTTGTGAAACAAATTGCTTTTAGAAAGTTTGGAGACATTCTTATTTGACATTTTACTACTTAATAAGGTGGGAAATTCAAGAAATTAACAAAAGAATTCCTCATTAATTTCAAATGAATGGTGAGAACATGCCATTAAAGTGTTAGAAAATATATTTCTGAAAGTTTCAAAACTCCTTAGAGACTTTGCCATTATTTCTCATGTGTCACTATTAGAGTAAGCAGTAAGAATCAGCAATTTCATTGTCCCAACTACGAACCCAAAGAAGGAAGGAATTAAACAACTTTCCCATGGAGGTCATAGTCAAGATAACTATCATCTATTCAAAATGGCACATGGTCTGCTTCTGGCTTAGCAGGACACTTCAATAGAATGAATCAAGGTGACTGGTCATTTGCTGAGATGCAGCCAAGAGTATGTTGATGACCTGCAAGGGTATGGGAAGCTAAGTGAAGGGTAGACGATCATTATAGTTTCAGTGCTTTGGAGATGTTTTTTAAACTAGTCGATAAAAATATTTAGTTGCTGCAAATATTTTAGCTAATTTGTTTATGACACTATAAAAAGAAAAGTCCAAGACCTACTTGGTTTTGTCAGAAATAAGAGCATTATTTTGTTTTTTTCCACTGACTGATCCTTCGTGATTGTGGGTGATTAGATAACTTTATCCAGTTGAAATAAAAGTCATTGGTGCCTATAGGATATGCCAGCTCTAACAGGCAATTTAAGGAATGAGAGGGTGTTTCAAAGTTGTTTTTGGTAATTACACTGAAAAACTAATGAGAATGAAAAGGAGCAGCGGCGGGGGTGGGATAGCAACACGAACTTATCACAACCTAATTTTGAGTTTTCCTTTCTGTGATAACCACTATGAAAAAGCACACAAATAATATAAACATACAGGTACAGTTGGCCTTTCCTATCTGTTAATCCTCCGTCTGCAGATTCAGCCAATTGTAGAAACTGTATTTGGAAGTCAAAAATAATAACAATACAATAATAAAAATACAAATGAAAAAGAGTACAATACACCAACTATTTACATGGCCTTTACACTGCATTAGGTATCATAAGTAATCTAGAGAGGATTTAAAGTATGTGGGAGGATGTGTGTAGGCTATATGAAAATGCTATGCCGTTTTTAGGGGATGACTATATTCACATGTACATACACGTACACAGATACATGCATATTATACAGCATCACAGTTAACAGGAATATTTTCTATGTTCAGCCTCCCCACTGTGTGAATTCTCCAGCATTCAGTGTTTATGTGAATACTACACATATTATTAATAGAACTGATACTGAAGGGTACATATTGGCTGTTCATATAATGTTATCCATTTATGGTGCAATGTAAAATTGAGCTTCAAAATTCAATTGTTTAAAATAATGAACTCTTGATACCAGTTTTGAATTTAATTTTTATCCACAATACAACTTTTAAGAGCCAACTGTATTTCTGAATATTTGCTTTCTTAGTATGAAGAAATACTCATATTTCAGACTTTGATTAACAGTTAACATTGTTAGCTGTTTCAGGACTTTTTAAACAAAATTATCAGGGCATTGTCATATTTAAATTAATGATAATTCCTTGATGTCTATTTTTATTTGCATTTTCTTGAGTGTCTCACACATCTTTTTCTTATAATTGGTTGGTTCAAATGACTGTCCAAAGTCCACTTGCAGCATTAGTTGTATTTCTAAAGTCTCTTTTATTTTGTAACTCTTTCTCCATTTTTCTCTCTTTTCTGTCTTTTATTTTTTTTTCCCACTTTTTGGTAAAAACTGTCATTTAACTTGCAGAATGTCCAACTGTTTCTTTGTGACAAAATTTAACATGCTTTTATTCTTAATATTTGAATAGTAGATTAACTTTCCATTGTTTGGAGAAGAATGATTCACAGGTTGTGTTACGTCCTTCCTATTACATTCATCATGAGGCACATCGTTTATCTCATTTGTGTCTGTGAGTTATTAATACAGTAAAGTTACAAAACAAAAGAAAACCACAACATCTCAGTGGTACATAAAAATGAGCATTTATTCTCATGGATCTGTGTGTCAGCTGTGTTTCAGCAAATCTATACATTAGGAAGGTGGTTAGATATAGGCACTGATGGCTGGGGGAGCTCTACTTGAAACTTCCCTCATCCACCTTAGAGTATCAGGTTTGTTCTCCACAGAACGGAAAAGGCACAGGAAAATAAGTGGAAACTCATAAAGCTTCCTAAAGCCCAGCCTTGAAATGGGCATAGTAGTTCCACAAATATACCTCAGCCAAAGTAAATCGTATGTCCAGACCAAGTGAAACCTGGCATTAAAAGAGGGTTACAGAATTGAGATCATGATCAACAGACAAATGGATAAAGAAAGCATAATAAAGATACCCCATGGAATACTATTTAGCCATAAAAAGAATAAAATCATGTCATTTGCAGTAATGTGCATTGAACTGGTGGTCACTATGGTAAGTGAAATAAGCCAGGCACAGAAAGACGAAGATTGTATTTTCTCATTTGCATGTTGGAGCTAAAAAACTTGATCTCATCGACAGGGAATACAACCATAGATATCAGAAATGGATGAGTAGGTGGGGAGAGGGGAGGATGAAAAGAGGTTGGCTATGGGAACAAGCATACAGTGGACTTTTTATAAAAAGTTATCATGTTTGAGAGCAGACCAGGCTGACAATACATAGCAATAATATTTGGTAGATTTTGAAGTAGCTAGAAGAGAGGCTCTGAAATGATACCAACACATAAAAATGACAAACACTAGGGATGATGGATACCCCAGTTACCCTGACTTGATCATTATATTTTCTCTGGATGTAAGGAAGACTCACATGCCCCCAATAAGTATGTAAATTATTATATATTAATAAAAGAGAGTTAAAGAATAAAAGAAAAAAAGGCATTGGGACCAATCATTGAATCCACCACACACTTTCAGTGATGCTCAAATGGATTGTTGGGTTCATGTGGTGGTAGCATGATTCTTCTAGTAAAAATATGCCCATAAGCCTTTTATCTCAAGGTTTTAATATCCATGGGTGATTATAATCTAGGTGCATATTTTTATTTTTAATTTTTAAAATCATGCAAAATGCTTAATTTTTATTTTACTCTTTCTTCTACTTTTAACAACCAGTATTCTTTTTTAACGACTTTTCCCTTATTGTTATAGACTGAATACTTTTATGCTCCCTCTCCAAATTAATATAGTGAAGCCCTAACCCCCAATGTGATATTTGGAGCTAGGAGTCTTAGGGAGATATTAGACTTATTGAAGTTCGTGAAGGTGGGGCCCTCAAGATGGGATTAGTGCCCTTGTAAGGACAGAACCATGTTCTCTCTCTCTCCAATAACACTCACTTAGGAAAGGCTATATGAGACTACATGGAGAGGGTGGCACCAGGAAGTGAGGAGGAGAGCTCTCACCAGACACTGAATCAGTTGGCACCCTAATCTTGAATTTTCCAGCCCCTAGAACTGTGAAAAATACATCTCTGTTGCTTAAGCTGCACAGTCAATGATATTTGGTCATGGCGTCCAAGCAGACTAAAATGCTCACCCACTATTTTGTTAACTTAAAATACATTTTATGCAGGAAGAGCAAACTAAATGCTTGTTAGTATTTTCAATTTTCAAGATAATTATCTGCTATTCTAGTAACATCCAACAGGAAGCAATGAGATTTTTTAAAACCTAATATTAACTTTTCAAGTTCTTTGCCCTTTTAAAAATATATTTGACACATTTTATACATTGCATTTGTTATTTAAATAAAAAACAAGCTTCAAGTTGTCACTCATTAAGCCATAGAAATCTTTTGGACTACCTAGTTCATTTTATATGAATTCATCAGTATTTGGTAACTTTTTTCTTTTTTGGCAAAAGAAAAAAGAAAAACAAGAAAGAAGATAGCTTATCTTCTATACTTTCTGCACAAGATCTGGAATTAGCCACTTGTTAATAACCTGTTTTTTTTTTTTTTTTTTTTTTTTCTATTTTTTCTATTATTTTTTTTCCTATGGGAAGTAAATTTAGAGACCATATTTTGAGTATTAGCACTAGTAAATACCTTTTTCATGGGAAAAAGCTATTATTAATTCACATTTAAGTTTAGATTTTGTTGATTTGATTTTGTTGATTTGTAAGCAAGTAACTATTTAACCTACTTTAAAAGATAATGCTACTGATATCATTAATATGACAAAAAGTCATGTTTAATTTTTCAGTGATTTATCCAGACTTTCTTGCTCTTTCTTTTGTGATTAACTGTGTGCCTTATCAAGTTAACTCATCTTGATTACCAGTAAGGTCTATGGCCATGAAGCAGGATGAAAATGGTGGCCAATACAGTGATCAAATTTATCACATAAACTTCATTAAATCATAGTACTTTTCAGTGGTAGTCACTTGAGAGTTACAGTTCTCAAATTCAGACATTCAGGGAAAGAGATTAAGGGATATGTAGGAAGCATAAGCAGAGAACACAATTAATCAAAACTTGAGACTGGGGTGGAGGAAGCATTGACTGCAAGGAATAAGGAGGAGAGTTTTGGATGTGATAAAGTATTCCACATGCTTGTTCTCCTGGTGGTTACATGGGTGTATGCTTTTATGAACTCCTCAAGTACATTTTAAATAGGTTAATACCATTATATGAAAATTAAACTTCAATAAAGTTGAGTTTTTTTGAATCCTGTAAAAATCTCAGTCAAAATTTCTATGCCAGCCATTTCCTTCTCAGATATAGTAGGTCTTGTTTATGGCTCCCTAAGTGATTCTGTTGAGAACAAGTTACCTCGTTTTACAGATGAAATAAGTGGTAAAAAGAAAAATTGGGTGACCATAGCCATAAAGTCAGAAGCTAACCAAGATTAGGATGAGTTGCCTTACTCCAGGTCACTGACTTTTTCTTTTTTCTTTTTGACAGAGTTTTGCTCTGTTGCCCAGGCTCGAGTGCAGTGGTGTGATCTCAGTTCACCACACCCTCCGCCTCCCGAGTTCAAGCAATTTTCTGCCTCACCCTCCCGAGTAGATGGGATTCCACTCACCATGATGCCCGGTTAATTTTTGTATATTTAATAGAGATGGGGTTTCAAACATCTTGGCCAGGTTGGTCTTGAACTCCTGACCTCGTGATCCACCCACCTTTGCCTCCCAAAGTGCTGAGACCACAGGAGTGAACCACCATGCCCAGCCTCACTTTTCTACAATACCAACAAATGGAACTTACTGGCCTCTTAGTCTATGGTAGTCATTTGTTAGCCATATGATAAGATTGTTCAAAAACTATTGTGAAGAATAAGAGGTTGGAGAATTGTCGTGCCAGGAACAAGATGGGTGAATAGGACCAGCTCCAGTCTCCAATCCCCAGCGCAAGCGACTCAGAAGACCAGGTGATTTCTGCATTTTCAACTGAGCCTCTGTTGCCGATACTCAGGCAAACAAGGTCTGGAGTGGACCTCAAGCAATCTCCAACAGACCTAGAGCTGAGGGTCCTGACTGTTAGAAGGAAAACTATCAAACAGGAAGGACACCTACACCAAAACCCCATCAGTACATCACCATCATCAAAGACCAGAGGCAGATAAAACCACAAAGATGGGGAAAAAGCAGGGCAGAAAAGCTGGAAATTCAAAAACTAAGAGCGCATCTCCCCCTGCAAAGGAGCGCAGCTCATCGCCAGCAACGGATCAAAGCTGGACAGGGAATGACTTTGACGAGATGAGAGAAGAAGGCTTCAGTCCATCAAACTTCTCAGAGCTAAAGGAGGAATTACGTGCTCAGCACAAAGAAACTAAAAATCTTGAAAAAAGAGTGGAAGAATTGATAGCTAGAATAATTAAGGCAGAGAAGGTCATAAACGAAATGACAGAGGTGAAAACCATGACACAAGAAATGTCAATTTGTGTGACAAATGCACAAGCTTCAGTAAGGAACTCGATCAACTGGAAGAAAGAGTATCAGCGATTGAGGATCAAATGAATGAAATGAAGCGAGAAGAGAAACCAAAAGAAAAAAGAAGAAAAAGAAATGAACAAAGCCTGCAAGAAGTATGGGATTATGTAAAAAGACCAAATCTACGTCTGATTGGGGTGCCTGAAAGTGAGGGGGAAAATGGAACCAAGTTAGAAAACACTCTTCAGGATATCATCCAGGAGAACTTCCCCAACCTAGTACGGCAGGCCAACACTCAAATTTAGGGAATACAAAGAACACTACAAACATACTCCTCGAGAAGAGCAACTCCAAGACACAAAATTGCCAGATTCACCAAAGTTGAAATGAAGGAAAAAATCTTAAGGGCAGCCAGAGAGAAAGGTCGGGTTACCCACAAAGGGAAGCCCATCAGAATAACAGCAGACCTCTCGGCAAAACTCTACAAGCCAGAAGAGAGTGGGGGCCAATATTCAACATTCTTAAAGAAAAGAATTTTAAACCCAGAATTTCATATCCAGCCAAACTAACTTTCATAAGTGAAGGAGAAATAAATCCTTTACACTTAAGCAAATGCTTAGAGATTTTGTCACCACCAGGCCTGCCTTACAAGAGACCCTGAAGGAAGCCCTAAACATGGAAAGAAACAACTGGTACTACCCATTGCAAAAACATGCCAAAATGTAAAGACCATTGAGGCTAGGAAGAAACTGCATCAACTAACGAGCAAAATAACCAGTTAATATCATAATGGCAGGATCAAGTTCACACATAACAATATTAACCTTACATGTAAATGGACTAAATGCTCCAATTAAAAGACACAGACTGGCAAACGGGATAAAGAGTCAAGACCCATCAGTCTGCTGCATTCAGGAGACCCATCTCACATGCAGAGACATACATAGGTTCAAAATAAAGGGATGGAGAAAGATCTACCAAGCAAATGGAGAACAAAAAAAAGCAGGGGTTGCAATCCTAGTCTCTGATAAAATAGACTTTAAACCATCAAAGATCAAAAGAGACAAAGAAGGCCATTACATAATGGTAAAGGGATCAATTCAAAAGGAAGAGCTAACTATTCTAAATATATATGCACCCAATACAGGAGCACCCAGATTCATAAAGCAAGTCCTTAGAGAATTACAAAGAGACTTAGACTCCCATACAATACTAATGGGAGACTTCAACACCCCACTGTCAATATTAGACAGATCAACAAGACAGAAAGTTAACAAGGATATCCAGAAATTGAACTCATCTCTGCAGCAAGCAGATGTAATAGACATCTGCAGAACTCTCCACCCCAAATCAACAGAATATACATTCTTCTCAGCACCACATCGCACTTATTCCAAAATTGACCACATAATTGGAAGTAAAGCACTCCTTAGCAAATTTAAAAGAACAGAAATTGTAACAAACTGTCTCTCTGACCAGAGTGCAATCAAACTAGAACTCAGGACTCAGAAACTCAACCAAAACTGCTCAACTACATGGAAACTGAACAACCTGCTCCTGAATGACTACTGGGTACATAATGAAATGAAGGCAGAAATAAAGATGTTCTTTGAAACCAATGAGAACAAAGATACAACATACCAGAATCTCTGGGACACATTTAAAGCAGTGTGTAGAGGGAAATTTATAGCACTAAATGCCCACAAGAGAAAGCTGGAAAGATCTAAAATTGACACTCTAACAGCACAATTAAAAGAACTGGAGAAGCAAGAGCAAACGCATTCAAAAGCTAGCAGAAGGCAAGCAATGACTAAGATCAGAGCAGAACTGAAGGAGATAGAGACACAAAAAATGCTCCAAAAAATCAATGAATCCAGGAGTTGGTTTTTTGAAAAGATCAACAAAATTGACAGACCACTAGCAAGACTAATAAAGAAGAAAAGAGAGAAGAATCAAATAGATGCAATAAAAAATGATAAAGGGGGTATCACCACCGACCCCACAGAAATACAAACTACCATCACAGAATACTATAAACACCTCTACACAAATCAACTAGAAAATCTAGAAGAAATAGATAATTTCCTGGACACTTACACTCTTCCGAGGCTAAACCAGGAAGAAGTTGAATCCCTGAATAGACCAATAGCAGGCTCTGAAATTGAGGCAATAATTAATAGCCTACCAACCAAAAAAGTCCAGGACCAGATGGATTCACAGCTGAATTCCACCAGAGGTACAAGGAGGAGCTGGTACCATTCCTTCGGAAACTATTCCAATCAATAGAAAAAGAGGGAATCCTCCCTAACTCTTTTTATGAGGCCAACATCATCCTGATACCAAAGCCTGGCAGAGACACAACAAAAAAAGAGAATTTTAGACCAATATCCCTGATGAACATCGATGCAAAAATCCTCAATAAAATACTGGCAAACCGGATTCAGCAGCACATCAAAAAGCTTATCCACCATGATCAAGTGGGCTTCATCCCTGGGATGCAAGGCTGGTTCAACATTCGCAAATCAATAAACATAATCCAGCATATAAACAGAACCAAAGACAAGAACCACATGATTATCTCAATAGATGCAGAAAAGGCTTTTGACAAAATTCAACAGCCCTTCATGCTAAAAACGCTCAATAAATTCGGTATTGATGGAACTTACCTCAAAATAATAAGAGCTATTTATGACAAACCCAGAGACAATATCATACTGAATGGGCAAAAACTGGAAAAATTCCCTTTGAAAACTGGCACAAGACAGGGATGCCCTCTCTCACCACTCCTATTCAACATAGTGTTGGAAGTTCTGGCTAGGGCAGTCGGGCAAGAGAAAGAAATCAAGTGTATTCAGTTAGGAAAAGAAGAAGTCAAATTGTCCCTGTTTGCAGATGACATGATTGTATATTTAGAAAACCCCATTGTCTCAGCCCAAAATCTCCTTAAGGTGATAAGCAACTTCAGCAAAGCCTCAGGATACAAAATTAATGTGCAAAAATCACAAGCATTCTTATACACCAGTAACAGACAAACGGAGCACCAAATCATGATGAACTTCCATTCACAATTGCTTCAATGAGAATAAAATACCTAGGAATCCAACTTACAAGGGATGTAAAGGACCTCTTCAAGGAGAACTACAAACCACTGCTCAGTGAAATCAAAGAGGACACAAACAAATGGAAGAACATACCATGCTCATGGATAGGAAGAATCAATATCGTGAAAATGGCCATACTGCCCAAGGTTATTTATAGATTTAATGCCATCCCCATCAAGCTACCAATGAGTTTCTTCACAGAATTGGAAAAAACTGCTTTAAAGTTCATATGGAACCAAAAAAGAGCCCGCATTGCCATGACAATCCTAAGTCAAAAGGACAAAGCTGGAGGCGTCACGCTACCTGACTTCAAACTATACTACAAGGCTACAGTAACCAAAACAGCATGGTACTGGTACCAAAACAGAGATATAGACCAATGGAACAGAACAGAGTCCTCAGAAATAATACTGCACATCTACAGCCATCTGATCTTCGACAAACCTGAGAGCAACAAGAAATGGGGAAAGCATTCCCTATTTAATAAATGGTGCTGGGAAAATTGGCTAGCCATAAGTAGAAAGCTGAAACTGGATCCCTTCCTTTCTCCTTATTCGAAAATTAATTCAAGATGGATTAGAGACTTAAATGTTAGACCTAATACCATAAAAACCCTAGAAGAAAACCTAGGTAGTACCATTCAGGACATAGGCATGGGCAAGGACTTCATGTCTAAAACACCAAAAGCAACGGCAGCAATAGCCAAAATTGACAAATGGGATCTCATTAAACTAAAGAGCTTCTGCACAGCAAAAGAAACTACCATCAGAGTGAACAGGCAACCTACAGAACGGGAGAAAATTTTTGAATCTACTCATCTGACAAAGGGCTAATATCCAGAACCTACAAAGAACTCAAACAAATATACAAGAAAAAAACAAACAACCCCATCAAATAGTGGGCAAAGGATATGAACAGACATTTCTCAAAAGAAGACATTCATACAGCCAACAGACACATGAAAAAATGCTCATCATTACTCGCCATCAGAGAAATGCAAATCAAAACCACAATGAGATACCATCTCACACCAGTTAGAATGGCAATCATTAAAAAGTCAGGAAACAACAGGTGTTGGAGAAGATGTGGAGAAATAGGAACACTTTTACACTGTTGGTGGGATTGTAAACTAGTTCAACCATTATGGAAAACAGTATGGCAATTCCTCAAGGATCTAGAATTAGATGTACCATATGACCCAGCCCTCCCACTATTGGGTATATACCCAAAGGATTGTAAATCATGCTGCTATAAAGACACATGCACACGTATGTTTATTGCGGCACTATTCACAATAGCAAAGACTTGGAATCAACCCAAATGTCCATCTGTGACAGACTGGATTAAGAAAATGTGGCACATATACACCATGGAATACTATGCAGCCATACAAAAGGATGAGTTTGTGTCCTTTGTAGGGACATGGATGCAGCTGGAAACCATCATTCTTAGCAAACTATCACAAGAACAGAAAACCAAACACCGCATGTTCTCACTCATAGGTGGGAACTGAACAATGAGATCACATGGACTTGGGAAGGGGAACATCACACACCGGGGCCTATCATGGGGAGGGAGGAGGGGGGAGGGATTGAATTGGGAGTTATACCTGATGTAAATGACGAGTTGATGGGTGCTGACGAGTTGATGAGTGTGGCACACTAACATGGTACAAGTATACATGTGTAAGAAACCTGCACGTTATGCACATGTACCCTAGAACTTAAAGTATAATAATAATAAAATAAAATAATATAATATAAAGTAAAATAAAAAATAAATAAATAAATAAAAAGAATAAGAGGTCAATATGGACATGTGAAAACTAACAACTGTGATCTATTTTATGGGAATCCACTGTTAATATATTTTAAAAACAGGTCATCATTTCTATGTAGAAAACTCCAAATATCAAATGGTTTTCATACATTTAGGAATAGTATGGTAGTGTTTTGGGGAGAGGAAATACTTCCATAGGCTATTTGTTACAATGTTTTACCTAAAGTGAATGGATTTAAAGGAGACTGTTAAATTGAGAGGTCAGAAGATTTATATAATGCTTATATAATTAGTGTAAATCAGTTTGAGAGAAACAAAAAATCGGAAATATATAAACCGAGTGTTATTATATTTGACATTTGTGCCACAATAATTGTCAAATCATGTCAAATTTATGTCAAATCAACACTGTAATTTAAATAAGGATATTGAGGAGTCCAAGAAAATCCATTCCATGATGATGGAATCAGTCATGTAATAAAATATGTTATATTCATTTAACTTTTATTCATATTTAACATTACTGTTGTTTGGATGTAAATTCTGTCAACAGTAAAAGACAAAGACGTTCAAATGTTGGTTCCTATTGTTAAGTTCTTTACATCATGGGGGCCAGGTACCTTCAGTTCATGATGACTGCCACTAGATGGCATTGATGGCACTCTGGCACCCTTGGTACATAAACCAGCCACCTGTTTTTCCTGGTTTGGAGACCTCAGAAATGGCAATTGCCACCCTAAACAAATTACGGTCTTTCATGGCAAAATATGTCCATGAAAATAGTTAAGGACTTCATGTCCTCTTGCATCCTATCTTCAAAGTACTTTATAAGCTTTCCTATGGTATTTATTAACTACTTTCTCATCATGGAACCCAGCTTTAATTGAGAGTAAATTCTTGCTACATTCTTAAATATTAAGTAGTTCTCACTCTATTAATTGTCTCAAACAGACCATGGCTTCTACCAAACTTATTCCACAATAGTTAGTTCTTATTAAGTATAGTAACAAAAGTATTATCTATGGTAAATTTCTGGGAACAATCGGAAGTATATGCATGTCCAAATCGAAGAGAAACAGTTATTTTTTAGCTTGTTCCCTACAATACTTTGCAAAATTCTCACCGTGAAATATTTTTTAATGTAAATAACCTATTTTTAATTTATTTGATTTCTGTATTATTCTATCTTCGATCTTCATGATTCTTGACTCTGTAGAAAAAAACGAAATCTTGTCTTCAAGATAACTGTATTTTTACTTAATCCAAACAATAGCAATTTATAATTTATAAGGTATAGTATAGTGCTAAAAGAATTTTGTCTCCTTGGCTCTTCTTAAAAATCTTTTACAAATTCAAACATACAAGTCCAAATATGCCAATTAAGTTGCCTCTCAAAATCCATGACCTCTCTTCCCCTCTCAGGGTTAATGGGACAAAGATCATTCTGATGTGAATACATTGTGCTTTGTATAGTCTTTGATATTATACTTGTGACTCAACTTTTAAATATGAAAAGAATAATTTAAGGCAATATGTTCGGAGCAAACAGGAAATCTACTAAAGCTGAGATACAGTGTTTTGTGTTGTTGGAAAAACCAGTCTACTGAGTAATAAGAACATATACCCTATTACTCAAAACCAAAACATAGGCAATAACACTTAACTGGCATAGCCAATGACACAAAATTCTATTTGCTTCGTAGCGTCTCTCATCAGTAGGCTAGCAGTGAGCTATCATTTTCACCAGAAAACTGTTTAGACAGCTTTCAGATACTAAAGAGAACTAAATATGACTAAGTACTCAAAGTAAATATTTCAATTAGAAAAAAATAGATTGACAAGTTGGTAACTTAGTATATTATTTAAGTAAAATTTCTGCTTTAGTGAGTAGAATTTACCTCAACAATATTTTATATAAGGTTATGATTGCCTTATAATTGAAAAGAAATCAGAAATTTAGCTTTGTTCTTGATTCCGGGATGGTAGGTAAGGATTTTTCTTTACAATTAGGACAGTTGTATCTCTATACATTGTAAATTTATTGCATCAAAAAAAAAAAAAAAAAAAACTGTCTACCCCTAAAGTTGTGATTTTAAATGTGCCTTTCTTTCCACCTTACTGCAGCCATAATCATTTCTTGAATTTTCATCCAAGTGAAGTATCTAATTGAATTAATTATTATTTTTTTATTATTATACTTTAAGTTCTAGGGTACATGTGCATAACGTGCAGGTTTCTTACACATGTATACTTGTGCCAGGTTGGTGTGCTGCACCCATCAACTCGTCAGCACCCATCAATTCATCATTTATATCATGTATAACTCCCAATGCAATCCCTCCCCCCTCCCCCCTCCCCATGATAGGCCCCAATGTGTGATGATCCCCTTCCCAAGTCCAAGTGATCTCATTGTTCAGTTCTCACCTATGAGTGAGAACATGCGGTGTTTGGTTTTCTGTTCTTGTGATAGTTTGCTAAGAATGATGGTTTCCAGCTGCATCCATGTCCCTACAAAGGACACACACTCATCATTTTGTATGGCTGCATAATATTCCATGGTGTATATGTGCCACATTTTCTTAATCCAGTCTGTCACAGATGGACATTTGGGTTGATTCCAAGTCTTTGCTATTGTGAATAGTGCTGCAATACACATACGTGTGCATGTGTCTTTATAGCAGCATGACTTATAATCCTTTGGGTATATACGCAGTAGTGGGATGGCTGGGTCATATGGTACATCTAATTCTAGATCCTTGAGGAATTGCCATACTGTTTTCCATAATGGTTGAACTAGTTTACAATCCCACCAACAGTGTAAAAGTGTTCCTATTTCTCCACATCCTCTCCAGCACCTATTGTTTCCTGACTTTTTAATGATTGCCATTCTAACTGGTGTGAGATGGTATCTCATTGTGGTTTTGATTTGCATTTCTCTGATGGCGAGTGATGATGAGCATTTTTTCATGTGTCTGTTGGCTGTATGAATGTCTTCTTTTGAGAAATGTCTGTTCATATCCTTTGCCCCACTATTTGTTGGGGTTGTTTGCTTTTTTCTTGTATATTTGTTTGAGTTCTTTGTAGGTTCTGGATATTAGCCCTTTGTCAGATGAGTAGATTGCAAAAATTTTCTCCCATTCTGTAGGTTGCCTGTTCACTCTGATGGTAGTTTCTTTTGCTGTGCAGAAGCTCTTTAGTTTAATTAGATCCCATTTGTCAATTTTGGCTTTTGCTGCCATTGCTTTTGGTGTTTTAGACATGAAGTCCTTGCCCATGCCTATGTCCTGAATGGTACTACCTAGGTTTTCTTCTAGGGTTTTTATGGTATTAGGTCTAACATTTAAGTCTCTAATCCATCTTGAATTAATTTTCAGTATAAGGAGTAAGGAAGGGATCCATTTTCAGCTTTCTACTTATGGCTAGCCAATTTTCCCAGCACCATTTATTAAATAGGGAATGCTTTCCCCATTTCTTGTTGCTCTCAGGTTTGTCAAAGATCAGATGGCTGTAGATGTGTGGTATTATTTCTGAGGACTCTGTTCTGTTCCATTGGTCTATATCTCTGTTTTGGTACCTGTACCATGCTGTTTTGGTTACTTTAGCCTTGTAGTATAGTTTGAAGTCAGGTAGCGTGACGCCTCCAGCTTTGTTCTTTTGACTTAGGATTGTCTTGGCAATGCGGGCTCTTTTTTGGTTCCATATGAACTTTAAAGCAGTTTTTTCGAATTCTGTGAAGAAACTCATTGGTAGCTTGATGGGGATGGCATTGAATCTATAAATAACCTTGGGGAGTATGGCCATTTTCACGATATTGATTCTTCCTATCCATGAGCATGGTATGTTCTTCCATTTGTTTGTGTCCTCTTTGATTTCACTGAGCAGTGGTTTGTAGTTCTCCTTGAAGAGGTCCTTTACATCCCTTGTAAGTTGGATTCCTAGGTATTTTATTCTCATTGAAGCAATTGTGAATGGAAGTTCATCATGATTTGGTGCTCCGTTTGTCTGTTACTGGTGTATAAGAATGCTTGTGATTTTTGCACATTAATTTTGTATCCTGAGACTTTGCTGAAGTTGCTTATCAGCTTAAGGAGATTTTGGGCTGAGACGATGGGGTTTTCTAAATATACAATCATGTCATCTGCAAACAGGGACAATTTGACTTCTTCTTTTCCTAACTGAATACCCTTGATTTCTTTCTCTTGCCTGATTGCCCTAGCCAGAACTTCCAACACTATGTTGAATAGAAGTGGTGAGAGAAGGCATCCCTGTCTTGTGCCAGTTATCAAAGGGAATTTTTCCAGTTTTTGCCCATTCAGTATGATATTGTCTCTGGGTTTGTCATAAATAGCTCTTATTATTTTGAGGTAAGTTCCATCAATACCGAATTTATTGAGCGTTTTTAGCATGAAGGGCTGTTGAATTTTGTCAAAAGCCTTTTCTGCATCTATTGAGATAATCATGTGGTTCTTGTCTTTGGTTCTGTTTATATGCTGGATTATGTTTATTGATTTGCGAATGTTGAACCAGCCTTGCATCCCAGGGATGAAGCCCACTTGATCATGGTGGATAAGCTTTTTGATGTGCTGCTGAATCTGTTTTGTCAGTATTTTATTGAGGATTTTTGCATCGATGTTCATCAGGGATATTGGTCTAAAATTTTCTTTTTTTGTTGTGTCTCTGCCAGGCTTTGGTATCAGGATGATGTTGGCCTCATAAAATGAGTTAGGGAGGATTCCCTCTTTTTCTATTGATTGGAATAGTTTCAGAAGGAATGGTACCAGCTCCTCCTTGTACCTCTGGTGGAATTCAGCTGTGAATCCATCTGGTCCTGGACTTTTTTTGGTTGGTAGGCTATTAATTATTGCCTCAATTTCAGAGCCTGCTATTGGTCTATTCAGGGATTCAACTTCTTCCTGGTTTAGTCTTGGGAGAGTGTAAGTGTCCAGGAAATTATCCATTTCTTCTAGATTTTCTAGTTGATTTGCATAGAGGTGTTTATAGTATTCTCTGTTGGTAGTTTTTATTTCTGTGGGGTCGGTGGTGATACCCCCTTTATCATTTTTTATTGCATCTATTTGATTCTTCTCTCTTTTCTTCTTTATCAGTCTTGCTAGCTGTCTGTCAATTTTGTTGATTTTTTCAAAAAACCAACTCCTGGATTCATTGATTTTTTGGAAGGTTTTTTGTGTCTCTATCTCCTTCAGTTCTGCTCTGATCTTAGTCATTGCTTGCCTTCTGCTAGCTTTTGAATGCGTTTGCTCTTGCTTCTCCAGTTCTTTTAATTGTGCTGTTAGAGTGTCAATTTTAGATCTTTCTAGCTTTCTCTTGTGGGCATTTAGTGCTATAAATTTCCCTCTACACACTGCTTTAAATGTGTCCCAGAGATTCTGGTATGTTGTATCTTTGTTCTCACTGGTTTCAAAGAACATCTTTGTTTCTGTCTTCATTTCGTTATGTACCCAGTAGTCATTCAGGAGCAGCTTGTTCAGTTTCCATGTAGTTGAGCAGTTTTGGTTGAGTTTCTGAGTCCTGAGTTCTAGTTTGATTGCACTCTGGTCAGAGAGACAGTTTGTTATCATTTCTTTTCTTTTAAATTTGCTAAGGTGTGCTTTACTTCCAATTATGTAGTCAAATTTGGAATAAGTGCGATGTGGTGCTGAGAAGAATATATATTCTGTTGATTTGGGGTGGAGAGTTCTATAGATGTCTATTAGGTCCGCTTGGTGCAGAGATGAGTTCAATTCCTGGATATCCTTGTTAACTTTCTGTCTCGTTGATTAGTCTAATGTTGACAGTGGGGTGTTGAAGTCTCCCAATATTATTTTATGGGAGTCTAATTCTCTTTGTAAGTCTCTAAGGACTTGCTTTATGAATTTGGGTGCCCTGTACTGGGTGCATATATATTTAGAATAGTTAGCTCTTCCTTTTGAATTGATCCCTTTACCATTATGTAATGGCCTTCTTTGTCTCTTTTGATCTTTGACGGTTTAAAGTCTGTTTTATCAGAGACTAGGATTGCAACCCCTGCTTTTTTTTGTTCTCCATTTGCTTGGTAGATCTTTCTCCATCCCTTTATTTTGAACCTATGTATGTCTCTGCATGTGAGATGGGTCTCCTGAATGCAGCAGACTGATGGGTCTTGACTCTTTATCCAGTTTGTCAGTCTGTGTCTTTTAATTGGAGCATTTAGTCCATTTACATGTAAGGTTAATATTGTTATGTGTGAACTTGATCCTGCCATTATGATATTAACTGGTTATTTTGCTCGTTAGTTGATGCAGTTTCTTCCTTGCCTCGATGGTCTTCACATTTTGGCATGTTTTTGCAATGGCTGGTACTGGTTGTTCCTTTCCAAGTTTAGGGCTTCCTTCAGGGTCTTTCTGGTTTGTAGAGTTTCTGCCGAGAGTTCTGCTCTTAGTCTGATGGACTTCCCTTTGTGGGTAACCCGACCTTTCTCTCTGGCTGCCCTTCAGTTTTTTCCTTCATTTCAACTTTGGTGAATCTGGCAATTTTGTGTCTTGGAGTTGCTCTTCTCGAGGAGTATCTTTGTTGTGTTCTCTGTATTTCCTGAAATTGAATGTTGGCCTGCCCTACTAGGTTGGGGAAGTTCTCCTGGATGATATCCTCAAGAGTGTTTTCCAACTTGGTTCCATTTCCCCCCTCACTTTCAGGCACCCCAATCAGACGTAGATTTGGTCTTTTTACATAATCCCATACTTCTTGCAGGCTTTGTTCATTTCTTTTTCTATTTTTTTCTTTTGGTTTCTCTTCTCGCTTCATTTCATTCATTTGGTCCTCAATCGCTGATATTGTTTCCTCCAGTTGATCGAGTCGGTTACTGAAGCTTGTGGATTTGTCACGTATTTCTCATGTCATGGTTTTCATCTCTGTCATTTTGTTTATGACCTTCTCTGCATTAATTATTCTAGCTATCAATTCTTCCACTCTTTTCTCAAGATTTTTAGTTTCTTTGCACTGGGTACGTAATTCCTCCTTTAGCTCTGAGAAGTTTGATGGACTGAAGCCTTCTTCTCTCATCTCGTCAAAGTCATTCTCCGTCCAGCATTGATCCATTGCTGGCGATGAGCTGCGCTCCTTTGCAGGGGGAGATGCGCTCTTAGTTTTTGAATTTCCAGCTTTTCTGCCCTGCTTTTTCCCCATCTTTGTGGTTTTATCTGCCTCTGGTCTTTGATGATGGTGACGTACTGATGGGGTTTTGGTATAGGTGTTCTTCCTGTTTGATAGTTTTCTTTCTAACAGTCAGGACCCTCAGCTGCAGGTCTGTTGGAGATTGCTTGAGGTCCACTCCAGACCCTGTTTGCCTAGGTATCAGCGGCAGAGTTTGCAGAAGATAGAATATTGCTGAACAGCGAGTGTACCTGTCTGATTCTTACTTTGGAAGCTTCCTCTCAGGGGTGTACTCCCCACTGTGAGGTGTGGGGTGTCAGACTGCCCCTAGTGGGGTATGTCTCCCAGGTAGGCCACTCGGGGGTCAGGGACCCACTTGAGCAGGCAGTCTGTCCGGTCTCAGATCTCAACCTCCGTGTTGGGACATCCACTGCTCTATTCAAAGCTGTCAGAGTTGTTTACGTCTGCACAGGTTTCTGCTGCTTCTTTTGCTGTTGTTATTTATCTGTGCCCTGTCCCCAGAGGTGGATTCTACAGAGACAGGCCGGTTTCCTTGAGCTGCTGTGAGCTCCACCCAGTTCGAGCTTCCCAGTGGCTTTGTTTACCTACTTAAGCTTCAGCAATGGCGGGCGCCCCTCCCCCAGCCTCGCTGCTGCCCTTTCGGTTAGATCACAGACTGCTGTGCTAGCAATGAGGGAGGCTCTGTGGCCGTGGGACCCTCCCGGCCAGGTGTGGGTATAATCTCCTGGTGTGCCCGTTTGCTTAAAGCGCAGTATTGGGGTGGGAGTTACCCGATTTTCCAGGTGTTGTGTGTCTCAGTTCCCCTGGCTTGGAAAAGGGATTCCCTTCCCCCTTGCACTTCCCAGGTGAGGTGTTGCCTCGCCCTGCTTCAGCTCTCGCTGGTCGGGCTGCAGCAGCTGACCAGCACCAATTGTCCGGCACTCCCTAATGAGATGACCCGAGTACCTCAGTTGAAAATGCAGAAATCACTGGTCTTCTGTGTTGCTCATGCTGGGAGTTGGAGACTGGAGCTGTTCCTATTCAGCCATCTTGCTCCCACAATCGAATTAATTATTATTATTATTATTATTATTTTTACTTTTTAATAAAGAAGTTCCTGGAAGGAACTCACTGTAGTACTACATAGCTAAAGCACATCTTAATTAAAGGATGGAAAAAGAATCAGTAAGACTTTACTGGGAAATTTTATAAGAATGACAGACATGAAAGAGCTAAAGGTAACAGATGTTTTAACCAAGGTAATATAAAGCCCAGATGTTTGGCACATTCCCATAGTATTAACTGGGTAAGTAAGAGTCATACTTTCCTTTTTTGAATAATCTTTATGCTTCCCCTATTTAAAAATTCTTTTAAAATAAGGAGTGTTGGTAAAAGTAAGGCAGAAATGGAGAGAAAAAACAATCAACAACATAACAACGAACCAATTCATTTTCTCTCATGATTTCCTACATCTGTGGGGTGAATTCGAGAGAGCAAATAGAAGTTTATATTTAAGTAATAAGTATTTTTAAAAACATCACTGAAAATGATATATCATGAATGGAAATGAATATTTTACTTGTTTGGTAGTTATTTTAGACATATGTTGGGAGAAGGCTAGCTCAGTTAATTGTCCTGTGGAATTTATTCATTTCTATGTTTCTAGACAGAAGAAAACAAGTTTTGGAATAAATTAAAAATATTTCATGTTTCCCAGTAATGGAACAACAAAAGCCATACTTTCATGACAGAATATATGAATGTGCATAAATAAGTAATTCTATAAGGCAAAAACTCTCTCTGTCTTATAACATGTTCAACTGATGAAAAAGAAATTGGGTTTTACTAAGAACTTTAAAATATTTAAAACATTTCCCCTTTAATTCTCTAGGAAATTTGTACTTATGTGATTTTCACAATATCCATTGTAGAATAAGAGAAAGTACAACAACGTTTTAGATTTTTCAACCTATTCTTTGTCCAGAAAGTCATTTTTTAACAAAATAATTTTCTGAAATTTGTTGAATCTATGATCCTGATTTTTAACTAAATACACTTCCTGCTTTGAAATAAAGCAAAAGGAGAAAAGAAGAAATTACCATAAAGTATGCAATAAAAATATGCACTAAAAATACACTTATTTAAATAGACTCAATATAAGGTTCTGAAATAGAATTATATTTTCTTTATGGAAAGAAAATGAAGTTTTTCCTTTAATAGACTATATGTCCCAAGATGATTTTAAAGTATTTTCACTTAGAAATGCTAGCTGCTATTACATATGAATTTTCAAAGCTTGCCAAAGCTTTGGAAGGAATGATGAAAATTACTATTGCACGACCTTCAGGTTTTCTTTGTTTCATAAAGGGCTAAGGTAGCATTTTTGTCATTTTTCTTTCAGCTCTGGTCTTTCATCATAAATATCAAAGCATGCAATTATACCTTCTCAGATCCTACCATATTCTGACTGTTTTTCTATCCACGGTGATGATGTTTTCTCTCTTTTTCACACTTTTTGTTTATTGACACTCTGAAAAGAATTTCATAATTCATTGAATAAAATAAACAGAATGAATATAAACAAATACAATGATGATTAGACTGATAAAATATTATTAAAACAATAACAATACTTTTATCAAAGGTAGCGTCAGACACTGAGAGATGTCTCTCTAGTAGGCTGACTGTCACATAGACTGTATTCATAGGAAAATTATTTGACCTACAGGTGGGGTGTTATTATTAATGTTTATTATGAGAAGTCTCCTCGTCTTGACCTCGTGCTACCTTTAGTTTTCCTACTTTAGCTTTACTTCCCACGCTAAATCTGACTTCTGAATGGATCTTATTATTCTATCTCAATATATGTCCCAAGTACTTTACCCTAGATCTATGGTTCTTGAATGTTTATTGTATTTATCTTAAATAAGAAATATCCTAAATAAGTCAGTATGATAAATTAGCAATAGTTTTCTATTGAAGCCTAGAAACTACATATTAGCATAGCATACAAAATAAATTAACGCAACAGAGACAATCATAGTTTTATACACAATATCTCCTTTCCCTAAGCCTTGAATAAAATCCTGAAAAGTTATAAGTCAAATGAATATGTATATTAAAATCTATTTCAACATTTATTCTCATTATAATTTCAGAGATTACATTCGTAGAAAGATAATTTGTCCCTCAATGTAATAGAAATCATATTTACGCATCTGATTATTCACCTGAAGAAGGAAACACAGTGTAAGACTCAGAAACCAGGGCACATCTGATTGAAATCCTTATTTCTTCTCTAATAAATGAATTATTTTTGTCAAGTTATCTAACTTTTCTAAGAATCAATTTCTTACCTACAAAACGAGCACACTAATACTAAAAACCTCAGAGATAAATTGGAAGTATTAAATGAACAAATACATGTGAAGAATTTGGCCCACTATCAGGCAAGTGAGTTAGACTCATTATTTTTTATTAGCTATTATTATTTTGCTGTTTTTGTCAGGTTTTTTTTTTTTGTTTGTTTGTTTGTTTTTAATGGATCTTTGCTCTTTGCTGCCCAGGCTGGAGTGCAGTGGTGTGATCTCAGCTGACTGCAACCTCTACCTCTTGGGTTCAAGCCATTCTCCTACCTTATTCTCCCAAGTAGCTGGGATTATAGGCATGAGCCACCATGCTCGGCTAATTTTTGTATTTTTAGTGGAGACGGGGTTTCACCATGTTGGCCAGGCTGGTCTTGAACTCCTTATCTCAGGTGATCCGCCTGCCTGGGCCTCCCAAAGTGCTGGGATTATGAGCGTGAGCCACCACGCCGGGTCGTCTGTTTCTTATATTCAGTTTATATGAGTGAGAAAATTTTAACATATAATTATGCAAAATGGCTTCATTTTATAAAGAAGTATGATCCTCCTTTCTTACCTCTGTATGAAAAGCTGGCTTTAGAAAGCTAAACTAACACCAGAACGAAATCTCTGGCCTTGATCTATGGTAGGGAGATTCTGCAAACAAGGATGAGGGAGAACAAAGTGCAGAGAGATAAAGCAAGACATACCACGGAAATGGCATAGCTAAGGATCGAGCAAAAAATGAGAAAGCGTGCTGAGTTTGGTAAAATCTGGACAACATTCGAACACCTAAAGCAAGGGAAGCATCACGTGGTGGAGTTGGAGAATAGCTAGGAGAAAAATGTTAGCGTGTGATTTTCCTACATTGGTTACCATCAATCTGTTATTGCTGAGTTAGAGCACTTAAAAATGATACTATATATTGCATATGGTGGCCAGAGACCTACTTTGTGTAGGAAGAACACCAGTTTTGGGATCTGGGCCTGCATTCAAGTGCATCCTCCCCTTTACCACCTGGGTCTGGTTCAACAATGTAATAACCTCTCTGATCTTGTTTCTGATATCTAGGGTTGTGGTGAGGAAAGAGTGAGCCGTTGCCAAGAAAAGGCACTATAAGCACGACAGGTACAGAAATGCTCATCACAGCCCTTTGTAAGAGTGAATAACTTGAAACGGCAAACAGGTACACCATTAGGGGAATGTTAAAATAGACAGTCCAACAACCTCACTATTAAATATGTTAGAGCCATCTAAAGCAGCTAGTTATATCTACATTTCTCAAAACAAATGTTCATGTTGGAAAAAAAACCCAAAACACCAAGATGTATGTGAGTGTCTATACAAATCAGGATCCTTGGAGGACTATAGTTCGAGTGCGCTAGAAAAAAATAAAATGTATCTGCTGGCAAAGGAAGAAAGTAGGAAAACACAGCTCTCAGCCTGATCACTGATAAGGGGAAAAAAGAAAACAGAAAAAAAAAAAAAAAAAAGAACCTTGTTTCCTTGCTTTTCTCTGCCTCCAACCCTTCCCACAATCCTTCCTGAGCATTTCATTTTTATTTCTTAAAATAAAAGCTTTCTTAGGGCACATAGCAAAATAGTAATAATATTTAAGCCTGAGGATTAAAAAGGGGAGAAAAGGTGGCAGTCAAGAGAAAAAATTCACCATTTTTCCTAAATACACCTGTAAATTGTTTTAGCAAAGAATAAAGCACTGTATTACTGTTAGTAAGTCATTTACATGTAAATTGACATTATCTATATCTATCTTTATCCATATTTCAACCTTTGAAAAAGCTGGCATTTCATTTAAATATCAGATTTTAAAAGCTGTTAAATATTTCTAACTAAATCAAATACAATTAAATATCATAAATTACCAATTATATAGATGAAGATTAATAGGATTCGTAATGCTCAGTACTGAGAAGTATAAACCTATTTAGAGGTCAACCTGCCAATATGTATCAAATTTTAAAAAGGGCATACCATTTTATTCAGCAATTTCACTTATAGAACTTTATACCATAGAAATAAATCATACAGTGCACTATACATATGATAATTTACTGCAGCATTTTTTCTAATTTAAAGAAAATTTATATTTTTTGCAGGCAAGGACTATGTATAAATTATGCATATTCCATATGACTGAATACTTTGTAGTAATTAAAAACAATATGGTAGTTCTCTATTCATTAATATAGAAATATGTCCATAATAACTTTAGTGTGAAAAAGTCTGGTTACAAAATGAAATTTAAGGCATAATAACATTTGTCATTGTGTTTGTGTTTTGGATCCATAAATTCATATGAACGAGCAAACTGTTAATTGTGATATTCCCTGCTATGCAAGATTACAGGGAAGATTCTCTTCTTTTGTAGTTTATTACAATTTGGAGGAAATTTTTAATGAAGATATATTATTTTATAACTCTGAAACAAAAACAAGTCCATTTTAGGAAAAAGAAAAATGAAATAACATGTTTCCTTCTTGAAAAAAATATAGAACAACAAGGAAAGTAATCCTCTGAGGTAAATGTCTATTGTCCGTGCAAAGAGTAGGTGGCAGTGTGGCAGGCAGTGTGAGATAGAAGAACAAAGACCAAGAACCCAGGGAAAACCTAGGGGAAGGGAAAAGGCAGTTTCAAAATATTAGAATAAGGCCAGGGTTTAGTGATTCAAGGTTTAAGCACAAAGATATATGAGTATAAAGATTATTCAAAAACCTGGGCCTCAGTCATCAAGGGAAATGGCAGGTGGGTCTTAATACCATCAAAATAAGTACAAACTAGGTTCCAGATAAGTCAGATTTTTCTCCCTTTTGGGTTAAGGAGGCTATGGGATGAAACTCCAACACTCAATAAAGGTAATAATGGCATTTGGTAGTCAGGAACAGAGAAATGGCAATCTCTTCTGCAGCTAGAACAAGAATTTGCTTGTTAATCTGGGACAGGAAACCTGGGGTCTGAGGAAATGAGACATAATAATGAAAAAAGAAGACTAATAAATTTATGTACAAGAAAATTAAGTTTCTAATTGATTTTTGTATCCATTAGCCATAACAATCTTAAATATTTTTTTAAAAAGTTAAATTTCCTTTCTTTTTATTTTTTTTTGAGCAGGTGTCTCTCTCTGTCACCCAGGCTGGAGTGCAGTGGTGTGATCGCAACTCACTGCAACCTTTGCCTCCCAGGTTCAAGTGATTCTCCTGCCTCAGCCTCCCAACTACCTGGGATTACAGGCATCTGCCACCATGCCCAGCTAATTTTGTATTTTTAGTAGAGATGGGGTTTCACCATGTTGACCAGGTTGGTCTCAAACTCCTGACCTCATGTGATCCGCCTGCCTCGGCCTCCAAAGTGCTGGGATTATAGGTGTGAGACACTGCTCCAGTTCTAGAAAATTAATTTTCTAAGAGCAAAATGGGGCTAGTGTTAGTTTGTTCTGTAAGAAATATTTTTTAAGCTTATTTTTAAATACTTTTAATTAAACAAGTACAGCTGGTTGACTTCCACTTCTGGAAAACTGTCAGATTAGAATATTAAAAATTCTCACACCTAAGAATGCTTAGAAATTATGCCTAAAACGCAGAAAAAAAAAAAAAAGGTATTTTTAAGTGCGTTTCTGAGAGTACAAGAAATAAACGGAAATTCCTGGGTCTTTAGAGTACATAAAGAAAAAAGTAATAAATTGTTGAGTGAGCACTAAAGCTACTTCTGGGCTACGGGTGCTTGGCGTACTCCGGATTAACAGTCTCAGTTTTCCTGGAAAGCATGAAGAATGGGACTCGCGTATGGTAGAGGGTTAGTACTATCACTTCATTCATAAATCAGGATCCTTGGAGGACTATAGTTTAAGAGTGAGCTAGAAAAAAAAAAAAAAAAAAAAAAAAAAAAAAAAAAAAAAAAAAAGAATCTGTCTACTGGCCATGGAAGAAAAGAAAATAGGGAAACACAGCTCTCAGTCTGGTAACACTTATAAGGGAAAAAAAAAAAAAAAAAAGTGTCTTGCTACTCTCTGCCTCATCCTCCCTTCAAAAGCCAGGTTATTTTTTTGCACAGACTTATGGTTTAAATGGCTCTATCTGAATGGACTGGGAAACCTGAAACAGAAAAGCTAGTGTATTTTTGGCTTTCCATAACCTAGAAAGAGGCAAATTCTCCCTGAGAAAACACCCCTTCAACTCAGACCTCACAGAATGTCCACAGATTTAGATTAAGAAAATATGAGCTCAGAAACATAATTAGAAAACAAAGAAACAAATTCACTATGATCAAGAGTTGGCAAAAGAATAAAGAGCAAAATTAGACTTTGAAGAACTACATATACTGGATTTTTAAAACGTTTACAAGAATTAAAGTAAAATAAAATCACAGTTGTGCTATGGAAGCTTATAAAAATAAAAATATGAAAAAGACTAAGTAGGACTTCTGATAGTTAAAAAAACAAAAGCACAAGGGACAGGTCAAGCTCTCTATCAAACATACCTAGAAAAAGAACAGTGAACTGGATGATAGCTTTAAAACATTGCCCCAAGCAGTGGACACATCAAAGACGAAAAATATGAAAGAAAGATTAGGAGAGATGGAGAACAAAATGGCAATGACAAAGTAGTAACTGGAGTCCCTGAAGGAGAGAAGGAGAAAACAGGGAGAATATGCGAAAGGCAATATTCAAATGACAAATATTTCCAAATTGAATGAAAGATAGCCTCAAATTTATAAAGCGCCAGAAAAATCAAATCCGAATCAAAATAAATAACATCAAATCCACATAAAAAGACCATAAAAGTAATTCAAGCTCATTGTTTTAAAAGATTATGTAAGATAATATAATTTTTAAAATTATAGTTACCTTGATCAGGATCCCAGGGCTTTTATGAGTTCCCTTTTGTCCTTTCTCTAAAAAACTTCTCAGAAAAAAAAAAAAATCTGATAAAAGAATGAGAGAGAGAGAGAGAGAGACAGAGAGAGAGAGAGAGAGAGAGAGACAGAGAGAGAGAGAGAGAGAGACAGAGAGAGAGAGAGAGAGAGAGAGAGACAGAGAGAGAGAGAGAGAGAGAGACAGAGAGAGAGAGAGACAGAGAGACAGAGAGAGAGAGAGACAGACAGAGAGAGAGAGAGAGAAATTACCACTTTTAATAGGGTGAAATTCATCCTTCAAGATACTTTTATGCAAAGAGAGCAAGAGACGTAGAGACATAGAGCAAGTACTTAATTATTATTACATACAGATAAAAGTACATTAAAAGCAGAATTTTTCCTGTTTGCTATATTTACTTTGTTCCCATAATTTGAAATTTCTGTGTTCTATTTTTAATGGAAAACATAATTGAATCTATATTTTATCAATATCAATATTAAGTTGTATCTATAAACTCCAGTATGTACCACACAGACCACCCTGTTGCCCTCCTCGCACCATATTATTTTTCAAGCCTTAAAATAAGATGGATCCCAGAATTGATAACAGGGATAACACTGTATGTTGGCCTCAACTAACCCTATTTTCAAGAATAACAATAGTCTCTAACATTAATTAAAGTGATTTACATGGACTGATGCAGTTAATACTCATAAAAACTCTATAAAGTAGATGCTAGCTTTCTACCCCATATCATAGATAATATGGGCAAATATTTGTCCAAGACACACAACTATGAAGTAAAGGTTTCATACCCAGAATGTCTTGTACTAAAAGATGTACAATCAACCATTCCATCTATGAGGTATAAAGACCTATAATTTTCCTTATTTCATCTATAGAGTTTTTTTCTCTATTTTTAACTCATATTTTATTCTACAATCCATATATACACATGTAATTTTATCATAAAATGTTCACATATATTCTAATGAGAGAAAATTCTATCCTCAAATGTGTGTCTTGATTTAGAGTATCAATTATATATACAAATGAAATATGATGATGATTTTTCTTTATCACTTAACAAGCAACAACAGCAACTATAAGTGCTAATAATCATGTAATATGCATAAGACAATCTATTGAGGGGAAGAGCTATCTACATACATTCCATTAGGAAGTTCAGAATATATTCTTAACCTTAAGGAATATGGCAAAGCAATTTACACTTGAATTCTGTAATTCAGAGTTCACATTATACATTTATTCTCACAACATATGAAAGAAAATTTAATCAGGTAGATTACTAAGATGCATATTCCTAAAAATAGTGCACTATCATTAAAAAAACAGGTATACAAGTGATACATTCTGATTCCTCTAAATGATAATAGCCAAAAGTATGCACATATGAAGGTTAAATTTCATGTGACTGTTCTATTTACGACATTCTTAATTGTTATCAAAATTATTCTAACAACTACAGTGTGTTCATTAATATGAACTGTGCTATCACAAAAATGTTAACACCCTGACTGTATCTTAAGTTAAATTTCAGAAAACGTATATATTTCTCCAAAATATTTTCTGTAATCCCATAAAGCAAAAACAAAAGCATAGAGAAGACAATGTAATTAATACCTCTTTAAAAATATAGTTCCTAAATCAGCAACACTTTATTTTATGACACAGAAAAAAAAATAAACAATGATTGATAAGTCTAGAAAAGTTCTATTCTACTAAAGAAGATAGCATTATAACTCATTTTAAATACTTCATTGTGTGTAGATAACATGAGATAGTTAGTTGGTCATTCTGAATAAATGACCAACTAAAATAAAACACCTGAGTATATTTAATACACTGCAATTAAAAAAATATAGAATAGAAACTTCCATTGGAAAATGATAACTAAATTGAAATGAAAAATAGTAATTATAAACATATGAATAATTACTCTTCATCAGAAACTATACATTTAAAATAATTCTTTAAAAGGAACTACTGTTAAAAAAACTTAGATATAGATAGACATTTTAAATGACAGTTTCATAGTTATTTTTAATATTGAACATATGTTTCAAAATTCTAGAAACTGACTTATCTATGTAAAAACATGAGTTTCTATATTTTTGTAACAAAAACATTGATACAGTAAATTATTTGACAATTATAACAACAGGTTTTATAGTTTATAAAATCATTCAAAGTATTTTGCCTCTATCAATATGAATATTATTTAAACATCTTGTAATTCAGTAAAGAGTTAAAATGTTAAATATGAGGAACTGAAATACAGCATTTAAATCTTCCGGCTTTCTTGTATAATATACTCTCCCTGATTTCTGATCGAAAATCTAATATTTAGTTCAATTTTTCATTATTTTCTTATTGAAAAATGAAAGCATTTGACTCAGATAATTTCTGTGATTTTAGCTTAACTATATATCATATGTTTTCATATGCTTGAATTTTAGTTTTGATGACTACTGGATTTAAATTATTTAGAGGACTGTTTTAAATGCCCAAGGTAATACTGCAGCTTTGTTTCCATAGGTGTTTACTTATGCTTTTATTCCTTATTTCATGACTTGTTTCTAATTTGTAATTTTTAGAAGGTATTAGGTCATTTATAATACAATATAAATCCTTGAAAAGAGAAGATATTATCTACTCTTTAGAGACTACGGTACTTATGTACTATATATTGTTAATTATGTAATTCTAATTTTGTTGTCACTTACTTGATCTGTGATGTGCAAAGACAGTTTAAATAGTCTGATGTGTAATTCTTACTGTATTTCCTGAAGTTACTGTGTCTTGTTTTTTTACGCTGTTTTATTTAGAACTATGCTTTTTGAGAATTACATGACTTGGATTTCATTTAATGCTTTAGATTCTGAGATCAATTTTGTCTGCTATCAATACTGATGGCCCTAACTTTTTTATTGGTTATATTTGCCTCATGTATTTATGCTCATATTTTTACATTCAAAGTTCTTAGGCGTATGTCTTGTATTTTGTTTTATTATCCAAACTGAGTTTTTAATTAATTTAATACTTGATTTTATCCCATTTTATGATCTTACCATGCAAATGTGACTATAAATGTCAGACTATTAGATATTATATTTTATGGTTTCTTGTTATTTGACATGTTTATATACAGACATTTGCTGATTTAAATTTCCTCCTAATTTTTTCATGCTTCCTCCCTCATTCTTTTATTTGAAATAGATTTTTAAATTAGTTGCTTACAGTTTATAGAATTTTATATTTATAGCATTTCTTTTATGAATTATATGTTACATGGCCTTTCATTTTATAATAAGAGTTATCAATCACTTTGATTCTATTGCCTATGTAATAATTTCAATTCTTTCCCCTCCCTTCCAGTCTATGCCATGATAGAGTTTCATTTCAGAGTTCCTTATTGGGCAGCAAATCTTGGTCAGATAGAGTACCTTACTGAGAAGGATTTTTCAAGAAGAACTCGTGGGTGCTTTATTATCTGAATTTTTTATATTTTTAGGTGTCTGTTCTTCTTATAGATGGATAAAATGTGGCTAAATATAAGATTCTTGGGTTATGTTTCAGAAAACTATAGATCAGCACCATCCAGTAAAACTTTCTGATCTACACCTGCCATATCCAGTAGAGTAGCTACTAGTTTTGTGTTGTTTTGTTTGATTGTTTGTTTGCTTAATGAATTTTGAAGTTCAATGATTGGGTATATATGTAATTATTAATAGTATTATGACAATTTTCTAGTTTGGCCCTTTTATTATTATAATAATTTCTCCTTTTCACTTAGAACACTCCTGGTGTTGTCTACTTTTATTACGATATTGCCACACCAGATTTCTTGTGTTTCCTCTTTGCATGCTACATATTTTTTTCCACCTGTTTACTTTAAACCTATTGATATCTTTACATTTCAAGTATGTTTCTTGTAACTGGCATATAAGGGGCTATGGGGAGAAATAGAAAGGTGGGATTACATGGGATTACAAGGGATAACAAGGAAACCTTTAGGGGATGATGGTGTGCTCACTAACTTGAATGTGGTAGTGTTTCTGCAGATGACGTTTATCAAATCTTACACTTTAAATGCACTTTGTTTGTTGTATATCAATTAAGTCTCAATAAAGAGAATCCACCTCTTTTACTTACTTGCTTCAGTTTCTTCTCAATTTAAAACAGGCAAAATTATAGTTTCTCTGTAAGTTGGCAATGATGGTCAAAAGAAGCAATGCGTAGCGCTATTCACCATAGTCACAATATGGAAACAACCTACATGTCTCTTGATGAATGAATAGATAAAGAAGATGTGATATATATATATATACACACAGTGGAATACTATTCAACCTTAAAAAGAAGATAATTATACCGCTTGTGACAGTATGGATGAAACTGGAAGACGTTATGCTAAGTTAAATAAACCAGGCACAGAAAGATAAGTACTGCATGATCTCATTTATATGTAGATTCTAAAAAGACCAGATTCATAGAAACAGAGAGTAAAAGAGTAGTTACTAGGGGGGATGTGTTGAGTGAAATGGGAAGGTGTTGGTTAAAAGATATAAATGTTCAGTTATAAGATGAATACATTCAGGAAAACTAATGTACAACATGGTGACTATACTTAATAATATTGTATTGTATACTTGAAATTTGCTAAGAGAGTAGATTATAAGTATTCTCAGCACACACACAGGAAAACACACACAGTTAACTATGTGAGGTAATGAATATATTAATTAGCTTGATTATGGTATTCATTTTACAAAGTATACTTAATATTAAAACATCACATTTACACCTTAAATATATACAACTTTTATTTGTCAGTTATATCTCAATAAATTTGGAGAAAAATTGGACAATGCATGAGAAGCATCTATAACATGGTGAGTGCTCACTGAATATTTGCCTTTATATTTTACATATTTTGGAGTTTCTATTACATTGATTTATCATGTATACATCATTATTCAAAATTTTACAAAGCCTATTACAGTTTCATAAATTGCAAATACATCACTTAAACCTCCTTCTTTATTATTCTTGATTTCCAAATGTATTTTCTATTCTTGCTAGGGGTTTTGGTCTCTCCACCCACAGTCATTAACGGGATACCTTTGCTATTTTCATTGAAATTACATCAAATTTCAAATTATTTCAAAGGAGAAATGTTATCATTATGAATTTATTTTGAGTAATTAACATTGTAACTTTATTAGAAAAAATCTTTAATTATATTACAGAACTATTTCTTCTGAATATGATGCCAAATGAGTGGTTTAACTTAATTTTTAAATTTAAATCTGTTACTCGAAATTACTATACTAGTTTGGATTTGATACACTAATTAAATATGTGTAATAGAATCACCTGTTTTGAATTGAAAATTGCTTCTGTAATTGTTCTCCATCTTATAGATCCTGCCATTCTAGTCTGCTTTGGAACCATTCTGTCTGTAGATGACAAACCTCGCCACATTTAGTTATTAGAAAATCATTTTTCCCAGATTCCCACTGAAGTCAAACAAAAGGCTAAGCATACATTATGAGATATCTCTCTCCAAAAACGTATATTCTGCTGTTCTTTATATCATAGTCCATAGCTAGGAGTTAACACATCAAAAGTGTTCTTAATGAAGGCCAGCTATTATAATATCTCACTATAAAATTACAATAAAATTGAGATTTTTAAATGTGCTCCTGGAACAAAATGATCAGTATATGTGGAACTCAGTTTATTATGGCACCTGCTGTGGCTCTGACTGAAGTCAAGAGGCTGATAGATGAGCTTTGTCTATTCGGGTCTTAGGGGCCTCGAAGTCACTTAGATGGATGACTGCTTGTGGAGAACAACATAACATTTTTGTACAGGAGGAGAAATCTAGCTTGGCGCCAATAGACTCCAATCCTTGCCTAAACTCAATATTCAGATCATGACTATTTAATTTATCTGTCAATGACTTGTTCTTGATTTGCATTACACCTATTTGTCATCTCTATGCAGACAGTATAGTCTAGCAGTTTTGTATTCAATGTAATGGAAGAGTGTTCTGAGCATTTAAGAAACATTTTTTTTCTAATCCAATTTTTATTTCATTGAGACATTTATGTTTTAATTGATGCAGCTAGAATTCAGATATAGTGACATATGAACTAAGCCCATAAATAGTCCCATAACTTGCCAGTCCCATGGTGGTTTAAATTAACCTGTGGGATTCAAGTGTTAAACCAGTACATCAAACAAAACAGAGTAAAAATGAAAGGTATTTGTAAACAAGTCTAATACTAATACAGAATACATTCTTAAATTTTATGTAATAGATAGGCTCCCATTCATAACTGAACAGAATATAAGGCCATACTCTTAGAAGCTTTTTGAAATAATATGCTCCTTCTAAGTTATGATAGAACTATGCTAAATCATACATTTATTATATTAAATAATATTTGGCAAAGGCCCTCGATATGTTTTATTTTAATAATCTATGTTTAAGATAAAATATTATTAACTTGCTTCCTACTGATGTCATACAGGCCTAAAGGTTTGGTGAAACAATCAACAGACAAAATGATGTTTAGGATAATAAGTTGTGATAAATGTATTAGTCAGCTTGGGCTGCATAGCAAAATACAATAGACCAAGAGGATAAAACAAAAGAATTTATTTATCACATTTCTGAAAGCTAACAAGTCCAATATCAAGGTGGCAGCTAAGTAAGTTTCATTCTGAAGTATCTCCTCTTGACTTGAAGAGAGCCACCATCCACTGTGAACTCACATGACCTCTTCTTTGTGCATATGCTCAGAGAGAAAGCAAGTTCTCTGGTGTCTTTTCTGAGAAGACACTAAGCCCATCAGACTGAGGCCCCACCCTCATGGTGTCATCTAATATTGATTACCTCCCCGAAGTCCAATCTCAAAATATTCACATTGGCTCTTAGAACTTCAACATGTTATTATTATTATGTATTATTATTATTATTATTATTTTGTGACAAGGTCTCAAAATACTGAGGCTGGAGTATAGTAGTACAATCATAGTTCGCTGCAGCCTGGAACTCCTGGGCTCCCATTTCAGCATCCCTAGTAGCTGGGACTAAAGACAAAGTCCAGTTGGGCAGATTGCTTGAGCCCAGGAGTTTGAGACCAGCCTGGGAGACATGGTGAGACCCTGTGTCCAAAAAACAATTAGAAAGATATTGTGGGATGAATAGTTAAGCCCATGTTAGAGGCTTTACCATACTAAAAAATTGTCCTCCAAAAAGGTTGTATTAGAGTACATCATCAAAACAGCACATGAGTGTCTATGTCTGAACCTTCTCTGGGTTAGTGTACACTTGCAGGTAGTGTCGTTCTGTTGAAACAGCCAGAAGTCACATCTTAAAACAAATCTGATGAATTAAGAATTTGTTGAACCCAGTTAGATTTGGTTTCCTTCTGCAGAATCTGTCTGTAAACACCAAAACATTTAGTCAGCTTATAAAATTCAGTAAACAAATCAAATTTATTATAGATTTACTTTTTAGAAATAAATTCAGTTGACATGATAATACAGATATATTTAATAACAAAGGTAATAAATGTTAATAATATTTGATAATGAAGAAATATTTGCAAAACATATAAACTTATAAACCATGGCAAATAATTTGCCATTTTATTTAAAAATATCACTTATTTTCTAATAAAGAAGTGCTACCCTTCTACTATAATCTTAATCCTGATAGGCAAATTGTCACACTGGTTGAAAACTGTGTAGTAGCTTTGATTCACTGTCCATAGCCACCTGTTATCAAAAACAAAGCATTAGATGGTGTTAATAATCCCTAATTTGAATGTTGCTTGACTTCCACAGCATCAGTTGAAATAACTATGTCCACAGAAATTAACTTTAAAAATGATAGAAGTTTATTGAAAAAATATCCATCTGCCTTCTGTATGAGATCAGAGATTAACCACTTACTAATTTAATCAGCCTTTAATTTACTCTTTAAAAATATCTGGAAAAATATTTTAGTATCTCATATGGAAAGAATGACATTATCTGCAATATCTGAATCTGTGTGATGATTCTTTCAGGATTGGTTTAATATGATTCAGGGTGGTCAATTAAATAAGCTCTTCTATTGTTCTGGCTGAATAGTGATTTGATTTTCCAAGCCTACTAATCCATTATTTTAATTAGCATTAAATTCGTAAAAAAACTAAATAGGTTTTAAAAGGATCTTAAAAACCCTGAAATAAATACCACAAATGCAATTATCAGAAGGAAAGACAATAATAACTCTCATTTGGGTAATAAAGTAGAACTGCTTTCACGGAAAATAATTAGAGCAATAAACACACACTTTAGACATATTTAGAAGTGTTTGAATGCCACATGGATTACTGCCACCTTTGGGAAGAAACTTGGAATGTAGTTGACAAGAAAGACTTGATTTTTTGATTTATTTATTCAGTCCATGCCACAGAATTCATGCAGAAGCAGTAAGGTAGCATAATTTAGAAAATTCAAAAAGACTCTCAAAGCCAAACACACACACACACACACACACACACACAGAGACACACACACACACACACACACACAAATAACTAAATGTCCACCTGTATTTTGGGAGATTTGGAGAGGGTTTTTCCTGGATAACATGGAAGTGTATTCTGTAGAATACTGTTGAATAGAAGAATGAATATGAATATGAATAATAAATTCATACAGAATATAGATAATTTGGGGAAGGAAGCAAATACAGCATTAGAACAATGATGCTTAAGTCAAAACACTATTCATATTTTCTTAGGTGTTTTCCACATTTATTGTTTCCACTTTCTCATCATCTGTTGACTTTTGGCACATATCTATCCCCTATTTTAATTTTTAAAAATTTTATCCTGACTTGCTTGCTATTATAAATAATGCTATAATAAACATTATTTTAGCTAAAACTGTATGCACACTTAACATTTTTATTTTATTTAAGGTAGATTCTCAGAATGAATGGGGTGACTTAAATGCATCAAAACAGGGATAGAATAAACAGGTAAGTTTATAGGAAGAACAAATCCATCTCACTTTGAACATCTCTGAGGGAATAAGGGAGACAGCACTGGACAGTGGGAAAGGTGAACTACCATGCAGTTGTATGGGGGGTTCACACCTGTAATCCCAGCGCTTTAGGAGGCCGAGGCAGGTGGATCACCTGAGGTCGGGCATTCCAGACCAGCCTGACCAACATGGAGAAACCCTGTCTCTACTAAAAATACAAAATTAGCCGGGCATGGTGGTGCATGCCTGTAACTCCAGCTACTCGGGAGGCTGAGGCAGGAGAATCTCTTGAACCCGGGAGGCAGAGGTTGCGATGCGCCGAGATCGCACCATGCACTCCAGCCTGGGCAACAAGAGCAAAACTCCGTCTCAAAAAAAAAAAAAAAAAAAAAAAAAAAAAGTAACATAAAACTCAATAATGCTGCAAAAAGAAAACAAAAGAGTATCAAGGAGTAGCTAAAAGTAAACACTAACTCATGTTAGTATTCTAACATTGAAATAATTATTTCACACACTTCTTTGAACATTTATTAAAAGGACCTCTAAAGTATGAGGTCATTAGTACATAATGCATTGTTTTAAATATCAGCACTCCTTCTAAAGTCATGTCATATTATGGAGAACTAATTTGTATAACAGGAGAAAAATATCATATTACATTCATGACTTTGAACTGTACATGTAAATATTAATGAAGTCTCTCTGTTTTCTTCCATTCAGAGAAAACCAATATTTACTTTAATGCTACTTACTCAAAAACAGGACATCATCATGTTACCCTCATCATCCAAAACGTTTATTAAGCACACATATGATGCTTTTCTTTGGGGATTGTCTAATTCAGGGCTCAAATTCTCTCATGGTGATAGCATATGATGCCAGAAAAAAATAGTAAGAACACAGCCTACCCTGCAGATACTGTGTTTAGGCATATGCATCTCTCATATATTTGTACTATCTACACTTCTGAGCCTGGACCAAGACATTCATCATCATTATTACACACATAGCCAGTGATTATGATATTTACATACCTTAAATGATCCTTTGAAAAGCATCAGTGAAGGAAATGACTATTCGCTTGAATAAAATATCTAGAAGGTGAGTAGCTAGTAACTGATGAGGTCATCCTGACTTTGATGCAATCTTTGACTACAGAGATCTCTGATCCGCTGACCACATTAATTTCTTATGATCTCTCAATTCCCTCCAGGTATCACTACCCTTCTTATCTAACACAGATTTCACAATTTATCATCATCTTCACTGTTTTTTCAAATATTCTCAAATTCTTGCCTTTTATGCTCATTATTTTCAAGGGAGAAAAGTCAAAACTGAGATCATTCTTACCAGCTGTCTTCTTTTTAATATCGCTAGACTTGGTGAAAAATCACACAACCAGCTCACTAGGTGCTGCATTCTCATTTCAAGATCAAATACCACCAATCAGCATTCAATACAATTTGCCCTATTTCTTAATTTCCCCAAAGCCTAGCATTCCTAACCCTCTTCTTTTTTAAAACCACCTGCCCTTTCTCTACCCTCACTTTCAATTGATGATTAATTCTAACCTTACACTCCACTGAAAAAGCAACAGTCATCAAATGTGAATTTCCTCATCTTTTCTCACCACCAAACATAGAAATCTACTTATATCACCAAGAACTTTTCTCCTTCTCTTTGCTACTAAAAGAGATGGCATCCATGTTTATTGCAGCAAACACCAGCCTCTTCTTTGCTCCAAGCCCTATCTCGCCACCTTCTTCTGGTTCATTTTCAGTGTTCTTATATGCACACAACCGAGTCACAATGAACCGCGTTCATGAGCAAAACAGCAAGGAAAGCTTCCTTTTATCTCTAATATCCTTTAAATTCCACTTTATTCCTCAGCCCTCTGTATAAGCAAAATTTCTTAAACATGTTGTTTTGATTCACTGAATCAATTTCCTCACATGATATTGACTTTGACATACTCCAATCTGTTTTCCACCGTTTACATGTTATTACACTATTTTTCCAAAACATCAATCACCTCTGTCTTCCTAAATAGAAAAGGAAGTTTTTCTTTGTTGTTGTTGTTTTGTTTTGTTTGTTTGTTTTTGGAGACACAGTTTTGCTCTGTCACCCAGGCTGGAGTGCTGCAGTGGTGTGATCTCGGCTCACTACAATCTCCACCTCCTGGGTTCAAGCGATTCTCATGCCTGAGTCTCCCAAGTAACTGGGATTACAGGCAGCCTCCACCACTCCCAGCTAATTTTTGTATTTTTAGTAGAGATAGGGTTTCACCATGTTGGCCAGGTTGGTCTTGAACTCCTTACCTCAGGTGATACCCCTGCCTCAGCCTCTCAAAGTGCTGTGATTACAGGCATGCGCCACCATGCCCAGCTGGAAGTGTCTTAACTTCAATGTACTAAATTTTTTGTTTAAAGTGACCTGTCAACTATTCCCTTTTTCTTTAGAGTCCCCACTCTTTGTTTCTGTGATACCACATTTTCCTGTCTTTTTCTCTGTTATTCCTGTGCTCTTCCCCTGGTTTCTATTTCTCTCTCAGCCTGTAAATGATTATATTCCTATGGATATGGACCTGGTTCCTCTTCTTTTTTACTCCTGTACTCTCTTCCTGATTAGCTCATCTAATTACATACTTTTCAATGCTATTTCCTGGTAACAGTTCATATCTTTATATTTCTACCCAGGATCTTTCTTATAGCTCCAGGTAACATATTAATATATTCAACTTGTCTAACATTTCTAATTAGATATTTCAAAGATATCTCAAACCTAGCTTGTTCAGAATGAAACACTTGATTCAGAACATGGTGCTTCAGTCAACCTACAGAGACATCTTTTTCCATCTTAGAAAATGATGAATATGATCATCTGTCCAGTCATTAAAGTCAGGAACCCAGCCATCACGCTTTTCTATATCATCCGTTTTACCTTCTAAATGGCCCTTAAATCTGTTTACTTTGTGTCATATAAGTCAGCCTCCATCCTACTCCAATCAACATCATAACTTACTCCTCCTCTCAAGAGTCATCTTTTGACATAAAAATTGGATTATAATACTCCCCAGCATAATAATTTACCATTGTATTTATAATAAAATATGGAATTTTCCCTGGCTTTACATAAAAATACATGCTACTTTGAGGGAATTTCAGTCTCACCACATTCCATCGTCTTCACGCTCCAACTCCATCTTTGTTTTCACCATCTCCCTAGGCTCACTCTGCTCCAGCCACACTGGCTTTCATTCATTTCCTCAGTCCTGTTTCCCAGTTGTGGTAATTTCAAGCTGCACTAAAGACATTTCCACTCCCCTGAGCCCAGTCTCTGCGGAGTTTGTTTCATCTTATATATCACATCTCACTATACATATCCCTACATACCCTTTCTCCTACACATGCTTTCTAAAATATATTTTCTTCATTTTTTATCTATCTGAAAAACTTGTTTCCTTCAAAAACTTATCAAATCTATTATTTATTTAATATTTACTTGCTTTTGTTTTATCATTATTTATCATTTCAGTAGCCTATTAAAACTGAGTGCCACTAGTATATCATTTTTTTCAACACAGTAATCCAGCCCTCTAATTTCATATCTTATATATGGTGGACACTTAATATTCATTAAATAAATGGCTATTATAATTATGTGTATGTGTATATATACACATACACACATACATATGTATACAATTAGTGTGTCTCATAGGGCGGAATGTTTTCACTGTTGGTATACAATATGATCTTAGATGGCACAGGAAAAAACATTATTTTTTTTTTATTTTAAAAACATAAATAGGCCAGGCATGCTGGCTTACACCTGTAACCCAACACTTTGGGAGGCCAAAGATGGAGAGCTGCTTGAGCCCATGAGTTTGAGACCATCCTGGGCAACATAGTAAGATTCCATTTCTAAAATTTAAAAGAAAAAAAAGATAACTGTGGCCTGTAGTCCCAGCCACCATTTTGGGCGGCTGAGGTGGATCACTCAAGTCTGTGAGGTTGAGGCTGAAGTGAGCCATGGTCATACAATTACATTGCAGTCTGGTTGACTGAGCAAGACTGCATTACAAAAATAAATAAATAAATATACAACTTTATTATATTATAAATTATATTTTCTATAAATATTTGTATTACATAATAAATTATAAATTATATAGGTAAATTATAATGTGCATTTATTTTCATATGCTTAGAAAATATAGACCAGCTCTGAAACCTACAACTTTTCAGATAATATACATGGGACATCACTAAATATTATCACTGAATTTGAGAGAAAATATTGGATATGTTATAATATAGGTGAGAATTAGCTATGTGCAAGCTTTGAGAGTAGCTTATACATTTTTGAAATATGAGTACACTGGTCTAAGAGAAGCTGAAAACTTGTTGTAGTAAGTCCACTTACCAGAGGAAAAAGTGGAAAATTTAAAGGCTAGTGCACAGTTATTAACCTACTCTGGTAGATTGTATTATTATGCACAAGTCCTCACTGTCCATCCCAGGAGGAGAAATACATTTCCCATACCATATCTGTCAGGCTCGGCCATTTGACTTACTTTGAAAAATGAATGTTAGCATAGGTTATGGATTTAGAAGAAGCTGTCAAGGCCAGAACATGGCTAGCAGGCTCCCTTTTTACCTTTTTTCACAGGAGCCAGCAATGTTCCCGATGGAAGTTGATCTGTGAGTCTAAGTTCCAAAATGAAGTTAAACGGGAAGAGTGCTATAACTTGTGAAGGGTCTAAAATTTTGTTCTACCTACAAGCTAACAAGGAAGCCTGTCACCTGTCACAGTTTTATGGATGTTGGCAAAAAAAAAAAAAAAATTATATATATATATATATATATATATATATATATATATATGTAAATAAAGCAAAGATGTTGTATTACAGACAAAGGAATGTATTCCTCTGCAGAAATAGACAATCTTTTAGAGATAGACCTCTTCTGAACTTAATGCTTCATGGAATAAGTGCTGTTGTTCACATATGTCAGACATTTCCTAGAGCTGCAAAATCAATATTACATTCTAATTAAATAATGCCTAAAAAAACCTAAGCTCCATGGACTTAATTTATTACGGTAATAACAATAGCTAGAGTATCATTACTTGCCCATGTTCCCCGAGCTTTTGTTCTTAACAGGGCAGCACAAAGAAGACCAGGGATACCTGCATATGGAATGGGATGATTTACAGGGAAGGATCCAACTAGCTTAGGGAACCCAAAACTTTTTAATGGGCAGCAAGGCTGCCCAACATTTGCCCTGGAGAAAAGCAGTGTCCTTATACTGTTCTTTCCTTGAAAAGACACAATTAGTGCCTGTTGCAAGACATGCAGAAATGCAAAAGACCCTTTAACAATAGTCACCTAACACAGTCAAACAACGATAGATATGTAGCGTGAGTGAGAATTAAATTCTCATTATTGTGTGCCTCTGAGATTTGGGACTTATTTATTACCCCATAGTCTAGCATAATCTAGGCTATTCTGAATAGTATATCTATATCTGTTGATTTTATAGAAATATAGACATGAAATTTAGAAATTCCTTAAACTTCCAGAACTATAAGGAAAAATTGCACATATGTAAAAAGCACATATAAACACATTTTTCTTTAGCTAGAAAGCTTGTGACACATTTATGAGATTTTAAAGAGTCTATAACCCGAACAATTCTAAAATAGGCCAACAATGTTTTTATAGCTCCCATGTATAGATATTTCGAATTTCTATTAATGTCTAAGCAGAAAGAGAGTATTTGTTTAAAAACACAAAAGGAAATATACATATATGTGCCAGGAAGATGGAAAGTCCAGAAAGAAAATTGTACTTTTCCTAGTAATAAAAATATTATTTTCTGAGTATAATACTTGATATGATATAAGAATATTCTCTTATATCCAAGAAACCCCCCAAAAGTTTAGATGTTGTGTTTGGAATATGAATGTTTCTTCAACCTCTTACATAATATTTGCTTGGACTGTATTTTTCTCTATCTAAAATGTTTGAGATCACACACATTGCTTATAAAATAAAATGATTGAAACAGAAATGTAAGCCAGTTATTCTTTATATTCATACAAGACAACCAACTTTATCTTAAATTTTCTTGAATTACAGTCAAATTTCTCACTGAAATGGCACTGAGTAGAAGGATTTCTCTTTAAATCTGGAAGTATTTCAATCAAATTAAGAAGTCAAATAATAGCATAAGGTAAATATATGTGGTTAATAAATGCTTTTCCTTACTGACCTTCAATTTAGAATTGAGATGTGTGTGTGTGCATGTGTGTATGTGTGTGTGAGAGAGAAAGAGAGAGAAGGAGAGAGAGATTAAGAGAACACATTTTAAACTCTTAAGTCAAAAAGAGAAAATTTACTTATTAGTGTGTTAGTGCTCCAGGCTCCAGTGGTAGTCAAGTCATCTAAATCAGGGATTGAGTTAAGAAGGCCAACAATTAGGAGAGGGGCAAACAACAGAGTGAATCTCAGAGTTAAAGGGACAAGTCAAGTCAAAGTTTATTAGAAAATGCGGAGACTGAAATTCCATACAGACATGCATTAAGTGAAGATGAAGGGCCAGAGGGAAGACTGACATCAGGGTAACCAGGCAAGCTTTAGCTCCCACTGTCTTCAGGTAGATGGTTTGGAGCTAGGGCAGTGACTGCCTCTGGGAAGAGAGACCAGAGTTGTTTTCTAAAACAGCCCTTGACTCTAGTTCTTAACCCTTCTGCTGAGTGGGTTTAGCCCTCATTTTGAAGCAGCAAAACCATGGAAATTGGGGTAGATCAGGAGTCCTTAATATGGAGTCTTAGAATTTGGAAAAATATTTACTTTTATAAATTTCTAACTGAAATTGAGCATTTTATTCGATATAAATGTAGGCAAAAACCATAAAAGCATTAGTATTAACTGTAATGGTGTCTTTATTAGCAGGAGAAATCAGATATTTTTGTATCACATTGTAGTTGTTGCATCTATTTTGAAATATCTTTTATATTCACGACTACATCCTAATACCTTTTATGATGGATTTTCTTTGTAACTTTGCAATATTTCATTTTACTAATTTAACACTTACATTCTAAGAAGAGGCTTATGGCCTCACTAGACTGTCAATGGGATGGGAGATTCAAAAAAAAAAAAAAAAAAACGGTTAAGAATCTTTTATATAGATGTGTGAAGTTTCAGACTGTTCAAAAGTGTTGATAGTTTTGGAAGTGGGATTGTTTTACCTTCTTAATGCATAAGAAAAAGCATCTACATAGTCATTAATAGTTTAAAATTAACTGCATTCTGGTAAATGTTGAAAATTCTGAATTTATCTTTTGTCAAAGGAACATGTTATTTTTGTGTATGCACAAATATATCAGTAATGACAATTTCAAAATCAATGACAATGTGCACAGTGCCCATAATTATATCAGTATCAGGGATGGGAAGAACTTTGGATCAGGAATTCAGTCTTCAGCAGGCCTCACACTACCTATGACAAACTCATTCTGTAAGCCTGATTCTTCACCTGAGTCAACTGGGCTGCATTATCTCCAAGAAGTCTTTCAGTTCTGTTATTTAGTGATTTTAATATACACTAAATAAGTCATTTGTGATTTAATTAATAACACAATGCATTTAAAAATAATTAAAAAGCTTTCAACTTGATGTAAAATAGTTTGATTCAAAGAGGAAAAATATATATACACATACATTGTTTGACGAGTATCAATGTATAGCTGCAAAGACTGACAAATTTTTAACTATATACTCAACTTATAGGCTGCTTTAAGTGCTATATTGTGTCATTTCATAAAGACCAGCAGCTTTACCAAGACTACCTTTCCTTTGTAAAGATAGACAATCTCTTTAAGACAGACCTCTTCAAAACTTAATGCTTCACTGAATAAGTACTGTTGTTCACATATGTCAAATAGACATTTCCTGGAGTCACAAGATTAATATGGCATTCTAATTATATAATGCCTAAAAAATAATGCCCATAATGTCTCCATGGGAAAAACCTGATTGAAGACTCTGCTAAACGTTATCTATTACCTGAAATTTAAGAATTCCGTGACAATGAAAAACTGCATCTCAGATCAGTAAGTCAGGTCTCTCTCACACCAGATTCTCGATGTTGTTAAATTAAAAATTGCTTCTCAGAAATGCCATGATACAGAATACTTGTAGATTGACCTAGATGAGCAATCAAAATCATCAAAGAAAGGATGAAAAAAGAATTTTAGGAAAACATTTGAAACATTTTCTTTCTAAAATTGACAAAAATCCATTTCATCCAAATGAAAGGCCTCAAAATCTGTTAGCAAAGAAGAGTGGAGTGAAATGCAGTAAATGTATCTGAAATTATAAAATTGTTTTTAAAAGTGCCTTTCTCATTACATCAAAATGCAATTTTCAAGATAGAGACATTGTAACATGACTCTGTGTGCTGTGCTGTGTGTACAATAAAGAAAGCAAAATTAATCCCTTCCCCTGACAACCTCTAGAAATGAAAACCCATTACAGTAATAATATTTGTACTTAGGTCTTGATGTTTTTGTGCTGAATTTGAATGCCATGAAATGATTATATATAGTGGTTGATGGGGACATATGTGCAGATAATTACATAAGTAATCTTCTTTACTTAGGGACAAGGTAACTTTTTAGATTGGATAAAACTAGTTGTAACCTAATAAAACTCTTTAATACTTTTCCGTACTGCTGAAGCTTGAATTTTAGTATCCCAAAGATCAATTAGGGATATTTCACTTTTCACTGGGATCCAAGGACAGAATAAGCCCTGCAACTTCATGACCATTGGCCAGATGCCTATCCTCAAGATACAAGCATCTACTTGACTCATTAGCATCCTTAAAACTGTCAGGGATCTTATAGTGTTGCTCTGCTCTGAAAAGGAAGGTAACCTACAAAATTAAGAAGACAGCCTTTACAAAACTAGTGTTTAAAAATCAGGGTACGTGTCTCACATATAAGAAAGAATTCTCCCTGGAACTGAAATACTAAACTATCCTTGTTGACCCACCTAAGTTATCCTTCCATTTTTCTTTAGCTATGATGACTTTGATTTCGATCTGTGAAATGAAAGTTTCTTAAGACTTTTCACACAATATGTAGAAAAATCTACTACCTTGTTGCCTTCATTTTCTTCATTGTTCCTTCTTTTTATCTCTCTGCAAATTAGCTTGTATGCCTTCATTTGTCAGGAATGCTTACTTTAAAAGTCACCAATTAGTTTCTTAGTAGGATACACTGTCTTAGTATGATTCATTAGCAGGATACATTAGTCTACTTGGCAGCTATTTGCATGTAAATTTCTCACTTTCTTAAAATTAAATAGTTATTTGTTGAATGAATAAATGAATGAATGCTTATACTCTCCTCCTTTACCTTCTCTGTTTTTAAGTGCTTCTTCTCTGCCACCTGATGCATACACATAGTTTTATTTTCTGCCTTTCTAGATGATGCTTAGTTATCTTACTGTTTTCTCTACAGTACTCTTTCCCAAATTCTAGATCTTGATGTTCAAATGTCTGTTAAAAATTCCCTAAACAATTTCATCACCAATAGATTAAATTCAGTATGCCTCCTGATCATCACATTTTCTATTTTTGTTTATGTCACTTATATCTCAGTCATTCAAGCTCAACATCTCAGTTTTTGTCAAAACTTCTCACTTGCCAATTAGACATGGAGTCTTGAAGTTTCTGCCTCTGTATTTTGTTTTGTGTTTTCTTCACTGATAACACTATGGTTCACACCAACAGTGCATTTTCTCTGAGCCTTTTAAGCATGAAATTACAGGCTTAGTTTTCCCCTGAATCCCTGATGCAAAACACGATGTATAGCATACTGTAATTGTTCCATAGACAGTGTATAAAACTAGTAAATTTTCCTACAAAATCTCACCCCTTTCCAAACCACCTTTAATGAATTTTTCTTACTGAAAAGAAGTTTTGAAAATACCCTACTCCAGCTAAAATGAAAACAGAACATTGCAATAATTCTGCATTACTTAATGAACAAAATCCCAAACTCTTTTGTCTAATACACCACAATTTTTCCAACACTAACGTTCTTTTCTGAACCCTAATCCCATTTGTTTTGCTCCTCATTCTGGAATTCTGCTATTAGCTTATTTAATATTTCAGTCCTTACTAAGACTAGAACTCTTACCTAAGTCTTGCCAATCTCCTTTCCAGAGATTAGAACTTTGATTCTGTCTCTAAGGCAGTGAGTTAGAGTTGTACAATTCCTAAGAAAAAAATGCACTGCTAGAATGAACTCCCTAAAAAACAATGGGCATTCCTGTTATCTCCCTTTGCAAATTTCTTTCTTTTCATATGCATCATGACAAGAAGTTACCATAAATTTTGAACATCAAAGTGTATTTGTTCACAAATTGAAATTTGTTTTCAATAAGAGGAATGGGCTTCCCCCAAGAAGGTGAATCTAATACCAGATCTAACCTCTACTCTGCTTACTGTTATTGACAATGTCTGCAGATAATTTTTCTGTTAAAATATTCTAGAATATGTTTCATTTTATTCTTATAACAAATATGGCAAGCTTCCATGTGTTAATTGTTATCTATTTCTTATAAACCCATGGGACTATGACCTTATTAAGGAAAAGGAGTATGTTTTATATTTTATTGAATAATTCACTATAATTTGTACATTAGTTCATATAAAGAGGGTACTCAAATATTTATCAAATGAGTTTTATACTCCACTCATTATCCCTTTTTACCTCATGACACCACAAGAGGGTTGCTACTGTCTTTTTGGCTCTTGACTTAAAGAGAAATTAGGGACAGCTATTCTGGTCATGATTGGTTCATAACTGAAAATATGTCCTAAAATAACCTGATATTAAAAAATGAAGATTCAGAGTTCTTGAAGGTCACAGAGAAGATTGAGAATTATTGATAAACTTTAACATTTTGGTCAATTTTAAGAATAAATTTGTGTTTTATTGGACATTGCTCAATAATGTATTTTAAATTGGGGAGATTTTTATGCATGTGCAAACACAATGAACAAATTGTCCATTTATCTTGAAAAACAAGAATCATGAAATTTTAGAAGCAGAATAATATTTTGCAATAAAAGCTCAAACTTTTCATTTTGCCAAAGAGAAAATTAACACAGAGAAATTTGCACTCCCAAGACCAAAAAAAGCCAGAATTTCAATAGCTGTAAGGGGAACTGAGTGGGATTCCTAGTCAGAAGGGAAAGCACTTTGAGAGAAGTCCTTGAAATACGTATTGCTAATTTCTCCCAGATTGCCATTCTTCTGTTTTTCCTACTAGTTGCACATGATCACTCATCTAAAGACTAGATTTTGAAGCATCCTTTAAAATAAGTATGGCAATGAGATTAAATTGGTTGGGCTTCTTTTCTTCCTGTTTTCATACCTTCCCACCACTTGGGATCCAGATCTAGTTTAAACTGAAAAGGTTAAGCAGAGTTTCCCAATCCCTGGGCTGTGAATCAGTGCCTGTCTGTGGTCTGTTAGGAACTGAACCATACAGCAGGAGGGGAGCAGACAGCAAGGCAACATCACCTCCTGTCATTAGATTCTCATAGGAGCACCAACCCTACTGTGAATTGCGCATGTGAGGGATCTACCTAATGCCTGATGATACAGGATGGAACAGTTTCATCCTCAAACCATGCCCATCCCACCTCCACCACCCTGTCCATGGAAAAATTGTCTTCCATGAAACCAGTCCCTGGTGCCAAGAGGGTTGGGCACAACTGGGTTAAAACAACAATATAGAAGGAAACAGGGAGCCTCTATGAGCTTATGGAGGATAGCTACCTACTTGCCTGAATTGCTTTCTTACACCTGGATTATTGCATAAGGAATAATATTCTGAATGCTTGAAATATTGTATTTTTGGATGTCTTTTGATTGCAGTGTAGTCTGTGCCCTAATATGCCCTCAGGCCAGCTATCCGGATACATAGAACACAGAATTTTAGTGGTAAATGAGCCCTTAAAGAATTCCTGATCCAACCACTTATCTGCTTGCTGATAGATATACAATTAGGCAATTTCATTGAGTACTTGCAAATTCATTGAATACTTCCAAGAGAAATATCTTGCCGACTATTTATCTTGTCATTAACTTACCAAGCTTTCCTCCACTAAAGCATCATGTTAAAAATATATGCCTGTGAGAGCAGCAAATGAAAGTGTACATCACTTAGAGAGAAATTTATGCTGTAGCACTACGTACTGGTCCTCTGAAGCATATATAACTTTCTTCTCCAAAATTAACTTATGTCTTATGTTCTTATAACTGTTTGTTCAAACATGGGATCACAAACAGTTAATGAGTAACTAATTGCTACATAACAGGAACCATGCTTGGACAATATTCTTGTCCTCATGTTTGATTTAAAAAAAACAAAAGTTATTAAAAACAATTAAATTAGCAAGTCTAGTCAACATTACTAAGGCAAAGCACATACTTGTGTTGGGATGTTAAACAGGAGGACCTAACATAATTTGGTGTTGAGAATTCTGAACTTTTTGTTTTGAACTTATTTTTATATGTAAGCTGTTATAGTGGTAAAATACTATTAATTTTGGCTGATCAATGAAATTTTGAGGGCACGAGGAGGAGTGTAAATCAAGACATCATTTTTCATGGTGTAGTGAAAATAATCCTAGTGATAGAGAAAAATAACAAAAGAACTTCATGCACCCTCTTTATGTGTAAGACAGAATGGGGAGGAATCATCGAACCACAACCAGAAGTGAAACAGAAGAACACACAAAAGAAGTTTTTGACTGTCGATCCAGAAAATAATGCCTCTTTCCAAATGGCCCTATCTAAGTTAAGTAAGCAGAACTATATAACTATGTAATGCTTTGAGTGTGTGATTGTCATAACTTTGAGTTTTAGGGTCATTGAAACAATAAAATATTGCGTGTATGTGTGTGTGTGAATGAATCTTATATAGGATGTATCCATTATGATATAGAAAACTCATTTTTATAGATTAAAAATTGATTTCAATAATTTGAAATAACTTATAATAATGAGTTTCATATTACTAGATGTGAGAATTCAGTGAAGGCACTGAATTAGAATGTGACTAAAGGCATATATTGCCTACATGTTTGTTTGAACATTGCAACTCTACCTATTGCTAAGGCAATAGCAATAACAATGATAATAAAGCAGAGAGGAAGAAACAAGTCATTAGTCCTTCATGGTTATCCCTTTAAAGTCATGATATCTGTACTGTAGGATGGTCTGTAAAAATGAAAGAGAGGACAGATGGCAAGGCAGAACCCAGCATAAGTTTGGATGGTATCCACCAGGAGGAAAATGCTTTATAATTGGTAAATACTATAATGAAATATGTTAATTCACATTACAAGGATTTAGAAGTCAAGGCCCATCTGTGTGAAACAAATATCGCCAATAAAGATGTTTTCCCACTTGTGTTATCAAAGGATCAAATAGTAATTTCAATCACAGTTCAGAGACAAGCCATATGTTAAAAGGTCTCTCACATCTCAAAGGCAATAGTGTGTTATGTGGTCATATTTTCAGAAATAATAGGGAAGTTGCTTTCAAGCAATTCTTCATTATTTCCTATTTTCTTTTTCACAGTCTTTTAACTGATCTTATGTGTGTGGTTCTATCTGTTAGTTCACCACAGATTCAGAGGTACCATTGAATCTCTCCAGAATGCCATTGTTAGTTCATAGTTTCTGATTTATAAAGAGTGCAAATGGGATTGATATATTCTGCCCCCACATCAGCCTCTGCCCTTTTTCATTTCCCTTTAAAACATTTCTGGAAGCCTATGAAATCTACAATTATTTCTCTTTGGGCACTTTGCAATACAACTGAAAGTATATTTTGAAACACAGCATTGCTCATGCAAGCATTGCTATTGATTATGCAAAACAAATCTGCCTGTTATGGTGCACGTATTGAAAAAAAAAAAAAAAAAAAAGCTATATTATGTGGACTGTGTTCTCTGTTGATGAAAAACATGTACCTGCTCACAGCTCTGATTCCAAAGGCCCAATTTACTAAAAATTAGTGATCCATCAGATTAATGGGCATAAAGCAATCTGCACTGTTGGCGCCTTGAAATTTCTTGCATCAGTCACCAGATCATGATTTACTAATAGGATTTCAGATCTTACAAAATAGCACAAATCTAACCACATATTAATATTTAATCTGGCATTTTAAGTGCACCTAACAAAAGACCCTAGAGCTGCTGACAGGACCCTAAATTGTGAATTTCTTAAAAGGGAATTGAGCAGGTCCATAGTGATTTCATCAAAAAAAAGAATAAAAAGGAAAAGGAAAATAAATGTGTTTCTAGATTTCATATGTAGACCTCACAAGCCTGGGCTCTCATTTTTCTTAAAAGTATTTATCATGCATTTTTAGGTGCTTTATTAGAGAATCACAAGACTGGATCTAGCGGTTGGCTGCAAAATGTACAATTTGATGACAGCCAATGCATTTTGGTTAATAAATTTTATATTAGACAATTTGTTCCTAAAATAATTCATTGGCACTTCCAAAATGTTGCTAAATGAGAGATGATACAGCCTATAAATCACTTGAATCACCTTATTTCTTGCTTCTAAGTAACTAAATCTGTTCTGTAGTAGTGAGTTGAAGCTTCTTAGTAGGCAAGTGTGTTTGCTTTGCAATCTTAGGTTTACAGCTCTAGATTAACATCAATGCCAAATTCCAGAGATATCCAGATCCATTTCAAATCAGAAAGTGCAAAAGAAGGGAGAGTGACTTTACCTGCTGATGTTATCAATTATATACAATTGTTATATTTAACGAATATGATGAGTATACCAAATAGGTGTTGCATTACTTCCATTTGTTGAAAAAAATCATAATTTATGAAAGATATTTCTGTAATAACAGGATGCCACCTGTAATAACAGAATGTTTATTAGTGCACAAATGAGGGTTATAAATGATGTTGCTTATCTATGAAAAAAACACAAAAGACAACTTATTAGCCAAAGATAAATTGCTCAGCACACTCTCAATGAGATGTTAGGTTTGTCATGAAAAAAAAAAAAAAAAAAAAAAAAAGCCTTTTTATTTGCACAGACCAATGCCTTTACAATCCATTTAAAATAATATACTTGCCACTAGGTGGCTATTTCTGATCAGATCATTTTACCATTTTAATTACATTTTTAATATCCTGGCTGCATAAACAAAGATAAATTACAAACCCTGCACAATCTGGCTGCTAGCTCAGGCATAGTCAGTAATAATATCAGCTTTTGTTTGTGCCTCCTCTAATTAGATTCTGAAATCTAGGCTTTGTCAATCAATAATTTTAATTTTAGAATCGCTTTTTGATCTTGCATTTCATGTTTGTTTGGGAAAATGATCAGTAGGACAAAGCTGATAATTTATGCAGAAACAATCCCTCAGCAGAGCTACATGCACATTCCTCGCCATCAACAGAAGCCTGCAGACTAAGCTTGACACAGGTCTAATTAGCATGCAGATATGTCGCCTCATTGGCAATTCAAATTGCTTTTTTATAATGTACCTCAAATTGTGCTACTCAAACATTGTATTTGATTTCCAAAGCCCCCTGGGCATCCCATAATGTCTCCCTTCATCCTGGGTATGAAGCATTTATTGAACAGTCTGCTGAGACTGGCTGTCTTTTCGAAAACACCCAAACATCGTATTCCTGGGACCAGCTTTTCTTCTTGTCAGAGAGCAACTTGTTCTTCTGCGGAATTCCTTGTGCCACATTTGTAGGTTTAGAGATGACATGCTACCTCATGAGTTGCTTCTCCCACGTGGTTGATCTATAGAGGGCTTCACTCCTGTGCCACTCATTTTTAAAGTGGGGGAGAATGTCTGGTAAGCACACATTAATATGCAGCACATAACCACATCTCTGAATGCCAGTCCTCCATTCTTCATTAAACAAAAATGGCTGGATTGCAGGGATTGTTTTTCCTTTCTCCCACATACTTATGCACACATGCTCACATTTGCTTTCTTGGGCACACCTACATGCACACAACTACATCACGCGCATCTACACACCTATGCAAGATACCCACAGCACATGATTGTCAGGATGGAGTTATGTGTGAAAGTTGTCTGCTGCACACATGACAAATAAGGGGATTCCAGCATACACTGGGGCTTTTTAAAAATTCCTTTTTTTTTTAACCATGCAGCAACAAGTGGCAGAATCAATGGTGTACAGTTATTCAGCAATGTAATTCATTTCACTGGCTTTGGCTCTTAGCCAGATCCGCCATCTGTCTCTAGCTCTCTCTCTCCCCCGCTCTCTCCCTCTCCCTCTCTTTCGCTTGAATTTGTCCTACATTTCGTAATGTTACGTGCCTGCCATCCTTATCCTATGCCAGAGATACAACACCAGTCTCACCCCCATTCCAGCGTGGAATTCTCTGAGTTCGGTGGCACTTGGGATATTCCACTTCAGTGCCATGGGAAGAAAATGGTAAGCAAAAAGCAAAAGGAATAATGCAAAAAAAAAAAAAAAAAAAAAAAAAAAATTTATAATGTTCTGGTATCCAATTGCTCCTGCTTCAGCCTTTTATCGAAAGCCTTGAGATGGATCTGCCTCATCCAGGAAGTTTTCCTGCTTCGTTAGAGTATCTTCGTTTTCTTTATCAGACGCTGGCTGGCACTCCACGCCAGTGCACGGCTCCATGGAATGCCTGCTGTTGGACACTTGCAGAGCTCTGCCACCAAGCAACCTCCTGCATTGGAAATCGGGGGACTACTCCAGGATCTTATGCGTGCTTGCTGTTTGAAGCTGCAGAAAAGTGAATAATCAATTAAGTATTGATTTCTTGTAAGATTTGGTAAATTTCAAAGGCAAGACAAAGAGGATGGCTTAAGGAAACACTGCAGGGACTTGGCGTAAATTAGACAACTAACGGAAGTGCAGAATAAAATAACACCTCAACTGAAGATTTCCTTGGAAGAATTAGCACTAGCTATTGGAAGGCAATGGTGGATTTAATCAAAACAGCAGGCATGCAAGAATTTTACCCGTGAACCAGAAAAAGGAGCTAATTATAACCACCTTTTTAATGGAGCTAATTTGACTGAATGGATGCAAATGTGCTTTATTTATGGATGAAGAAGCAAGCCTTACTGCATGATCTTGGGATCATCGGATCTGCTAAGCTTTGCAGCTCCTGTTACCTTCAGTACATTTTTTTTTTATTTCCGGAGAAGGTATTTATATGTAAACAACAGCTAACCATGCAAAAGATTCATCGGAACAAGATACTGTAGTATATGAGATATAATCATAATTTTGCAGGCTCTCAGGATTTCCTCTAACTTGGAGGTTTTGCAACCTTTGTGTGCAATGGGTTATGGTAAACAATAAATGAATGATGCTAAAGTGTTGTGATTTTTCAATGTGTAGTTTATTAATTTTAGCTTTCTTAACATGTTGATTCTGAATTATTTGCAATAAATCCATATGAAAGAAAGGGAATTGTTGGGTGGGGTTTTTTAATGCATTTGCAGTCTTCTTAGAGATCGGAATGTGTAGGTCCCACCAGCCCATGAGCTCTGTAATTATAAAAGAATGGTAAAAAATTTGACAATTTGAAGAATTGGTTTTATAATGGGAACAATGTGTTACAATCAGTAAAAGGAGACTTGTTATGTTTTCTGTCTGTGTAGAATGTTCTTGAGTGGTTAACTCCTCTGTTGCTGATGAGAAGTAAATATCAGGACTGGCAATAAGCAGAGATTGTAATGACAATGCTTTGTTCCTACGCATCCTCATATTTCAAGCTAAAGTGCATTTTAAGCATTTCCTTCTATTTCTATTATTTTCCTTTCCATTTTTGTTCTTTTCATCATTTTTTCTGTCTTGCAATCTACGTTCCCTGAGCAACCATAGGAACCAAGTTACATTAAGCTTCAACACAAAGACCTTGTAAGAATAATGAATCCTCATTTGCATCGACATTTGTATTCAGATTTGCCAGGCTATAAACTTGGCAGATCAAGCGGAATATTAAGTAGAGGCTTCCATGGTAAATTGTGGCTCTTGAAATTGCTAACTACCCCCTCCCCTTTTTTTCTCTCTCTATCTGTGATGGCAGGTGAAGTCTCATGACTACTTGCTTCTTAAGAAGCGTATTGGCTCCTTCATCTTTCATTATATGATGTCAGTTTCAAGCAGAAGACGGGCAAAGCCAGTAGTAGGTGTTCTAGTTGAAGGTACAAAATGACATGGGACTGGAGCATTAATTCTAGAGTCCATATATCACAAGAGGTGTCTTTAAGTAGTTGAAGCTGTAAGAAAACTAATTCTCATGTGTGGGCTAAGGTTTGATCTTTCTGGTATGTTCAAAATGCATTAACCTCATGAAAGTTCACACTCATTTTTTAAAGCTTCTAAAGGTTGGAGGAGGACCAAGGTAGCTCTTTACTCACAAAATAATTCAGTTACACCATTCTGAGTCATCCTCACTGATCTGCTCATGCCCATTCTTGAAATATTTCAAATGCCTCATTCTATTAAGCCTCCATGGATTGACTGACTTAATCCTGAGTCTTGCTTGATTCTGAAATGGTAAAGTAGGAATAGTTACACTTACTGCAAGCAAACTTTTAAATTCAGCAATATGACCTATAAGGTCATTTCTACAACACAGCCAACAATGGGGTGAAAAATGTAGACTTTAATTTTCATGCTTGGTCCACCCTATGTGATGCCAAACAAGTGAGTAATCGGAAACATTTGTGCATAACTTAATTTTTCATGCATTACCCCAGTGTTTCAGATTTCTGTAAACAGAGCCTAAATCTATGACCTATTAACAAACTCTCACTTCTTGCCATCCCTTTTTCTCTCTAGAACCTTTCGCTAGTGGGGAGCAATAAAACATATTAGAACTAATAAACTTACAATGGACATTTAATCGTGATTTTTCTTTTTATTCTATTTTTTAAAATGTAAATAGAGTAAATGATAACATGTAGACTGAATTTATCATAAAGACATTTTCTTATGGTATATTGCAAGGAACTATGAACTTGTAGTAACTACTATAAGCAACTGACAAGTAACTCTTACTCTAGGTTGAGGTAAAGTTTAATTGTATATGGAAAAAAAATGGAGAATGTTTCATGAAAGATGCTAGAGTTTTTTTTGAAAAACATACCAGCAAATATGTAGAATGAGGAGTCATACTTTATAAGCTCCCATAAACTTGTAAAAATATGTATAATAATCTTTCCATAGTGTACACTGGTATGATATTAATAAATCACAATGCAGCACATTTTAAAGTAGGGTTTTAGCTATTTTTCTTAGTATCAGGGTTTTAAATCTGAGAAGAAAAATGTAAATTATGACTTTTTGGGAAACTATATGCTTGTATTCCACAATCGAACTTTTAAAGAAAATAAACTATTAGATAGTTTGGTACTAAGTACCCCTGTACTGAAAAACAAGAGTATTGCCACTACCTGGCAATATTGTACTTTTATATCTACTCTTTTATGTGAAAAAGGTGGAAGCATGATAACTAGCATCAAGTTGCCTTGATCTAATAATAAAAGTAATCTCTGATTACTATCAGAATTAGAAACAATATTTACATGGAACTCTTTTTCTAGGGTATCTGATGACGAAGTGTAACCATCAGCTTGAAAACACAATGCAAACAAAGATTAGAGACTGACATATTAGTTTGAAACAATGTTGTTTATACATGTGAAACAAAGACATGACTGCATCATTTTTAACCTATATTTGCTGTTTCATATAAATCTGAAATTCAATTGATTAGGCTTCAAAACAATATTGTTTTCTAATAGATGGTATTGATCATTTTATTTTAAAAAAGTAAGAATACATTTGGTCATATTCAAAGAATATATTTTGGTTGTCATTCAAATAAAATTTAGAAAGGAAAAGATTTACATTTATACGTTTCTTCAGCACTGCCCATCAATTTGAAACTGTCTTCTTTAATAAATGCTAATGATTTGGTTGATTACGTTTGTGCATGTACTTACCAAGCAGTTTTGGGAGTCAACACACTGATGAACCTCTATCAAGAAGAGAAATTATAGCATTAGCTCATTTGCTTTCTAAATAGCAGGAGTGAAAATTCTATCCAAAATAATATTAATGATACTGTTTTAGCATCCGCACAGAAAAGCATGTACAATTTCTTATCAGTGTTTTGTAGATATGGTTCATATTTATTGGCTATTATCTCTTCCTTCTGTGTAGGAATACAACTGGGTACATATTTTAAACCAGAAAATCAAAACCAAAACCAAAAACAAACTAAAATGCCCACTTAAAATTGAAGTGTCTCATCCAGGTTTGAGAAGGGAGCAAGCCTATTTGTGCCCCTTGCATAGGAAAATAGCACGATGACATAAGTTCAGGGCAATTTCTCTGTGTTGTCTTTCTGTTTCTATTAGAGGATTTTTTACTAACTGGTCAAAATGCACATTACCATTACATTTTTCCCACCATACCTTATGTAGCCACTGTTATACTAACTAGTAAGGTTGTTAGCCAGAGGAACAACACCCAGAAAACAGGGCGGGGCATTCCAGGGCCAGTAAGTCCTTGTCCTGTATAGATTAGAGAAGTGGAGCCCCATGTGTGTTAAACCGAGAACTTGAGCCTTGCTGAATTTAACATTAATGTGTTTTGTTGGTCTTTTTAGTAGGGTAGCTGAGGGCTTTGCCGTATTTATAAAGCACTCAGAATTGTAAGACTTAGGCCACAACATTTAGAACACATTCATCACTTGACCGTTAAAGTCAGTTTAATATTTTCACTTTTACTAAGAAGGAAATAATCAACAGCACTGTTTTGATTACATTTTCTTCATTTTCTTCTACCCAAATAATGAAGGGGAAATTTCTAGACCTATAAGAATATACATGCATATATCTTTGAATATATAAAATTATAAAAATAAACATATTTATTTAAGTAGTTATATATGAACTATATAAATATATAAAATATTTATGTATAAACAGGATAGATATACAAAATAGGGTAGTTTATTCTCAACTATAGGAAGATATGTAGACAGATATAGATAGATACATATCTATATACATATAGATATTTATATGATGTCAATCTCAAGTAGAAGAAAGGAAAGCCAGTAGTAGGTGCTCTAGTTGAAGATACAAAATGACATGCGACTGGAGTATTAATTCTAGAGGCCATATAAAGATATTTATATCTATATGTGGATAGATAGATACAGATATAATTGCTTTCCTCTCAGATTTTAAATTGTATATACATCATTGCTACTTAGAGAACTATTAACAGTTCATCACTACAAATTCTTTCAATTAAGAATAGAAAATGTGTGTGTACTTATATGGTATATGTATTTGTGTACATATACATGACCAAATGTGTTTGATGGTAAAAATGGATGATATATATATACACACACACACACACACACACACACACAGACCCCAAGACATGAAGAAATCAAAGTAGAAGATAGAAAAAATCCCCAAAGCATAGGATCAAATAAAAATTATTCTCACTTTTGGTATCACCTGACAGTCTCTATAATTAAATAAAAACACAGGCTAAATTTTTATGTTTAAATACTTAGTCTGATCCTTTTATAATTCATAGAAGAGGCCATTCCAGGAATAAATAGAAAGACTTACTAATATTTCAGTAATTTTGAGATCATATGGAATATTGTACTTCAATCAAGAAGAAAAATTCTATGACGATTACAATGACATGAAATAATTAAATTAATGTGTATTTAATTCTTTGTCTTAAGAGTTCCTTTTAAATACTAATTACTTAAAAATTAATTGGAGCAAGATTTTATATGTCATATCTACTTTGTGTTACCATTTGTTACTGTAAAATAATTTTAAATAATCATTCAAATCTTTTTTATAATAGTCTTATTTCTAAATATACTGAAAATTGTTAAGTATAATGATCCTCATCTAGGTAGCTGTATGAAAACAGTAAAAATTCTTATTTTTATTTCAACTACTATCTTCATCAAACTAGACTACATTCTTTCCCAGACACCTGAGACATAAATCAGACATCCCTCCCTCTTTTCTCTCTACAAGGACTTACCTACATCCACTTCAATTTTTTTTTCAATAAAATATTCACCGATTGACTACTGTCTCACCTATTGGACATTCTGACATTAGTAGGCAAGTCCCAATTTCAGGACCCAACTTGAAATGGACAGCCTCTCAGAAAAACATTTTTTTCTAATTTTCTAATTTTGATTAATCTTCCAAGACAGTGGGCTAGGTTAGTCAGCTGTAATGTGGGAAGGGCTTCCTGCCCTAAATTTTAAAATATCACCCAACGAACTTCACAGTTTCCTCTGAAGGTACTACTCATTCTCCGTTTGTTCATATAGGTAATCACATCTCAGCTGAGTCAGTTTCACATCTTCAATCAATGACTGTGTTCTTTACTCCTTAGTTCTCTTTCAAAATGAATTTACCTTCTTCCTCCTTCACTAAACTATTTATCATTTTGAATATTTTATACTGTCCCCTAACCTGTTCTTTTCATTGCTATTAATGCTGAAAAGTGCCCTTTACTTTAGGAATCTGACCTCTTTCATGAAGCTTTACTGAAGAAGTAGCTATAAAATAAAACTATTTCTCCCATTTTCAAACAGCAAAATGTACAGCAATCATGAATTACATGTACATGATATATATTCATTCATTGTCATCTTCCCATATCATCATATAAGCTATTATATATATATATATATATATATATATATATAAAACAATGCAACACAGATGCGTGGAGCCTCTGTTTTGTGTCATGCACTTTTATAGAAGCTTTATGACTATAAAGGTGAGCTAGACAGAGAAGGTAAGCAAACTGTTAAAGTAGTAAACAATATGAAAATCTACTAAGGAAGATATACACAATCTTACAGTTAGACATTTTGTTCATTCTTATGCACATATGGAAGGTCTTTGGGAATTCAAATGACAATTCAAAATGCTACCTAAATAAATCATAAACTTTCTATTCTATTTCCATTTGGTAACCGTGTGGTGGTTCAACTATCCTTAGCAATGACAGCTTAGAACAGACAACTTTACACTATTAAAAATCACTGAGATTATAACAGCTTTTGTTTATGCAGATTATAGTTAATAACATCTATCATATTATAAAATAAAACAGAAATTATATTTTAAAATTATTCCTCCATTAATTTAAAATAACAACTATAAACACATTAAATGTTAACATAAACAGTATACTATACTAAAACAATGATATTTTTCAAAATAGAAAAGCAAGGAAAATGTCACTGTATTATACTTTAGCAAATCTTTTTAACATGGCTTAATACAAGATGCTGAATTATAATATCTGTTGTTACATTTAGTCTTGCAAAATGTTATTTGGGTTGTGGTTATGAAGAAAATACACATTTCCACAAATATATAATTGAAAAAAATGAAGGACATTTTAGCAAACTTTTCAGTTAATTGTAGATTACATCAAACATCAACAAGTAGTCATTTCTTAAAAGTTAGTTGCAACAGGCAATGAGAAACCGTATCAATGAATACTTCACTCTTAGGTTAAAATCTATCATCTATCTTGCATTTTTAATGGATCTTTGACCCATGTATAATTTTGTAGCATCATGAATTGGTCTTCTATTAAATATTGGTTCACTGAGTTATGCAAATTTTGATACATTTCATTCTCTAGTATCAAACAATAATCACATGTATTAATATAACTTCTAGGATCTTATCAGAAATATCATTAAGTATTGGCAATCTGTCATGCTCATGGTGGCAGGTATAAATTCTCCAAAATTCTAATTCTCCTTGAATGTTAAAATCTTATCATTGACAACAAACACTGTGAGTTGTTTCACTTGTTGTAGATATTCAAGTAGATATTTGTATAAAAGGGGCTATTTCAGCTCAAACTGAATTACACAACTCCTTTACCTCAAAGTAGCCATCACAGTTAGTACTTCAGTGTGTAGCACAAGTTCTTTATGGGCACTTCCCATTTTGTCACATAAAGTATTAAAAACATACATAACTAAGAGAAAACATTTAATTAAAGTAGTTGCTTCTTCAAAGAGCAATAACATTATTATTATTTTTGTTTAAGTGGAAGTGTATCATCTTTGCCCAAAATGAAGAATACAATGATTTCTAGCAAAGTTTGGTGCTGTTGATTCATGCTAAAAGGTCAAGACTACTAAGGTTCTAGCACTGCAAGCAAATTTCAACCCAATGAAAAAAAGTAAATAATAAAAGTATTGATATAAAAGTGATTTTGGACCTCAAGGACTCCTTAAAAATATGTCAGGGCTCCTCAGAGGTCTGGGCCTATGCTTTGATATATACATATATACACATATACATCATATGTATATATGTACATATATGTACATATATACATTATACGTATATATGTATATATACACATATAAGGTTCTCATAGTGTACATACTTGTTTATATGTATACATATACATTTTGTTTAATCCTTTCAAAAATTCAATGCACTATCACCATTTTTTAAAAAGAGAACATTACAGCTGCCTTTAATGACTTTTTCAAGGTCAAAAGACCTATAAATGGCAGAATCCAGATTTATATCCAGATTTTCTGAAGTTTAATGTTCTCATTTTACCATAGATGTTAAAAATAACTCTTTCACAGCCTCCTCTAATTTAAGGAACAGTGAACAAGTCCTGTACCGTCAGCTTGTTAGCAAGTCTCTATTTAAACACTATGAGAAAATGATATGTATATGTATAAATCTTATTTCAAATCCTTTATGGCATGGCAGTCCCACATTATATCTATTTCATCCCTGTTCAAAATTGCACTATAATCATGTGATATTCCTCATCATGCCTAGTTTTCTTAACTGCCATAATGATTGATAGCTGATTTGGTCATTATATTGGCTAAAATATCACCAACCAGTTCATGGTCCAGTTATTTCAACATTCAAAATGATAATTTCAAATCAGTGTTGTGATCTGTTCAACTGCATACAGGTCAGCTTTAACTGTGTTGACTAAGAAAAACTTACCTAAATCTTAGGGGTTACAGGAATACAGGAAACAGAAGTTTAAAAAATAATTTCTGCAATTTATGAAGTGCTCTTGCATAAAACTTTTCATGTAAAGGCAACAGAAGCCCTGAATACTAGCCTTGATGCTAACTAGTTAGCTATGTTAAAAAAAAATATTTACCATGGGCCGGGCGCGATGGCTCATGCCTGTAATCCCAGCAGTTTGGGAGGCTGAGCCGGGTGGATCACGAGGTCAGGAGATCGAGACCATCCTGGCTAACACGGTGAAAACCCATCTCTAACAAAAACAATTGCCAGGTGGGGTGGCAGGTGCCTGTAGTCCCAGCGACCTGGGAGGCTGAGGCAGGAAAATGGAGTGAACCTGGGAGGTAGAGCTTGCAGTGAGCCAATATTGCGCCACTGCACTCCAGCCTGGGCGACAGAGCAAGACTCTGTCTCAAAAAACAAACAAACGGCCGGGCGCGGTGGCTCAAGCCTGTAATCCCAGCACTTTGGGAGGCCGAGACGGGCGGATCACGAGGTCAGGAGATCGAGACCATCCTGGCTAATACGGTGAAACCCCGTCTCTACTAAAAAATACAAAAAACCAGCCGGGCGACGAGGCGGGCGCCTGTAGTCCCAGCTACTCGGGAGGCTGAGACAGGAGAATGGCGTCAACCCGGGAGGCGGAGCTTGCAGTGAGCTGAGAGCCAGCCACTGCACTCCAGCCTGGGCGGCAGAGCAAGACTCCGTCTCAAAAAAAAAAAAAAAAAAAAAAAGTATTTACCATCACCAAGCCTTGGTTTCCTTGTCCATATGATGAGAGAGAATTACTACATGATGTTTCTCTTCTATTTTAATATTGTATAATTGTGCATAGAAAAAAGTACACCTCCCCTTGCGCATTCATGATTTTCTTAATTTAAAGTAAGTATTCTTTTCATGCCAGTCTGACTTCACACTCTATAGTGAAATCTTTAAAATCCAATTAATTGCCCAGATTTACAAGTGAAAGTTTTATAGAAGCACTTTATCGGCCTCTTAAACCTCCTTAAAGTATGATGTTTAAAAAAATATACTCAGACACTCTCTGTTTTCTTTCTCTAAATAAAAATGAAATTGTTTTTATAATTGTTTTATAATATTTATTATAAATTTGATAAATGGAGATTGATTTCCTCTTTTAAAGATGAAGGATAATCCATCCTGAAATATTAATAAGAAATCTTCAGAGCAATGTTAGGGTGGGGAGAGGCAGATAGGCAAGTTTTTTGTTTGTTTGCAATTATTGAAATTATAGAGGCAGAATCCTTCCAGAGACAGAAATATAATCACAATTATCTGGTCTGTAAAGAAATTGTTTTTATTTCTGTAGCCAAAGGACAGCAAATTATAGGTATTGGGAGTCCTTTTTATAGAGAACCTTATTTTGTGTATATATAGTATTTGTTATTTACAACATTTCCCCCTTCTATCTAATATTGGAATCAGAGACATCCTATTAGCAACTAGAATGTGTTTTAAAATTAGACTGTGCTCTGAAACCTGGGCTTTGCTGCTTGCAAACTACGGGAGTGTGATCCGGTGTTTTGCCCTTGCTAAATCTTAATGGAAGACAATAAACCAGTTCTCTCTAAGCTACTGAGAGACATGCAGGCAGTATCTTCATGGTCAGGTCACTGCTGTGCCTTCCATACAGCTTACGCTACCTCTGGATGGTGAGAAGGTGGGATGGCACATCGTAGGCAATCAATGCACAGCGGTTTCCCTAGGCTGTTCATGCTATCCCTGAAGCTAAACTGTGAACTTGTAAAACATGGAAATGGCACCTTGATTTGTGGAGTAATGTGGGGACATGGTTATAAAAATATTAACTGAAGATAGCAAGCAAAAGTTTTATAGCCATTATTTCAACTGTATACACAAAACAAGCACTGGGGAGAGGCCATTGTATGTTTCTCATTAGGTGACTGTTCAAATAAGTTAAGGTACATCCAAACAATAAAATACGATGTAGCAATTAAAATAATAATGTAGTACTTTAATGCGTTTATACGGAATAATTTCCAAGATACGTTAAATAAAAAAGCAAGGTGTAGAAGAATGTATATAATATACTCCTATGTATGTAAAGATATGTAGAGTAAGGCTGGGTGCAGTGACTCACGCCTGTAATCCCAACACTTCAGGAGGTTGAAGCATGCGAATCTTCTCATAACAGGAGTTCAAGACCAGCCTGGTCAACATGGGGAAACTTCTTCTATACTAAAAATACAAAAATTAGCTGGGCACACTGGTTCACGCCTATAATCTCAGCTACTTAGGAGGCTGAGGCAGGAGAATCACCTGAACCCGGGAGGCGGAGGTTGCAGTGAGCCGAGATCATGCCACAGCACTCCAGCGTGGGTGACTGAGCGAGACTCAGTCTCAAAAAAAAAAAAAAAAAAAAAAAAAATACGTGTGTGTGTGTGTGTGTGTATGTATATGTATATACATATAGCAGTATCCCTATCTTCCAGGGCACTTTCCAAGACACTGCAGTGGATGCCTGAAACCTTGGATAACACTGACCCCTGTATATCCTATGTGCTTTTTTCCTGTACTTACATACCTATGATAAAGTTTAATTTATAAATTAGGTAGAGTAAAAGATTAACAATCATAAAATAGAAAAACTATAAAAATATACTGTAAAAAATAGTCATGTGAATATGTTCTTTCTCAGTTTCTCTCAAAATGCTGTAATATATTTGGACCTTGAGCTGAAATCACAGAAAGCAAAACCATGAATAAAGGGGAACTACTGTACATGCATTTAATGGAATATGTAAATAACAATGCAAGGATCACAAACTAATAAAAACAGTTGTCTCTGTAGGAAAGAGCTTAATTTTCACTGCATATGCTTTTGCATAGTTTGTTGCTTTTTAAACATGAGTACACTAATTTTAAGATAGAGAATAGTAAATGTTTTGATGTAAAATAGAGATGATTTATGTATTTATAAGGCAAATCCTTGATATACTCTCCACCCAAAAACAAAACAAAAGTTGTCAAAAGATCAATTTGTCATGAATTGCTTATATCTTATAAAACCAAAGAAAAGTTATTTTTAAAAATTTCAACCAACGAATGCATTAATTTAAAACAGACAGAGCTATAAATGCAGAACAGACAGAGTCAAAGTATACTGTCAAAAGGATTGCCAGATAAGATATAGTATTTTTATTTTCTAACTCGGTCAATGCTAATTGCTGGAAGGTGAAAAGTGTTCTCAATTCTTAAGATTATAGAGGCCATTTTATACATACATATATATACACACACACAGAATTATATATATAAATCTTAATGTTTGCATTGAATATATATAATCATTATTTACATAATTACATATAATGTAATATAATATATATATTTGCCATTTATATTTATATGAATGGCATATATATGTCATTTGCCATTGTGTATATATATATATAATGGCTACTTATTTGGCCATTATTTGCCATTATATATATATATATGCCATTTATTTGGTCATATATTTATATTTTATATATATACACACACATATATAATGGCTATACATATATCTATAAAATGGAAATATATATTCAATGTCAAACACATATAGAATACATTGAATATATAATTGAATATATATTGAATACATATATAGACTATATATTTATATATAGTCTATATATATTTAATGTACATTGAACATATACATTGAATATATATAGCCATTATATATCTTTATAATGACTACGTATATATTCAATGTCAAACATTAAGATATTTTCAGGGAGTCCATTTTCTATTATTGTTTAGGTGAAATACAGTATGCTATTTTATTTGGAGTTTTTAAATGATGTTTTCGAAGTTAGACAAAAATAATAATAAAAGATCCTCCCAGGTTTAAGGTATTAAAAGTTTATGCAACATGTAATCTGGCTCCAATCTATCTTTTCAAATTTATATTCCCATACTTTCTTGTTATCCCACTATGTTGCCAACAAATTAATTCTTCCTATGGTTTAGCAAACATGCCTTACCTGCTGAATACTCATTCAGCACTGACTTTTATACCTTTCTACCAATGTTAAAGGGGCTCATGGATCTGAAATGTCAAGAGGCATTTTACTCTAACTGCTTCAGTTAAAAGGTTCTTTTCCTTCTGTGATCTCATTTGCAGAGTGCTTGTTTTACAATACATTCTATTACCAGAATGTGTGCACTTGTCAGTGTCCCTAATGGATAAATAGAAACACCATGAAAGTAGGAAGCAATCATTTCATCCAAATCTTTAATTGCTGCGTGTGCTCCAGCAGCCTGGCCTAGTATCTTCACAGAGGTTATAACCAACAGAGTTCAATAGATGTGTGCGTGAATGGTAATGGATAGTTCAGTTCCTCTGAAGGTTAAATTCCAATCAACTTTGAATCTTTCAAGAAATAGCCACCTCGACTCAACATATAGTAATACCGATTTATAGTTTAAAATAGCCTTTATATTGATCTTCAACCATATTCTTTCCAGGCTAAAGTAAAAATTAAATTCCAAGTGCTTTACTTAATATTTCTATTTTATTTTCTAATTCCTTAATACTCCTTGCATTGCTTTTACTAGCCCCCAACTTCTTCAATTGTTCTTTAGGCTATGGAGTGCAGAGGGAGTATTATATTCTAGTGAATTAAGTCAGTGATGAATGATTTAATTCTTCATGTTCAATGACTTTTGAGTTTTCTCTGACTTTTATATCTTAAAGTATTTCTCTCATATACTGGGTAACAGATGGTAGTAATTATTTTTTAACTAAAACTAAAACATTGGACACTTTATGCCAGACCCTTCTTTGATTTTTAAAAATATTCTTCGGTGGAATATTTGGGAAACCACTAAGTTAACAGTATCCATAGAAGTTGTAATAAGAATAGCTAACACCTGAAAGTTAATTAGTATGTGCAAAGGATTGCTCACAGAACTTTAGCTATATAAATTCAACGTAACATCTCTTTGAGAAGCTTCCATTTAATATGGTTTAGCTCTGTGTCCCCACTCAAGTCTCATGTTGACTGTAATCCCCAGTTTCAGGGGAGGGACCGGGCGGGAGGTGTTTGCCTCATGCGGGAGGACTTCCCCTCCTTGCTTTTCTCATCGTAATGAGTCAGTTCTCACGAGATCTGGTTGTTTGAAAGGGTGTAGCGTTTCCCCCATTACTCTCTCTTTCTTCAGTCAGCCATGTGAAAATGTGCTTGCTTTCCTTCAACTTTCTGCCATGATTGTAGGTTTTCTGAGATGTCCCCAGAAGCAGAAGCCTGCAGAGTCCACAGAAACGTGAGCCCGTTAGAACTATTTTCTTTGTAAATTACCTAGTCTCAGGTATGTCTTTATAGCAGTGTGAGAACAGACTAATACACCATTATTATTCAGATGTTCATGATGAGAAAACTGAAATATAGAGAAGTTAAAAAACACATCAAAAGTCACACAACTGCTGCATGAGGGAGCTGGAATTAACACAGGAAAAGTCCTTCAGAGCTCATGCTCCTAACTTTTGTGCTAACTGGAAACTCATGTTAGATATTAAGCCATTTTTGGCCGGGTGCGGTGGCTCAAGCCTGTAATCCCAGCACTTTGAGAGGCCGAGACGGGCGGATCACGAGGTCAGGAGATCGAGACTATCCTGGCTAACACGGTGAAAACCCGTCTCTACTAAAAAATCCAAAAAGAAACTAGCCGGGCGACGTGGCGGGCGCCTGTAGTCCCAGCTACTCGGGAGGCTGAGGCAGGAGAATGGCGTGAACCCAGGAGGCGGAGCTTGCAGTGAGCTGAGATACGGCCACTGCACTCCAGCCTGGGCGGCAGAGCGAGACTCCGTCTCAAAAAAATAAAAAAAGATATTAAGCCATTTTTATGCCCTGATACTAAAACTGAGCTGTTAAACTCCTTTAATTCTACCACATAGACATTTGATAATGTTTTCCTACACTTTTTTCATATTTTCAAGTCTTTGAGGTAGGATAGAATCTAAAGTCACAATAGATTTCAACCAGTGTTCCTAATGAACACATTTCCCTCACATCATGTAGAATTCTCTCACTTCTGGCACTGCATGTTGATTTTTAAAATAATTCCTCTGGGAGTTCTCTCAATGTACAAGAAACAGAACTGCAACTAGTCTGTGGAAAATGAGAAGTTTATCCTAGGGCCCTAAAATTTAGAGCATATAAGCTTTTAAAATAACAATTTTAAAATGTTACCATATCATTAGCAGAGGTCATGAATTAAAATAGGAGCATTAGTGCCACATCAAAGATGACTGAGCAGCTCCACCTCCAATGTAAGCACAGAATATAAAGATATAATTAATAAAAAAAAATTAAGCAAGCTAAAAAGAAAAAGTCAGTGCTAGGAAATAAAAATAAGAAACTCACAGCCAGAGTTGTAAGTAACCAAGCTCCTATCCTTGGGGTCAAGGAGGATCCTATTAGATTTAGGCTCTAACACACAATGATTGTTATTTTAATGGTCATGTAGGGATAAAAGAGAAAAAATCTTGAGTCTGGGGTGAGGCGGGGAGCATAAAGCTGGAACCTTTGTAGTCTGGATCCATTATCATTCTAGAAAATTAGTAGCTCAGGGAAGTAGATGGGGACCTATCTCTGCGTGGGACCCTGTATGGAATTAAAAAATAAAGTCATTTGAAAATAAACTAAAATGCAAAGCCTATACCATACAAATATGTGGAGTTTGAATTTATATTGCTCAAAATATGGTTATCTCAAACTGAGAAATTAAGATAAAACTGCCATCAAAATATGAAAGCTATTCTTCATTCGGGCCTTAAGCATTAACCATCAACGTCTTATTCCAAGGGACTTAGGGTGGGAAGGGTGAATGAATCAACTCTAATAGAAAATGAATTCATAATAAAAAGAATCACAAACTATACAATAAAATAGACTTATAATAATGAGACAAATAATTTGAAAGATGATACTATACAAATATTAATGAAAGAAACAAAATTGCAATAGAAACCTTAATAACAGTTCACTCTGAAGAATAGAACATCTACAAAAAAATACTGAAATTTAAAATTCAATGATTGGTTTAAACGCCATATTAAATACAGCTAAAAAGTTAATTTGTGCTGGAAGCTTTAGCTGTGAAATTTACCTAGAATGACATATGAAAACTTTGAGAAAATTCGAGGTTATGAAGGAAAGAATAAGTAAAATAGATGGCTGAAAATAAGTAAATATAAAAGATGTGAGAGGAGGCCAAGTGCAGTGGCTCACGCCTGTTATCTCAGCACTTTGGGAGGTCGAGGTGGGTGGATCACTTGAGGCTAGGTGTTCAAGACCAGCCTGGGCAACATGGCAAAACCCCATATCTACTAAAAATACAAAAAAATTAGCCAGGTGTGGTGGCACGCCCCTGTAATCCCAGCTGCTTGAGAGACTGAGGCGCAAGAATTGCTTGAACCCAGGAGGCAGATGTTTCAGTGAGCTGATATTATACCACAGCACTCCAGCTGGGTGACAGAGTGACACTGTCTCAAAAAATAAAATAAATAAAATAAAATAAAATAGAGGAAATATTCAAAGACACAGCACTTTAGATTTCCACACAGATAGAATCATACCAATCCATGTGTTAGATAAGTAAAAACAAATCTACATTCAGATATGTCTAGAGAAACTGAACAAAACAAAGATACTCATCATCAATAGCAGAAGCAATAACAGAAAAACAGTTTTGGCCGGTCATGCCAGATACTCGGGAAGCTGAGATGGGAGGATACTTTCAGCCCAGGGTTTTGAGAACAGCTTGGGCAACACAGTGAGTCCCTATTTCAAAAAAAGGAAAGATAATATAAAGTAAAAAGACATAATAATTTTAAACTCGCAAGAGCAAATGACTACCAAATAATAACTTTACACCCAGATAGACCACCATTCAAAGTTAAAAACATTTTCATACAAAGGGAACAATTTTCTACTCATACCATCACTAAAATTACTAACATATGTACCTCATTAATTTAAAGGGAAAAAAACAGAAGGGGCGGGATGTATGCTGCTTTACTGAGCAAAAACCAAAGCTAAATCTAAATAAACATGGATAAAAAAGTAAAAATCATAAAAATAAAAATCAGATATTTTTAAAATTTAAAGAGTTGAAACTATATAACAATGAGATGAAAGATGGAATAGGAGTAGAGGTATTAAATTTATGGTCCTTTTGTTGCGTTCTCTGTTTTTTCACTGCTGTGTTCTCAGTACCAAGGACACAGTAGATGCTCAATAAATATCTTTTGAATAGATCACTGAACCAAAATTCCATAGTTAAAGGTGACTATAGACAAGATCTTCAACTGCATTCCTCAGACTCTGAGCGCAGCATGCGGTTTGCTCAGGGATCATCTAGGGTGTACCCATGCATGTGGTCTTTGTAGGCAACTGAATTCCTAAAAGTGTGGTGGCCCTTGAGGTTAATCACTCTGATCTGCCTTGAAGGGAACATGCTGCACCTGCAGAATCAACTGGCGACCTCCAGCTGCTGCCGGTTCTGATCACCTGTAGCTTTAACACTGGGAGCAGGTGCTCCCAGTCATGACTGAGCACAGCAAGTGGAGGTCCCACAGCATGGCAGATCTGCCCAAGGCAGAACTCCTCAAATGGGAAACTTTGCTGTGGGACATCCCCACAACCTGGCCAAGCTTTTCTGAACCTCACTATAGACCCAGGCTCTTTCTACCTGATCCTTCTTCTTTCCCTCTCCTCTCAAAGGTATTTTGAGGAGTATTAGACATGCTTTGATGTCTGAGAGCTCTCTCTGCCTTCTCTTTCCTCTTCCAACTCCCTTTTAGTCTTCACAGTGACGTCTACCGGTAAATCTCTTTTATAACCACGTTTGTCTTGATATCTGTGTGCATCTAGGAGGATCCACACTGACATATAAGGCAGAAGGGTTTCTTCTCTGGAGACAGAGGGGACCAGGATGAGGAGGATGGTCCCTTCATCTGAAGGAATAGCAGTCACGAATAAACTGGGTGCACTCAGGGTGTAGACTTCCTGGGGTGGGAAACCTGTGGCATACCTCTTGCACATGCTTTATACCTTGACATTAGCAGAGCTGAGACATCCTGATAAACAACGAAGTTTCAGGGCTATGACTTTCTTATGTATTCAGTCTGTGTTCTAACTTGGGAAGGTGGTTCAGGCCTAAGAACTTTAAAGTCAATTATCATTCTACTTTATGGCAATACGCTATATTACCTGAAAACTCTCATAGACTGACATCCTTCTCACTTTCTAAGATTATTGGAAACAGGTCAGATTTTCTGTTCTTTTCTAAACCTTGCCATCCTTTTGGTGAAATCATATTTGTGAGTCACCCATAAATCACAGTAATCATAAATTACTAAATTTCATGAACCTTACACACTGATACAGTCATTCAGTGCTGTGGTTACATTTGGACCACACAGTATCTCTGATACTTTCAATTCAAATTTCCCATTTCTGAACACAACCTCTGATACCTTCAGCTTGCATCATAACATCTTTATGTCACTGAACCTGTTTTTGTCTTTTTATTACTTCTTGCCATGCACTCTTCTATATTCATTCTACGTATCCACTCCCTACTATCCTCACTTCCCAGTATATCCAGCTTATATGCTATGATAGATCATTTTTATATTTTTAATTCTTTATTTCCTTGAAACATACTGTAAACAACCAACAGAGTAATGAAGTAACACAATGTCAGTAGACAGAGCTACAAAAATATGGGATTTTGGGGGGGATTTTTTTTCTTATTACAATGAGACCCAGCATCGTAGTAAGCATTTAGTGGATCGTAACAGTCACCAGCATAGGTCTCATCCTTTATACAAATAAATGATTATTTGTTGTTGTTCACTACTCTAAGCAATATTATTTTGTTGCATGTATATTTATATGTTGCATTTACACTTATCTTTATTGAAAGACTATTATAAAGTGGACTGTATCAAAATATAGAGTCTAGTGAATAGTCGCATGGAAAAAAGTCTTCAAGTTGTTTCTAAGTTGTAATTTGCTTAAATATTTTTAGCAGTTCTTTTAATTCTTGATTTTTCTATCTACTGTGTGATAATATGCCCGCTTTAGTTTTAAATTTTTAACTCAATCTTTAGTAAAGACTGAATTAGTTGAAATAAATCACTGAAAAGCTCAGCTTTTTTTTTTTAATCGTTCTTTCTTTCACACACTTTGTTAAAGTACCAAAAGTTGTTTTGACATTTTTATAGTTTTATTTCTCTCTGGTGCATTACTGGAGCCGCAAGGATTGAAAAACTGTGAGTAAAGATCTCTCTCGTACTATTTCTTATATGACAAAGATAAGAACATTATCCAAGATAATTCAATATTAATTCATATACATTTCTAAACTAGTTCAGAAAACATGAGAAAACCATAGAAAATGTGTGGTTACTAAAGCTGCTCATCTTAACTTCTTTAAGGTTATTTCATCACATGTAGATGCACATCATTGCTGCAGTTATTAATAAAAATCAGTTTCCTAAAGTCAAGATAACCTAACAATGGAATGATTTTAGGTACATAAATTATCCGGAATTTATGAACTATGGAAACCAGACCTTTCTGCTCTGCCTTTTCTGGCTAATTCACAACAAATAGAGTATCTATTGCTCTGGCTCGTTATGTCCCCAGCCTAGTCTTAAGTAGCTAGCCTGGGAATTAGAAGACTATTTATTTTATATCAATGTCAGAAAATTCTATTTTTTTGGTCTACAAATTATAAAGTTAGTCTAATAACTTTTATAAAGATTATTTGGTAGCACTAATATATACATGAAAACTTTTTTATTTTATTCACGAAGAGTGTATACATGGCAGAAAGAACTAGTAACAGTTTAGAAATAAGAAGAAAATAACAATTTTAATATTTGCTTTGGTAACTTAGTGATTTTTTTTTTTCAAATCTTCCTTTAGGAGAGGAATTATATCCTTATTAAATAAAATAAAGCTGGGGCTCATAGTCAAAGGCAAAACTCCTTACATAAAGAAGGTTACATACACATACAAAAGAAACACTTAAAAGATCAAGTCTTATTCCAAGTTGGTTAGCCAAGAAACATGTGGAACCCAGACTCTAATTTATAAATTAATTCATAGTCTCCTTTGATTCTCATGCCCCAAATCACCCATTTTTAAAGAAGAAAAAGTATTCATTCTGTTGCATTTTCTTCACTATTTGATAGATAACTAAAATAATGTATTAAAAATAGATATTAAGTAAAACCTGTCACTGAAATGTAGTTATTACATATGCAAAAAAAAAAAAAAAAGAAAAATAAAGGAATTCTGTTATCCCAAATAACTGTCTGAGTGGCGTGATGGACTGTGAATAATTTGAGGCCCAAAGAACACACGCACATTCTTTTTCCACTTCTACAACATTTTTATTTTCAAATGCACAGAGTGAATCCCTGCTCAGAGAATCACCAGTGCAGAGTACACAAAACCCAGATGTACTTACCACATAAACCTACTCCTGACTCTGGACGTGTTATTGTAGTCGCAAAATAAATAAACTCAAAGTCTCTCTATTGCAAAAACCTGACAGAGTCATGTCTGAAGAGCCTAAAAAATGATCACTAGACTTAAGAAAAGTGGTAGATCATATGGTGTTTGGCTAATATAAGTAACAATGTGAGTGTGTGTGTCTGTGTGTGTGTATGTGTGCGCGAGCACGCATGTGTGAGAAATCCTCAGAAGCAGCAATTATAAAAGCAAAAGTTTTAAAATGCAGTTATGGGCACATGCATTTCTAGAGTAATTATGTCTTCTATATATATGAAAATCTAAACTTATGTGAGCAGGTTAACAATACGTTTAGTAAATTTTCAAAAATTTTCTAGAGAAAAATATGTGAGAAAATTCTTGTACTTTCTAGTTTGTAAGTTTAGCATGGTATATTTAAACTTTTGCTTCACCATTTTGTCACCTAAAAAATGAGACAATTATGAGTTAATTTTATCTAGTACAAATTAGTTTATAAATATGAGTGGGAGCGTATACATAAACATATGTATAAATAGCCACATCATGCTTGATATGAATTACCTTTTCCCTGTTTCATAAAAATTATTCTCTCATACTATATAAAATCCAGCTGGAAAGTCAGTCTGAGATTTCAGTGACCAGGTAATCTCAACAGAGTATCACCCAGAGACAGTGAGTAACTTTGCGCCAAAAATAGCTCTTGATCTCCTGCTTCTGTGTCCATCAACCTTGTCCCCGGCTATTATTAACCCATTTATGCCCGAGGTTGCCATTTTTTGAACTTTTACATGAGTGAAAAAATCAGACCTTGGTGATAACCTTGAGCAGCAGGATATAAAAAATTCCCACATGCTCAGCGCTCCAATAATGGAACACTAGGCATAAGTGGGTCAATTCTTCCTAAACTTTACCTTATCACTTATTTTCTTTTCGCTAAATGTGAACCTAAGTTAGTAAATGGGTAAGTTGCCGTGTTTAGTGGTAGATACAGACTTTGGATTGTTAACTAGATGTATGGGGAGCTGGTTTTAATCAAGGAAGGGGACACATTTCATAAATATGACTGATATTAATTTAAGCTAAAGGTTAGTAAATAATACTAGTAGGTGCTATGTAAATATTTGCTATATGCTATGTGCTGTCATAAGTGTTCTGCCTGTATCAACTAATTTAATACCTCAACTATGAGGTAGATAATATTACCGCCATCTGAAGATGAGGAAATAGTACAGAGAGAGCAAGTAAGTTGAGTAAGAACCCCCAGCAAACAGTGAATCTTGAAATTAAACACAAGCAGACCAACTCTAGAATCCATGCTCTTAACTATACTATACTGTCTCTCAAAATGAAACATCCATGGAGGTTTTCAGCATAAAAGCTTTCAGAGAAAGTTCTTGGTGGATTTATGGCTCAAAAATATTATAGTAAATTAAATTTTTGACACCCCTAGCCATCCAGTCTCTGATTCCTAGGCACCACCTCGGTCTTCTTGACATTCTGAATGCCTCTGGACCTAAATAGGGACCAATTCAGATAGAAACAGACTGTACCCTCCCTTACCCAAGAAACACCTGTAGCCCTAAGTGAATCCACATGTTTCCTATGATTATGGAATTCAATTCCAGGTTTTCTCTCCTATTTATTTTTCTATAATCCATCTCAATTTTAAAAGGTAAAATGGGACTGGAATAGAGGCAAATACTCAAATGCACAACTAGCTTGTTATCACTGTATTTAAAGACTTAAAACTTTGCAAATTATCATTAGCATTTCCTTTTAAAGTTCTAGAGGAAAACAATACAAACTTTGGGGGAAATACATGAAATTTATATTGAGCAAAGTTCTCTATTCCTATGATTTGCCCAGCTATTTTATTTAAAAATATTTTGGGATAATTATAATATTTTGACATTTACAGGTTTATTATGCGTAGTAGCTTAAAAGTAGTGTTTTCCATAATTAATCAATTAGTTTTGGTTTTATTTGGAAAGCCATTTTGCCTAGTTCTATGTTTTATATTTTTCTGTATCACAAATAAAGTCACACTATCTCTTCCTATATATTATCTGAATTAATACCATATTGACATGTCATGACAAACATGAGACATCGTGAAGCACTGTTTCTACAAAAAAGAAAAAAAAAAAATTTAAATTAGCTGGGCATGGTGAGTGCACCTTGTGGTCCCACCTACATGGGTGGCTGAGATGGAAGGATTGCTGGAACCCAGGAAGGAGAGGCTGCACAGTGAGCCATGTTCATGCCACTGCACTCCATCCTGAGTGACAGAGTGAGATGCTGTCTTGAAACAAACAAAATAGACCTAACCCAGCCTTTAAGATCTTTACTATATAATGGAGAAAGAGGATAAAGTGAGTATTTTGGAGTTTGAACAGCAAGTAGAAATCAGCCATAATTCACCTATTAGGTTTGCTGTGGAGAAAGGGCAAAAGCTCATAACTAATTACCAGATGATGTGGAAGGAAAAATTCTGGTTCAGGTTGCTTATTTCAGACATCTGGGAGGAACCATCCCCACCTTAGAGCTTTTCCTGAGATTTAATATGGCCCCTGTGGCAAGTGCATTACAATTCGCCTTCTCCCTCCACACCTTGCTTCCTAATTCCTCACAGGAATTGTTCCCCAGATCACTTTCCAAAAAAACATCCTGCATGCATTTCTCAGTCTGTTTCCCAGGGAATCTGAACTATGACAGAGGTATTCCTATATAAAATAATAAACACATAATGAAATAAAATATTTAGTTTTTCTGTTTGTTTCTTCACATGCATTCCATGAAGTATTTGAAGCAGTTAGGAAATGTTGGATAAACAACTATGTCAACGACATAGATTTTAAGATTTGGAAACTGTTAGAGAGACTCAGATCAGAATTCTTTAGTCACTGTCCCCTCTCCACCCCAATCTGTGCGTGCACACACATACACACCACCCTCTGTATGGCAGCCAGAAATCAACCCAGTTAAAAAATCTAAAAGACAAAATTAGGTCAAAGATATAATTTTCTTTCTGACTTGCTCTTCAACTTTCATTGCAACTATTAGCGTTGAACAGTTGATTATTTAAGAGGAAATTGAGCTGCAACAAATATTTAAATGTGTGGAAATCATTATCCAAATGCATTCCAAATCCATTTCATAAAATGACAAGCTTAAAATTATAGCTGTACATGAACTCAAACTTAGTGTATGAGAATGCTATGAATTATTATGTGATACGATTATATTGTTGTTACTAACATTGATATTGTCATTCTCTGTTTCACTTCTTTTTTTTTTTTTTTTTTTATTATACTCTAAGTTCTAGGGTACATGTGCATAACGTGCAGGTTTGTTGCATATGTATACTTATGCCATGCTGGTGTGCTGCACCCATCAACTCGCCAGCACCCATCAATTCATCATTTATATCATGTATAACTCCCCAATGCAATCCCTCCCTCCTCCCCCCTCCCCCCTCCCCATGATAGACCCCAGTGTGTGACATTCCCCTTCCCGAGTCCAAGTGATCTCATTGTTCAGTTCCCACCTATGAGTGAGAACATGCGGTGTTTGGTTTTCTCTTCTTGTGATAGTTTGCTAAGAATGATGGTTTCCAGCTGCATCCATGTCCCTACAAAGGACGCAAACTCATCCTTTTTTATGGCTGCATAGTATTCCATGGTGTATATGTGCCACATTTTCTTAATCCAGTCTGTCACAGATGGACATTTGGGTTGATTCCAAGTCTTTGCTATTGTGAATAGTGCCGCAATAAACATACGTGTACAACCAAGTTCATTTACATGGCTAAAGCTTGCCGGTAGGTGGGCAAGATTCTTTTGCTAATATTAATTGTGACTGTCAATTTCAAAAAGTGTGATTATTCTTTAAAAATCTGCAGGTCCAAATCCCTGGATTTTTAAGCAAATTTAAAAAAAAAAATTATTTTATCTTATTTTAAGTTCCAGGATACATGTGCAGGATGTACAGGTTTGTTACATAGGTAAACATGTGTCATGGTGGTTTGCTGCACTTAACCCATCCCCTACATATTAAGCTCCACATGTGTTAGCTATTTATTCTAATGCTCTCCCTCCCACAAGAATCCCCCTCCCGACAGGCCCCAGCATATGCTGTTACCCTCTCCATGTCCATGTGTTCTCATTGTTCAACTCCCATTTATAAGTAAGAACATGTACTGTTTGGTTTTCTGTTCCTGTGTTAGTTTGCTGAGGATAATGGCTTCCAGTTCCATCCACATCCCTGCAAAGGACATGATCTCATTTTTTATGGCTGCGTAGTATTCCATGGTGTACATGTACCACATTTTCTTTATGCAGTCCATCATCGATGGGCATTTGGGTTGATTCCATGTCTTTCCTATTGTGAATAATCTTGCAATGAACATACGTGTGAATGTATCTTTATAACCGAATGATTTCTGTTCCTTTGGGTAAATACCCAAAAATGGGATTGCTGGATTAAATGGTATTTCTGGTTCTAGGTCTCTGAGGAATTGCCACATTGTCTTCCACAATGGTTGAACTAATTTACATTCCCACCAAGGGTGTAAAAGCATTCCTATTTCTCAACAGCCTCATCAGCATCCATTGTTTCTTGACTTTTTAATAATCATCATTTCTGACTAGTATGAGATGGTATCTCATTGTGGTTTTGATTTGCATTTCTCCAATGATCAGTGATATTGAGCTCTTTTTCATATTTGTTGGTCACATGTATGTCTTCTTTGAGAAGTGTCTGTTCATATCATTCACCCACTTTTTAATGGGGCTGCTTTTTTTTTTTTTTTTTTTTTTTTTTGTACATTTGCTTAAGTTCCTTGTAGATTCTGGATATTAGACCTTTGTCAGATGGATAGATTGCAAAAATTTTCTCCCATTCTATATGTTGCCTGTTCACTCTGATGACAGTTTCTTTTGCTGTGCAGAAGATTTTTAGTTTAATTAGATCCCATTTGTCAATTTGGGCTTTTGTTGCAATTGCTTTTGGTGTTTTAGTTATGAAGTCTTTGCCCATGCCTATGTCCTGAATGGTATTGCCTAGGTTTTCTTCTAGGGTTATTATTTTAAGTTTTAGATTTTACATTTAAATATTTTAGGTTTTAGGTTTTACATTTAAATATTCAATCTATCTTGAGTTAATTTTTGTATAAGGTGTAAGGAAGGGGTCCAGTTTCAATTTTTTGGATATGGCTAGCCAGTTTTCCCTCCATCATTTATTAAATAGGAATCCTTTCCCCATTGCTTGTTTTTGCCATGTTTATCAAAGATCATGTGCTTGTAAATGTGTGGTCTTATTTCTGAGATCTCTATTCTGTTCCATTGGTTTGTGTGTCTGTTTTTGTACCAGTACCATGCTGTTTTGGTTACTGTAGCCTTGTGGTAAAGTGTGAAATCAGATAGTATGATGCCTCCAGCTTTGTTCTTTTTGTTTAGAATTGTCTTTGCTTTACAAGCTCTTTTTTGGTTCCATATGAATTTTAACAGAATGTTAAACATTTAACATTTAACAAGAATGTTTAATGGGAATAGCATTGAATCTACAAATTATTTTGGGCAGTATGGCCATTTTCACAATATTGATTCTTCCTATCCATGAGCATGAAGTACTTTTCCATTTGTTTGTTTTCTCTTATTTCCATGAGCAGTGGTTCGTTCTCCTTGAAGAGATCTTTCACTTCCCTTGTTACATGTATTCCTAAGTATTTTATGCTCTTTGTAGCAATTGTGAATGGAAGTTCATTCATGATTTGTCTCTCTGCTTGTCTAATGTTAGTATATAGGAATGCGTGTGATTTTTGCACATTGATTTTGTATCCTGAGACTGCTGAGGTTGTTTATCGACTTAAGAAGTTTTTGGGCTGAGATGATGGGGTTTTCTAGATATAGGATCATATCATCTACAAACAGAGACAGTTTGACTTCCTCAGTTCCTATTTGAATACACTTTATTTCTGTCTCGTCCCTGATTGTCCTGGCCAGAACGTCCAATAGTATATTGGATAGGAGTGGTGAAAGAGGGCACCCTTGTCTTGTGCCAATTTTCAAGGGGAATTAAGCAAAATTTTTCCTAGCCTCCTCTTTTTACTTTTTCATGAATTTTCATATGAAATATTCATATAAAAAGTAAGATAATGTATTTAACTACACTCCAGATAATAATAAAGGGGAAGCTTTAAGAGATGCTAAGAAGATCACCTTTACTATGGAAATCTAAATCTACTGTTGAAAATTTCTCACCATGCAATCAGTTGGATTGTTGCCAAGTTGGGCCAGTTGAATAATTAAGAGAACTTTAAACGGTGTCTCATACTTTGGTGATTTAATAGTAAAAATAAGATCAAATATACTATACTGTAAATGATTGCTCAAAATTTAGCAATTTGGTTGCTTGGGAGTAAAAAACAAAAACAAGGAAAATAATAACAATAGTTACAATAATAATAAGCAAAACCCTGATCTTAATTGAATTTTACTAGACCAGCACTAAGTGACAAAATATCAACATCTTTACTGATATTGTATATATTTGCCCATAAACATTGACTAAGTATCTGCTATCTGCCAGATATTTTAATAGGCAATGAGAGACAAAAAGTCTAATAAGACAATTTCTAGCTTCTGATAAATGATACCATAGAAATTTACAGAAATTTATGTCACCACATAACGATGTCAGTGGGGGCAAGTGCACGGGGTTCACAGATGAGAGACTAACACAGCTTAGGAGAGTTGAAAAGCAGATTTGAGTAGGATGAGTAAGACTTTGTCAGATGAACTGAGAGGGTAGGAATTTCAGCCTACAAAGAAGTGTTCAAAAAGGCAGATTTTTGAAAGTGTGTCAGAGAATATAGGGCAAGGAAGAAGCATGGATAGATATTTTGGAGTAAATTTATGAAAGACTTGATGTGCCTTGCTAAGAGACTTAGAGTTTATGTTGCAGACAACAAGGTGACTCATAAAACTTAAATGAGCTAGGGATATTTAGTGACTACTGAGTCTAGGTGAGAAAGCCAAAAGATGAAAAATAAACAAAATTTTATAGGGTCTGCACAGTAAGGAGAAAGAAAGAAATTTTAAAAAGGAAGGAAGGAGGAAAAAAGAGAAAGAAGGAAACAAGGATGATCCTAGGACTATACAGTCATTACATAAAATTGTGGAATAAAGAAATATACTTCTGTATATAATATAAATCTATCATGTGTATCATGTGTAAAATAAAATATAGATCACATATATTAATAAATGCCTGACATGCACATAGTTCTTTTTTTTTTGGTTGTTTTTTGTGTTTCTTTTTTTGTCCCCATTCCACTGGGATATATAGCTCTTTACAGTTTACAATACATGTTTATGTTTATAACTTTATTTAATTATTAGAGCCATCACAAAGAAAGGCAGTATCTCCATGTAGGTCTAAAAGTTAGACAACTCATGTGGAGCAACTAAAAACTACAAGCACTGGATTCTAAACCCAGCTCTTAGCCCCCAATGCCAGTGTCCTTGCAATTAAAGCAGCAATTTATACACAGAGTGAATGTATTCGAGCAAATTGGACATGTGCATAAATTCAGATTTAGTTTATACATTCAAATATCAAGCAACCTGAGCACAAAGCTTAAGTAAAAGAAGGAGCAAAACCAGACATGAGTACTTCAGTAAACAGAGCAAACAATTCAGAGGTCTGCATGTTGTTTGTTAGGACTCACCTTCTTTGTGGGAATAAAATTGATTCTTCTCTCTTTTTACTTCTCCCTAATTCCAACTTCTCTACACCACGCTTCTTCAGTCCAAACTGATGAAACTTTAGTCCACCAGCACTGCCTCAAAAACAGGACATGCTAAAACACACACACACACACACACACACACACACACACACACACACGAGAAAGATAGCTGAAAGAGTCTCATAGGTTAACTTGACCACCATTTCTTTGATATAATTTAAAGCATGAAGTTCAGGGAGCCTAATGGCTTCACAAATGTGGTACCCTAATTGGCGGGAGTGTTGAGTGTGAACCCCAGGCTCACTAACCTTCCATCCGTGGAGGTTTCCACAGCCTCCAGCCAAGAATCATAGGATATATTCTGCCAAGAAGAAAACTGAAAGAAGGAGAGACTCCCAGCAATGCCCATCTGTGACTCGAAAGGGGGAGGAAGCCGGCCTACTGCAATGTTTCCCAGACTTTTAGATTTCATGGAGCAACAACATTTCAAATAAATATATAAGTTCCATCATTGGGCTGCCAATATTTTAATTTTGCCAAGATAAGACATTTTAAAACAAACAAAGGCAATAGAAATATAAATAACTTTCACCACAATTTCACCTAAAAACAGACATTGCCATATCAAAGTTTAGGACACTCTTACTATGGAATGAAGTCTGCTCTATGGAAAATTCACCTTATTGTGGCCTTTTTTTCTATTTAGCTGAGGATTAATGTATGCTTTATCCTGCACCAGCACTGGGCTGATGGCCAAGATTTAGGAACTACCGTAATATGGGAATAAGCCCTAAACTAAGTATTAGAGGACCAGGCTTTAGTCACTCAGTATCACTCAAAGACTGTGCAACATGGGCCCCAGCTCTGAATATCAGACTAGCTCATTTAGATTTCCAACCAGCTCTAGAATTCTAGCATTCTAGGAAGAGTTAAATATCTAAATCAGACCAACCCTACAGATGCCACCTGAGAACCCAGGGATTTCAGAAAGCTCCTGTTTCCCAGGTCTTGTCCTCTCAAGCCTCAGGGGAAAATTTGGGCAGGTGGGAAATAATAGCTGCTCAACCTAGCATGAAACACTTCACGTAAGTCCACTAGTAGCTTTAAAATCACAGCACAGGAGACAAAAATCAGGCTGATCAGAACTGTTGATATTTAAATTCTCAATTGCCCTGTGCCTTTTTTTCCTGTGGTAACTATGATTTCTGACATCATATTGCTCCTATCTTTGTAGGAAAAAACAGCAACAGAAGAAGGAAAGAGGAAAGAATGGGGAGCAGACACTAAGGTGTAGTAAAAGGAGGGAAATGAAGGCTAAATCTAATGATGTGAATCCTCTTTGAAAGTAAGCCGCGTCAGACACTGCTCTTTACAAAGAGTCTCCAATCTCAGTCTCTGCTGGTACATTCAACCCCTTGTGTGTCCATAACTAAAAAATATAAGTAGGGGGATGGAACAGAACTTTGCAATTCATCAACAGAGGAATCCTATTTCATCCTTCTTGTCCAGGGGCCTGCAGAGGGAGGACTGAAAACCTGCACATTCAGTTAAATCTTAATGAGGCCTTTAAAAGTTACTTTGGATCAAATACAGAGTGAAAGTGCAGAGATGAAACCACAGGAAACCTAGAAACAACAAGGTGGAAGCAGATTTAACTAAGAATTTCCTTCCCTCAGTCTCTTTTAGTCACATCCATAATATAATTACAGCCTAGCATTTGCATTTAATTATATAGTGTTGAGAAACACTCTGAATTTTATAGCAAAGCTGAACCAAAAAGCTTTATTGCCAATAGGTTTTGTAGTTCCAATGCGGGGAAGGAATTGCAGAACAGGCAAATACAAATCTTGGCTAAATAGAACAGAATGAAGATGTTTATGGTCATGCCAAGCATAGACATATTTGCACAAAGTATGGTACAAATAAACAAATGTTACAAATTTGCTTAGGCAAATAGAAAACTCTCAGTAAATGTTAGGTGTTATCATCATCATATTTGCAAAAAATGATTCAAGAATTTTTTTTTTTTAACTTCCATGCCAATAAAATAAAATCTACAGAAGAGTTACTGTAAGGCCTTCGAGCTACCTTTTTAAGGAAAACCCACAGCATTGAGTTGAGCCATATACACCTTCTTTGGTGTTATTCCACTTCCTTTTCTTCCATCCTAAACTCCAGAGGTGTTAAAAAGAGGGTAAGGTCTTTCCTTGGGGTGGATTTTGTGGTACCAACCACAGGAATTTCGCATGACTTTAGTGCCTAAGTAATTGCTATCATGAAAATTCCTGATTTTTCAAAAATAAATGATGCATAAAAGGCACATAAAAGTTCAGTTAATAAGTCCCAACGCGTTCAAGAACATATCATAGCTCAGCCAATGGAACTAGTTTTTTATTCAGTGGAGACCTCTTAAATGCATTGCCTCAGTGCACAGTAAATCTATTCTTTTAGCAGGTTTATTCCTTTATCTGGTAGTCAATTAAATGGCCTTTCATGAAATGTAGCAATGACATACATTTGTGGAGGGAGGTATATTCTTATAACTTGTCTGATTATCTTCAGGCTTTAGCATGTATTATTTATGAGTGTTATTTCTTGAGCAGGTTTATGTTTTCATCAAGCAATCATGAACACATTTTAAGTATAAATATGAGTCGATAGCAACTGGAAACCACCATGGTTTTAACCAGGTTCATTCTTGCACAAATATCTCATTCAATTTTGAAGAAATTGTATTTTGAGAATAAAATTTATTTTGTCATTTTCCCTCCTCACTTTTCAAATTGTAATACCTCTACTACAAAGAAAAGCAATCATCACTGTTGCATGCATTCAACTAAATATTTCTAGCTATAGAAATGCCATCAGCTTATTTCATACATCTAAGATGAACTGAGAGAAAGCTTTTAAAATGCAACAGCATCTATGGTAATTCTTCAACCGAAGAGGAACTTTGCAGAATAAATGTCAGAAAAATGTATCGACACACTTTTGTGGGTGATAGAATATAATCAGATTTTTAATGTTTGGTTGTTAGATTTTGGTTGTTGCTTGTTTTTGTTAAAATTTTAATCTGACCAATGAATCACTTTTTCTGAAATGGTTAAAAACTGAAAGTTATTATTATTCTATTTTTAAAGATGGAATCTTTAACTAGATATTTAAAAATTTATTTCATTCATGAAATGATTGAAATATAAGATGAATCAAGAATTATAATTTTGTCTCTAATCTTATTATTAAACCAGCATTTTAGGCAACCATCCTGTGTTTAATTAAATATTTTTTGAATCATCATTATTTTGGAAATAATTAAAGTAGCAACATGGTTGGCTGGCATTATTTCCTATACTACTATAATCTTTAAGTGTAGGAATTAGCTGGTCTTGAATTAAGGAATATTATGATCCAGTAATGGTATGACATTCTTTTTTATGACTATAGTTCGGGTTATAATGTGACAAGGAAAAGAATGTAATGTTTCCAAAATGACAGTTTCTTAGATTTGTGTTGCCTGAGGTAGTTCAGCTGAACAATAAACTATAATTTGATTGATGGAAAATTGAAGTGGTCCATCTAATCTGCCAGTCTAGCCTACCTCGGCTTGGTTTTGCATGTATGATGATGTATCACACTTTTAGAGATAATGTTGTTTGTATTAGACAGGAGATTTTTTTTCTCCCACATAAAAAAGAAGGACTTTATTTCACAAAAATGATCAAAATATTATGCCATAGATTAACATGGAATCCAATTTGTTGGAGTATAATTTAAATGTAGAAGACTAAATGATATAAATAAAGCCTCAGAATACAGTTATTGGTTGGAGATAAATTAGCCATGTACTGATGGTAGAATTATTAAGTCTGGGGAAAGGTGACATCTGCACGTAGAAAAGCAATCAGACTATAGCTAGTCCACCTTTTTTAAAAAATAAATGCTGCCTTAATCAAGAGAAATCTTATAGGCATGAATTATATTAAGACTCCTAAGCTCTAGAGTAAAAAACGTATTCTTTTGTATTATACTTTAAGTTCCGGTTTACATGTGCAGAACGTGCAGTTTTGTTACATAGGTACCACATGCCATGGTGGTTTGCTGCACCCATCAACCCGTCATCTACATTAGATATTTCTCCTAATGTTATCTCTCCCCTGACCCCCCACCCTGCAACAGGCGCCAGTGTGTGATGTTCCCCTCTCTGTCTCCATGTGTTATCATTGTTCAACTCCCACTTATGAGTGAGAACATGTAGTGTTTGGTTTTCTGATCTTGTGATAGTTTGTTGAGAATGATGGTTTCCAGCTTCATCCATGTCCCTGCAAAGGACATGAACTCATCCTTTGTTATGGCTGTATAGTATTTCATGGTGTATATGTGCCACATTTTCTTAATCCAGTCTGCCATTGATGGACATTTGGGTTGATTCCAAGTCTTTGCTATTGTGAATAGTGCCACAATAAACATACATGTGCATGTGTCTTTATGTTAGAATGATTTATAATCTTTTGGGTATATACCCAGTAATGGGATTGCTGGGTCAAATGGTATTTCCAGTTCTAGATCCTTGAGGAATCACCACACGGTCTTCCACAATGGTTGAACTAAGTTACACTCCTACCAACAGTGTAAAAGCATTCCTAATTTTCCACAACCCCTCCAGCATCTGTTGTTTCCTGACTTTTTAATGATCGCCATTCTAACTGGAGTGAGATGGTATTTCATTGTGGTTTTGATTTGCTTTTCTCTAATGACAAGTGATGATAAGCATTTTTTCATATGTCTGTTGGCTGCATAAATGTCTTCTTTTGAGAAGTGTCTGTTCTTATCCTTTGCCCATTTTTTGATGAGGTTGTTTGCTTTTTTCTTGGAAATTTGTTTAAGTTCTTTGTAGATTCTGGATAGTAGCCCTTTGTCAGATGATTGATTGCAAAAATTTTCACTCATTCTGTAGGTGCTGTTCACTCTGGTGATAGTTTCTTTTGCTGTGCAGAAGCTCTTTAGTTTAATTAGACCCCATTTGTCAATTTTGGCTTTTGTTGCCATTGCTTTTGGTGTTTTAGACATGAAGTCTTTGCCCATGCCTATGTCCTGAATGGTATTGCAGAGGTTTTCTTCTAGGATTTTTATGGTGCTAGCCCTTATATTTAAGTCTTTGACCCATCCTGAGTTGATTTTTGTATAAGGTATAAGGAAGCGGTCCACTTTCAATTTTCTGCATATGGACAGCCAGTTTTCCCAACACCATTTATTAAGTAGGGAATCTTTTCTCCATTGCTTGTGTGTGTCAGATTTCTCAAAGATCAGAGAGTGGTAGATGTGTGGTGTTATGTCTGAGGCCTCTGTTCTGTTCCATTGGTCTATGTATCTATTTTGGTACCAGTACCATGCTCTTTTGATTACTGTGGCCTTGTAGTAAAGTTTGAAGTCAGGTAGCATGATGCCTCCAGCTTTGTTCTTCTTACCCAGCATTATCTTGGCAATGCAGGCTCTTTTTTGGTTCCATACGAAGTTTAAAGTAGTTTTTTCCAATTCTGTGAAGAAAGCCAGTGGTAGCTTGATGGGGATAGCGTCGAATCTATAAATTATTTGGGGCATTATGGCCATTTTCATGATATTGATTCTTCCTATCCATGAGCATGGAATGTTTTTCCATTTGTTAGTGTCCTCTCTTATTTCCTTGAGCAGTGTTTGTAGTTCTCCTTGAAGAGGCCCTTCACATCGCTTGTAAGTTGTATTTCTAGGTATTTTATTCTCTTAGTAGCAATTGTGAATGGGAGATCACTCATGATTTGGCTCTCTGTTTGTCTGCTATTGGTATATAACAATGCTTGTGATTTTTGCACATTGATTTTGTATCCTGAGACTTTGCTGAAGTTGCTTATCAACTTAAGGAGATTTTGGGCTGCGATGATGGGGTTTTCTAAATATACAATAATGTCATCTGCAAACAGAAACAATTTGACTTCCTCTCTTCCTATTTGAATACCCTTTATTGCTTTCTCTTGCCTGATTGCCTTGGCCAAACTTCCAATACTATGTTGAATAGGAGTGGTGAGAAAGGGCATCCTTGTCTTGTGCCTGTTTTCAAAGGGAATGCTTCCAGTTTTTGCCCATTCAGTATGATATTGGCTGTGAGTCTGTCATAAATAGCTCTTATTATGTTGAGATATGTTCCTTTGATACCTTGGTTATTTAGAGATTTTACAATGAAAGGCTGTTTAATTTTGTTGAAGGCCTTTTCTGCATCTATTGAGATTATCATGTGATTTTTGTCATTGGTTCTGTTTATGTACTGGATTATGTTTATTGATTTGTGTATATTGAACCAGCTTTGCATCCCAGGGATGAAGCCGACTTGATTGTGGTGGATAAGTTTTTTGATGTGCTGCTGCATTTGGTTTGACAGTATTTTATTGAGGATTTTTGCATCGATGTTCATCGGGGATATTGGCCTAAAATTCTCTTTTTTTGTTGTGTTTCTGCCAGGTTTTGGTAACAAGATGATGCTGGCCTCATAAAATGAGTTAGGGAGGATTCCTTCTTTTTCTATTGATCAGAATAGCTTCAGAGAAAACAGTACCAGCTCCTCTTTGTACCTCTGGTAAAATTCGGCTGTGAACCCACTTGTTCCTGGACCTTTTTTGGTTGTTAGGCTATTAATTACTGCCTCAATTTCAGAATCTGTTATTGGCCTATTCAGAAATTCAACTTCTTCCTGGTTTAGTCTTGGGAGGGTGTATGTGTCCAGGAATTTATCCATTTCCTCTAGATTTTCTAGTTTATTCGCATAGAGGTGTTTATAGCATTCTCTGATGGAGTTTTTATTTCTGTGGGATCAGTAGTGATATCCCCTGTATCATTGTTTTAATTGTGCCTATTTGTTTCTTCTCTCGTTTCTTCTTTATTAGTCTTGCTAGGGGTTTATTTTGTTGATCTTTTCAAAAAACCATCTGCTGGTTTCATTGATTTTTTTGAAGGTTTTTTTTGTTTGTTTGTTTCTCTGTCTCCTTCAGTTCTACTCCGATCTTAGTTATTTCTTATCTTCTGCTAGCTTTTGAATTTGTGTGCTCTTGCTTCTCTAGTTCTTTTAATTGTGATGTTAAGGTGTCAGTTTTAGATCTCTCCTGCTTTCTCTTGTGGGAATTTAGTGCTATAAATTTCCCTCTACACACTGCTTTAAATGTGTCCCAGAGATTCTGGTACATTGTTTCTTTGTTCTCATTGGTTTCAAAGAGCTTCTTTATTTCTGCCTTTGTTTCGTTATTTACCCAGTAGTAATTCAGGAGCAGGTTGTTCAGTTTCCATGTAGTTGTGAGGTTTTGAGTGAGAATCTTAGTCCTGAATTCTAATTTGATTTCGCCGTGATCTGAGAGACTGTTTGTTATGATTTCTGTTCTTTTGTATTTGCTGAATAGTGTTTTACTTCCAATTATGTGGTCAATTTTAGAATAAGTGTGATGTGCTGCTGAGAAGAATGTATATTCTGTTGATTTGCGCTGGAGAGTTCCGTAGATGTCTATTAGGTCTGCTTGGTCCAGAGCTGAGTTCAAGTGCTGGATATCCTTATTGATTTTCTGTATCATTGATCTGTCTAATATTGACGATGGAGTGCTAAAGTCTCCCATTATTATTGTGTGGGAATCTAAGTCTCTTTGTAGGTCTCTGAGAACTTACTTTATGAATCTGAGTGCTACTGTATTAGGTGCATATATGTTTAGAATAGTTAGCTCTTCTCATTTAATTGATCCTTTACCATTATGTAATGACCTTCTTTGTCTCTTTTGATCTTTGTTGGTTTAAAGTCTGTTTTATCAGAGACTAGAATTGCAACCCCTGCTTTTTTTTTTTTTTTTTTTTTTTTTTTTTTTTTTTTTTTTTTGCTTTTCATTTGCTGGGTGGATCTTTCTCCATCCCTTTATTTTGAGCCTATGTGTATCTTTGCACATGAGATGAGTCTCCTGAGTACAGCACACTGATGGATCTTGAATCTTTATCCAATTTGCCAGTCTGTGTCTTTTAATTGGGGCATTCAGCTCATTTACATTTAAGGTTAATATTGTTATGTGTGAATTTGATACTGTAATTATGATGCTAACTGGTTATTTTGCCTGTTAATTGATGCAGTTTCTTCATAGCATTGATGGTCTTTACCATTTGGCGTGTTTTTCCAGTGGCTGGTACCAGTTGTTCCTAAACCAGTTGTTTAGTGCTTCCTTCAGGAGCCCTTGTAAGGCAGGCCTAGTGGTGACTAAATCTCTCACATTTGCCTGTCTATAAAAGATTTTATTACTTCTTCACTTATAAAGCTTAGTTTGGCTGCATATGAAATTCTGGGTTGAAAATTCTTTTCTTTAAGAATGTTGAATGTTGGCCCCCACTCTCTTCTGGTGTGTAGGGTTTCTGCAGAGAAATTCACTGTTAGTCTGATGGGCTTCCCTTTGTGGGTAACCCGACCTTTCTTTCTGGCTGCCCTTAGCATTTTTTCCTTTATTTCAACCTTGGTGAATCTGACAATTATGTGTCTTGGGGTTGCTCTTCTTGAGGAGTATCTTTGTGGTGTTCTCTGTATTTCCTGAATTTGAATATTGCCTGCCTTGCTAGGTTGGGAAAATTCTCCTGGATAATATCCTGAAGAATGTTTTCTAACTTGGTTCCATTCTCCCCGTCACTTTCAGGTACACCAATCAAATGTAAATTTGGTCTTTTCACACAGTCCCATATTTCTTGGAGGTTTTGTTCATTTCTTTTCACTCTTTTTTTTCCTCTAATCTTGTCTTCTCACTTTATTTCATTAATTTTATATTCAATCACTGGTATCCTTTCTTCCGCTTGATCGAATTGGCTATTGAAACTTGTCTATGCTTCATGAAGTTCTCGTACTGTGGTTTTCAACTCCATCGGGTCCTTTAAAGTCTTCTCTGCACTGGTTATTCTAGTTACCCATTCGTCTAATTTTTTTTCAAGGTTTTTAGCTTCCATGCGATGCATTAGAACATGCTCCTTTGGTTCAGAGAAGTTTGTTATTACCAACCTGCTGTTATTACCAACTTGTCAAATTCATTCTCCATCCAGTTTTGTTCCCTTGCTGGTGAGGAGTTGTGTTCCTTTGGAGGAGAAGAGGCATTCTAGTTTTGGCAATTTTTGGCCTTTCTGCTCTGGTTTCTCCCCATCTTTGTGGTTTTATTTACCTTTGGTCTTTGCTGGTGGTGACCTACAGAAGGGGTTTTGTTGTAGATGTCCTTTTTGTTGATGTTGATGCTATTCCTTTCTGATTGTTAGTTTTCCTTCTAACAGACAGGCCTCTCAGCTGCAGGTCTGTTGGAATTTGCTGGAGGTTCACTGTTTGCCTGAGTATCACCATCGGAGGCTACAGAACAGCAAGTATTGCTGCCTGATCCTTCCTCTGAAAGCTTTGTCCAGAGGGTCACCCACCCGTATGAGGTGTCTCTCAGCCCCTAGTGGAAAGTGTCTCCCAGTCAGGCTACAAGGGGGTCAGGGACCCACTTGAGGAGGCAGTCTGTCCATTATCAAAGCTCGAACATCATGCTGGGAGAACCACTACTCTCTTCAGAGCTATCTGGAAGGGATGTTTAAGTCTGGAGAAGCTGTCTGCTGCCTTTTGTTCAGATATGCCCTGCCCCCAGAGGCAGAATCTAGAGAGGCAGTAGGCCTTGCTGAGCTGCTGTGGGCTCTTCCCAGTTTGAGTTTCCCTGCTGCTTTGTTTACACTGTGAGCATAGAATTGCCTACACAAGCCTCAGCAATGGTGGACACCCCTGCCCATCAAGCTGCAGTGTCCCAGGTCAATCTCAGACTGCTGTGTTAGCAGTGAGCAAGGCTCTGTGGGCATGGGACCTGCCAAGCCAGGTACAGAAGGGGATCTCATGGTCTGCCATTTGTGAAAACCATGGGAAAAGCACGGTATTTGGACAGAAGTGTACCATTTCTCCAGGTACAGTCACTCATGGCTTCCCTTGGCTAGGAAAGGGAAATTCTCCGACCCCTTGCACTTCCCAGGTGAGGAGATGCCCTGCCCTGCTTCGGCTAACCCTCCATGGGCTGCAACCACTGTCCAACCAGTCCCAGTGAGATGAACCATGTACCTCTGTTAGAAATGCAGCAATCACCCGTCTTCTGCATCAATATCGCTGGGTACTGTAGACCGGAGCTGTTTCTATTCGGCCATCTTGGAAGTGCCTCCTAAAAAACATATTTGAAAAATAATAAAAGGACAATAAATATCACTAAACACCTTAACCACATGCAAATTCAAATAACAAGTTGGTAAACAAAGAACATGAGGCTGTGTATAATTAACTGCTGAATATTGATGATTTTTCATATTTAACCATGGCAAATTGAAATTAGCATTCCTTGGTTAATTTCAGAGCATAATTTTGAACAAGATAGTTTTAGTTCACTTCTACTACTAAGAGACAGTCAAAACAACTTTGTGAATTTTGTATACAATTTAAATAATAAGAAGTGTATCCAATTATTTGTCATTAAATTGCTATGAAAATTGAATTCATAGAGAGGTTTTATAGTTACTTAAAATTTAGTATTCCAGATAGGAATATATCTGTAATCAGACAGGTGATATATTTTTAAATAAAATTTGTAGTATTGGAAATTTTATGTGACAATTTCTTCTCTATTCAAGAATGAGCAATGGTTATTAGAAAGGAAACCACCAAAAAATTTGGGGATTCAATATCATTTCTGGACTATACAATTTATCCAAAGTAACATAACCATGGAAACATTTTTTCACTTATCAATTAAAAAATTTAAAATATTTATTAACATTTAAAAAGTCACCGTTGCCAGTTTATTGTGAAATGAGTGCTCATTTAACATGGATGGAAGTGCAATCTATTATGACCTTTCTAGAAAGCAATTTGAAAATGTAAATATCATTACTTGAGTACTTACAATGTTTCAAGAATTGTGCTGTCCATGTATTTACTAGAGTATAAACTTTGTATCAAGAGCCATAAAAATATTCATAACCTCTGATTTGTTAATTCCAGTCTTTAAAATAGATCTTAAGAAAATTAATGTAACATGAGAGAGATATATATGAATATTGATTGCAACACTACTAACAGGAAAAATTGAGGATAACTATAGTTTTCAATAATTATTTAATTATGCTATATTCTTTTGATCACATATTATGATTCAGTCATTGAAAATTATTTTATGTAAAATATTTTATTACATGCAAATTATTTATAGTATGTTAGGTTAGAAATAACAAGAAACAAAATTGTACTCATTACATATATTAATAGCAAAGTATGCAAAGTTAGCATAGCAAAATATTCTAAGGAAACAGTTGGTGGAAACATAATTTTCCTCTTCTTTTACTTTTCTATATTCCCAAATATTTTTTGGTCAGCATGCATTACTTTCATAATTGGAAAAAGTCACGAGCCCTATTACTTTGATTTTATCCATACTTGCTTACATTGGCATATAAGGTCCCTTAGAAGTGAGAGAAAGAGCATGAACTCCAAGGTCAAACAAGCCTGGCTTGAAATGCCAGCTCTACTGCTCTCTAGCTATCTGGTCCTGAACAGGTTATATAAACTCTCTGGGATTCAATTTCCTCATATATAAAAGAAATTCATCAATAACCCCATATAAAAGATTCAAAGATTAGAGACTGATCAACACTAACCTTAAAGAGGAAGAAGGTCCTAGGAAGGGATTCAACAAGAACCTAATGTTTAATGAGTCCTGGAGGAAGAAATGACTGTATATATCTGACTTTTGCAGGATGAGTTGGCTGTATGTATGTGTGTCTGTGTGTGTGTGTGTGTGTATCTCTCTCTCCAAGCAAAAGGTACAGTATGAAAAGGGATAAGAGGAAAGAGACGGAATGATGTAGTCTGGAACTTGCTCCTAACCTCTTAGTATTGCAGAGCAGTAGATGTAAAAGAGGTACCCACTTAGCTGACTGTAAAGCTTGATGTTATAATATTAATGAGATATTCTAATTTAGGGATGTCATTAAATATGTGGATTTTCCCCAAGTTTAGGGATCACTGCCTTTAGACATCAATTTTCAATTATTTTAGTTCTTAAATTAATTTACTTGTCTTATTCTGGAAAACTGTTTAGTTTTCTCTCTCATGGAATTAATAAAACATAATTGAATCATGGAAATTGAGAGACAGAAAAGACATAGCATTATCACCAAGACTACCATCACCTTCAATTGGCAAGAGAAAGGAGATTCATATTTAGAATTTGCCACAATGTTGGATGTCTCCATAACCATATGCACCATGAAGGATTGTTTGTTTGCTCCTATAATTACCCGACTAATACACCTCTCCTTGGAATTTAAACTAATAATCTAAGCAATATTCCATTTTAGAAAATGTAGCATTTATAGTTATTCATCAGTTTTTGCTTCTGCCATCAGAAATCATTCTGGAATTCATGAGAGCTTGCTGATCTCCTTTCCTAGTTATTTCTTTGTGTATATATTTATGTTTTGCATGGGTTTTTGCTCAATGTGTTATGGTTACTTATAATCTTTTATATTTATTTATACTTTATTTGCCTTATTCCAAAAATTCATCCTAAAAGCTTCATTTATTTTATATCTATTACTTAGATTTGGAAATTGAGGTCCCTACTAAGCAGGTCTCACTTGATTTAGCAGTAAAACTTAAAAATAACATTTTTATGGTATAAGAATAATATACCATGCATATAGTTAAAACAACATTGAAATGTTTACATGTATTGAGATCCATATATTTTATTCATATGATGATTGCTGTTTCTATGGTAGACGTCAATAGTTTAAGTCAAGGGTCTATAAATTATAGCCTGCCAAATCAACCCACTGCCTCCTTTTGTAAATAAAGTTTTATTGGGACATAGTCATGCCCAATTTTTTTTGTTTTTTGCTTGATCTATGCCTGCTTTTTTGTTACAATCTCAGAGTTGAGTAGTTGCAACAGAACTACTGTTGCAACTACTGAAGTGGCCCACAAAGCCAAAAATATTTATGGTCTGGTCCCTTTCAGAAAAAAAAAAAAAAAATGTGTCAATCTATAGTCTAAGTAGTCAATACTGTTTTACTACATGTTAATTGGTATGAAAGTTATTTTTGGAGGCATTAATTTCAACTTCGGTAATATATTTCATTATCAAGATACTAAGTGTATTTGCCTGTTCTCGCATTCCTATAAATACCTGAGTCTGGGTAATTTATAAAGAAAAGAGGTTGAATTCATTCATGTTTCTGCAGGCAGTACAGGAAACATGATCCTGGCATCTGCTTGTCTTCTGGGGAGGCCTCAGGAAACTTACAACTATGGCAGAGAGCAAAGAGGGTGTAGATGCTTCACATGGCCTAAGCAGGAGCAAGAGAGAGCAAGAAGGGAGACGCTACACACTTTTAAACAAAGAGATCTCATGAGAATTCACTCATTCTCATGAGCACAGTACCAAGGAGGATAATGCTAAACCATTCATGAGAAATATACCCCCATGATCTACTCACCTCCCACCAGGCCCCACCTCCAACATTGGGGATTACAATTCAATGTGAGATTTGATGAGAATACAGATCCAAACCATATCACTAAGTCATCTTGAAAACTGTTACCTCTTATAGAGTCAGAATCACTGCAATTGGGAATTGAAAGTAGCTATGTACTCAATTAAAAAGACATGTTTGGGCAAACCAATAGTTAAAACATTTCCATAGCAGAACACCACTTATAAAAAACCCAGCTCATCTAAAAACCTAAAGTTTATATATATATATGTATATTTATATATATATATCTAAAACTTTGTGTGTGTATGTATAAACACATATGTACATATATAATATAAAACATACCTATAGAGAGGCTAACACAGAGAGAGATAAAGAGACCGAGAGAGCTCTTATGAAAATACAGAGCAGAAGGTCTGTGACTCTACCTCTCCACCTTCCTGCCATCCCCAGGACAACTTTTGATTTACAGCAGTAAAATTCAGGGCTCTCGAGACTATAACATGTCACTCACTAGTACAGAGTTTCCATACAAGAGTTTACCATCAATTTAGTCTTAGCAATACTTGTCATGCTTCAACCAGACATAGTTTTCATATTGTCATTCTGTACAATACCTCTACCGTTACTTCCTTCACCAGTCACTCTGTCCCTACCTATATACCTCCAGTCTGCCAAAATAATCATTTAGTGATAAGATATATTTTCAATCTCCCTTTTTCAGTAACTTCTAACTACTTTTACCAGAATTCACCCAAAACCATGTGTCCAAACCTTCATATTTCTGCTATGCCTCTTTGCTACTACAGAAATAAACAGCATGCAAAGCTCTGTTATGTACAACTATGAAAATTAGTAACGAATAATTTATTGACCAAAGCATTAAACACTAAAGTTTCAAAAAAATCTAAAGTTTTTGCCGATTGTTATCTGTGACAAATTCTTAGACATAGTTAACAAATCTGCATCCTTTTATCCTAATGTCATATTTTTAAAATAAAAAGCTTATGACAATTTTCCAGAACACTCTGGGCTGGTGTAATGGTTTTAAAATTGTTTCTCATAATTTCCTTTGGTGACTACACCCTGAGGACGCCAAACTGGATGTTGTGAATAGATGAAGCCATGGTGGAGGAGAAGGCAGAGGTGTGAGGCATATCTCTCTGGAATATTAATTTTATTTATAGACTTTTTTAAAGAAAAACAACTTACCAAAAAGCACCCATTTGCATGTAAAACAACATTGGGGAGTAGAATTAGAAATTCACATTAATTTATAGGAAAACTCAAGGTGAATAAGCCTTATTGACTTTGCCTTCAGACTTCTCACTTGCCCACCAATTCTTCCCCAGCCCCACTAAGAGTTCATAGTTTGCCTTTGTAGGCACTTTAATGGAAAAGTTTGCAAAGGACACCTATATTAAAAACATTTTGGCCTGGCACGGTGGCTCATGCCTGTAATATCAGCCCTTTGGGAGGCCGAGGTGGGTGGATCACCTGAAGTCAGGAGTTCGAGACCAGCCTGGCCGACATGACCAAACTCCATCTCTAATAAAAATACAAATATTAGCTGGGCATGGTGGAAGGTGCCTGTAATCCCAGCTACTTGGGAGGGTGAGACAGGGAGAATCGCTTGAACCCGGGAGGCAGAGGTTGCAGTGAGCTGAGATCGCACCATTGCACTCCAGCCTGGTGACAAAGTGAGATGCTGTCTCAAAACAAAACAAAACAAAAAAATTTATATTTTGTACATACTGGCATAATATGTTCTTCATTTCCAGCTATGTGAGGTGATCCTGGTCAAGTCACTTAGCTTTTTCACCTCTTCAGCAACCTTGCTTTTTAAAGAAGAAAATATAATAGTATGATTGTCACAAAATAATTAAGATACTAAGCTGTCATGAAAAACTACTGTCTGGGCAGCCCACCTGTCCTTCACAAGGAAATAAAAATTAGAAAGAAGATTTACAGAAACCATTTTTGGAGCCCAATAAGCTGAGAATTTTGAAAAAGACCAAATTAAAGGAAAATCAGGTTATAAGTAACATCCAGCCAAATCCTCCATCGGGCTTCCATTGTGTGCTCCTACCTTCTATCAGAAGCCACTGCAAACTATATACATTTGTGAACATTTACATTCTAAAAAGCATATGCTTGCTCACCAGTATCACATAAAAATAATTTATGCATACATTTGTATACTTAAAAATGCATGTAACTAACATCTACCTGTCATATATTAGTGGATGGTGTCAGTTCGCTTTTGGCACAGATACATAGATAGAGAATCACACCAGTGGTTTTAATCTTTTAAGTACAGGGACTAACTGAACATCTGGAAGTTTTACAGAGCAGGGATTGAACGTTGCTGAGTTAAAGAAGGGCTCCTATTTTTCAGCACAAAATAAGGCTGACACAATAACATTTAGATAAGCAATTTTTTGTTAATTTTAGAAAACTTATGCTCTAAAGCAATTCAGGATTTCTGTGTTTGTTGATATTACCTTTTAATGTGACAACCATGACACCATTTTCCAAAACAGATGGATTAATGTCATTTTAAAAAAATTACTTCACCTAGACAGGTGTTTCCTGTGTATGTTTGACATGAAATTAAACATAGCTCCAGATGTTCTGTTTGTAGCAAAGCCAGTTAATTTTATTAGAACATTTAATCACAGATCAACAGTGTACTAGAAGGGCAGGGAATGTGAAGCAGAGATTTAACAGAACTTCCTAATGAATTGTGAATTAGTTTATAGAGGGAGATACAGAAGAATACAATGCTGCTTATGTGAATCCCATGGTGTATTGATTTGAGTTTGTTATTTTTCTGGAACTCTAATACTATTCATATTTAAGAGCTTCACTAAAATTGTGAAGCGATGTGTGTGTGTGTATGTGTGTGTGTGTTTGAGTTTGAAATTGACAATGCAATAATTACATAGTTACTTAGTATGAGTAGAGTCTTTTTTTTTTTTTTTTTTAAGTCCAACATTGTGCTTTATTGTCAACACTACTTCTTAGGCATGAGTGAGGCTGGAATTCTCTCATGGGCCTCAAAGTGCATTGGGGTGTTGCTGGTATTCACAGAGAATGCTCTGCCTACCACTCACGTAGTCAGGAGACAGCAGGTCAGAGTTCTGTTATGCCAAGTTTAAACATCATTATATGCCTCGTTATTTTTCCTCTAAGATTAGCTATAGATTTCCCATTAATTATAACATCAGGTTGATTCATCTTTAATAAAATAAATCTCAGTGAACTGTCACTGATTTCTTGACTAAAATGAAAACAAATGAAGAAAAACCAGTTCCTGTCTTTGTTACACTCTTATCAAATTTGTCTTTGTATCAGCCTGGTCATTTCAGAGGCAGAGCAAAATATTCATAATTTTCTACTTTGAAATATTAGTGTGCCCATATGCACTAATAAAAACTTAAAGCCTTGCTATGATTGATGTTTTTTGTTGGCCCGTCACCTCATTGTATAGAAGTTTGTTTTAATGAGTTTCTCTAATGAATATTTTATATTGCTACTTGGATGAATGGCATATGGTAAATGCAAGGTAAATTACAGCTCTTTAAATAAATATTTTTCATAAATTATTTATTTTGTGATGCCTGTATTGGTAAGATGTCATGTCAGATAAAGATTGGAAAGTATTTACTGTAATACTTATTTGTAACTTGAAGAAGTAAAATTTTTTAATTATTAACAAACCTCCAATATATCCATGAAACTTATAGCAAAATTAGCATAAACTCTATCACATTACAAATTTGTATAGACAGCTTCCATTCTATAATGCAAAAATAAAATGATCTCTTATGTTTGTAAAAATTTTTATATAATACTATGAAAATAAGGGAGAAAAGCTATTTTTATAAGGATAAAAAGGGAACTTGGTAATGACCAAATTTGAATGAGATTTAATGTTGACGATTATCCAATCTCTGAATTATATTTTTAAAAGAAGAATACAATTATTTTAATGAGTAACCATGCAACATTTTTTATAGTATTCCTTATTTTCTTTGGGGATATAGTTGAGTGAATGGATTTTTCATCTAATAAATATTAATAGCTACTATTTATTGACTGCCTTTTAAATATTATCTCACTAAATACTCAGGATAACCATAAAATTGTGGTTGTATTATTTCTGTCTCTACATATAAGAAAATTAAGACTCACATGGTTAGGAAATAATAAAGATTTGAACCCAGCATAGATTGGCTGCAATGTGTATGACCTTCCAACTGAATCAGCAAGGTCCAAAAATATTTTATCTCTTACAGAACAATTACATATGGGAAAAGCAAATATTCCCTATTCTTGCAGTATCTTATTATTAATAATAGTAACAGCTAACACTTAGCAATTACACTGTGGCCGACATTAAGTGCTTTGCCTATATCAATTTACTGACTCCTCATGATAATGCTAAGAGATAGATATTATCATGACACTCACTATACAGATAATGAAAATGAGGCACAAATCATTTAGCAAACTTGCCTAAGGTCACAGAACTTTTAAGTAGCAAAATTAGCATTCAAACTCAGACATTGGGCCAAAGTCTGTGTTCTTAATAATAAAGCCTATCTTGTTATACTGAAGCATGTTCATGTGTTTATCTCTCCCCTGAAGTTACAAGTTCCATACAGTCATAAATGTATCTTATGTGTTACCCCTATACATATAACATTGCTTGGGAGAGAGTAAACACTCAACAAATATTTGTTGGACTCACCAGTATCTACTGTTTACATATATTTTCAAAATTGATTTTCTCAATATTTTAACTCCAAAATGAGAAAAAGTAAGCCAATGCTAACAGTTGTGTTCTGAAATTAATCATGTGTGGGTCCACCCTTGCTATCCCCAAATTAAATTATATTATAATTTATATGTAGAGATAGAACTGTTTGGGGCAAAAAAGAAAATATAATTTATACTACCTGCAGTTTGGCTATACTCATTCTCTAATTTATTTATACGTATGTGTTTGTGCTGTCTTTGTGAACATTTGAGGTTCTACATTGAATACCTTAAACACATTAGGATAGAGGATATATGGACCTGGTGATAACAATTATATTAAGACAAGAAGTCACATCTGATCCTTAGAATGCTATGCATAACACTAGTTTAAAATAAACATCTTAAAGTAATAAAATATAAAACGATTTCCTTAAAATGTTCGGTAAGGTGAAACATCATTAAAAATTAAATTAGTATGATCCATATGAAATTACTAATATTAAATGGTTTTTAACCTACAAAAAATGGCCATTTTATGTGGTTCAACCCAATAGGAAACTGAGTGCCAACTTTTACACCATACTTGGATTACCAGTTTCAGCTTACAACACAGTATTCATGTTATGTTAAACTACGCAAGGTGCAATTTAATCTCTCTTTAGTCATCAAAAGGGACATGAAGATTTTATAGTAGTTTTAGAGATATCATTACCAAAAATGTACTTTTAAAAAACTATTGTAAGCATACAATTCAACATTTCCAATTACTCTACTATTGACCTGATTTTAGAAAAAAGAAATTTATGCCACATATTTTTTACCTTTAAAAATTGTTATGGGTACATAATAGCTGTACATGTGTATGGAGTACATGTGATATTTTGATATAAGCAAATAATGTATAATAATCAAATCAGGGTAACTGAGACATCTATTACCTCAAATATGTATCATTTCTTCCTATCAGAAACGTTCCAAATCTACTCCTCTAGTTATTTTGAAATATACTCATTGTATGATTTTTAGTAATGCATAGACTACTTCCTGCAAGAGCTGAAATTTTACCTTTTATTGTCTGCAAGTTAATTCATAGACCCAAATGTAAGCAACAGCCATCAAAAACATGTAGTTGGCAACATATTTTCAAACATATTGATTCTAAAATATCTAGAGAAACACAAAGAATTCATCCATATGTTGCTTTTTTTTTTCAATTCTGACAGATGGCATACTTGAGAATAAATGAAAACAAATGCCTAAAATCAGAAGAGTTCTTATATCTTAATTGCAGCTAACAATATAAATGTAAAATATTATTTAATTTATTTAGATTTAAATTGAGATGCGAGGAAAATACAACAAATTGTCACTGATTATGAAAAGTGGGAAAAAGAAGCAAAGTGAAGGTTGCAGCACTTTAGAAATGACATTTACCCTCCTGTTCAGTGGAAAACATGTTAATTGTTTTGTGTTAGACTCAGACAAGCCACGCTGGTAAGTCATGTTTGAAAAGCTTCATTGAGATGCCACTTTCACTTCTCTGAAAACAACTTTGTAAAATACTTTTGCCTTCTATGCTATTTATTACCACAGATTTTTTATTTCTCTTACCAAATTTTTACTTAATATCATTTTATTGTTGTCCCAATGATCACATAGTAAGATAAAATATATATAAATATAATGATTAGCAAAGCAGTTGATATTTGTATATTATGTGAGCCCTACTTGAGAGGTAGGACATTTTTCAAATGACTTGAGAATGTTTTAAAATGATTATTTCTAATAACTATGTTGAAAGTATTGGTACCCATTATACATAAACAGACAAAGATGAACTCCGAAAGTAGCAGCTGGAAAACCAAATACATACTATATGCTTGTGAAAGCAGGCAGAAAGGCTATCAAACAGGACAGAAATAACGAGTAACTACTGCCAAGATCTCTCACCCTTGTAACCTGTTCTTTCTTTCCAGAACCACAATCAGCCCTTCCCTTCTTGCCACATTTGAAACTGAAAGAGAAAATGTTGGCAGACTACAGTGAACAGAGGCAGCATCAGTGCTCAGTAAGGATGGAGAGAAGTGGTATCGGTGGACAGCACTGCCTCTATCTGAGGCATCATTGGATTCTGAGTCCATAGGGTTGGCTGAAGCAATTTACTGCTTTGATGCAGGAGTGCAGGGGTTTGGGGCATGCAAGAAATAACTGTAAGAATGAATATATATGTTCTATATGATATCACAGACATGATTATATTATATATACCTATATATTGCATATAATATTACAGACATATATTACACATATAGAGAATATATATTTTTATGAGTGAATAATATAAATATATATACATAATACATAATAGAAATAAATATATTAATGCTAAGTGACCAAAGATCCAAATTTTGAAAATTAAAATGTGTGGTTTATTCCATAGACTAGATGGATGGGGGATGTCAAAATAAGTGCTTAAGTAAAAGTGCTTAATATCAAATAAAACTGACTTTCTGTAAGTTATCCATATTTACCAAAGAACAGATTATTTGTTCAAATCCCCGGAGTAATACCATAGAATTAATATATAAGTACCATCTCAGAAATTTTGCGACGTATTTTTTCCAACATCACTACATAACAAAAGAAGCTTTATTTTATAAGTAGAAAATTCTAGCTTGAGACATCTTATATCTTTCAGAAACAGCCATGGACAAATAAGTGGTAAATTTTCGGGAGGGGAGAAGAAGGAGAAGGATGTAAATCAAAGTACTTTGACAATCACTGCCTTCAGACTTTCTAAATTATAGTGGTAACTCAATTGTTGAGAGGAGGGGGCAATATAGAAATTACCTGGGAACTCTTCTCAAATTATAGGCATGCTGTCATTGTCCACACCCTCCCACATCATTCCCCCAGGAAAGTATTGCTAATAAAAAGTATGTCACACATCACCCAGGTGTTTGCTGGGGGCTGGGGGTATAGGGAGCAGGGTAGTAGGTATTGAGAAACCCCAGCAAATCACACTGCAATTCCAAAGACTGTGATTTTCAGGTAAAGGCCATGTTAAAACTTAAACTCCAGGGCAGGGTTTCCTAACCTTGAACTACTGACGTTTTAGGTGGAATAATTTGTTGTTGTAGGGAGCTGTCCTGTGTGTTGTAGGATATTTAGCAGCATCCCAGCCTTCCACCCTCTAGACACCAGTAGCCCCCTGCCCTCCGCACACAGTCAAGACAATAAAAAATGTCTCCAGACATTGCCAATGTTCTGCTTGGGAGTGTGGGGTGAGGAAGGGATTGCCCTCTGTTGGGAATCACTGAGCCGAAAGTATGTGTGGTGTAAACAGGGAAAGAAGTGTTGATTTAAATCAAGCAGGAGACATCTTAATAAGATATATATTCATCACAATTGGTGAACAAGATAATAATTGGGGTGTCATAGTCAGGAATAAAAGGTTTTAGAAAAACAGCAGCAGTGTGTTTTGTCAGTATTGGGAAAAAGCAAGTAAACATAGCTGTGTTATGGTCTTCTGTAACTTTGAGAAAAAGGTGCTATTTTTAGGACACAAAGTTTTCTCTCTTGGGAAGGACAGGAGTGCCAACATTTCCCTGAAGAACATGCTCTTTGTCAATTAAAAAGTAAAAATTTGCAAAGTCTTTTTTCCCAGAAAAGTAGGCATTATGAAGATATATATCATCCTTGTGTGGAAACGGATCTGCTTATTGAAAACAGACTTGTCATTACAAGGTACTGGATCACCGTAAGCTTTTAACAGACCTAGCGCTGCAAGGATTGTCAGCCACACTGTGCTCCTTTGCATAATTTCCTTATATTTACCATTAAAAATAGTTTGAAGTATTAATAATTCATTAAAGAAAACTTCTAGAAAATATAAATATGAAACGATGCACAATTTTACTAGAAATTAATACAATAAAACGTTTTAAACACTATTAAGGTCTGATTTTCACCAGCTGTTAGATTAGACAACACAGTATTTTATTGATTCTAAGGTACTTTCAATTAAAAGACATAATCATGATTTTATGTCATGGAGAAAGTAAACGTGCTGCCAATTAAACTATTACATGTCATTGGTTATAAGACATGTTCAAATTTTGGAGCTGCTAAAAACGGGGGAAAAAAAGAAGTGCATCCGAGAATCAATGAAATCTGCACTTACAAAATTGAAACAGTCCAATGCTGACAAGAGTGTGGGAAATAGACTTTCTCCTACAATTTTGGTGGCATTGTAAATTGGTACAGGTTTTTAAAAAGAAATTTGGTCTACCTTATTACCTAGGATTCACATATCCAGGAATCTAACCTACAAAAATGAATATAAACCTATGCAGCAAAACTGCACGTTCTATATTTGTAACTCAGAACTTAAAGTATAATTTAAAAAAAGGTGTAAGAGATAAAGAAAATGAAACACTACATAAAATGGTGTGTGTGTGTGTGTGTGTGTGTGTGTGTTTTAATGGAGTCTTGCTGTGTCACCCAGGCTGGAGTGCAGTGGTGTGATCTTGGCTCACTGCAACCTCCGCCTCCCAGGTTCAAGTAATCCTTCTGCCTCAGCCTTCCAAGTAACTGGGACTATAGTCGCAAGCCGCCACGCCCAGCTAATTTTTGTATTTTTGGTAGAGACGGGGTTTCACCATATTGGCCAGGCTGGTCTCAAACTCCTGACCTCAAGTGATCCACCTGCCTCGGCCTCCCAAAGTGCTGGGATTATAGGCGTGAGCCACTGCGTCCAACCCATAAAATGGATTTTAAAAATTAGAAACAACTTCAATGTCCACCAATAGGTAAGAGAATATATACATTTTAACATACACTAAATTGCAATTTTAAGCAGTCATTTAAAAACAAGGTGGATCCAGGCTGGGCACGGTGGCTCCCGGCTATAATCCCAATACTTTGGGAGGCAGAGGCAGGCAGATCACTTGAGGACTGGAGTTTGAAACCATCCTGGCCAACACAGCAAAACTCTGTCTCTACTAAAAATACAAAAAAATTAGCTGGGTGTGGTAGCACATGCCTATAATCCCAGCTATTCAGGAAATTGAGGCATGGAAATCACTGGAACCTGGGAGGTGGAGGTTGCAGTGAGCCAAGATCATGCCACTGCACTTCAGCTTGAGCGACAGAGTGAGACTGTCTCAAAAAAATAAATAAATAAAAATAAGGTGGATGCAAACATGTAACTTGGGGAAAACGTTATCAATGTTAAACATAAGCAAGGAATAGAAAAGGGATATCACAGAATTCCAATTTTTTTGTAAAGACAATTTTTAAAACCATCTAATTTTTTAACAGTTGTTACTTTTAGAAAATTGAAGGAAAGACGTTTACTTTTTTCTCTATATGCTTCTCTATTTAAAAAATGTTAATTTTATGACAATAATTATAAACAAAGTCAAGTACAAGACGAGGGGCAGAAGAGTGAGTATAGTATGCTACCATTTAACTAAGTAGGTGATCATCTATATACATATATGGTGTATAATTGTGGAGCATCTCTTAAAGGAACTCAGAATGTAGTAATAACGCTGGCCATTGTGTTGGAAAAATAGGAGGACTAGAAAACAGCAGTAAAAATGAGACGTTTTTTGGACATATTTTAATACACTTTGTAATATTTTTACTGTTTACATGCATTACCTACTTAAAAACAAAACAAATAAAAATTTAAAATATTTTTCATTTTATTTAAATGTGTTTACTTATCACCTGGCATTTATATGTCTAGCTATATGACTTCAGATATTGTAATGCTTGTTCTTCCGTCTGGAGTTTATATGGTTGGAGAAGAATACAGAAGTTATAAATAAGTTTAGCAAGAGTAGTGTTGCAGTGTCTAGACTCTAGCACCTGAGTTTCAATCCATTAATATTTTTCAGCAATGTGACCTTGGGCAAGTCACTTTCTATGTGTCAGATACTGCTTTAAACATTTCACATATACTAACTTTGCTTAGTCCTTATTACAATGGCCAGGCTTGTTATTACTGTGGTTTTAAAGATGAAGAAACAGAGACACTACCAGTATCCCACACCATATTGTAAGAAAAGCTGGAGATGTGAGATGAGGAAAGCAAGTGCTATTTCCATCTGGAATGGTTCCTAGTCCATGGAGACTCTGGCTTTTCTTATCCTCTAGGAAGGAAATTCTGAGCCTCAGTGTGTGGTAGGGACTGAGTAAGTGTGTTGAATGAGTGCCTGCCAAGGGCCCAGTTTTATCCCAGACCCCAAAGGAAAGGACAAGACTTAAGAGAGTGGCTAATATCTGAACAACTAGACTTGATTTAGGTCTGTGGTTCTTTCAGGAGGTATCTCAGCACCTGTTTTATTAACTGAGGATAGATGACCTCATTGATGTATATGGGCCAAAGTCCTGGGGCTGTGGAACTGGTAGAGGTGGGAGAATCCATTTATCTTCTAAAGAAGTTTGTTTCATTCCAAGCTCCTGATTGTGTTGTTTTAAGCATTTTAGTTGCATCATTAGCAAGTAAAGACCGCTTGCATTCATTTGGCAGCTTCATTAGTCTTCCAATAATTCTTTGAGATAAAATTTGTTATTCCAATGTAGATGCCCATAAACCTAAAACACTGAGAGATTAACTAATTTGCCCAAGGCCATATAGCTAGCAAGACTCGGTACCAAGATTCAAACCTTCATCCACCTGGCTACAAAGCCAGTGCATCTGTGCAGAATCATGTGACCCAGGAATGCTAATCCAACTCGTAAGGTGCCTCACGTGGTTCCCAGATTATAGCAAGAGTGGGTAATATCTAGATCATCTAGGACATGTATTAATGCAGATTCCAAGCCTCATCTCAAAATTGCCGAATCAATGTTCCTGGGACTGAGGCCCATACTCACTATTTACACCAAGCTACGCTCCAGAGGCATAAACTATTCAAATGACTACAACTTCCAGAAAAATATTATTTTCTCATGGTTTGTATTTATTAATGATATATATACATAACATTTTATATGCACACACACACTTATGAGTGTATATGTTATACTTACTTAACTATATTCCATAATTATAATTACAGGTATAGAAAAATATATCTAATTGCATTTTTTAAACAAGAAGTATAAAATTCGTGCATTATATCAGGTAGATAGGTTCATTTTGCAGCATATCAAAAACTTATTAGACAATACAATACATTAGGAAAAAGTAAAAATAACATTTTAAGTGGAAATGTTTGTATTTTATTCTGCACTGCTTCGTATATTCCTATGATGGACCAGAAAAATGCAGAGGTGATTTACCATGTAGCCTCAGCTTAGTCATTTGAACATCTTTATTTCCACCGATCAGTTAAAATATCATGCAAACAATATTTTCAAACATAGTCTGTAAACACTGAAATACATATCATGCCTTAACAAATACCAAATTTCCTCTCTAGAATGCTGCTTGATAGGCCTTGCAGAACCCTGCATACATCCCTCTGAAAGCTTTACATCGTTTCAGCAACAGCCCCTCAAATCTATAGCTGAGCTTTGTTCATGTCAAATTCGAAGTTACCACTGAAAATTAGATAATTGCATTGAGTGGCCATAAATTGTGCATTTAAAAAACTGTTTTTTTTTTTTTTAAGAGTATTTTGAGTCCAACAGCTCCCTTTAATGCCTCTGGACACTATTTTCAGAACTCATTTGTTTGAGGGGTTTTTAATCTGAGGACATTGAAAAGTTACACCCGCTGTGCTGTCGTCAATCACGCCAGGAGGAAAAATAGTGGCATGATTTGTTATCTGTTATTCCCCTTGCTGTGGTGACTGTCTCCCAGTGCCAGCTCTGTCCTTAAGGCCATCACTTATAGGGACCACTGTCTGTCAAAACCACAGCCAACTTTGAGGGCTGCCTTTGTTGGAGCAGACAAATGAGTATGACCTTTAACAATAAAATAGGCACCTACTGAGAAAGATGAAACAGCAGCTGAAATTAAGAACACCATATAGCCATTTCAAACACTTGAGAAAAGTTAGAAGTTGAACTAAAACTTAATTATAAGAGTAAATGTGGGTAGACGTTGTCAATAATGAAACAGACATGGTCAGAATTATCGATTTGACGTCTGGACTAAAACTTCATCCAGGAATCATCCTACCTTTCATTAATTATAAATGGTATTGATGGAGTTTATTTAAAAGGGAGTGGGGGATTAAATTATGGTAGCTAAAGATTTATCAAGTGGTGATTTTTTTCAGTGGATGCAAGAGATGTGCAATTTGTTTATGAATATTCTAGAAGAGCACAGAAAAAAATAAGAAAACATGAAATCTTTGATTTATACTAATAGCTACTTCAAACGATTTGCAGCAAAGTGCTTATGCCTGGGTTGGTATTGGCTGTGAACTGGCCATTGATATTTTGTAGTGTTTCAGAGCTTAGTGTAAGCATTCCAGGCATTGCATTGTAAAGACCACAGCACAGTTTGTGGTTTGAAAGGCTCTTGTAACCCAACCTGGCAAGTGGTCAGTGGAGACTACATTTCACAGAGAACACAAATCAATCTTATTGAGCACTTTTCAAGTAATATAATATTCTGCCTGTGACAATAATGAAATTAGTCTATGGATTTTTTTTATATATTGAAATGTCATTTAAATATTTGATGAAATACAGTACTTTATAAATATGCATATTGTTCAGGTTTTACAATACTAATTTTATTGATTTTTATAGAGAAATCATTGAGAATAATTTCAGAAAATCCCTGTTATTCAAAGTTAGTTATATTTGTTAATTTAGGAATACAGTGTATATTTTTGAAGTAAAGAGTTCATGGATTTCCCACCTACAATTCTATCAGTTCTCCTGTAGTATACATTTAGGTTATTCCCCTGTATTTCCAGTTCTTCTCTTCCTTCAGTTTATGGTGGGGGTGGAAAGGAGTGAACTTCCCCATCCCCTTGATATTCTTTGGCCAATGAAACATGAGTGGAAGTGATGTATTATTTCCAGGCGAATGCATTCATTTATCCTTGGGAGACTCCAAGCTGTGTCTTCCCTTACTATAGAGATAAAGGAGAAAACCTATGTTGAGATTTTGGGTAACTTGGATAACTAAGAATGGAAGACAGATGCCTGAAGGGTCCCCAGGGCTTCTGTGAGGGAGAAATAAACAAAGTATGTTCAAATACATTGAGATTTGGGAGTTGCTTGTTACTACAGCATAAATAATCTTGCTTATCCTGACTAATATATTCTGTTTTTTAAAATTTCTAAATTACCAAAATGCAATGCTATCATGACTTCTCCTATATGATCTATTTGCATATGTACATATGTGCATGTGATTATTTTAACATGAGATATTTTAGATCCTATGTGTAACTTTTCTACATTCCTGACAACTATGTTCCTAGCATCATTTATGTGTGTACTTTATGAGTTTAACTTGAGTTGGTTCACCCCATAACTCTTCTAGCCCAAAATACAATCACAATACTTTTCAAAAAAGAAAGGATCTAAGGTCTGGGTTCTAATCCTAGAATTGGCTGCACCTGTAATAAGTCCAGGGCTCACAATATAACCTTGAGTACAGAGGTGTACATCATCAAAAGTCCATAGAATTTTTTTATAATCAAAAGCCTACACCAATGTAAAGACCCAAGTTTTTAATAGGTTTGGAGTTTCAATTGTAACCCCAGTCTGAAGTGGTTATCCTTTCAGCGTAGGGTTAAAAAGCTTTCACAAAGCACTGCAGGGAACATTGGATTGCCCTCACCTACATTGTACCTAGCTTGGGATGGATAAATACAGTCTCATTCTCTAATGTTCCCGACTGTCTCTAGGAACACTAAATTTTAAGAGAGAAAAACATGAATCCTGTATTTCAAGAGAGGTGGAACTAAGCCATTGTTAACTCCCCTTAAAAAGGATATTCAGTGGCTAGTTCAGATTGCCCCTGAGACACCTAAAGCTGCATTAAGTACTTGTGAAAGTGAAAATCCACTGGGAACCCAATTCCAGTGTTTAAACCTCAGCATGAATAGTAGAGTTCCTAGCAGGGTGCACTTTTACATGTCTTTATAAGCAGATTCAAAACTTACTGTATGCAGTCAGGCTACACTATTTCTATTAAGCTAACGCTGACCATAGTCTTGAGCAAAATGAGCAATCCAAATCTCAAACATTATGTAATCTTTATAAAATTAGAGGGAAAAGGCTGATAAGTATCTGAAAATCCAGAATCTATACATTATATACCATTTAGTTAATATTTGAACCACAAAATATTAAAGAGTTAAGCACATAAAATCTCTAGGTTCCTATCTTCCTACCAAACATGGCATAATATAAATCCTCAAAATTTATTTTAAAATATATTGGGATTTGATTTTGAGTAGATCATTTATATTTTAAATAAATACTTCCCTCAGATAAGTACTTTATAAATGTACAACTTGATACAATTGTATGCAATGTATGAATAACCATTTGGTAGCATAAAATGGTTCAGAATTTACTTAGTATATAATATAAAATATGGGACTATATAATTTTAAGTTAATAGCATAGATGCACATATATTTATTTTAAAACACATGTCTAAAGGTAACCAAAGTTTGAAGATTTGAATTATTTCCCCCGAAAAGTAAAAAGACTTAAGCATCCTTCCTTAATTCCATACTTGTTCTCCATATTTTAAGCTTATATTTGAACAGTCTAACAACTATTTTACTAGCAACTACTGATAAATTTGCATTTCATTCAATATTGCTTCGCAAGTGTTTGTTCTGCTTTAAAGTTTGTTTTAAACACAGCATCTTGATTACTATTTGACAGTAGAAGGTGAATCATGAGATATTTTAGATCCTATTAAAATTTTTCAGGTCAAGTACAGGTGATGGAAGAATAATCACTACAGGATCTTTATTGTGTATGATGGGACCACAAATAAACTTTGCATCCCTACTCCCAACTTGTTCAGACTTGATTGAAAGCTAACGGGTGAGCTTGCATATTGATTTCCACATACAAGCAAAGAGGTAAAATAACCCCAGCTCATTAAACGTACCAGTGTGGTGGATGAGTTGGCATGTTTTATCTTCTGAAAATAAAATTAGCTAAATTGTAGACATATGGTAAGGTTGTTAATGGGAGAACAGCACAACTAGATGTGCCCACCCTATGGGTCCCTGTTTGTTAGCTATTCAAGATTCTACACATTGATTCTTACACGTCTACATTTCCCACTTGCTGAAGGGACGTTTGCTTTTGGTCTTGAACACCTTCCTTTATTTTCTAATAGTCACACTGCTTTCAAAGTTTGGTAAATACTAAATTTGTTGTTTGGACAAAAAAAATCTTTTTTTGGAAAAAAGAATATATAAAAACTTTATGAATGGACATATTTTATAGATTATGTGTGAAAGATAAATGCTATGAATCTACATTTCACGTCTAGCCATTAAGGAGACTAGGTTTGCCTTTGATTTTTTAAATGTACTATCAAAATATAACAAAAGCTGCCCATTTATATAAAAATGAATAATTGAGCTCATTGTACCACAAGGACCATATTCAGGGAATACTTCCTCTCTCCCTAAAGTGTTCCTACATTTGTGGGGTGTGTGTGTGTGTGTGTGTGTGGTCTTTATATTGGTCTACATTTTATACTAGCTTTTTTAAAAAAACGTGATACTTAAGTCACACACTTCAAAGATGGCCACTGATTAGATAGAAAAATATTCTTTGAAACAATATTAAATGAAAAAAATATGAGATTACTGAATAAAAGCTCACATCACAAATTACTTTGAAGATTTAAAATATTTCAAAGTTTAAAATAGGCATTTATATCTCTAAATCACAGTTTAATCCTCTTTAAATAATATGTATATATGTGTGTTTGCATGTGTGTGTGTATGTATAGATAGATTATTGCTAGATATATATTTAATGTTAAGATATAAGACAGCCGGGCGCAGTGGCTCACGCCTATAATCCCAGCACTTTGGGAGGCCGAGGCGGGCGGATCACGAGGTCAGGAGATCGAGACCATCCTGGCTAACACGGTGAAACCCCGTCTCTACTAAAAATACAAAAAATTAGTCGGGCGTGGTGGTGCGTACCTGTAGTCCCAGCTACTCGGAGGCTGAGGCAGGAGAATGGCGTGAACCCAGGAGGCGGAGCTTGCAGTGAGCCAAGATGGTGCCACTGCACTCCAGTCTGGGCGACAAAGCGAGACTCTGTCTCAAAAAAAAAAAAAAAAAAGATATAAGACAAAAAATTTCAATAACAGTATTTTTACTTTTCTCTTAAATTTACGAAAACTTCTTTAGGAAGTTGTTTACCTTTGTAATCATAGACTTCACATTTTCACTTCACTTCCCTGTCATCTATCTCTCCAATATGATTCCCTCCTCATCTTACCCTACTCTCAAATAAATGCTCCAATACTCTGCTACATTAACAAGGTGATTATTACAAAGTCATGTATGAGCTGCATTCAAAAGCATGAGAGTCCATGTAGAGCATATCTGAGATATCAGATACACCTGAAAAATATAAGTAGAAAGGAATTTCCAGATACATCTGAAAAACGTAAGTATAAAGGAATTTTCAATGAAATATAAAGTGACTACAGGGAAGCCCTGTAGGTAGACAAAAATAATATAAAAACCCAACTCTTTCTATTTCAAGGATTTGCTTTATCTTTTTTGCTTCTGTCTTACCCCTTTCACAACCATAAACCAACCCTTATTTCTGTCCTAGGTGACCTGAGTTGTGCTTATAACCAGGGCACTGTTCTGCAAGGAACCTGCTCTGAGGCTTCCTTGCATAATCTTTAGGATGAATTCCACATAGTCGTCACAGTGACAAAACCCATGTTCTCCTACATTGGAGAGAAGCATCTGATTAGATGTGGGGACTTCAGGCAGAGACTGCTGTCTGTCTTCCTAATTTTGGATACGAAGTTAACTCCTGGTACTTAGAAAACAAATGATTTTAAAAATAACTTCAACCTCTAAAACTCTGATCTTGTTCAACAACCAATGCTTAAAGAATCACAGAATCTCGGAGTTCAAAGGAATCTTCAAAGACACTTTTCTTTTTCTTTTTCTTTTTCTTTTTTTTTTTTGTTTGAGACGGAGTCTCGATCTGTCGCCCAGGCTGGAGTGCTGTGGCGCGATCTCGGCTCACTGCAAGCTCCACCTCCTGGGTTCACGCCATTCTCCCGCTTCAGTCTCCCGAGTAGCTGGGACTACAGGCGCCCGCCACCAAGCCTGGCTATTTTTTTGCATTTTTAGTAGAGACGGGGTTTCACCATGTTAGCCAGGATGGTCTCGATCTTCTGACCTTGTGATCCACCCGCCTCGGCCTCCCAAAGTGCTGGGATTACAGGCGTGAGCCACCGCGCCCATCTTCAAGGATACTTTTATCACCTTTAGCGCATCACTGAAATACAGAAGAGACACCCAGAAGACCTAATAGGACCATTGCCAGCACTACAAAGGTAGATAATGGCAAACTCAATTTTTTTCACCACCAGATTAAATGAGTCAGAAAATCAAGCTCGTGATACAACATTATTTTTTAAAGTTAGATATATTGTTTTGTTTGCTCTCAAAATATTGATCAGAATAACAATCACAATGGACTTTTTAAGGGAGAAAGAAATATAGAAAATGTTGACACATCTGTTAACTACTGGTTATAGGAAGTGTGTTAGATAAAGATGTATTGAAAGTCCTTTATCCAGTTCTTACAGATTTAGCCTAGAAGCTGCAACTAGCAGCAAATAATTTCATTCCCCTTCCCTTTGGTCATCTTTGGCAAGTTCTAACTCTTAAATTTAACCCTATTCTTAAAAAAAAAAAAAAAAAAAAAAAAAAAAACACTATTACAGGATTGGCTTAAAATATAGACAAAATGACAATAAAGGGCCATGAACTACAGCTTAATATTGAAAACACTGCCTCAAAGAACATGCAGTGTTCTTATAAGTGCTCCTTATTTCAAAACACCAACCATTTTGGTTTGAAACTTGGAAAAGGAACAGAACCTTTTCAGCCCCTGCATTGACTTTAGAATCATATCATTATTAAGCATGTTTAACTTCCCATGGAGAATTTGTTAATTATTTAGATCCAGGTTAAGTATATGGAAAAAGGAGCTTGTTGCTATTGTCCTGAAAACCATTCAAACAAGCTACAAATTTTCATGAGGCTGAAGCACTCTTTACTTGCAGCACTAATTTATTTTAGTACATGTAGTGAACCTTACTCTTTTCCAAAAATAATTTGAATCAGTACTTACAGAGAAGCAATTTTTCATCATTTGTGGGGAGAAGAGTGGGTTTTAGACTCCATTGAGAAACTGTCAAAATGCACTTTCACCTAGAGATACTATCTACAATTTCAAAAGTTTGCCGTTTTTGGAACTTCATTCATTAGCTACATATAAGTGACAAAAATTATTTTTGAAATCTACCTCCAGTACTACATGATTTACATGTATTTATGGAATTAAGTCAATGAATGAATCATCATAAGATGTTTACACAAAGTTTGACAGGTAGGGCTCAATTAAGAATAATTTGTATTATCATTAACACATTATTTTATTTTTGCAGGGAGTAGAAAAGGATTCTCTTTAAGATTTTATTGACATTGCATTGAATATATACAGCAGTTTGGGTAAAATTGTTATTTTTAAAATATTGAATTTTCTGATCAGTGTATATACAATTGCTCTCCATTGATTTAGATTTTCCTTAATTTTCCTTTGCAATGTTTTGTAGTTTAAGGAAAAAGTTATGCATTTTTTCATTAATTTTTTTAACTTTTATTTCAGGTCCAAGGGAACATGTGCAGATTTGTTATATAGGTAAATTGCACGTCACAGAGCTTTGGTATACAGATTAATAAGCGTAGTACCCAATAGATAGTTTTTCAATCCTCTTCTTCCTCCCTTCCTTTACCCTCGAGTAGGTACCCATGTCTTTTGTTTGTATCTTTGTGTCCATATGTACTCAATGGTTAGCTCCCACTTATAAGTGAGAACATGTGGTATTTGGTTTTCTGTTCTTGTGTTAGTTTGCTTAGGTTAATGGCCTCCAGCTCCATCAATGTTGCATCAAAGGACGTGATCTCATTCTTTTTTATGGCTGTGTATTATTCAATGGTGCAAATATACCAATTTTTTAAAATCTACTCTACCATTGATAGGCATTTAGGTTGATTTCATGTTGTTCCTATTGTGAATAATACTGTGATGAACATACACGTGCATGTGTCTTTACAGTAGACTATTCCTTTAAGTATACATCCAATAATGGGATTACTGGGTTGAACAATTTTTGCTTTGAGTTCTTTGAGATATTGCCAAACTACTTTCCATAATAACTAAAATAATTTACATTTCCACCAGCAGTGTATAAGCATTCCTCTTTCTCCACAAACTTGCAAAAGTCTGTTATTTTTTGACTTTTTAATAATAGCAATTTGACTAGTGAGAGATAGTGTCTCATTGGGGTTTTGATTTGCATTTCTCCAAGGAATGGTGATCCTGAGGATTTTTTCATATGCTTTTTGGCCACATATATGTCTTATTTTGAAAAGTGTCTCTCCGTGTATTTTCCCACTGTTTAGTGGGGTTGGTTTTTGCTTGGACATTTGTTTATGTTCTTTATAGATTCTAGATGTTAGACCTTTGTTGGATTCATAGTTTGCGAGTATTTTCTCCCATTCTGTAGGTTGTCTGTTTATTATGTTGGCAGTTTCTTTTGCTGTGCAGAAGCTCTTTAGTTTAATTAGGTCCCAATTGTCAATTTTTGTTTTTGTTGTGTTTGCTTTTGAAAACTTAGTCATATAAATTATTTGCCCAGGCCAATGTCTAGAAGAGTATTTTCTAGGTTTTCCTCCAGGAATTTTATAATTTGATGTCTTACATTTAAATTTAATCCACCTTAAGGTAATTTTTATATATGATGAGAGTCCTTTTCCTACTGTTTTCAACAAATTCAACTTTGTTGAAGATCAGATGGTTATAAGTATTTGGTATTATTTCTGGACTCTATCCTGTTCAATTGGTCTATATGTCTGTTTTTATATGAGTATCATGCTGTTTTGGTAGCCTTGTAGTATAGTTTGAAGTTGGGTAATGTCATGCCTTCAGCTTTGTTCTTTCTTCTTAGGATTGCCTTAGATATTTGGTCTCTTTTTAATTCCGTGTAAATCTTAAAATATGTTTTTTTGGTTTTTTGTTTTTGTTTGTTTGTTTGTTTGTTTTGTTTTTTGTTTTTTTTTTTGTTTTTTTTTGTTTTTTTTTTTTACTAATTCTGTGAAGAATGTCATTGGTAGTTTGATAAGAACGACATTGCATCTGTAAATTGCTTTGGGTAACACGACCATTTTAAAATATTGATTCTTCTTATCCATGAGCATGGAATGATTTTCCGTGTGTTTGTGTCATCTTTGATTTCTTTCAGCAGTGTTTTGCAATTCTCCTTGTAGAGATCTTTCACTTCCCTGGTTAAGTTGTATTTCTAAGCACTTAATCTTTTCATGTCTATTGTGCACGGGATGATGTTCTTGATTTGGTGCCCAGCTTGCATGTTGTTGGTGCATAGAAATGCTACTCATTTTCATACATTGATTTTGTTTCCTGAAACTTGCTGAAGGTGGTTATTAAACCAAGCATCTTTTGGGCTGAGACTATTGAGTGTTTTAGATAGAATCAGGGAGTCAAACTATTCCTGTTTACAAATGGTATGATTCAGGGATAGCTTGACTCTCTGATTCTATCTGAAAAAGCCCACAGATTCTCTGGGAAAAAACCCTGCAAACTGTTCCTGTTTGCAGATGATATGATTTATAAATAAAGTATGTTATTTTAAATACATATTTATACATATTTTTTAAATAAATATTAATAAAATATTTATAAATAAAATCACATCATCTGTAAACAGGGATAGTTTGAAACACTCTCTTCCTATTTGGATGCTTTTTATTCCTTTCTCTTTCCTGATTGCTCTGGTCAGGAATGTCAGTACTTTGTTCAAAAGGAGTGGGAGAGGGCATCCTTGTCATGTTCCAGTTGCCAAGAGGAATGCTTTCAGCTTTTGCCCTTTCAGCGTTATGTTGGCTGTAGGTTTTCCATAGATAGCTCTTATTATTTTGAAGTATGTTCCTTCAGTGCCTAGTTTATTGAGGGATTTTAACATGAAGGAATATTGAACTTTTTCAAAAGCTTTTTCTGTTTCTATTGAGATGATCACATGCTTTTTAGTTTTAGCTCTGTTTATGTGATGAATCATATTCATTAATTTGTGTATGTTGAACTAACCTTGCATCCTAGGGATAAATTCTACTTGATTATGGTGGATAAGTTTTTTGATATGCTGCTGGATTTGGTTTGCCAGTATTTTGTTGAGGATTTTTGCGGTGATGTTCATCAAAGTTATTCATCTGATGCTCTCTCTTTTTGTTGTGTCTCTGCCAGGTTTTGATTTCCCCTTAATTTCACTATTTGCTTAGCAGTCATTCAGGAGTTGGTTGTTTAATTTCTGCGGAATGGTATGATTTTGTGGCATTTTCTTAATATTTCTATTTTTATTGTACTGTGGTCCTAGAATATGTTTCGTGTGTGTGTGTGTGTGTGTGTGTGTGTGTGTGTGTTTAATTTGTTTAGGATCATTTTGTGGCTGATTGTGTGGTCGATTTTAGAGCATGTGTCATGTGCAGATAAGAAGAATATGTATTTTGTTTTGGGGTGGAGTGCTCTATAGATGTCTATTAGGTCCATTTGGTCCAGTGTCAAGTTCAGGTACTGAATATCTTTGTTAGTTTTCTACCACTGTGATCTGTCTAACATGGTCAGTGGGGTGTTGAAGTATCCTACCAGTATTGTGTGGTTACCTAAGTCTCTTTGTAGGTCTCTAAGTGCTTGCTTTATGAATCTGAGTGCTTCTCTGTTGGGTGCATATATATCTTAGGATAGTTAGGTCTTCTTATTGAATTGAACTCTTGACCATCATGTAATTCCCTTCTTTGTCTTTTTGATCTTTGTTGCTTAAAAGTCTGTTTTGTCTGAAATTAGAATACCAACTCCTGTTTTTTTTCTGTTTTCCATTCATTTGACAGATCTTTCTCCACTCCTTTACTTTGAGCCTATGGGGTCACTGCATGTGAGATAGGTTTCTTGAAGACCACATACTGTTAGGTCTTGCTTCTTTATCCAACTTGCCATTTATTTAATTGGGGCACTTAGCCCATTTCCATTCAAGGATAGTATTGATATGTTTGGATTTGATCCCGTGATCATGTTTTTAGTTGGTTATTATACAGATGTGTTTGTGTGATTGGCATGTAGTGTCACTGGTTTATATACGTAAACATGTTTTTGTAGTGGCTGGTAATAGCCTCTCCTTTCCATATTTAGCACTCCCTTCAGGACCTCTTGTAAGGCAGGTCTGGTGATAAAGAATTCCCTTAGCATTTGCTTATCTAAAAGGGTTATTATTTCTACTTCACTTATGAAGTTTAGTTTGCTGAATATAAAATTCTTAGTTGGAATTTCCTTTCTGTAATAATGCTGATTATAGGCCTCCAGTCTATTATGGCTTGTAGTGTTTCTGCTTAAAGCTTCACTGTTAGCCTGATGAGGGTTCCCCTTTGTAGGTTACCTGCCCCTTCCCTCTTGTTGCCTTCAACATTTTCTTTAAATTTGACCTTGGAAAACCTGATAACTATCTGTCTTGGAGGTAGTCTTCTTTTGTAGTATTTTGCTGGGGTTCTCTAAATTTCCTGAATTTGAATGTTGGCCTCTCTAGTGAGGTTTGGGAAGTTTTCATGAAACATGTCATGAGATGCTTTCCAAGTTGCTTGTTTTCTCTGTTTCTCTTATAGGAACATCAGTGAGTCATAGATTTGGTCTCTCTACACAATTCCACTTTTCTCAGGTCTTGTTCATACTTCTTTATTACTTTTTATGTATTTTCAACTGACTGCGTTGTTCTGGTGAACTTGTTTTCAAGTTCTGAGATTGTTTCCTCAATTTGGATGAGTTTCCTGTTAATACTTGCAATTGTAGTCTGAAATTCTTGAAGTGAGTTTTTCAACTCTATCAGGTAAGTTAGTTTTTTTCTTCAAATGGCCATTTTGTCTTCCATCTCCTGTATTATTTTACGTATTCCTTAGAATTGTTGAATTGGGTTTCAACTTTCTCCTCAATCTTGATAATGGTTTCAGTCTACATTCTGAATTCTATTTATGTCATTTCAGTCATTTCAGCCTGGTTAAGAATCGTTGCTAGGGAACTAGTGTGGTAATTTGGAGGTAAGAAGACACTCTGCTTTTTGAGCTTCCTGAGTTGTTGTGCTGGTTCCTTCTCATCTTTGTGGGCTGAATTTCTTCAATTTTTGAAGTTGCTGTTCTTTGGATGGGATTTTTCTACTTTCATTTTCATATCCTTGGTGGGTTGATTATGGTATAAGGTAGGTTTAGTTAATTGACTTCATTTCAGGAATATTTTAAAGGGCCAAGACTCAGCTCAGCACTCTGGGCTACATGTCCTCACTCTGTGGGGCTGGTATAGGGACCTTTGCCTTATTCTCTGTTCCTGTGACGTTAGGATCCTGTTGCATAGGAGAGGTCGAGGTGTTCCCAGACTTCTGGCCACAACACTTCAATGGATGATATCAGTCAAAGCAGTTTTTTGGGTGGTAGCGGCAGGATCCAGGCTCATTCACAAATGCCAGCAGCAGCAGTAGCATGCAGGACGCATGCTCATGATCTCGGCAGGGCATGGGCACAGGGCTACCAGCCTCTGTGCAGGCTTTGGCTGTGGGAGCAGTGGTAGCATAGTGTGAGGTGGAACCACTAGCATCTGTCTGCACATTTGCACTGACAACAGTCTTGGTGTGGGGGCAGGGCACTGGTAAGTGTGGGGCTGACAGCCTCTGTGCATGGGTTTTCTCTGGCAGCAGTGGCAATGCAGAGCCACTGGCCTTTGTGCATGCATTTGCACCAGCGACAATGGTGGTGCAGGGCAGGGGAGTGGACGCACTAGTCCCCATGTGCATGTTTGCACCAGCAGTGTTGGTATGGTGAAGGAGAGAGCAGGGTGTGCTTATACCATCAGCACAGTGGGTGTACATGCGCACACACACACACATGAACCTCTTGCGGAGGAGAGATGAGGTCCACCTGTGCACACATGCACCAGCAAAGTAATGGGAGCCATGGATGAATGTGTGCCAGCAAACAGGCATGAGAGAGGCTGCTGTGGGGAGAGGGTGTGAGTGGGCTGGTGCATATTGATGGAGCTCTCCAATGGCCAGGTGCATTTTGTCAGTGCAGCAGTTCTCATGCAGGTCCCCAGGAGTCATCCCAGTTGGGCATCCAAGGCTGCACTGCAAGCCGGCACAGGCAAGCTAGGACCCTGGGAGAGACCAACAGACAAGGAAGTGCTCAGGTTGGACTGGTCCCATCTCACTGGCAAGAATGCCCGGCTATCTTCAGGTCCAATGATTACCCTAAGGTTAAAAATTTCCTAGGGGAGCATGGTAAGCCTTGAGGGGTTGGTATCCCTGGCCATGCTCCGCTGCAGATGTTCTCACATCAAACCCTCTGGGCTCTGCACAGGTTGGAGTCTGGCCCCTACCAGCTCTCTAAGCAGCTCTCCATGCCAGCTCAAGTGTCTATAGGGATTGTGGGGTCTCCTGCTGCCAGGATTCCAGGGGTCCATGGTGAGAACAGGTTTCTCCTTACCTGCTCAAGTCACCCCTTCCCCAAGAGTCCTTGGGGGCCAAGAATGAGTGTGCAGTAGCCCCGTGTAGGGTTCCCAGTTTTCTCCCTCTTAAGCCCAGTGTCTATGTCCTCCCTCTGTCTGCTCTGAATACCTTCCCTTTGAAGACCTAGTGGGAGTGCACCAGTCTTCCTGATGTCCCAGTCCCTCAACGGCAGATGTTCCTCCTGGCTGCGTCTAGTCCACCATCTTGCCTCTGTTCCCATATTTTCTTTAAAGACATAAGAAAATTCTTCCCATTCAAATACAAGAAGTCTATTCTAAGTTGAATATGAAAGAATACACACACACACACACACACACACACACACACACACACACATATATATACATACTACCAGTGGTAAAAGATATTGTTGACTTTTAACCAAATACTCATAAATCAAAATACAGTTGGCCCTTAAAGAACACAGGTTTGGACTACATGGGTTCACTTACACATAAATTTTCCTCCAGCTCTGCCACCTCTGAGGCAGCAAGAACCCCTCCTTTTCCTCCTTCTCCTAAGCTTAATCAACATGAAGATTGTGACGATGAAGACCTTTAGGATGATCCACTTTCACTTAATGAAATATAAGTAAATATATTTTCACTTTATTTCAATTTTCTTAATACCATTTTGTCTAGCTTACTTCATTGTAAGAATACAGCATATAATTCATATAACATACAAAATATATGTTAATCAACTGTTTATGTTATCAGTAAGAATTTCAGTCAACAATAGCCTGTTAGTAGTCAAGTTCAAGGGTTAATTGTAACCACAATAACAACAAAAGCATTTGTTCCGTTTTTAAGATATTCTAGATTTCATCTTCTTGAGAACCTTATGAGGAACATAATACTGTACAAATATCTCCATTATACATGTGAGTGAATTAAAATTTGAAGAAGTTAATGTAGGGGAGTGAAAAATGGCTTCCTTCAAGTCTTCTAGGTTCCTTGGCTGGAATATGAATTAAATTGATATAAGACATAAGATTAACAGGAGGAAAATATATTTAGTGATGTACACATGCATGGGAGTTCCACAAAATGAGACTTGAAGAAGGATCGGATGACTAAAGCTTCTATAGCATCCTGGGCTACAGAAAGGAACAGGGACTTGGGGCTTCTGGGAGGTGGTGGCACAAGTCATGGGAGGCTGAAGGGAGGAGTCCTGGTGAATACACACCTTGTTATGCAGATTAAAGCCTCTCAGGTAATGGAAACTATCAGGATCAGTGCTAGGTGAATAAGGGTAGGGGATGGTGTAGGAAAGTGAATCCCAGGAGGAAAAAAAAGGTTCTAAAGCAGCCAAGTGCCCCCTAAATGCCCACCCTTTTGTTCTTAGTCCCCAGTGCAGCCTCTGTTCCAGTTAACACCTAAAGCATGCATGTCCTGGAACTTGCCTTCAAATTGTCCTTGTGGAGGTGAAGATGGCTTCCCTGCTCTAATTGAACTAGGCTACAGTTTCATAACCTGTCTGCACCTCTCCAGTGGTATTAATTAATTTGTTCAGAATTCTATTTATGAATTAATGCATGAATTTATTGAGCATCTTCTTAGTAGTAAAGGTCAAAGGTAAAGTCTGTGGGCTCATTACATAAGTAGATGGACAGTCATGTGAACCACATAATATAGTGTGACAGTACAAGAACAAGATACGTAACAAGAAGCAACCGTAAGGAAAAAAAAAAAAAAAAAAAAAAACAATGAACTGGGAGGTGTTGGGGTGGAGAGTCTGGGGAAATTTTTACTAAGGTATTAGAAACCTTTGAGGTGAGTGTTCAAGATAAACTTAATGTTAACCCAATCTCTGCAGTGCTGCCTGATCCCTATAAGCCTCCCAAACTCCACAATGTTCAGCTAGCCTGTAGCATACTAAAATGTGAGCATTTGCTTAAAAAGCAAAACTAAGAAATGAATGAATTGGGTTTACGTTTATTTTTGTGGGGACAGTTCCAGCTTCTTACAAAAATGAAGTAAGTGCAGCAGAAATGAGTGTTTGGGATAGATCATGGAGATCATGGTAAATATTTTACCCTTCACCCTCTGCCTCCAAAATGTCTATAGCAGATACCATTTAGCAGCAGCCTGATAATTAATATTAACCAGAGTAGTTACTTTTTCTTAACACAGACACCTGACTCGGTGTTCTGCATATACTCATAATTCTTCAGAATAGGTACTAGTCACCCCATTTTAGATGTAGTTAAGGACATTTTAATTCAGGGACTTGTCCAGGTCACAGTAAGTGCCTGAGCAAGGATTGATTGGGCCTAACTTCTGTTCCTTGTGCACACGGAGAGGAATCTCCATATTCCTAGCTGCAGCAGCTGCCAACAATGAGATGTGCACTTCCCCTCCACAAGTACAGAAGAAAACCTGAGCCAATGCCATTGAGTTTTGATAAATGTATACTATCTCATGGCCAAATATTGCAAAATGCCCTCATTTAAATTAAAAGCATGAAACTAATGTCATGTTTTAGCAAGATATTTAGATCTATTCCCTCTCCCTCCCTGCAATAAAATTAGGGCTGTCATTTATTGCCATTGACAAAATCCTTATCTTTCATTAGCAAGTAAATAATAAACTGAATTCCTTAGACATGACTTCACAACATAGACATGGTGTCTTTATTTACAAAATTCCTACATACAAAGTAGTGAAGTGGGACTCCTTTCCTAAAGGCAACCTAACAACTATTGGTTCATCCACAGTTCCATCAAAGGAGGGATCTTCCTACTGACCAGAAGACCTGAACAGCCTGAGAATGATTCCTTTCAACTCTGAGAGAAGAAGCTACAGATGAAGAACAAGTAGGATGGTGAAGTGCTTAATCAGTGGCTGGGCAATCAATAAACACAACAAACAGGTCAAAACCATTGAACTGAATTAAATTGACCTTATATCTTTGGAGAAAAGCCTAAAGACAGACAGAAAGAGAGCAGGCTGGCCAGGCATAGTGGCTAACATCTGTAATCCCACCACTTTGGAAGGCCAAGGTAGGTGGATCATCTGTGGTCAGGAGTTTGAGACCAGCCTGGCCAACATGCTGAAACCCTGTCTGTACTAAATATACAAAAAGTAGCCAGGCGTAGTGGTGGGTGTCTGTAATCCCAGCTACTTGGGAGGCTGAGGCAGTAGAATTGCTTGAACTTAGGAGGCTGAGGCTGCAGTTAGCAGCCTGGGCAGCAGAGTGAGACTCCATCTCAAAAAGAGAGAGAGAGAGAGAGAGAGCGCAGGTTAGGGTTGCATGGGCTTGTCATAGCAAAGGAAATCCAGGAGTTAAGAAATTTTAGATGATAGCTTATCAAAGACCAGTTAGAGATGTATGCGTCTTCAATGTAAGGAGGCTTCAACAGAAAGAAAAATAGTATTGTCTGTATGTGTATAGTGTTTGTGTATACAGAGAATTTTCTGTGCCCTTTTCCTTCTCACTCTGTTTCCCTGTCTGTTTGTTCTTTTTCTCAGCCAGTAAGCATAACCAAGTTTTCTTTTACTATCAAGCTCCCATTCAGTTTTGTTCTCCTCCTTCTCAAACTTTCTTACTTCTTGTTCTCTGCTCAATGTGTAATTTGTCATTGTTCTGCTGAACTTGCACTGTTGACTCCTTAATTGCTTATTTCTCTAATTGTAGGTATAAGAATCTTGATCTACAAACTCAGATGTACAAGAAATATATCACAATTTAATTTAATACATTGATTCTTTAAATCTACCTAATTCTAGTTATAAGCCATATCTTACTTAGCTCTTAAGATAATCAATCTCCATCTTGCAAGATCCTCCAGGACCTTGCACTGAAGAGATCTTTAAAGTCTTCTGTGACGCTGGTTAGAGACAAGCAATTTCATGTTCAAGCTGACATGGAGCTTTTTAGTGCAGATTCTCTGATGCTTTGAAATCATTTACTCCTGGGACCAAGACATCATTTTTGAGAATGAGAATCTTGTATCTAGGGTTCAGCATCTCTGACTTCATCCATTCTAAAGTGTAGGATCTCCACAGAACACCAAACAAGGCAGGGAGCAGGGTGTGTCTACTGAAGGACTCACCCACCTTCCCCTTTTAGGAATATGGTGGACATGTTCTCATTGTCTCCTTGTCCTCAAAAGAATTCCTCACTTTTGCTCTTATTTATGGTATCTACCATGATCTAGGCTTTCGGGAAAAAAAAAAAAAAAAAAAAAACCTGTGAGAAACTTCACTTCAAGTGGCTCCTCTTCTTCCCTTAAAACTTGCTAAGACTAGAAACAATACTTAGCATTGGCATGTGGAAAAAGAGAATTCTGTAAGAATAAAACATTGGCTAATCCCACCATAAGTTATCCTACCACAGAACCTATTGAGCACTTTCTTTTTTGTCCAGGTAAACTTGACCTAATTGTTCTGGTCACCCAAAGTCCACAGTTTACATTAGAGTCACTCTTAGTGTTGTACATTCTATGTGTTTGGATAAAGTCTTAATGACATACATTCATCATTGTAATATAATACAGAGTAGTTTCACTGTCTAAAAATCCTCTATACCCCATCTGTTTCTTCCTCTTTTCCTTCTATCACCTAGAAACCACTGGTACTTTTTATGATCTTCCTAATTTTGCCTTTTACAGAATGTCATGTAGCTGAAATTATACAGTAGATAGCTTTTTAAAAGTGGCTTCTTTTACCTAGAAATATGCATTTAAATTTCCTCCATGTCTTTTCATGGCTTCATAGCTCATTTCTTTTTAGTGCTTAATAATATTCTATTGTCTGAAATCAACTGTTTACAGTTGATTTATCCATTCACGTATTAAAAAACATTTTGGTTGCTTTCAAGTTTTGAAAATTATGACTAAAGCTGCTATATACAACCATGTGCAGAATTTTGTGTGGACATAAGTTTTCAACTCATTTGGGTAAATACCAAGGAGTGTCATTGCTGGATTGCATGAAAATAACATATTTAGTTTTGTAAGAAATTGTCAAACTGTCTTCCAAAGTGGCTATATCATTTCACATTCCCACCAGAAATGAATCAGAGTTCCTGTTGCTCCACATCTTCACCTACATATATCATTGTTGGTGTTTTGAGTTTTAACTGTTCTAATAGGTATGTAGTGATATCTCATTGTTGTTTTAGTATGCATTTCCTGATGGCATATGATGTGGAGCATCTTCTTACATGTTTATATAACTCTCATATATATTCATCTCTCTCTCTCTATATATATGTATTTTTACAGAGTTGTCTGTTAAAGTCTTTGGTCCTGGACCTAATTTTGATGTTGAATATGATAGAGCAACCTTTTTTTTTAAAAGGACTTTGGCCTTTTGTCTGCAATACAAGGGCATTCTCCTGGTATTCCCTAGCTATTCCGACGTTTTCTTCTCTATCTCATTTATATTAAATACTTCCCACTGACTCCCTGACTTTTGGTTTTCTCAAGGTTCCCTTGACAGCTTTCCCTGGGAGGACTCACCCACAATTATGGTTTCAACTACCATTATCTCAATCCCTGTGTTATCTAACTCAGTACATTTTATGCAAATGCTCAAGCTGGAAACATAAGAAATATTTTTGACATCTTTGTCTTCTTCACCCTCACTCCCAAACCTCTTTATCAGAATATCTTGCTAACTTTCCAGCTCAATCGGTATGCAAATGACTCTTTATCTCACTTTCATAATGTACATTTCCTTTGAGAACATTCAGCTCTATTACATAAGCATCAAATATAAATCATAGGCAAAATGTTTAATATGTTTCAAGTACAAATATGAACCCAGTAAGCTAAAGCTTGTAAGGCATGGGCAGAATTATTCAATATGTCAAGGGTAAGTTAAGTATACAACATATAAAGCATAAAATAAGTAGTTAGCAAGTCAAGTATATATGTGTTAAACAGAGAGAGGAATGGCAGGACCACAAGATACTGAATATTCCTCAGGCACTTGAGACTAAGCCTGCAAGAGGCACTAAAATTTTCAAAATGTGCTAAATATACATAACACCTAGTAGTCATGAGATCTTAATTCAGTTACCTATTGATTAAACCCATTCTGATGCATGTGACCTTCAACCAAGAAACACATATGAAATTCCTGAATGTTCATCCAACTAATTGGCAAACTGCAACTAACTGCACATACTTCTCTTTCAGTATCTTTGATAGAGGTAGTGTCTGCTATTGATTCAGGGCAACTTCTGTCCATGATTCACCATCAGCAAGGGAGACTGATGTGGAAGAATGAGAGAGAAAGAGGAAGAGAGGGAGAGTTAGAGAGAGAGAGAGAGAAGACATAAAAATATTGAATACCCCAAAAATTCAATTATGTGGTTCTTTACTCAACTTGCTCCCTATTCTAAATGTGTTATTTTATTCTTTCACTTTCCCCATAGTTCTGCTTGTGTGGTTTAAAATTGACTTAATGAAGTGGTGATTCAGCTTCCACTGTGAGAAAGACTCACAGTGGAAACTGAATCATTGCATCATTTTTTTTTTACTTGACACCATCTTGTATCAACATCCTAGAGCCTCTTTCATCACTCTTCACTTTAGCCTTCCAGCTCACCTCCGTTACCTCCATTACTATCTGCCCCCATTCATCAGTCAAATGACAGCCAGACTGATCTTCTTAAGATACAATTTGACCATGTTCATTCCAAACACTACTGAACACTTAGCACGTGCCAAGTATGATGCAAGGTCTAGGGATAGAGCACATACAGCTGTCTTCTCTATCACAGGTTTAGCTTTAGTGGCTTTGGGGTAAGGTAGGGTAGAAAGTAAGGCTTTATTTACCAGGTAACAAATAAATAATCACATAAGTAATTTGAAAATTTCAATTTTAGTATGTGTTATTAAAGAGAGGTAAAGGTTTTAAAACAGAAGTAACAAATAAAGATTGAGAGGAAGATTGGGGAAGATCTCCCTGAGGAAGTAAGCTGAAGGGCAAAAGAGAAGGAATTAACAAGAGGTAGAGAGGGTACAGCCTTCTAGCTGAAGGACTAGCAAATGAAGGAGGTTGAGAGCCCAAAGGAATATAGCACACTTCAGAGATTGGCAAGAAAGCCACCGGTGCCTTTAATTCATTTTACTAGAAGCTGAATGGCCTGAGATGAGGTTATAAATCTGGATAGAGAGAAATCATGCACCCATTTTAAAGATGTTTACCTTTATTCTAAGAGCAATGAGAAACCATAGAGCAGTTTTCAGCACAGAAATGACATATACTGATTAATGTTTTAAAGGTTAGATTGAGTTTTGCTTGAACCAGGGCAAATGGAGAGAAGTTCAGTTGTGGATAAGCCATTGTCAAGCCTGAGCAAATGGTGGCCTTGCTTAGGCTGTGGACAATGAAGAAGAAAGTGAATGTTTGCTTTTGAGATTTAGCTTGTATACTTAAAATTCTACAGAAATCACCAGTGAATAAATATTATTGATGAACCCATTTCTAGCAAGAAGGAAAAAATGTTTAAAACAAAAGTATTATTCTAATTGTGACTTACTATAGTATGATACAAAGCAAAATAGTTCTCCTTATCATCTCCCCACATGAAGACATTTTTATTTTATGTAACTTATCATTGTTTGGTTCATTCACTTTAATCTATTGGAGGGGATTCCAAATTGTCTACAGGATTCCACCGTCTCCCTTCTTTAGCCCTTTCCCGTTAAAACTAATGACTACTTAAAGTCTACAGATCTGGTCTTGCATAAAAATCACAGATGACTCTCATTGCTTAAAATGCCTTAAACAATTTTAAAAGCTTATTTTCAGGCCGGACGTGGTGGCTTATGCTTGTAATCCCAGCACTTTGTGGGTGGATCACAAGGTCAGGAGATTGAGACCATCCTGGCCAAAATGGTGAAACTCCATCTCCACTAAAAATAAAAAAAATAGCTGGATATGGTGGCACACATCTGTAGTCCCAGTGACTTGGGAGGCTGAGGCAGAAGAATCGCTTGAACCCAGAATGCAGAGGTTTCAGTGAGCCAAGATCATACCACTGCACTCCAGCAGCCTGGTGCCTGGCGACAGAGTGAAGACTCCATTTCAAAAAAAAAAAAAAAAAAAAAAAAAAAAAGCTTATTTTCAACTTGCAAATGAAAAATAGAAAAAGACATGAGAATCTCTGCATAGAAATGTTTTCCTCTAAGCAACTAAATTCCTTTTATTTCCTCTCCCTATAATCTCCATTTCAAATCTGAAAACCCCACACACCCCAATTGTGAATCTTTGATTTATAAAACTGAGAAACTTCCACAATCTAGCTCTAAGTTACATTAAAATAGTGTCATCTTCTGCTTCTCTTCACCATGCCATCCTACTCGCTTTTTCCAAAAGAAGCACTATTAAATTTCATCTTTTATTCCCCCAGAATGGTTTCTTTCACTTTCTCTCTAGGTATTAAAAAACCTACTCATCATTAAGTACATAGCAATTGCTAAATTTTTTGACACCTTCCTCATTTTTCTAGGCAAAGTTTTTTTCCACACTGTAGTATGTTCTTTTCTGTCATGTAATGACCTGTGAAGGTTTGCCTTGCGTTAAGCTTATTTCTGACTCTGAGAAAAATATGAACTTTCTGAGGAGGAAGGATGCTTGTGGTCTACCCTAGAGCCTAGTCCATTGTCTGATATATAGTGTGTGCTTGGTTATTTTTATAAACTCTTTTTTTTTTTTTTTTGAGGCGGAGTCTCACTCAGTCGCCCAGGCTAGAGTGCAGTGGCCCGATCTCGGCTCACTGCGAGCTCTGCCTCCCGGGTTCACGCCATTCTCCTGCCTCAGCCTCCCGAGTAGCTGGGACTACAGGCGCCCGCCGCCACGCCCGGCTAATTTTTTTGCATTTCTTAGTAGACACGGGGTTTCACCGTGTTAGCCAGCATGGCCTCGACCTCCTGACCTCGTGATCCGCCCGCCTCGGCCTCCCAAAGCACTGGGATTACAGGCGTGAGCCACCGCGCCTGGCCATAAACTCTTTTTTTTTTTAATCTTAATGTTTTTACTTTATCTTTGTGAGGAGAAAATTGATGATGGGTCTCTAGCATTTGTGTACTTCTTGTGAGTAGAAGCATGGACTGTCTGCTCCGGAATATCTTTGCAGGGATATTTGGATAACAAACAGGTGGAAATTAGAGATAGTGTCTCTCTCAGAAACCAAGGATCGATCTGTTCACTGATGTAATAATGATGATGTCTCCCTCTGGGGTCAAGATTAGGCAGGCTTACTGCCTCTTATAAAAGATATGGCTTCCCCAAACTCAGACTGCTCTCCTAGAACACAACCCACTGTGTTCACAGGTATCACCTGACCCTGCTTGCTTTGACTTTTGGGAACTGGAGCTCAAGGAACTGGAACAAAGGCTGAGACTCCGGATGCTGCTATTGCCGTCAGGAATAAAATCCTTTGTCTCTGATCCTGGAGTCTCAGGTCTTCTGCCAGCTTCTATGAGTCCATAACAGATTAACTTGTTAGTGGATAAGTAGGATAAAATCTCAGACCCTTTATGGTTCTTGACAATGACCAGGCCACCAACTGTCATCCCAGATTCTGTCTCCTTTTGATTTTTACTGGAAACAAGCCAAACATTAAAGAGGTAACATTGAAGACAAAAAAGAGAATTTTCCTGTGTTCTCATGCCTGGAAATCATTAATCTTTAATCTGTGGGAAAGACTATAAATCAATGGGGACTGACACTTCAAGTTATAAATGACACTGCCTTAATATTTCAAAGATACTGAACCTAAATGTCTTCTAAATGTACAGGACTGCTCCAGTGTGTAGAAAGTTTAATTCTAACATTTTGAACATATATTTCTAAAACTATTACTTAGCACTACATTGATGACAAAAGAAATATATCTTAGGCTGATAACACATGCTACTTGGGTCATATTCCCATTTTATAAAAAAGATAAATATATGTTGCCAAACCAATGTTTTATTTTTGAGATGATATATTCTATCTTTATCAATACTAAGCTGATTGTTAATCTACAGAAAGTGTAAATTTTTTAAAAGTAGAAAAGTAGTGTCTTGGTCTGCTTGGGCTGCTATAACAAAATACCATAGACTAGGTGGTTTAAACAACTGACATTTATTTCTCACAGTTTTGGAGACTTGGAAGTCCAAGATCAAAATGCCAGCTGACTCAGTTTCAGGTAAGGGCTTCCGTCTTCTCTGGTAGACCCCAGTTTTCTTGTTGTTCTTTTCACATGCTAGAAAGAGAGAAAGAGTGCCAGCTCTTTGATCTTTTCTGATAAGGGCACTAATCCCATCATGAGAACCTTTTACCATCATGATCTCAACTAAAGCTAATTACCTCCCAAAGGCCCCGTCTCAAAATAGAACCACACTGAGGGTGGGGTTTCAACATACGAATTGTGAGGAGGCACAACTCAGTCCATAGCAAGCAATATAGTGTTTATATTAGTAATATCATGCTCCTACAATGAAAATATTAACATCTCTTCTTCTAAACCTAGTCTATATTTGCAGTTAAATCTAAAATGTTGGTAACACTGAGTTACAAAGTTTTTTTCTCTTCTTTATTCTATAATTTTTGTTATTTAAAAAAAACTGCTATGAAAAATATTTTGTTTTACACTTACATTTATTATTTTTAAATACCAACAAAAACATGGTTGTAACTTTTTACTTAGATATGTTTTATAAGAAACTATTCCATGATAGTTAAAAAATATTAGACAAAGTGAACACAGAATATGTTTGTATGCCCACAATGGTCCTAATTGATTAATATTTGTGAACTAAAAGAAAAAAATAAGGCCAGGCACAGTGGCTCATGCCTGTAATTCCAGCACTTTGGGAGGCCGAGGTGGGCGGATCACAAGGTCAGGAGATCCAGACCATCCTGGCTAACACGGTGAAACCGGTCTCTACTAAAAACACAAAAAATAAGCCGGTCGTGGTGGCAGGCGCCTGTAGTCCCAGCTGCACGGGAGGCTGAGGCAGGAGAATGGCGTGAACCCGGCAGGCGGAGCTTGCAGTGAGCTGAGATCCTGCCACTGCACTCCAGCCTGGGCGACGGAGCGAGACACACTGTCTCAAAAAATAAATAAATAAAATAAATACATAAAAGAAAAAAATATATTCAACCATCACTTTACACATTTGTAATTGATACATTATATGTACACTATTTAGGCAGCTAGTCCTATCTACTTTGTCTAATATTTCTCATCAAATTGTATCATTTAAACTTGCAAAATTATCACAAGCAGGGAAAGTAGGAAAACATGGGAACCCCTCACCCAATTTCAATAGTTATGAACACTTGGCTCTTTAGGAAAAAAAAAAAAAAATCTATTTCCTTTATAATCCAGAATGAAAAATTTTAAGAGCAAAATAGTAACATTCCTTCTTAAATAATTTATTAAAGGTAAGTTTTGGTATATTGGCAGTTAGAAAAGGTGTGGGCCCGAGGAAATAGAGAAAAAAATGCTGAGAAAAAAGAAATGTTTCCAATGGATTGTCATTTCCCTCATTTTGATAGTTTTAAAGTTAGTACTTGTAGTAAATAGAACTTTATTGAAAACGTAAAATATTTCTCATGTTAACTATCTCATATCTTGAAGAGGTATTACCAACTGCTAGATCATTACAAACCACTTTTTCCAAAATAAGTCTAATTCATTCTGTATTAGTTCATTCTCTTGCTGCCATGTAGAAATATCCAAGACCAGGTAATTTATAAAGAAAAGAGGTTTAATTGGCTCAGTTCTGCATGGCTGGGGAGGCCTCAGGAAACTTACAATCATGGTGGAAGGCACCTCTTCACAGGGTGGCAAGAGAGAAATGAGAACCTAGCGAAGGGGTGAAGCCCCTTATAAAACCATCAGATCTCATGAGAACTCACTTACTATCACAAGAGAAGCATGGGCGTAACCAACCCCATGATTCAGTTACCTCCCACAGGGTCCCTCCCTAAACAGTTTGGAATTATGGGATTACAATTCAAGATACAATTTGGATGGGGACATAAAGACAAACCATATCCCATTTTTTCACTCATTATCAAAATAAATATCACTTGAAGATCTACTCTGACCCAACTGTTTTTGAGAAGCACTGAGCTTACTGCATTAAAAGAGACAAATTCTAGTGCAGAAAATACTTTTTCTTGACACCTCTAATGTATTATGTGTTCCTTTTTTAATCATAATATACTTACAAGCAAAGTTTATTTTTTAAATTTGAAAATATGTTACCTGTAGGCCAAATCCCATCATATATTCATTGTGTGTAGCTTTACTTAGTAGGCAACCAATGAACATATATTGAAAGGGTTATATTTTTAATGCAAATGAATATAATATCAGGGTTTATATCTCACATTTATTGTGCTGTATCATATGCTCATTTCTTCAACTTTAATTGAGATTACTAACTTTTAGCTTCTTTTATTTATAGAGTCAAAAAGATATAAATATTCCCATGACATTATAATTTTAATTCCATCAGTTTCCCCTAAAAATAAACAATCTTATGATTTTAGCTTCTTAAAATTTTCAGTTTTATGATTTTCTTTTAAATCAAGACCCAAAACTTAACCCAGCACATCCAAAATTCTTTCTTTATCCTACCATATGTTTTCATTAGAAACCACAAATAATACAATGATTATAAGAAACTTGTAAATAATGTTATCACAGATTACCTCACATATGAAAATAAGTGATTTACTTATGTGGTAGAGAATAATAAAAACTAATTAGTACAAAGATCTATGCTGTTCAGTGGAAGTTTTCTATAAAACATATGTTCAATGATTTGTTTTGTTTTGCAAAAAGAGATGGAAATGAAATCATGGATCTGATTCTTTCCTTTACTTCATACCTAAACAAACAAATGGAGAATTAAATAACTTTGTAAAAATTCCAGGTGAAACCTTTCCTTCAGTAAAAGTTGATCTTGGAATACAGTTAACCTAATTAGGTAATATTGTTCTCTATATATAGCTTTAATTAATACATAACAAATATTCTCTAACATAGAACATACTGAGAGTCCTCAGGTTACCTGTAATGATGACTGTGCTGCTCTTAAGGGATCTTCTCAAGTGTGACAACACATCTTTCAGGTCTTCATTGCTTGGTATGGGGGGAGTGACTGCCTGGAATGTAAAGTACTTGTGGCACAACTTGAAAATTGAGAAAAAGAATAATTCTGTTGCTGTATTTGGTCACAAATTTTATTAAAATGTATGTCAAATGCTATTTTTAATTACTTCTCTATTTCACTGTGATTTTTGGTTAAGACTATCATTTTGTAGCAAAGTCACTCTCTCCATCTTAAGAGTTATGGCACAATTGTTTGGTGCTATTTATTAACAGAAAATAGTCATCCATGAAATAAATAACCTGCTTATCTAGATAAATTGTCATCTTTTAAATGATACAGATGATCAGCGACTGGACTGTTTTCATTATCAGGAGAATTAAAATGGAAGAAGAACATTCAAATGGTGTAAAGTTGTTAGTGGGAGCATTTGATTCTCACCTCTCTTCCCCAGAACTATGCTTGAACTCTAGCTTCCACCAGAAAAAAATAAAACTTAAAAAAAATCCTCATGTTATTTCAAAATACCTGACATTATTATAGATATCTGCGTATTATTTAATGCTTGAAATCCATCATCTTAATCCCACTCCTTTTTTTCTGTTCCCACATCATTAAGGAGTCTCTAAAACTAGGGAACCCCAGATAAGACACACGGTGCCATGGATCTTTCTGCCAAACCAGTGTATATACACTGCAATTAGGGAACCAAAAATGTAATAGATGCTCAAATAATGTCCTGGCAAATTATACCTGCTTGATGTTGATTGGCACAGAAATGTCTACAGCAGTAGTTTTCAAACTTCAGAGAGCATCAGAATCACCCAGGGATAGAGGCAGGGTGATGCTGAGGCTGCTGGCTCACGGATTACATTTTGAGAATCTCTGGGCTAGAGTAACAGAGGCGCTGAGAGGTGGACATCAAGAGTTACCCAATACAGTCATGTGTAGCTTTTAGATAATTCATGGCCTTAAGCCCCAAAACATCAAGGTGGTGGCTAGCTTCAATCTCTCCAAAAGAAAATATAGGATGACGAGTGGAATGAGTTCTTTGCTGCTGCAACTGATCTTGAGGCCATAATTGATACTCATAAGCTCCTTTCTTCACCACATGTTCTAGATGTATCTCACTCTTGGCCAGCATTTAAGCAGGTCAAGTGGTATGACTTACCTGGTAGTATGACTCAGCTTTTCAGTTCCAAAAGAGTTAGAGGCCTTTGTTGCTTTACCTAGTCAGGTATGTTTTTATTTTTACCCTCTGGAATCTGCTTGGATTCACTCTTGTCTTCAACCATGAAATGGCTTGTTTTTGTACTAGTCCAAAATATGCCTCATAGAATGTAATAATACTCAATTTGTTATGGACAACCCATTGTTGTCCATGGTCAGGTGTTCATTCTTTACTGGGGCCCAATGTCATTCCAGAAGATACACCAAATGCTAAGTTTTCCTATTCTTGCTCCAAACTATAATGGTTCGCACTGTGACTCTTTTAGGGTATGACAGGGACATCACACAATATCCTCATCCAACAGATACCTCTGGCACCATCCAATTTGCTGAGTAATACAATCCAAGTGACAGGGCAGCGTAAACCTCAGCCTGAACCTACCTCACAGTTCTTTCTTCCTGTGGGTCCCACTCAAAACTAGTAGTCACCAGGTGTGTAGACTGGAGCAGAATTACCATACGCAGTACATGGCCTCCAAAATCCAATGAGGCCCATCAATAATCCATGACTTTCTTAGTTTTAGGGGATGCAAAGTTCACACCTTCCCCTTAATTTCTTAAATTGACAAATTAAAATTGTATATATTTATATGTTTATTATAATACACTGTTAGCTTTTAAATATATATATGTTGTTGAATGGCTCAATCAAGCTAAGTAACATGCACAGTACCTTCCATACTAATCATTTTTTTGTGTGTGTGGTGAGAACACTAAAATCTACTCTTAGTGATTTTCAAGATATTATATATACATTGCTATTTACTGTAGTCACCATGTGTTACAATAGGTTTCCTGAGTTTGTTCCTTTGTCTAACTGAAATTTTGTATCCTACGCCTGACATCTTCGGAATTTCCCAACTCCCAGTCCCTGGTAATCACCAGTCTACTGTGTCTGGCTTATTTAACTCAATATAATGTTCCCCAGCTTCATTCATATTGTTGCAAATGACAAGATCCCCTTCATTTTTAAGGCTGAATAGCATTCCATTATATATATTTATAACATATATTATATATAATTGTATATGTAAATTATATATAATTTTATATTATATATCATATATGATATATATGATATATAGAATTAAATATATATAATTTTATATTATATAAATATAATATATAATTCCATTATATATAATATATATTCCATAGAGTATTCCGTTATATATAATATTTTATATATAATATATAACATATATTATATATAATATATAATATTATATAATGCATTATATAATATATATAGTACCAATGGAAAATGGAAAATTATATTTAATATTCTATATAATCTATAATGATATATTATATATAATATTTTATATATATATATATTCTGTTGATGGACTCTCAGTTTGAATCCATAACTTGGCTATTGGCTGCAGTAGTGGTAAGAACAAAATCTACTTATTATGGTTTTTGGTGACAATCCACAGCATCTAATACACAGTATCACTGCCAGCTTTGGGAACCTTACTAGAAAGGTCCTTCAGAATAATTTTGCCTATCTTTGTCCAACATGCCTCTCGGTTCTGGCCCAATTTTCAAAACTGATTCTTTTGTTTTATTGAATTTTTATGAATTATGCATAGTCTTTCAGGTTATTTCTTCTTTTATCAGTTAGCATTGGTTCTTGATCAATACATGAAGATTCAAGAAATATATTTTTTCAAAAATTAACAATATTAATATATTTTTCTTTTTTCTTTTTCTTTACTCTACTTTAAGTCCTGGGATACATATGCAGAATGTGCAGTTTTGTTACACAGGTATACACGTACCATGGTGGTTTGCTGCACCCATCAACTCATCATTTACATTAGGTATTTCTCTTAATGCTATCCTTCCTTTAGCCCTCTACCCACTGACAGTCCCGGTGTGTGATGCTCCCCTCCCTGTGTCCATGTGTCCTCATTGTTCAACTCCCACTTATGAGGGAGAACATGCAGTGTTTGGTTTTCTGTTCCTGTGTTAGTTTGCTGAGAATGATGGTTTCCAGCTTCATTCACATACCTGCAAAGGGCATGAACTCATACTTTATATGGCTGCATAGTATTCCATGGTGTGCCACATGGGAATGAGTTATACTAAAAGCAATAGCTATGTAAGAAAAAAATTATAGATTTGAGTTTATAATTAAAAACACATTATGAACAAAGTTGAAAAGAAAGTAACTAACTGAAAAGATTTGCAATGATGAACAAATTGTTAGTAACCTGGATATGTGAAAAGATAAATGAACACATAACTACAATTTTTAAGTGATGAAATACAAATGATCAATAAATACTTGACAAAAGTCTTTACCTCATGAGTAATTGAATAGATGCAATGAAATTATATTTTTAACCTTTCATAGTGCTAAAATGCATAAAAATATTTACTAATATTGTCAAAGAAACCTAGAGAAAAGTTCTTTTTTAAAAAACAGTGCTGAGGAAGTGAGAATAGCTACAATCTTTCTGGTCATCAACTGAGTTTTAAAAACCTTAAAAATGTGAATACTTTTTTTATCTTTATTTTTTTATTTTTATTTATTTATTTTTATTATACTTTAAGTTCTAGGGTACATGTGCATAATGTGCAGGTTTGTTACATATGTATACTTGTGCCATGTTGGTGTGCTGCACCCATCAACTCGTCAGCACCCATCAATTCATCATTTGTATCATGTATAACTCCCAATGCAGTCCCTCCCCACTCCCCCCTCCCCATGATAGGCCCCAGTGTGTGATGTTCCCCTTCCCGAGTCCAAGTGATCTCATTGTTCAGTTCCCACCTATGAGTGAGAACATGCGGTGTTTGGTTTTCTGTTCTTGTGACAGTTTGCTAAGAATGATGGTTTCCAGCTGCATCCATGTCCCTACAAAGGACGCAAACTCATCCTTTTTTATGGCTGCATAGTATTCCCTGGTGTATATGTGCCACATTTTCTTAATCCAGTCTGTCACTGATGGACATTTGGGTTGATTCCAAGTCTTTGCTATTGTGAATAGTGCTGCAATAAACATACGTGTGCATGTGTCTTTGTAGTAGAATAATTTATAATCCTTTGGGTATATACCCAGTAGTGGGATGGCTGGGTCATATGGTACATCTAGTTCTAGATCATTGAGGAATTGCCATACTGTTTTCCATAATGGCTGAACTAGTTTACAATCCCACCAACAGTGTAGAAGTGTTCCTATTTCTCCACATCCTCTCCAACACCTGTTGTTTCCTGACTTTTTAATGATCGCCATTCTAACTGGTGTGAGATGGTATCTCATTGTGGTTTTGATTTGCATTTCTCTGATGGCAAATGATGATGAGCATTTTTTCATGTGTCTGTTGGCTGTATGAATGTCTTCTTTTGAGAAATGTCTGTTCATATCCTTTGCCCACTTTTTGATGGGGTTGTTTGTTTTTTTCTTGTATATTTGTTTGAGTTCTTTGTACATTTTTTAAAAATAGAGTTTTATACTTAAGAGTGTAGACTTGGAAGTCTACCCTTGGAATTCAATGTCACCTCTGCACTTAAAGAATATAGAATCTTCAGCAAGTTATCATACTTTGTTAATTCTAATATGCATATTTAAATATTTCTCATAAATGAATTGGCAGTACTTGTTTTTATTTTTATTTGTACATAATAATGGTGTTTCATACACCAGATGGCCATTTCAATTCCATTAGGTGCGGTCTTAGCTTCTTTATGCATCAGTATCTTAGCATCTTATACAGGTAGCCAATTAATATTTGTTGGAGGAAAAAACAGAACAAAAGTAATCATGAAGCAGCATGTACTTTTTAGAGTTGTTCTGAGAATTAAATGAATAAATGCATGTAATGCAAGTATTGAGTGAATGCATTTAAAGCACTAAAGTATTATTATTGTCATTCTGCAATCATACTCCCAGAAAACTTTGCTTAAGAAGTAATTAGAAAAAGATGTATGCATAGGTATATTCAACACAGTGATTTGTATAACAGATTTTTTAAAAGAAATAATTATAATATATGACAATGATTGGTTAAATAAATGATGACAATAAATATGGTAATCACATATATTTCTAATAAATATGTTTATGTTTTTACGGAGATATGTTCAAAGTAGATGGTTATATTAAAAAGCTATGCACTACATCTATAAAATTAAATAACTTTGTAAATAAATAGTGTACATATATATGCATGTAACTATACTTAGAAAAATAATTGACGTAACTGTGTATATATATTATACACACAAACACAGAAAAAAATATTGAGAGATTTTCAATTAGTCACATTTTATGCAATCCTTTTTTTCTTTGCACATTTAAAATTTTATCCCATGAGCCTTCATTACTATATTTAATAATAACAGTAATTCAAGTAAGTAATTTTTACAAGTTACTTGTGTGGTAAGAAATATCTTTGGCTCAATTTGGCAGGAAAGTAAATTTGAAAATCCATTCATGGATCTTAACAGTAGGAAATGAACACATTCCTGTGTTCTTACAGTACCTGATACTGGTGACCAATTAACATTTGTTGGAAGGTGAAATAAAACAACAGTAATCATGAATAAAATAGTTGATAAATTGGAAAATTAAAATTTTCACAAAACAAATTTTTCAAAAGCAACAATACAGGAAATGTATTTGTGATTGTGAATAAATAGTATACTTACATACCAAACAAAGGCACTGTTTTAAGAAGAGAAATGGTAACTACAGACATTTTTATTTTAACATCTATGTGGTACAAACTCCTGTACAGTCAAATATGATATAACATTTACTTTTACATTTTTATAATAAGCATGTAGGCTCTGCCTTTATGGCATTGTAAAGAATGCTGATATAAGAAGAATTAATATAAACACATCAAATTCTAATATCATTCCTTCACTGCCTTGCTAACATTTATTTCATCCCTAGCAGTAGCATTAATTTTTTAGTCATTGAAATAATTATCTAGTTTTATTTTTAAAATATTCTTGATAAATGTTTTGCTATCCATATTTGTCATGTATCTTAGGTAGTGGTTAACCTATTTAGTGTCAGAGAAATTGTAAAAAATAGCAAATGTAAATATGGAATGAGAAGAGATCATTGAGAAAATATTGCCTTTTAAAAAATTTATGATGCTGTGGGAAATCACAAGGAAGTCAAAGGATTTAGTAGATGAAATGTATCTGTAGTGTTACTTATAAGAACAAAAGGAAAAAGTCTCTATATCTTATCTCATGTGTTTTAATATATTTTACATACCTTTGTATGTAAAAAGATTGAAATTTTCTTTATGAAATTGAGATGGGACACAGATTTGTCAATCAGAGGCTTCAAAGAGGACTTTGTTTATTGTTCATTTGTTTTCTTTTTCATTTATGAAATACTCATTGAAGTTGACTGTGTGCCAAGCAAGGTGCTAGGTATACAAGAAAAACAAGACAGACATTATTTTTGTCTTAGCTGACATCATGTTTCAATGGCACAGTCACACAGACGTTAAACAAGTAAACAAAGAAACAGCACAACTGCAGATTGGGTGAGTACTCTGAAGTATCTACATAGTGTGCTCTCATAAAACTAACAGCAGGGGTTGTGAACCATAGAAATAATGTTATAGAAGCCCTTTTGAAGAATTTAAAGTTAAACTAAAGCCTGAAAAAGAAGAAGTTATCCATTCAAATTATCAGGGGAACAAGGCTCAAGGCAGAGAGAACAGGAAGAGCAAAGATCAAAGTTGCGAAGAACCTGACCTGTTCTTGGAATTCACAGAAGGCTAATCAACAGTATAAGACCAAAAATGACTCGATACCTATTGATGGAAGGACAGAGCTCATGGCCCTTTCAAGAAGACGCGATAAAGTTTGAAGATCTTTTTTTTGAATTTAAGAAAGGTTTCATTAAATGAGTCCATATTTTCACATTTCTACCTTCTTTAAATTTAAAATATGCCTTATCGGATATCCAAACGAAGAAAAAAAAAAAAAAGGCGAGATGCAAAGCTGTATCTTCCATTTTTAGATGCAAAGCTGTACAGGAAACTGAAAATAATACTTCTCCCAAGGAGGGCAAGAAGGTGACTCGGGAAAGAGATAGAAGGATGCTTATTGTTCAGAGCAGCATTTTGTACCATAGTAAACTTTTTGTCATATACTTGGATTTCATTTGAGAAAGAAAAAAAAAAATTTCATTATGGAGACTCAGTCCATACTTCCTTAATTTCTTTCTGATATCCCATTGGTTTCTTTCAAGATAAAGGAGCATATACCAAAAAGGCTTCAGTGCAAAACAATAGAGATATAATCTCCCCTTTAAAAAGTATACTATTCTATTAGATATCCTTCAGAATTATCAAAGTAACATGATTTACTTTCTTTTTTATATGTGTTAATGAGAGCCAAAGCAATCTTGAATAACAACAACAACAACAACAACAACAACAGCAAAAAGCTAGAGGCATTACATTATGCAACTTCAAACAGACACATAGACAAATGGAGCAGAATAGGGAACCCAGAAATAAAGCTGCATATCTACAGCCATATGATCTTCAGGAAAGTTGACAAAAACATCAATGGAGAAAGGACTCCCTACTCAATAAAGGGTGCTGGAAAAATTGGCTAACCACATTCAGAAGAAGTAAACTGGACTCCTACCTCTCACCATAAACAAAAATTAACTTAAGATAGATCAAAGACTTAAATGTAAAACCAAAAATTATAAAATCCTAGAATAAAACTTAGGAAATTCTCTTCTAGACATTGGCCTAGGGAAAAAAAAAAATATGACTAAGTTCACAAAAGCAAACACAACAAAAATAAAAATTAACAGTTGGGACCTAATTAAACTAAAGAGCTCCTGCACAGCAAAAATAAAACTATCAACTGAGTAAACAGACAACCCACAGAATGGGAGAAAATATTTGCAAACTATGCATCCAACACAGGGCTAATACCCCAAACCTTTAAGGAACAAAAACAACTTAACATACGAAAAACAAATGATCCCATTAAAAAATAGGCAAAGGTCATGAATCAAGACTTCTCAAAAGAAGACATACATGTAGCCAACAAACATGACAAAATGCTCATCATCACCAATTTCAGAGAAATGCAAATCAAAACCACAGTCAAATACCTTCTCACACCAGCCAGAATGCCTATTATGAAAAAAGAACAGATGATGGCAAAGTTGCAGAGAAAAGGGAGCACATATACCCTATTGGTGGAAATGTACATTAGTTCACTCCTTGTGGAAAACTGTCTGGAGATGTCTCAAGGAACTAAAAAAGAACTTCCATTTGACTTAGCAATCCCACGACTGAGTATATACCCAAAGGAAAACAAATAATGCTACAAAAAGACATATGCACTCACATGTTTATCACATTATTCACTGAGACAACAACATAGAATCAGCCTAAGTGCCCAATAACGGTGGACTGGAAAAATAAAATGTGGTATATATACCATGGAATACTATGTAGCCATAGAAAAGAATAAAATAATGTCATTTGCAGAAACATGGATGCAGCTGGAGGCCATTTTACTAAGTGAATTAAGACAGAAACAGAAAACAAAGTATCGCATGTTCTCACTTGTAAGTGGGAGCTAAACATCATTAACACATGGACATAAAGATGAGAAAAATAGACGCTAGAAACTCAAAAAGGAAGGAAAGAGAGAGGGAGTTAAGAGTTGAAAAACTACTTACTGTGTACTATGTTCACTATCTTGGCATTGGGTTCAATAAAACCCAAACCTCAGTATCATGCCATATGTCCGCATAACCTGCATAGTAAGTATCCCTGGGTCTAAAATAAATTTTTAAAAATTGCTAATAAACTCCTAATCATACAATATCAATTATTATAATAAATTCAGAAAAATCACAAGTTCTTCAGTTGAATCATTATGAAATGAGAAAGTAGAATTAGATGACTTACAGATTCATTGCAGTTCTAAATTGCTGATTTTTGCAATTCATCTATTCATTTACCATGTATTTCCTGATTCATAATATGAAACAACACTGTGCTAGGCATTAAGAAATCAAAGATATATTCTATGATAGAAATTGGTAGGGTCTCCCAGTATGTGTTCTGTGCTTTTATACTTGTAGTATTTTGAGTGGCCAAAGATTGACAGTTAATATAAGACTTTATCTCCCAGCTTCCAGACAAATGTGATGGAAGTGAAGTGTTTGTGTTTTGAGTGCAAACATATGGAAGTGAACTCTAGTCCAATTTGAGATCTCACACCCATCCCTCATCTTTCCCCTTTTCTGTCACTGGCTAAAATACTGATGTAATGAAAAATAATTTTAACTTCATGAAACATAACATACGTTGAATATAAACAAATACACATTTTTCAGATTGGCCAATTTCAGAATGACAGAAGGGAAAGAAACTGTCCTAGATGACAAGATGGAGCGATAGTTAAAGGATAGTAGAGGAAAAAATCAAAGGAGCTATGTCTTCACATTGCAGAGTTGACATGTCAACTGTGAACTGCTTATATCAGATGGATGAAAGAAAACTGATCTTGTTTAAGTTATATGATTACTTTTGTCCACTTATTTGTTTTGTTTTATGAACTTAATTGTAGCCTAATATAGGATCCCTATATCCCTTTTATTTCTTTTAAGTCACAATCAAGAGTTAGAGAAACATGTTAATAAATGATTGCGACATAAATTGACAAGTGATTTAATAATGGTATAAACTGAGTGTTCCAGAAAAGAAAGATCAACTCACTCCAGTAAACATAATCAAGAGAACGTTTACAGAAATAAAGTGACATTTAGCTGGGTCTTAAAGGATAAATAATATTTTTCTAGATATAAAAGAAGATAAGGATATTCCTGGAAGAGAAAATAGAATATAAAAACCCCAAGTCATGACAAGACATATCTTGCATGGAAACTATTGGGAAGTTCATTGTGACTGACATTTGAAGTGTATAAGAGGAGAACGGCAAGAGATGTTAAGTTGGGTGAGATTCCAAAAACAAATCAGTTTGGTCTTTTTCCCTCAGATAATGTGGAGCCTCAGGAAGACTCATAAACAGGAGAGTGACACCATCAGATTTGTTTCTCAGAAGTAATCAGAAAGACAGAGAGATTAGAGAAGAAAGATATGTGGAAATGAGATTAATTTTAACTTCATGGATTGCATATAACTTGAATAAGAAGACATACATTTTTCAGGTTGATGATATAATTATTACGAATATGCAGGAAAAGCAATCTTAACCATCTTCCTTGCTTATGTTATGTTTACATATTAAAAATACTCGTGGATGCCTATAAAATGTAATAAAATTATTATTAACAAAAGTAATCAATATGAATTAAAACTATGTATATTTTGCACACATATATGAATGAATGTACATATACATATATGTTTATGCATGCATGTGCATATCTATATATAGAGCCAGAGAAAGAAAGATAGGCAGATATAATTAGGTTTCATATGCATGTTTATATATGGATATCGTTAATAAGTGAATTTCCAGGAAAAATTTACATATGTTATTATCTCTGTGGGAGTAGAAGACAGAACCAACCTAATAATTGATCTGTTCTGTCAGATGAGCATTCAAAGAGAAGACCAATTACACTAAGGCCAAATTATACTTTTCAATTACACAGGTGAATCAATCCAACTCAACATGTCAAAGCATAAAATAATGTTTTAGAAAAGACAGGCAAGATACTAAATTTCCCTACCCATTACCTAGAAATAAGTACTACTCGGAAGAGTAAAATGTCATTCTGTCAATATTCTTGAGCTTATGAAGGTTTCTCAAGCCCATCCATCAAGGTGCCTTCTATTTCACTCTGAAATACTTTCCTAAAATGTATTGTCCTGTGAATTTTCTTTGAAATGTTTTTGAATTAAAGAAAATAGGACAACAATAAAATAATAATATACAGAGACTCATCAGTGTTCCCAGTACGTATAATCTCATTTTTTTCTCCCTGCATTTTGTTTCATTTTAAAATCTTCTGAATTAGTGTGTGATACATAGAATGTGGTTAATGCAGTGAAATATGCAATACCCAAGCAAGTAGGTTTTTTTAAAAAAAACAACTTGCCTATGTGTTCATGATATTGTAATGCAAAAATAGAGGGCACTATGGAGAGAGACGAAACAGGAAAAGTAGGTTGGAGTAGACCATGCAGAGTTTTTAAACCCACTTAATGTTTTCATTTTTATTGAAAACAATGGGATGCCAGTGAAGGGTTTTAAGCAGAAGAGTGTATAATCAGATTTGCATTTCTTAAAGGATCTCTCTGTCTCGACTTCGGAGAATGAATTGCATGGCGATAAGGAGAAGGAAGGGCAGACAGGAAGCTACAGCCCTAAGCTCTCTGGTAGGGAGAAAGTGGTAGCTTCAACTAGGTTGTGGTAATAGCAGAGAGAAGTGGACTTGTTCTAAAGGTATTTAGAAAGTCACATAGACAAGACTTTATGAGTCACTAGATAAATTAAGTGAGGAATAGGCAGAAGTTGAGGATAATATTAATATTGTACATTAGTATGGCAATTTGCTATTCACAAAACTTTTCAAAATTATTTCACTAATTCTAACACTAAGGAAAAAATGAAAATTGTTATGGTTGCTCAGTTTTACAAAGGAATAAACAGAGACCAAGAGAAGTTAAGCAATCTAGCCAGGGTCTTAGACACTTGTTAATATTTGGAGTTTATACTTGAACTTAGGAATTCTTTCTTTAATTTCAGGTTACTGTCTACTGAAAACCCACCAATCTGATCTTTTATGAGAAGCTACTCCCTGAAAAGGCCTTGGGATCAAAAGTGGGTACTAATTTTTCTACTCATCTTTCAATTCCAATCTCTCTGGGCAATGAGCCCAGTTGATTTGTTAAGAGCTTCAAAGCAAAGAAAGACAAGGTCATAAGCCACAAGCATTCAAAAATATGGGGAAAACAAGACAAACCAAAGAAGAAAAAAGAAACACAGAGAATCCTCTGTCCCACAGTCAGCTCTGGGAGGAGTCATAATTGTATATAGTTAAATTATACTTAAGTGTTACGTCACCAAAAACTGTAGAAAGATAATAATAGAAGTGAACTCCTCTCTTAGCAGTGAGTTTAGATTTCAGTTATTCAAAGCATTAGTTTCAGGCATATGGGCCAGTGAGTTTCTTACACAGTAATAAGTGGTAAATATGATAAGCCTTTTTACTATTATCACAGTTGTTCACAAATGTTTTTGAAATAGTGAATTGGCATAAGGGCAAATTGATGCACCAGAATCCAGCTTAATGAAATTGAGGTGAAAAAGTACCTTTGGGTGTACCCGGACATATGGTCACAATGCTTCCCCATATTGTCTTACATGGAGTGATAGAGATAAAAGTAATTTTTGTGATAAGGCAGAGAAGGAAGCGGTTGCCTGAGATAATTTTAGTAATTCTGAAAATATTACCTAATAAACTTATGACCCAATCTAAGAAATAAAATATGGTTAATGCATTTGAAGCTATTAGTATGTTTCCTGATTTGATCCAATTGACACCATATAGTGGTATCACTATTTTGAATTTTGTGTTGAATATTCTCTTGTTTTTTACACTTTTACTGCACTTGTATCTACTTCTAAGCAATATGTCATTTTTTTCTGAGTTTTGTATTTTTAATTCTATCGTAATGTACCATCTTCTCTGATTTGCTTTTTAAATTCAGTTTCTTGCAAAATTCCTCAAAACAGATCCTAACACAATTGTGTGCTGTGAAATTAGCCATGAAAATCCACCAACCTAAAGGAATAAGACAACCAAAAAGAATTATGATGATGCTTAAGAAACAGCTCTTGGCCGGGAGCAGTGGCTCACGCCTGTAATCCCAACACTTTGGGAGGCCAAGGTGGGAGGTTCACCTGAAGTCAGGAGTTCGAGACCAGCCTGCCCAACATGGTGAAACACCATCTCTACTTAAAAAAAAAAAAAAAAAAATTAGCCTGGCATGGTGGTGGGCACCTGTAATTCCAGCTACTCAGGAGGCTGAGGCAGGGAGAATTGCTTGAACCGGGGAGGCGGAAGTTTCAGTGAGCCGAGATCATGCCATTGCACTCTAGCCTGGGCGTCAGAGCAAGACTCCATCTCAAAAAAAAAAAAAAAAAGAAAAAAAAAAAAAGACAAGAAAAAGAAAAAAAGAAAAAAAGAGAAACAGCTCTCACCCAGTCAGAGATAAATGTATTCCTTGTCTTCCATCTAGCCATAGACCATAGCATGGTCATCCCTTGAACACTGAAACTCCTGAGTAAATAAAGGATTAAATTTGGTCTTTATCAGCGTTGGGAATTGTCTTAAAGGGAACCTAACCTTCTATCCTTTGTTTTCTTTTTAAATAATTTCAACTTTTATGTTAGATTTGGGGGTATATGTGCAAGTTTGTTATTTACATGGGTATATGGCATGATGCCGAGGTTTGGGGTATGGATCCCATCACCCAGGTAGTGAGCATACTACTCAACATGCAGTTTTTCAACCCATATCCCTCTTCTGCACTACCCTCCTTAGCAGTCCCCTGTGCCTATTGTTTCCATGTTTATGTTTGGGTGTACCCACTGTTTAGCTCCATTTATAAGTGAGAACATGTGGTATTTGCTTTTCTGTTTCTGCATTAATTCACTCAGAATAATGGCCTCCAGCTCCATCCATGCTGTGGCAAAAGACATGATTTCATTTTTTATGTCTGCATAATATTCCATGTACCATATTTTATTATCCAGTCCGCCACTGATGGACACGTAGGTTGACTCTTTATCATTTTCCCAGTGAATAAAGCTGTGATTAACATATGAGTGCATGTGTCATTTTGGTAGAAGTATTTGTTTTCCTTTGGATATATATCCAGTAAAGAAATTGATTGCTAGGTCAAATGGAAGTTCTATTTTTAGTTCTTTGAGAAATCTCCAGGCAGTTTTCCACAGGGATTGAACTAATTTACATTCCCACAGTGTATAGGAGTTCCCATTTCTCTGCATCATCACCAGCACCTGTTATTTTTGCCTTTTTAATGATAGCCATTCTGACTGATGTGAGATGGTATCTCATTGTGGTTTTGATTTGCACTTCTCTGAAGATCAGTGATGACAAGCATCTATTTTACATGTTTTTGGCCACATGTATGTCTTTTAGTGAGAAATGCCTATTCATATCCTTTTACTATTTTTTAGGGTTTGTGTGTTTTTTGCATATTGATTTGTTTAGGTTCCTTAAATATTCTAGATATTAGACCTTTGTCAAGGCATAGTTCGTGATTATTTTCTCTCATTCTGTAAGTTGGCTGTTTACTCTGTTGATAGTTTTTTTTGCTGTGCAAAAGAAGCTCTTTAGTTTAACTAGGTTCTAATTGTTAATTTTTATTTTTATTGTATTTGCTTTTGAGGACATAGTTATAAATTCTTTGCCTAGGCCAATGTTTAGAAGACTATTTCCTAGGTTTTCTTCTTATAATTTGAGGTCTTACGTTTAAGTTTTTGATCCAATGTGAGTTAATTTTTGTAGGTGGTGAAATGTAGAAGCTCACTTTTATTTTCCTGCATATGGCTAGCTAGTTATCCCAGCACCATTTATTGAATAGGGAATCTTTTCCCCAGTGTTTGTTTTGTTTCAACTTTGTGGAAGATCAGTTGGTTTTAGGTTATGTGGCTTTATTTCTAGGTTCTCATTCCATTCCACCGGTCTATGTTTCTGTATCAGTATCATGCTGTTTTGGTTACTGTTGACCTATGGTATAGTTTGAAGTAGGATAATGGGATGCCTCCATCTTTGTTCTTTTTGCTTGGGATAGCTTAGACTATTCAGGCTCTTTTTTAGTTCCATATACATTTTAAAGTAGTTTTTATTCCATGAAAAATTACATTGGGAGTTTGATAGAGATAGCATTGAATCTGTAAATTGCTTTGGGCAGTACAGCCATTTTAACAATATTGATTCTTCCAATCCATGAACATAGAATGTTTTTCCATGTATTTGTTTCATCTCTGATTTCTTTCATCAGTGTTTTTTAGTTCTCCTTGTAGAGATCTTTTACCTCCTTGGTTAACTCTATATCTAGATATTTTATATTTTGTGTGGCTGTTGTAAATGGGATTTTGTTCTTGATTTAACTCTCAGCTTTAATGTTATTTGGTGTATAGAGCTGATATTAATTTTCATACATTGATTTTGTATTCTGAAACTTTACTGAAGTCATTTATTAGTCTAGAAGCCTTTTGGTGGAGTATTTAGGATTTTGTAGTAGAGTATTATATCATCAGAAAACAAAGATAGTTTGACTTCTTGTTTTCTTATTGGATGCCTTTTATTTCTTTCTCTTGCCTAATTTATCTGGCTAGGACATCCAGTACTATGTTGAATAGGAACCTAACTTTTGAAAGCCTAAGCCGAGACTTGAGAGAGGAAGTGGAAATGGTCTGTTTTTTTCTGAGGGTTACTGGGAGCTATCCCTGGTGCTGCTCCAGAATCAACCTCTCTAACACCAATTTTGGGCTGTTTGACCTCGATAGAACATGACTACTAAGCTGAGCCAAATTAAGCATCAACTGTTTGAGCTAATGAATCTTACTAAAAATTTAACTTCAGTTTTTGCAAGTGATTTTCATATGGCATGCGCTCTGTGTCTCCACCACACTTCTTCCTTTCCTGTATTTGAGGACCACCTCTTTGAGCACCACCACCACCAGCAATACTATAACAACCATATCTCAAAGGCCTCCTATCTCCAGACACTGGCTTATTATGTATATTAACATCTTTCCTGCTACAAAAGAAAAAAAAAACCTGTATAATTAATATTGTCATTTCGTTTTACAGAGAAGAAGCAGGCTTAAGAGTAGCTAAACCAAAGTTAAAAATCTAAAAGCATCAGGGCTCTGACTCCAAAGCTTGAATCACTCCCCTACTTCTTTAATTGTAAACTGCCTGAACCACACTACTTTCTGGAATCTCTAAAACTCCTGCCTTTTCTTAGAACATGTATATATTAGGCCATATTGTACCATAACACCATTAAAAAAACTTACTTAAAACAATAGCTAACACATATCAAGTATTTTATACATTCCAGACACTGTAAATATTTGCATGAAATTCTCACAACAATTTCATGAAATATAATTTGATACTTTCTCTCATTTCACAGGTCGAAAACTCGAAGCATAGAGTGGAATGTCAGATACCAAGATTCAAACCTAGTCATTTGATTCCAGAGTCCACATTCTTAAATAATATGCTACACTGACCTTTATTATCTTTAAACATTATCTTTATTTAATGTGTTCCATAGAAATTACTTCTCAAGTGTTCCTAATTTTATTTTTAAAAATAATAAGGTCATGGTATCACTATAATATAGTTTTTTTAAATTAACTTGAGAGGTAATGTAGTATGATCAATTTCCTTAATGGCCTTTTAAACTAGAATTAATTATTAAATATTTTAATATTACAAATTAACAGGCAAAATGGTGAAAAATCTAACATCTGGTTCTTAAAAGTAAGTTGAAATATAAGATTAGATTTGAATGCACATGGAAAAATAGGAAAGGCAAATAATACTATATCTGAAGATCTTTTAGTATTATCTGGTATTTTTCCTTTCATTTCAAAATTGTTATATTCTTTTTAATGACTTCAAATGAATTAGGAAATGTCAGGCTTCTAAAAATCAAACAGAACGTCAAACCAGTAGATTTCATTCAGGGCAGTGGGAGTCTGTTCGGTTGTTTCCTCTTTCTCCCTCACTTTTAAAAATCCTCAATCACTGCCATTTCTCTTCTCAGCTTTCACAACACTTTACAGGCAGCTGAATGAAAGGGCAGAAGCTTCCTCTGAAACTCCTGTTATTTCAGCTCTAAAATCAGCTGAAAAGGATGCCCTCCCCAGAGACAGAAATGCATTCCCTCCATCATGAACCTGCAATGCCCTCAGGTTGTGGCAAGGGAGAAGTTTAGCACTTGAACCTAGATAATGCTATTTTTTTAATCAAAGTGCACATTCTTGTTTCATATGGCCTGTGGTACAATTTATTTAAAACAATATGGTGAATCAAAGAAGGTAAACAATAATAATAATATTAATATAGGAATAGCAATGTGTACGTAAATAATACAGGAAAACACATGGCCTCAGTACCTTCATGAAATGGTACTTCAATATACATATTTCTTATACAGCTTTATGCATGAATTCATTTCTATGGTTTGCACTTCACTGCTCTGTTGTGTCACTCTACCAATAAACCTATACATCATACTGAGTGAAATATATTCACAGTCCCTTAACTTGACAAAAAAAAAAAAAAAAAAAAAAAAAAAAAAAACCAGCAGTGTGGTTTAGGAGAATGAGCACTGAACTAGAAGTGTGAAGACTAGATAGAACTTGAGTCCCATCCCCAGCACTTTTGGGCTCCCAGATGTTGGGTGAGTTGTGCATCCTCTTTAAAAATCAGTCTGCAAACCAATGGAACATCTCTGTCCACCTCCTAGAGTTCTTGTGGTAACTAAATAAGGTAACATATAAGGGGGCGTTCTGAGAAAATGCTGTATATGAAAGGGGATTTTTTTCTCACTGTGAATTTTTACTGCATTTTTACTTTACAAATTTACAAATTTTACATTTTCTTGAATTTACTTACCAGCAAAATAGTTCACTGCTGGCACTTATTTGTAATCTATTGCTATGGGAAGTAATATGTTTATCTGAAAATTTTGAAGATTCCTAGAATTTCTTTACACTTGTTATATTTTAGGGGGAATAAAACAGTATAGCTTAAACTTGAATTATGTCTTTATTTTTCTTTAGTGAATTATAATTTCATATCTAAATACTGTTATTTTTGTACCAAAACAAATTAACAAAGCAAAAATGTGAAACAATATTAATTGACATTGATTGTTTTTATTCATACCATATCCCCATATCCTATCTATTTGACTATGGATGTCCATCTAATTTAGAAAATCACTATCTAACCTGTTTCATTTTACCAAATTGTCTTTTTTTAATCATTTAGGTTTTGAATGTTTTCTCCTAAGCTTTTGAATCCATGCTTACACAATTGCACTGATATTATTTAAGTTTATAGTGAGTTGTTCAAAGTCTCATGTTTGAAAAGAGAGGCTTATTTTAACCAAACATATTGACTTTTAATGCTGTCAGAACTCATTTTTTCAATATATTTTTCTGTGACATTCACGATATATAGAAGCATACAAATCTGTACAGAATTATAAAACTTAAATATTTTCTAAGCACACATGATCCACGTGCCACGTTACAATTGTAAATTAAGGTCTAGTATGTTGCAAAAATCAGCCTTCCATACCACAGTTTTCCTCCCTGAATGTGGCAAGAGTCAGTCAGTAAATATATGTGGTCAACCTCAGATTTGCCTCACTGGGAGTTCACATGTATTTTTAACTGCCTTCAATTGTTAATGTATTCCTCAAATGAGATGCATCACCTTGAAGAATGACTTTTTGCCCTCTGGGAATAAGCCAAACAAGTATTTCATTCGCTATGATAATCAGTTCTACCTTCAGCAACATATAAACCCCAATTTAATAGGCACTGGTGATTAGGTTTAAAGTCAGAGCGTCATCACTGTCCACTGTGAAAAATAATAAGAAAAAATACAAATTATAATGAATTTGCCTTCAGGAGGCCTTGTTAGACATAATGGGACCATAACTATTTCACGATATAGTGAATAAATGTTTTTCCTACTCATTATAGACACTTTTGAGTCACCAATTTTCAGTGATAAGAAAGATTTCCTTTAACTCATGCTAAAGATATCTTAGGCCATTTGTTTTGTCCACTTAATGTGTAACAGTCTTGAAAGAAAAAAAGGACTACTTACCATAAAACACTTATTTAAATCTTTTAAAATGCTTAAAACCATATAGAGCCATTCAAAGCTATAGATAAATTTAATCTTATCCAAACCTTCCACTGTCAAATTTATCTAAGACTTTTCTCCAACTTAAACTTTGCATTGAAATAAAAAAAATTGTACATGACATTATGGAAAATAACAAATCAACCCTTACATCAGCAGCTTAGGTTGTGGACAGTAAATGATACAGTGGTTCCACTTTCTTGGAACTGAGTAGCAGAAGAAAATGAAGAAAGATACTACTGTACTACTGACAGGGCAAGGATGATGGGAGCAGGCTAGCATTATGAATGATATGTTAAGTGATGGGCTCAGATGGAATCATGGGATTGCTGCTGTCTTTTGTAGAAGCTGATTTTCATTCTTATTGTTCACCTCATAAGACTCCAACATATGGAAGGGGGAAGGGAGAGGAGCAGCTACGTGCACATGCATTCCCTATACATATACATATTTAGAAATATTGTGAATATTTGTCCAGATATACAGAGTGCTAGGAAAAATACCTAATGCCAGAAATGTGTATCTTGTCAGCAAGGTTTATTAGTTTAAATATTCATGTATTTCCTCTGCATTCTTCCCTGTGAATTGAAGACTCATATTCCTTTTTATTTGATAAAGTCAAAGACATATATATTTTCAACTCCAATGTAAGTAAAATAATAATTCAATACTCTATAATAATCTATTGAAAATAATAACAAAAAAGCATTATAGTTTGCTTTGATGTGCTTAAATATGAATTCTACATATTTCTTTCTTCAAGCCAATATACAGTACTTGATTCATTTGGTTGGCCTGCGGTGTGTGTGCGTGTGCGTGTGTACTTGTGTGTCCATATTAGCAGGATGAAGGTAAGAAGGGAGGGGTGAAACATAGACCAGCACTCAGAGAAAATAATTGTTACATGATCCAGTATATTAGAAAGACATGCATAAAATTAAATATATGTGGTGTCAAAGGGTTCATTTACTAAGATTTTCTTTAATTTTTATTCCTACACAAATCTGATTAACTCAGAGCTCCCTTAAATACAAATTCTTATGCACCAATGCTTAAATTTATAGCATAATTAACACTATAACTTGTTATAAATTTCTGGGTCCCCAAAAATTACAATATTGCCAGCAATTTATTTATTTCTATATATTGTTCAATCCAAATGAGCAGCCTGTGTATAAATAAGGCTATTTTTTTTTTTCAGAGAAAAAATATAACAAGCATCACTAATCCAAAAAAACAAAAATTCAAGTGACTTTCTTATAGCCTGAGCAATTGTGGTTTATAACCTTCAATAAATAGATACGGATTACCATGCTAATTGGGGAGAAAATTTTTGAAAACTATATAATAATCAGTTCATTTACCAAATTTTAGGTAACAAACCATCTTTTTTTTAAAAAACAATAAACATTTTAACAGTTACTTTAGGCGGGTCATGAATAAGTTTTGTAATCAGCAAATATAAATGTCAATCCGAAAACTAATTTTTACTTGAGGATGGACAACATTCTAGTTATAAAAAATGTCCTTAGACGTTTGAATGGAAGGTAAAATGAGTGAGATTTAAGGAAGGTGAGAAAACAAGCAAAATGAGCAATCAGCAGACTACTATAATTACTAAGCTTTCGAAATTGATGATAGAGTTATACAGTTGTTAGTATTATGGTACCCTACAGATTTCATTTTCTTGGGTATAGCCCAGCAGGCATATTCAGTGACTCCCCCTCTACTACTCAGCTCACCCCCTGAGGGGAAATGCCACGTGCATTGAAATCAAACGTTTTCCTATCAAGTTCTCAACTAATGGCTTTCCTAGGAGACCCAAGCCTGTCAGTCATCTACTACCTATTTAGACATGTTAAAACAGAATTTGTTGTTTATTTGTATTTCATTGAAGTGAGTCTGTTTTCTCATATTGAATTTGTATCCAAACCCCAGGTTGTCAATACTGCTTAGCTAGGGCTTCTGTTTGTTTTTTTCTCTCTGCATGTAATCCAGAAAAAAATGGTGCTGTTCATGCCAATTTCAACCCTTCTATAAATGTATAGGGCAGTGTATTAACTAATTGTTTTAAGTCACTAGTGCTAATGACAAGAGCTAAAAATCATATTTTTTCTATTGAAAACTGTTTTGTCGAAATCACAATTTAATATACTAGAGTCACAGTTCCACTTAAGTTTCTATATGGAAAAAATAAACGAAGGAAAAAAACAGATGTCCAATGTTGATACCAAAAACTAGGAGCATCATTTTAATATAATTATTTTCTATGTTATTTGAAGCATGTCTCTTTTCCTTAGAGAAAAATGAAGTAATGTAAAGATACATACTTGACGAGATTGTGATTTTTTGGTGGAAACATTATATGTGTGTGTGTGTGTGTACACACATGTGCATAGATAGATATTCCTGTGCTTAGAGTCTCTAAGTTAGTTTACTTGTGTTTAAGTCTAAGTGTAAGTATTAAGCATTCCATAAAAACAAGAACTCTTATGTTTGATATGCACTTCAAAAGCCTAAAATGCCAAAGAAAGCCCTTCCTTAATTATTGAAGAAGTGTCTGTAAAGGAAACATGAGCAAATAGCATTTATGCTTTCATCCCCAGTAACCTTTTATTGTCCTTTTCTTCAGATGGCCAAGTCAGTATATTTAATAAAGGCAGCAGCAACCATCAAAGAAGGCAGGGCTCTAATAAATGGTCCTGATTAAAGGCCCTGACAGGGTATGAACTTTGCATAAATTTTCTTATGGTGTCAGGCTAGGATACTGATTGAAAACTCATTAACATAATCACACATTTAGAGGAAATGCTGTAATGTATCAACAACATTTCCCTTAGTGTAATAATTTTAAGAACATTAAAATGCAAATGATAATAAGGAGCTGTGTTTAGTGATGTTCTGAAAGCCTGATTATTCAAATATTTAGTATGAAGTATGGAGCTGCGTTCAGTAATACATCTACATGAATTCAAAATTTTAATCTATATATGGACTCCAAAGTCCTCTCTGGTCTTACCAACTATTTTCCCAGCTCATAGACACATAAAATTAATAAAAACATTTGGCTTCAGTATTACAAAAAAAGTTAAAAATTTTTAAAATGTAACTACTTAAAAAAATGAATGTAAGATGCCAGCATCATTTTTCTCCAATTAGGAAAAAACTATTGAAAAGTAGTTAGCATTTTTAATTCGATATGATTGTGCTTTTGAAAATATGTTGAAGTATTTTTAGTGTCTTTTTGCTTGCTTTTATTAAAACGTATATAAAGCAGCAGAGAATGTGGCAGGTCACAGCACTGCTATCCCTTAATGCTAATTCTTAACAATAAAAGAAACACTGCCCTCCCCCCACACAAATAGCCATAATTATGTAAAGAATGACTGCTTCAGACTGATGACTTTCAATATGCTCAAGTCTAGTCTACTGGTATAAGAGGCCAGAAAGGTCAACAGTAATTCATAACTGCTATAAAATTGTGTAGCATCCCAGGGCTTCTGCAGGATGCTGACATTATCATGAGTCTTCTGCTGGTTTGTATATGTAAATTTGTGATAGGAAGTGCACTGCTTTTACCGTATCACATGCAGAGCATCAATCAAGCAGTGGAATACATCAGAGTATTTTCATTACGCCTAGTTATTTACTGCATCAGAAGAAATTACCCTGGCAAGCCAAGCGGCCTTCTCTGGGTAGTATGATACGACCAACCAGGCTTCAGCTCAGGAGTCTTGTAAACATTACAGGATTAATCTCACAATCACAATCATCAATCTTTCCTAGTCCTGCCTGGGTGCAACTGTGGAGATTGGTAACCAGGCCATGTGGATTTAAATTTAACCCTGAGCATCAAAAACTAGATAGTCAGACCTAAGCTGCATATTGCAAAACACCTGTTTTTTTTTTTTTTTTTTTTCCATTTTGGTTGAGGACAATAAATAGAAATATAAACTGAGGCATTTTAAAATTATATTTAATTTGTCACTTTCATTTCAGTACATGCTTGGGAAATTAGAATTTTTTTAAGCCACTGTTTTTCAACATCAGCTATAAGTGAGAAATGAGAGACCACTTTCTATTCAGATAGACACATTTCCTGTGTGACAATGTGGATACCACAGGCAGCTCTGCAGAACTGTGAGATGGGGACTTCTCCTGAGGTTTGGGGACCTGATCGAGCTCCTCTGGCATTAGGCCAGAGAAGGTTAAAGCTCTGGGGAGTAATAGAGTCAGCCCCTAACCAAGAGAGTGTTCAATGTGTCTTGCTGACTCATAAAATGACACTGGCATTGATTGCTAAAACAACTGCTTGCTTACCCGCTTGCCAAAGGAAAGAAAAAAAAAAAAAGAAAGAAAAACCTGTCTCCCCTTTCCTTCCCTCCCAACAGAAAGGAGGGGGGAAAGAGATGGGTGAGACAGATGGGCTAAATGAACATTCTATCATTTTAAGTTTAGCAACTGCACAGAACATAGCCTATTCTATTTAGATAATGAAAAAGATAATGTACATTCATTTTTGAAAGTCAGGTGAAAACCATGATGATAATGATCATTTTTCCATAGTCAAGAAACAATAAATATATAATGAGCAGGTCATGTATAGACTGCCTGGGAGTTTAATTTGAACTGTGACCTTTTATTATTATTATTATTATTATTATTATTATTATTATTATTATTATTTTGTCCAAAGCACTTTTTCCTGAACACAGAGCACAGAGTCAATTTTTATTTTCTTTCTCTCTCAATATCTTGCAGGCTCCCATCTTCGAATAAAAATTGCAGTAACCATAAAGATATGCCTTTCCCTTTCTTTCAATAAGATTTTCCAATCTAGAAGCTTGTATTCATCCCATATATAAAAAGTAGATATTTATTCTATATGCTTTAATCCCCAGTTGATTTAATCAGTCCTATAGGTACTTGTCTCCTAGCATTGTATGATTACAGTAAAAAATATTGTGTGTCATGTATTGAGAATTCCATAAGAGCTATTCATCCCCACTCAAGTGATTATTTTTATATGGCTTTCTTGATCATATAAAGGTTAGCTTTAAAAAATACTGAAAACAATAATAAATAAGATTTCCCAAATAAATCTCATGACAAAAGAAGAGAAATTCACCTTCAAGTGATTGCAATGACTGAAATCTTAAGGCTCTTGCTTCTCTTTTCCTTTCTTTTGTGTGGTTTTGTTTTATTTTTTGGTTTTGTTGCTATTGATAATAGTATGGCTTTTTGTTGTTAACATTTTTTGTGTATGCTCTCTTCAGGACTAGCTTTAAAGTAGCTATTATTTTGATGCTATGTTTTTGCTCATAGAATTTTGGCTTCCCAAATCCTCCTTAACGTTTTGGGTTCTGTATGTGAGCTTGCAGGTACAAGCGCATCGTGAATCTTTCACTTCTCACGAAATGTGAAATAACATGCATGTTTCTGACTCTTGCAGTTATAAAACCAAAATAGACATTCTGCTCTGCTGTTATTTAAGGGCACAGTGTGTTATATGAAACTAGTTATGTTTGTAAAATTACTATAACGTATGATCAATTGACATTGTTCAAAGCAGGAAGGCTGGAAATGCAGTTTGTGTATGTGCATCACTATGGCATCAGTTTGAACAACCTCTGGTACCACTTTTTGTGTGTGTTGTTATAATATCCTGCCCGGTGTTACGTTTTGCTAAAGCTTTGAAACAACAAATAACTACTAGATATTCGTGGTGAAGATGCTAGAGCAGAAAAATGTTGGTGCAGTGATCATTGGAATGGTAGACAGAGAAGAATGCAATCCCCTGAGAGGAAGGCAGAACAGTGGCATATTCCGCACCATAAGTAGCAAGCAGGAAAATCCTTGGATTTCAGAGTCAAGAAACATGGGTTTGATTCTCATCTCCACTACTATCTGGGCACATAACTTTAAACAAATCATTTTACTGTTGTCAGTTTCTAGCATTTTACTTTTCATTCATTTCCTCAACAAACCTCAACTAGACTCCTAGGCGTTGTACCAGGTACAAAATACTGAACTAAGTTAAAAATACTTGGTCTTAGTCTTTAAATAATGAAAGCAGTTGGTGTGTGTGCCAGGAACTGTGTGAGTGCTTTATACATCTTTTCATGTTTAATCCATGCATTATCCCAACCCTAGAAAAAATTATCCTGAATTTATATGGGATAATATCAAATCTTAAAGAGGTTCAATAAGCTAGTGGGAGAGGTAAGATCTGAACGCAAGTCCATCTAATATTAAAAACAGTGTTCATAATTTTGAAGGGCATGTCAAAGAACTTTACCATTTTACAAAATTTTAGTGAGAATCAAATGAGAAAGGTACATGACAGAATGTTATAAATCGTCATGTACCATACAAATGTCTATTGTCATTACTCTTAACATGAACATAACAGAGAATTTTCCTCACATCATTTCCAGCCTTAATTATCCCCACTTGAAGATCTTGGACCTTCCCACATAAATTATAACCACAGACAAAAAAATGTTATCTATATAAACAAAATACTGTCAGGGATTCCCTATCAGCATTTCTAAGCTAGTTATATGCATGGCCCCTTAGTGAATATTAAACAAATAGAAACCCAAGTAAGACATTTTTTCTACATATGAAAATCTCTGAAAAGCACAAGTCTAGTGTTTACATTAGCCCTGGAACATCTTTAGTAATTCCTTAGGCACTTTAGGGTTATCTACCAATTAAGTGAGAATGGTGACATTAATGTAGCACCTGCAGATCTTATACATGTAAAGTGTTTTTCATTCAGCCAGAATCTTTAATTTAATGTTGATGCCATTTAACACAAAATTTTCCTCTTTTGAATAATTTTTGTATTTTTAAATCACAGACAGGGCTATGTAGCCAAAACATATAAGATTAATGAAACACACTAAAAACAAGGAAACCTTCCAGTGTCTCATCTTTGCATAGTTTACACTGTCCCTACTACTGCATATTTGTGTATCTTTATAAAACAAGGTGATTTGATGAACAAAGCAATACGGCTGGATTTTTAAAATGAATGACTTTCTTTGTTAATACAACCACAAATTTATAGTTCAATTTTAATTAAGTTTTGTCAAATTTTGGTGCCCCATTTTTCAATTTCTCGTGTTCGATGAGTAAAATTACTTACCTCAAGTTCTTTATATGAGAAACAACATGAAATTAAGGAATGTTTTATTTAGATATTAACAAGACAACTAGTTAAAAGGAATTTTTTTAAAAAAAGCACATGATGGTTTTATCCTTGTTATTTTACATCTGAAGCCGCAAAAAATAATTTGATTATTTGGGTTTTAGTTAAACTAGTGCCTATAGATTTAACGAAGAATGGTACTTAAGCAATTCCATTCTTAGCATATCCCTTTTCAAAGTTAAATGAAAATAATATTACTTTATTTAAAGAAAATAAATATTAGCTGCTGAAAATTGAGGAATCTTAACAGTTGCTAAAAAGTATACAGAGATATTCCAGACTTTTAAAAAGTTATAATTATCTTCACCTTCAAAAAAACTATCTGTCTTTTAAAAAACATCATTAGAGTGCATTATTCTAATTAATGTTGAAACTTCTGTGCCTTCCGAATACTTGCAAATGACCAAAATCTTGTCATACAAGGTTAATAGTTATGCCTGGTATAATTTTCAGGTAAGTTCTAAATGAATTTTTCATCATGTAAGAAAGCATGCCACTAAAGATAAAATGTGTTTCAACTGATATTGTAACAAATTGTGTGGAAATATTAATTAAAGTTTTAACTCTTCTTAGCCAGCGTAAATATGTGCGATTGGTCTTTATGTGTATAATATTTTGTTGATGATATGTGTTCATTAGAGTTCATTCTATAGTACAAACTGAAAATTTCTTCACTGAAAGATACCTATAAATATCTTCCTTGAATCTTGTTCACTTTTAATATCTTCTATTTTCTAGAAGCAGTTATGAGAAAATGTGCATAGATTTTTCTCTATATTAATTAAAGCACCAGATATTTATAAATACATACATAGCACCTACTATTTGTAATAAAGAACACAAATTTTGGATTTGCTTATAGAAAATATGACATAAAATAAGAATAAAATAATGCTATCATAACTCTTTTTTCTTTTTCTTTTTTTTTGAGACAGTTTCCAGGCTGGAGTGCAATGGTGCGATCATGGCTCACTGAAACCTCTGCCTTCCGGGTTCAAGCGATTCTCATGCCTCAACCTCCCGAGTAGCTGGGATTACAGGTATGCACCACCAAGCTTGGCTAATTTTGTATTTTTAGTAGAGACAGGATTTTGCCATGTCAGCCAGGTTGGTCTCAAACTCCTGACCTCAGGTGATTCCCCACCCACCTCGGCCTTCCAAAGTGCTGGGATTACAGGCTTGAGTCAACACACTTGGACTATCATACCTTTTTTTGCTATGCAAACTACTTTGGAAATGAAAGATTTTCTATTGTATGCTACTGTTCTCACTTTCAAATATACCACCACCAGTGTAGATATATTAGAAGTGAAGTAATGACAACTTTTCAAAGATTACATTATTCTGATTTAGTGACATACCCTGCAGGCTTACTTTTTCTAACAAACTTGCCTGGACATCATTCAAAAGTTTATCAAGGACAAATTGGATTGTGATTTGACCTGATATTAAGTAATAAAATTTATAAATGAGTATATAAAAACTGATCAATTCATTTGGAGACATGAGAATTTCTGTCAACTTAGGGCTTTTTCCATTTAGTTAACACAAAGAAGGCAATAACATCCTATATGAATGAAATTATCCATCCTCTAATAAAATGATGGCCAAGTGATAACAGTGAAGTACAAGCATTTAGAACTTATTTATAATTACATACAACCACATATGTGTCTATATATTAAAGTAACTAGAGCAGTCAGTTATCTTAAAGACAAACAAGATCATGAAATAAATTTTCAACAGCTTTGTAGTTTGTTGTTACATAGCAAAGGGTATTTGTTTGTCATATTTAGTTTCAGTATACCTCCAAAATTAAAAGTACACATACATAGATACACATGCACACAAACACAATTCTCCAATATTAAAAAAATAGCTACTACATATGCATATATTTGTTTAACATTATATCTTAAAGAAAACTGAACAGTTATGCATGGCAAAACATATCAGGTGAAATCTATGAAAATTCACAGATTACCTAAAATGCTAGGAGTTAATTATAGTCTGCTTTCCCTGGCATGTCAGCTTGATTAAATTTGGAGTTCGGAGATGAATTGGCCCAAATTCATTAGTGTTCCCTGGGTGCAGATGTTGGTCAAGGTCAAGCGAAGCACATTGACTGTAATGCTAGAGAGGAGGGGGGAAGGGATTCCAAAGAAGGTAGATTCTTAAAAGGTCTGGGGTTGCAGCAAGAAACTTTGATACTTTTTAACTTAATAAATCTTGACAGCCTAATCATGGCTAAGCCTTTGCAGTGTTATTGGTACAGATGGCAAAGCTAGACATATTTAAAGAGATCTCAGAAGCTAGTAGCAAGAGAGCACTGAATCCAAATGTAGTGTTGGGCTCTAGGAGAAAGTGAAAGAAAGGAGGATAAAAAGCTACACGGCATTTCCATCTCCTGACATCTCCAGCAGCCTCAGATACAAAATATGATAAGGCTCCTGCTGAGCTAATAAGCCCAACAAATGTCTGTGTCCGTGAAGTAGATGAAGTGGGATCAAGCAGAGGGGGCTGCTGTATGAAAATAAGCCAGCGCCCAGGGTATAATGGCACTAGAAAAAGCTACAAGGTCAGGCTGATGACAGAGACACCAGTTAAGTAGAGACCCCATCAGTAAGAAAGGTTTGCCTGCTGGATCCAAGACATAACCATTAAAATAAAATGAACTATCCATTTAAAGAAAAGAAGAAAATGAAAACACTCTCTAAGGATTTTATTTTTATTTGTTTCTCTTATATGGCGACTACATCCTTTTGTTTATTTACATACACCCTACCCAGGATAGAAACTAAAGTATTGGGTTGAGGGGTAGAGAATTACAAATAGACATACACTGCAAAATGTCATTAGATTTGTTGGTTCTGCGCTATGATTTTAGTGGGTTCACAACCTATGCTAAGCAGTATTTGTTTAATCAAATACTGCATTAAGATGAACAGAACAATGAATGGTTCTTTATGATCCACAAGTTTTCCCAGAGAAAAAAATTCCTAGGTGAAACATAACTTAACTCTGAAACTTCTCCCTTTCTCTGTTTCCTTTTAACCAGAGAATATATTCATTCATTTTTGGTGTAAAGTAATACATTTTTCAGTAAAATATAGAATTGATTGAAGTTGCAATTGTATGATTCAGAACAGCAGAACTGACAGAGGTGCCATAAAAGCTTCTGTGCTTGGCTCTTGACAGCATATACACATAGGATGATGAACCTCTTGGTTTTTCCCAGACTATCCTGTTTTAGCACTGAAAATCCCCATGCCATGCAAAACCTCGCAGTGGTCACTGTACTCCCATGGCTGAACCAGTATTTCCGAGGTAAACTATATCAACTCGTGTGGTGAATCTGACTGAGTCTAGGAGAAAAAGTGTGTAGTAAGGGAGAGTGATGGGTCAGTAGACAGACAAGCCAGATGACTCAGGACAAGAAACACTCATAGACTAAATCATCCAGGTTGGTTCTAGCATTGATCAAATTAACTTTATTATTCCCAACTCTTTCCATTGTATCTTGAAACCATTACCTTTTATTTACACACATTTACACACACATACACAAATGAAGTATATAATAATTAAAATGATATCTGTGAACTGTAATTACTTTTTGTTTTTCCTAATGGTTTAAATGATCCACCTTGACCTTAAAACCAACCATGGAAAGGCCACTTAAGGGCTAATTCATTCTGCAGCCCATTGTCCAGGTGAACAAAAACAATCACAGATTAGAAGAAAATTACAATTACAATGCTTTTCTTCAGATGTATGGCAACAAAAGCCAGCACATTGAGAATAATACTTAAGAATTAATATTACAAATCTTTTTTTACAGCTTGAAAAATGGTTTTGCACAATCTTTGCTTTTTTATTTGAGTAATAATTAGACTCTGCTTGAATTTTCAAGTCTGTCACATTAATACATTAATTCTTAACAGATCATGTCAACTTCATAATATCTGTGAAGCTTTGTTAAAAGGTGAAAAACGTTTAAACACCATGTGAGGTGGTTCATTAAACATTTAAGAAAGCTTTGAAATTCTGACAGCATTACCATGGAAGATCAGATTGGGTACACTTCTAATATTTTTTTAAATCCATCTTTAGTTTTCATTTCATACAAATGCAAATGAAATACTGGTAAACAGCTTAGAATGAAATTTGGAGATATAGTCCTGAAATACCACACCATTGAATTTAGAAATAAAAACTTTTTGACTTTAAGATAATTATGGTAAAGATGAACAGATGATGGATTGCCAATAGTTGCTTTTTGCAGTTGTGGAGATTTTTTTCACAAGCTATAATTAATATCTCTTACACATCTTCCCAGGATTGGGCAGGGGGAAGGGGGAATCAAAAGAAAGCAACTATTGTATCCACTTTTTCAAGTTTAGTTATTTCTTTTTTTTTTTTTAAAGGCATCAATAAAACTCATCTCTGATTTCCAATAACATATAAAACATGTTTAAGGAAGTATTAATTTTCAAAAATAATGGTTGCCATAAGTTTCCAATTCCAATTGTTCTTATTGAAGTTTACTTCAGGATTGCTGGAGAAGAGCTTCCTAGATTACTCTAACATTGACTGAAAGGTCTGTCCATTTTCCTCTGGCTATGCTTATGAGATCATCCCTACAGGTTATCCATGAAAGTGAGATCTGCCCATAAGAGGAAACATAGAATCCTTAACCTTCTTCCTGATATTCTTATGCCTTTCCTCTAATTTATTCTGTGCAAAGCAGAAGTTGCTTTAGGAAAATGAAAGTAGTAACTTTTACCTGGAATAAAGGGCAGATTAGTGCTGACATTGCCACAAGTAGTACTAAGAAAGATAAAGAAAGACTTCAATAATTCAAGTGTTTAATAAGTAGAAAGCACCATGCAGATAGTACTATTAGCTTAGTTCAAAGAGATGTTATGGGTAAAGGTGATAAGCAAAAGCAATAACATTAAGATTTTGTTTGGTACACAGATCAGAGACAATATGTAGTATTTAGAGTGTATTGAAAGTACACAGACTTTTCTGATATAATTTCCAGTCAGAAACCTGTATTCCTTATAGCTGGTATTCTTTGCATGTTTTCTTGTTTAAAGAAGTATTTTACAGATGACAAATATCAGTATTATTAGTTTGAGTATTGTAGATAAATATGGAATGAAACATTAAGTATTTCATTTCAGGACAATATTATAATTAAGCTGTGTATGGCTCATTATTAGTTTTGTCGAGTTTATTAAGTTGAAATCTATAGTCTTGGAAACTTACATTTATCTCCTAGTATATTTTTTATTACCAAAGATACAGGATATACATAATTAAATTTAGCTTGCAGAAAATGCAAGAAATCTGGAAAGAGTATATACATATGACGGAGATGTTCAGGAGCTTGTAATCTGAAATCAAGAATGGAGTCAAATTCTAGTTATGAAACTTACTGTTTGAGCAATTTTAGATACACTAATACCCATATGTTCTTTCTAGAAAATGAGAAGCATAATAGTATTTATTTCAGAAGGGTTGTGGAAATATATGTTTCGCTATCAGACAGCAAGCTTCTTTAAGGCAGGGGCCATTCATGTTGTAACTTTGTGAACTGAGGATACATAAGAAGCGTAATTATAAGTAAGCAGTAGGAGCTCCTTGGAAGAAATAAATCACATCATTCTCTCAATATTAAGTTTTTAAGATAATGAATTAATCCTTTCTCCAGTTCCTCAAACTGGTTACTGTTCCCAACTTTCTCGTGTTTCTCAAGGGTAGCAATAATTTCCCCTGGGTAGATTCAGCCTTTCCTTTCATTCTTCCTTATCTCTAGTTCTCCATCTTCACTTCCTCTCTTCTCCTTTGTCTCCTTCTTGACTACTACCACCAATAAATAAATAAATAAAAATAAAATATAAAGTATACTTATTGGCCCACTTACTTGTGAAGTCTAGAGATATCTGTCTTTATGAATGGCTGGATCAAGGAAAGCAAAGATTATCATCAAGCACGTACTTTCTCTCTGTCTTGGACCAGCTTTTTAACAGGTTATCTTCATTTCTTTATTTTTTTTTTATACTTTAAGATATAGGATACACGTGCATAATGTGCAGGTTTATTACATATGTATACTTGTGCCATGTTGGTGTGCTACACCCATCAACTTGTCAGCACCCATCAACTCATCATTTACATCAGGTATAACACCCAATGCAATCCCTCCCCCCTCCCCCTTCCCCATGATAGGCCCCGGTGTGTGATGTTCCCCTTCCCAAGTTCAAGTGATCTCATTGTTCAGTTCCCACCTATGAGTGAGAACATGCGGTGTTTGGTTTTCTGTTCTTGTGATAGTTTGCTAAGAATGATGGTTTCCAGCTGCATCCATGTCCCTACAAAGGACACAAACTCATCCTTTTTTATGGCTGCATAGCATTCCATGGTGTATATGTGCCACATTTTCTTAATCCGGTCTGTCACTGATGGACATTTGGGTTGATTCCAAGTCTTTGCTATTGTGAATAGTGCCGCAATAAACATACGTGTGCATGTGTCTTTATAGCAGCATGATTTATGATCCTTTTGGGTATATACCCAGTAATGGGATAGCTGGGTCGTATGGTACATCTAGTTCTAGATCATTGAGGAATCGCCAAACTGTTTTCCATAATGGTTGAACTAGTTTACAATCCCACCAACAGTGTAAAAGTGTTCCTATTTCTCTACATCCTCTCCAGCACCTGTTGCTTCCTGATTTTTTAGTGATTGCCATTCTAAATGGTGTGAGATGGTATCTCATTGTGGTTTTGATTTGCATTTCTCTGATGGCCAGTGATGATGAGCATTTTTTCATGTGTCTGTTGGCTGTATGAATGTCTTCTTTTGAGAAATGTCTGTTCATATCCTTTGCCCACTTTTTGATGGGGTTGTTTGTTTTTTTCTTGTATATTTGTTTGAGTTCTTTGTAGGTTCTGGATATTAGCCCTTTGTCAGATGAGTAGATTGCAAAAATGTTCTCCCATTCTGTAGGTTGCCTGTTCACTCTAATGGTAGTTTCTTTTGCTGTGCAGAAGCTCTTTAGTTTAGTTAGATCCCATTTGTCAATTTTGGCTTTTGCTGCCGTTGCTTTTGGTGTTTTAGACATGAAGTCCTTGCCCATGCCTATGTCCTGAATGGTACTACCTAGGTTTTCTTCTAGGGTTTTTATGGTACTAGGTCTAACATTTAAGTCTCTAATCCATCTTGAATTAATTTTCGTGTAAGGAGTAAGGAAAGGATCCAGTTTCAGCTTTCTACTTATGGCTAGCCAATTTTCCAGCACCATTTATTAAATAGGGAATCCTTTCCCCATTTCTTGTTTCTCTCAGGTTTGTCAAAGATCAGATGGCTGTAGATGTGTGGTATTATTTCTGAGGACTCTGTTCTGTTCCATTGGTGTATATGTCTGTTTTGGTACCAGTACCATGCTGTTTTGGTTACTGTGGCCTTCCAGTATAGTTTGAAGTCAGGTAGTGTGATGCCTCCAGCTTTGTTCTTTTGACGTAGGATTCTTTTGGCAATGCGGGCTCTTTCTTGGTTCCATATGAACTTTAAAGCAGTTTTTTCCAATTCTGTGAAGAAACTCATTGGTAGCTTGATGTGGATGGCATTGAATCTATAAATGACCTTGGGCAGTATGGCCATTTTCACGATATTGATTCTTCCTATCCATGAGCATGGTATTTTCTCCCATTTGTTTGTGTCCTCTTTTATTTCACTGAGCAGTGGTTTGTAGTTCTCCTTGAAGAGGTCCTTTACATCCCTTGTAAGTTGGATTCCTAGGTATTTTATGCTCTTTGAAGCAATTGTGAATGGAAATTCATTCATGATTTGGCTCTCTGTTTGTCTGTTACTGGTGTATAAGAATGCTTGTGAGTTTTGCACATTAATTTTGTATCCTGAGACATTGCTGAAGTTGCTTATCAGCTTAAGGAGATTCTGGGCTGAGACAATGGGGTTTTCTAAATATACAATCATGTCATCTGCAAACAGGGACAATTTGACTTCTTCTTTTCCTAACTGAATACACTTTATTTCTTTCACTTGCCTGATTGCCCTAGCCAGAACTTCCAACACTATGTTGAATAGGAGTGGTGAGAGAGGGCATCCCTGTCTTGTGCCAGTTTTCAAAGGGAATTTTTCCAGTTTTTGCCCATTCAGTATGATATTGGCTGTGGGTTTGTCATAAATAGCTCTTATTATTTTGAGGTACATTCCATCAATACCGAATTTATTGAGCGTTTTTAGCATGAAGGGCTGTTGAATTTTGTCAAAAGCCTTTTCTTCATCTATTGAGATAATCATGTGGTTCTTGTCTTTGGTTCTGTTTATATGCTGGATTACGTTTATTGATTTGCGAATGTTGAACCAGCCTTGCATCCCAGGGATGAAGCCCACTTGATCATGGTGGATAAGCTTTTTGATGTGCTGCTGAATCTGGTTTGCCAGTATTTTATTGAGGATTTTTGCATTGATGTTCATCAGGGATATTGGTCTAAAATTCTCTTTTTTTGTTGTGTCTCTGCCAGGCTTTGGTATCAGGATGATGTTGGCCTCATAAAATGAATTAGGGAGGATTCCCTCTTTTTCTATTGATTGGAATAGTTTCAGAAGGAATGGTACCAGCTCCTCCTTGTACCTCTGGTAGAATTCAGCTGTGAATCCATCTGGTCCTGGACTTTTTTTGGTTGGTAGGCTATTAATTATTGCCTCAATTTCAGAGCCTGCTATTGGTCTATTCAGGGATTCAACTTCTTCCTGGTTTAGTCTTGGGAGAGTGTAAGTGTCCAGGAAATTATCCATTTCTTCTAGATTTTCTAGTTTATTTGCATAGAGGTGTTTATAGTATTCCCTGATGGTAGTTTGTATTTCTGTGGGGTTGGTGGTGATATCCCCTTTTCATTTTTTATTGTGTCTATTTGATTCTTCTCTCTTTTCTTCTTTATTAGTCTTGCTAGCAGTCTGTCAATTTTGTTGATCTTTTCAAAAAACCAACTCCTGGATTCATTGATTTTTTGGAGGGTTTTTTGTGTCTCTATCTCCTTCAGTTCTGCTCTGATCTTAGTTATTTCTTGCCTTCTGCTAGCTTTTGAATGTGTTTGCTCTTGCTTCTCTAGTTCTTTCAATTGTGATGTTAGAGTGTCAATTTTAGATCTTTCCAGCTTTCTCTTGTGGGCATTTAGTGCTATAAATTTCCCTCTACATACTGCTTTAAATGTGTCCCAGAGATTCTGGTATGTTGTATCTTTGTTCTCATTGGTTTCGAAGAACATCTTTATTTCTGCCTCATTTCGTTATGTACCCAGTAGTCATTCAGGAGCAGGTTGTTCAGTTTCCATGTAGTTGAGCGGTTTTGATTGAGTTTCTTAGTCCTGAGTTCTAGTTTGATTGCACTGTGGTCTGAGAGACAGTTTGTTATAATTTCTGTTCTTGTACATTTGCTGAGGAGTGCTTTCCTTCCAATTATGTGGTCAATTTTGGAATAAGTGTGATGTGGTGCTGAGAAGAATGTATATTCTGTTGATTTGGGGTGGAGTGTTCTATAGATGTCTATTAGGTCTGCTTGCTGCAGAGATGAGTTCAATTCCTGGATATCCTTGTTAACTTTTTGACTCGTTGATCTGTCTAACGTTGACAGTGGAATGTTGAAGTCTCCCATTATTATTGTATGGGAGTCTAAGTCTCTTTGTAAGTCTCTAAGGACTTGCTTTATGAATCTGGGTGCTCCTGTATTGGGTGCATATATATTTAGGATAGTTAGCTCTTCCTGTTGAATTGATCCCGACTTTGACGAGATGAGAGAAGAAGGCTTCAGTCCATCAAACTTCTCAGAGCTAAAGGAGGAATTACGTACCCGGTGCAAAGAAACTAAAAATTTTGAAAGAAGAGTGGAAGAATTGATAGCTAGAATAATTAATGCAGAGAAGGTCATAAACGATGTGACAGAGATGAAAACCATGACACAAGAAATACGTGACCAATGCACAAGCTTCAGTAACCGACTCGATCAACTGGAAGAAAGAGTATCAGCGATTGCGGATCAAATGAATGAAATGAAGCGAGAAGAGAAACCAAAAGAAAAAAGAAGAAAAAGAAATGAACAAAGCCTGCAAGAAGTATGGGATTATGTCAAAAGACCAAATCTACATCTGATTGGGGTGCCTGAAAGTGAGGGCGAAAATGGAACCAAGTTGGAAAGCACTCTTCAGGATATCATCCAGGAGAACTTCCCCAACCTAGTACGGCAGGCCAACATTCAAATTCAGGAAATACAGAGAATGCCACAAAGATACTCCTCGAAAAGAGCAACTCCAAGACACATAATTGCCAGATTCACCAAAGTTGAAATGAAGGAAAAAATCTTAAGGGCAGCCAGAGAGACAGGTCGGGTTACCCACAAAGGGAAGCCCATCAGACTAACAGCAGATATCTCGGCAGAAACTCTACAAGCCAGAAGAGAGTGGGGGCCAATATTCAACGTTCTTAAAGAAAGGAATTTTAAACCCAGAATTTCATATCCAGCCAAACTAAGTTTCATAAGTGAAGGAGAAATAAAATCCTTTACAGATAAGCAAATGCTTAGAGATTTTGTTACCACCAGGCCTGCCTTACAAGAGACCCTGAAGGAAGCCCTAAATATGGAAAGGAACAACAGGTACCAGCCAGCCAGTGCAAAAACATGCCAAAATGTAAAGGCCATCAAGGCTAGGAAGAAACTGCATCAACTAACGAGCAAAATAACCAGTTAATATCATAATGGCAGGATCAAGTTCACACATAACAATATTAACCTTAAATGTAAATGGACTAAATGCTCCAATTCAAAGACACAGACTGGCAAACTGGATAAAGAGTCAAGACCCATCAGTCTGCTGTATTCAGGAGACCCATCTCACATGCAGAGACATACATAGGCTCAAAATAAAGGGATGGAGGAAGATCTACCAAGCAAATGGAGAACAAAAAAAAGCAGGGGTTGCAATCCTTGTCTCTGATAAAACAGACTTTAAACCATCAAAGATCAAAAGAGACAAAGAAGGCCATTACATAATGGTAAAGTGATCTTCGTTTCTTAGGAAGATTTCCATCGTTGTTGGCAAAATGACTAAAAATTTAGGTTGGTAGAACTGTGTATTACTCTGTTAGTCTGTTCTTATGCAGCTAGTAAAGACATATCCGAGATTTGGTAATTTATAAGGAAAAAGAGATTTAATGGACTCACAGTTCCACATGGCTGGGGAAGCGTCACAATCATGGTGGAAGGCAAAGGAGGAGCAAAGGCACATCTTACACGGCAGCAGGCAAGAGGACATGTGCAGGGAATCTCCCCTTTATAAAATCATCATATTTCATAAGACTTATTAACTATCACAAGAACAGCATGGAAAAGACCTACCCCTATGATTAAATTACTAGGTTCCTCCTACAACATGTGAGAATTATGGGAGCTATAATTTAAGATAAGATTTAGGTGGAAACACAGCCAAACCACATCAACTTGTATTCTACCAGCCTAAGTTCCGCTTTATTTTGCCTCCTGGCTGAATTCTTTAACTGCAGACATTTTTTTTCTTTAACTCATCTTTTGTCTTTATAAGATTTATTTCTCATTCATATATCTGGACTCATGCATGAAGTGTTTATAAGATGCTTATTTCTTTATGCTGTGTTGGACAAAGTCAAAATTTTCTAGTGAAAAACAGTTTTCAAGATTCAGGACATAAACCAATGAAGACACATTTTTTAGAAGCACACATGGAACTTTATTGGATTTCTGTAGGAAATTTTTAGTTTAACCAACAAGAAACATAAACTTAGCTTTTATCATCAAACCTTATTGTTGACTCATAACTCTATGACTCAGGTCACTCACTTACCTTCACAAGATTTCATTCCAAATACTTTTGGCTGTTCCCAGAAATCATTGATTTCTTACAATCTATCTCCAAGGATCTTTGGTAGGATGCACTATCAAAGAAGCCAATTTTTAAAAAGGAGACTTCTACATTTAGAAAGAATATTAGGATAAGTATAATGCTATCCAAGAGAACTGTTCTCCAAAGGACAGTATGTAGTTAGATATATAAATGGTGATAGTTAGGATGAAAAATCAGTCATAACTTTTTACATATTCATATTTTGAGTATAAATTTGTAATACATATGTATGGGCATCCTTGTATATAAATACACATGTACATGGAGGGAAATATTTTCTGTGAAAGTTAGGAAATATAAATTTGATTGGCATATAATTTCATTTTATCGATCTGTCAACTAAAAATAGAGAGCTGCCTTTAGCTAAAGATACCTATTTCCCCTGTGCTTTTTGAGTATGGCCAGGCATCAAACCCAGTACTTTACCTGTCATATTGTGATTCAGGAAAGACTTGCCTTTTCTTGGTCATGTAATTTTAGCCCTTAAGGAATTCACTTATCATTTCATCATTAGTGGTACCTAAACTCCGGGAATACTGAGTGAGTTTGGCAAACTAATTGAAGGATGCAAGATTATGAGATTATTTCTGGACATATCATAAGCAAGGTTTCTTACATTTTTACTATAGATTTCTATGTTCATCCTGTGGTGAGTTTTCACTTTAACCAAAATTCTTCAACAGAAAAAAAGCAAACTATGAGCAATAGTTAAAAAACAAAGACTGGCCACAGACTAAGAATTCAGCTTTCAAACTTAGTAAACATATTTTTCATAGGGATCTAATAACTTCTCACTTTTTAAATATTTTAATAGACACTTAATATTCCAACTTGCCAGAATATGAAAATGTAAAGATCAAGATCAATGCTACAATGCTCTCAAAAGCTCAACATAGAATGCAGCATATTTACAGGGTGGCCTCAGTAAGCTTTTCAAAGTTTTCTGTGTTTTCCATCTTGTGTGTTTCTCAATGTAATACATGGACACAGTTAAAAATCAAGTAGCAATAAAAAGCTCATCATAGAAAATAGTAGCTCTTTGTTCCTGTGTTCTCTGCTCCTAGTACAATCCATTATTTTCATCTTCTTTGTTTTATCTGATTCTTTTAGTAATTACATATAAATTTTTAAGCAGTATGCTAGTGCTACTGATTTTTGGTTTATTAATTTAGTCACTATCCTCTACAACTGTGTCTTCCTGATAAAGCTATGTTTAGTTAAATAAGTAGACATGGTTTAAGTTATTATACTTATGTAAATATTATTCACTACAGAGCCAAGTAATGTACTATCATTAAATCTGTTTTTTAGTATAACTCTTTGCTATTCCTGGAATAAATGAATGTTTTGGTGTTTGCAAATACTGGCACACATTGATGCATTTCGGTACTGTGGAAAAATCTTGGGTTTTGAAATTAGTAAACTCACATTTCAGGTTGGCTGTGTTGTTGCTTGTGACCTTTGGTACGTTCCTTAGACTGCTGAGCCTTGGCAATTATTTCTGAACAACAAATGCTGCAAATCAGTAACTTCTTTGAAGACTACCTATAGGAAGTTTTATTTTAAATAACATGTGTAAACATCTACCTTTATCTTCGTCCTTGAAATGTGTGTGCCCTCCACTTTGTTTCTCACTTAAAAACCATGAGGTGGGTGAGATGGAATTACTAGCACAGATTAGGAAAAAACTGAGGCTGAAGAGCACTAAAAGATTTATCCAAAGAGGCCTAGTGGAAAACAGCTCGACTGTAACATTTCTAATTCTAAGTTAAGAGCGCTTAACCCCATGACATGCTGAGGTTCCATCAAACCAATATACTATTGGTGCCAAATTTAAACCTCTGAAACTAAATTATGCAAAATTCCATTCTCTTAGTTAGTTTGGATTATGGGGGTGGGGGTGAGTCTAAATTTTTTTCCTCTGTTTACTCAAGCCTTGTAGGAAAATTCTTAACATAGGCAGTCAATGTAAAAATGTGAAAGATTGGTATAGAAAGTAACACACTATTATATAAAGTCCCCAGGGTGCCATAATCTGGCTGTTAGTTTTCTGCTGTATTCTGTATATCTAAAGGCTCCTTTGTGGCCATGAGCTTGAAGATGTAACCATACTATTATCAAACCTTAGCATTTCTCATCTTGTAAATTGTCATAAAACCAACGTACTCTCAGGCTAGATATTTTAAGTTAAAACAACTATTCTAGGTACTGGGAACATATAAAAAACCAATTATTTATAAGTCTGATAATAGCTTTATTATTCTGGCTATAGTCCTTTCTATTTTTTCACCTCATCCTTATTAGTGACTCTCCATATAATGAGAATATCAGGAAAGCTTGAAGAGCTTTTAAGTTATTAGAACCTCTCCATGCCATTCTAAACATCAGTATGTTTTCTTTTCCTTTTGAAAATTCACTAATTTCTATAAACCTTAGCACCTTTCTTTGGCCTGCTTTCTACAAAAATTATGTTATTAACCATCAACTCATTAACCAAGTGGTTATTCTCACGTTACATATGTGTAAAAGTGAAATGAAGGAACTAATAAACAGCATAGTTGGTGTACAAATACAGAAATTTTAATTCTGTGTCTGATAAGTTTTACACTTTATGACACTCATTTTGTTACAAATATTTGAAAGCATAAAATAAAAAATAAAACAGTATCACACACCCAAATACATAGACCAGGAAAAAATTGTCACCACATTAAAACTATGGTCTTAAATCCTGGGTTATTCTGGATTTGATGACCTTATGGACTGTGGAGATTCGAAAGGACATTAGCCTTTGATTCTTGAAGATCCTTGTACATATGCCTACCAGATCGAACACCTCCAATGATGAGACTTCAGTATTTTGCAAGGAAACTTACTTTGTCTTTAGACATACTTGTCTGTAAGAAAAGTTCATTGTCTGAACATTTTCTGAAATATCTTCCTGTAAGATACAGTCTTTGATCGATCACTTCTTCCTCAGAAACAACACAGAACAAATCCAGTTTTTTTCCCCTACATAATAGCACTTCAAGTATTTGAAAACAATTCTTAATTTTCCCTAAGATTTTTCTCTTTTCCAATCTAAACACTCCCAATCTCTTCAATTGTTTCTCTTATGATATATTTTAATTTTTTCTCACTATCCTTTTCTCTTTCTTTGATTCTTTTTCTGTTTGGCATAATCTCTTTCAAAGTGTGGCACACAGAGTTAAAGACACTACTGAAATAAAGGTTTTCCAATGTCCCACAGAGCATAACTATCATCTCCCTTCTTCTAATTACTATACCTTCATTAATACTGCCTAAGACCACACAATCATTCAGGAAGCACAATCACAACACAGTGCTAACCTAACATTCTAACATCCACGTGATGGACCGCTGGACTCTTAGTTCTTGACCTCAAATCCAGTGATAATTTTTTTTCTTCCCGTTTAGTCACCATCTGCCATGGTCACATTCTAGACTTTATTGTTACTGGAAATTGTGAAGCTGTTGAAACTTTAGTGTAAAATATCTCACTCTAGTCACTACATAAAATATTTATTTATTTATTTATTTATTTATTTATTTATTTATTTACTTTATTTATTTATTTGAGATGGAGTCTTGCTCTGTTGCCCAGGCTGGAGTGCAATGGCAAGATCTCAGCTCACTGCAATCTCCACCTCCCAGATTCAAGCAATTCACCTGCCTCAGCCTCCCAAAGTGTTGTATAGCTGGGATTACAGGCATATGCCACCACACTTGGCTAATTTTTGTATTTTTAATAGAGATGGGGTTTCACCATGTTGGTTAGAGTGGTCTCGAACTCCCAACCTCGTGATATGCCTGCCTCAGCCTCCCAAAGTGCTGTGATTACAGGCGTGAGCCACCGGGCTCGGCTCCCACATATAATCTTACAAGTTAACTTGCCCTAACGACCTCGGTGTTACATTCTAAAAAAAAGTGAACCCCTTTATTCTACTTTGTTTTCACCATTTAAACATTTACGCCTATCTTTATGCCCCTTATTCTCCAATGTGGAGCTCATTTTCTGTCCTGCAATCATTCCCTAAAATATCTTCAATTCCCTTCCTACTCTCTTCTTTCATAATGTTCCTCTGGCAAATCACAACAGTAGATGAGCTTTACCGTTATTTTGAGTACTGGAAACAAAGTAGCTGGCAAGAAATGTTAATAGTACCTTCGTTGCTTCATAATCAGAAAAAGAAGAACAGTGGTCCGCTTAAACTACATCATAGGTTAAAGACAACATTGCCAGCAGAGGTTAAATAAAACATTTCCAGAGGCCTCTACTCTTCTGGATGGGCATTCTTTGTTAGGTCTCTTTATCCATGATTTGGAGTAAATGAGAAATGATTAGAAATTTATCCCCCACAATAGGCTCTATAGCAGATTCTACCACAAACAAAGACTAGGTTACATAACAAGTCTTTAAATTCTCTTGTGAAAGTTGTGCTAAATAGTAGAATTGCTGTAGATTACTTACTGGCTGAGCAGAGAACTTTCTACACAGTTGCTGATACTTCTAGTTGCACATGGAGAAATACATTGGGTATTATAGAGACTCAGTTGTAGGGAATTAATGAACAGGCTGCTTGGTTGAAATGAGTAGACTCCCAATCTAACTCATTCTTTGATCTATTTGATTTTAGTTGGTTTGGTTGATCGGGACCATGGCTAAGGAGCATATTCGGAGCTCTTGGAATTATCCTCCTGATAGACATAATAGTCATCTCCCTGGTGCAATGTATTCTCTCAGAAGTTTTAAATGTTTCCATGTAGCTATCTGCAGAATGTTAAATGGCCTTTCTTCAACAAAAACGGCCAAAACTAAAATGTACACTCTAAGGACACAGTAACCTATGAATGACCAGAAACCCAAAATGATGGCAACTGAGAGTGGAGCTAAGGCCCCAAGTTTTGGTTACACTCTCACCTAAATGAGAACCTGACCAAAAAAGGGGAATTGTTAAACAAAATTATGGCAGCCCATTGTTTTAGACTGAGTTTGTACAGTAGGCCCCAACACACCAGACCATACCAAACCAAGACCAGTCACTCAGCATTACATAGAGATATTTGTGCTGTCATGTTTATTGCAGTGTTATTCACAATAGTCAAGATGTGAAATCAACCTAAGTATCTGCTGATAGATGAATAAAGAAATCACACACACACACACCTACACACACGTGCAGACACACACAATGGAATGTTATTCAGTCTTTTAAAAAGTAGATCCTGTCATTTGCAAAAACATGGACAAAACTAGAGGACATTATGATAAGTGAAATAAGACAGACATTGAAAGAAAAATACTGCATGATTTCACTTACATGTTAACATTCTGTAAGTTGAATATGTAGAAACAGAGAGCAGAACGGTGGTTACCAGGAGTTAAGGGGGGAGAAAAATGAGTAGATATAGGTCAAAAGGTACAAAGTTGTAATTATATAGAATGAATAGGTCTAAAGATCTACTGTATGGCATAAGGGCTATAGTTAAGGACTATTGTATTTCATACTGAAAATCTACCAAAAGAGTACTGTTTAAGTGCTCTTACCACACATCAAAAAAAGGGTAACTATCTGAAGTGACGTATATGATAATTTGCTTGATTGTAGTGATCATTTCACTATATATATTTATATCAAAACCTCATATTGTGCAACTCAAATTTATGCATTATGTATACATTAAATGTATACATTAAATGTATACATTAAATGTATACATTAAAAAGCGCCAAATTTATAGAAAATAAAGAGACCAGAGATCATCTATGCAACTTCTTGCTTTTTTTTTAGATGGAATCTCACTCTGTAGCCAGACTGGAGGGAAGTGACGTGATCTTGGCTCACTGCAACCTCCACCTCCTGGATTCAAACTCTTCTCCTGCCCCGGCCTCCTGAGTAGTTGAATTACAGGCGCATGCCACCACACCTGGCTAATTGTTGTATTTTTGGTAAAGATGGGGTTTCACCATGTTGGCCAAGATGATCTTGATCTCCTGACCTCGTGATCCACCCACCTCAGCCTCCCAAAGTGCTGGGATTATAGGCATGAGCCACTGCACCTGGCCAACTTCTTGCTTTTCTAACACACAGCCTTAAAAGTGTCAGGTAGATTAAGAAATGTTTAAATATATTTTTGGAAAATTCCATATTTCCCCTTAGGAATTCATTTTAACTCTTAACGAACCTCATAGTTAAAAGTTCTACTTTATATCAAGCTTAACTCCTCGTGCTGACATAAACTGTGAGTCTAATTTTACGTGTTTTTTTTTTTTTTTTTTCCTCGGTCATAACATGGCACGCATACTACAAGGCTTATTTTGACAAACCAAAGTCTTGCTTAAATGTAAAGCACCAGAGCAATTACAAAAGGCTAAATATTTTTATGCTTAGTGTATTAGCCAGCTTGGGCTGCTATAACAAAGTATCGTAAACTAGAAAACTTAAAAAACAGACATTTATATTTCACAATTTTGGAGGTTGAAAGTCCAAAATCAGGGTGCCAGCATAGTTGAAGTCCTGTTCTTGGTTTGCAGACAGCCATCTTATTGCTGTATCTTCACATGGAGAAAGGGCAGCTAGACAGTTCTCCAGCTTCTTATAAAGGCGCTAATCCCATTCATGAAGGCTCCACTCTCATGACCTAGTTATTTCCTAAAGGCCCTGCTTCCAAATGCCATCACATTAGGATTAGGTTTCAACACGTGGATTTTGGGTGGACACAAGTATTCAGTTCACTGTACTTCACAACTGTGGTATTATTATTTTCCTTTACTATCCTGTGCCTTTAGACTAAACAATCTCAGTTTCTTAACATATCTTTTTTATCCTTAATTACAACTTTGAATTACACATTCATGATTGTCACTCCATTAGGAATCCCTGTTCATAGGAAGGCTGAATTAGAAATACATTCATGTTACTACTTTCAAAAATTGAAAAATCAAATTCTAAAACTACTGATTATAAAAGTTACAAATGTTAATACCCTAAGTCCTGGGACCACAGCGGTGAAGTAGCAACTCTCTCCCTTTTCCAGCCAAATGGCAATTATAATTGTATAAACCAAACACTCTGACCCTATACAGTTTCCTCCAACCCATAGCTACTTGAACAGCTCCAACAGAGTTGTGGAATCACATGAGCTTTGCACTCTCCCTCATTCATTACATTTATAGTCTAATACCTCTTTCAGAGAACCTAGATATCACTGTGATAGACATTATGGAAATACTTAGCCATATTTGTCAGGTGTCGTGGAAACATTCAAGAAATTACCAATAACTTTAGAGTCAGTGGCAGAAGAAGAAAAAGCACTGTGGTTTTTAAAAATAATGTTTTTAAAAGATCACATTACGTCTATGAAAAATGGAATTGTGTCTACAAACGCATTCCAGAACTTAAAGGTTTATTATACAAGGTATCATACAAAAGTACATATTTATTGAGGTTTGTATAAGGAATTGGTCACTTACATTTGACATGTTCTTATATAATGCATTGTGAGTCATGGAAGAATATTTTATTAAGAAAATATAGGAGGAAATAAGACAATTTTATTTTTAAAAACAATTTTTTGAAACCAGGATATTTGGTTATTTTCATTTAAGTTCTATGGCTCCTGATGGGTAACTGAAGTAAGAAGTACTTTAAAATTCAGTTTTGAGATTATTTTGTTTTTATTTGCTGTCGTTAGAAAGCCTATAATGAGAAAAAAATGCAGACATTGGGTAGTTACTCTCAAAGAGATGTGCTAATGCCTAGCCAAGAAAATGCGATGTAGCCGGGCGCGGTGGTTCATGCCTGTAATCCTAGCACTTTGGGAGGCTGAAGCAGCTGAAATGCCTGAGCTCAGGAGTTCAAGACCAGCCTGGAAAACACAGTGAAATCCCATCTCTACTAAAATACAGAAATAATTAGCCAGGCATGGCAGCGTGTGCCTGTAGTCACAGCTACTCAGGAGGCTGAGGCAGGAGAATTGCTTGAACCCGGGAGGGGTAGGTTACAGTAAGCCGAGATCGTACCACTGCACACCAACCTGGGTGACAGAGAGAGACTCTGTCTCTAAAAAAAAAAAAAGAAGAAGAAAAGAAAATGTGATGTTGCCTAATAAAATATCTTCTTGAGATTTGGGCACCTGGTTGATAAATACACATATATATATGTACACGTGTAACTGTAAATGTGTGTATGTGTATATGAATACATCAGTAGTTTTGTGAAACAAATAATTAGATGCACTTTGGAAATAAAATATAAATTGCAGATTTGTTTCAGAGCTTAGGATAACAAAACATAGATACAGATTTTATTTAATCTTAATTTTCTATTTTTTCTTCATAGTATCTGTTCTTAATGGAGGGTTTCAAAAAAACCAATAGATCATTTTAATCGGAATGTCTCAGCCTTAGATTACTGTCAGAAAATAGCTAGTAAAGCATACCGTATGAAATTCTTTAACAAAAAATGATTATTTGTTTGAAATAAGTAGGTTATTGTTTCTAACAGTATTTAGCGATTAAAAGTCGCTCCAGAACAACTTGTATCTGTGCTCACTCAGCAAAAAAATAAAACTCCATGGTGTCACTGAGAGGCTGTCACTGTTATTGGCATTAACATGATGTAGATGCAATAAAGATAACCATTGTTTATTGAGCAACTAGTACGTGTTAGCCATTTTGCTAAGCATGTCACATACTTCATGCTATTTAATTCCTGCACACCAATCCTGCAAGTTACATACCATTGACAGAGGGCTTTGAAAATGTGGCTAAATTGACATAACAGTAAATATCAGAGGCAAGATCCTGACCAGGTCTGTTGGACAGTAAAGCCTGTGTTCTTAACCACTGCACTTGGCAGTCTTATTCTAAATGAGAATCAAACATTCATTCTCTACTTTGCCTGTGAAAGCAAGACCCACGTGTTATATATCTTTTTATCTCGAAAGTCAAGCAAAGAGACTGGCCCATAACAGGTGCTTGTGAGCAAATGATAAAACGAGTACACCAGGGTCATCAACAACTAAAATTGGGATTTTATTCTCCCTCTTAGCTCAAAAGGATATTATGTTGCTTGTGTTTCAGTGTAGACAAAAGGTGAACTTCTCTGTTCATGTTCCTGTATTCTCTCCAGAAGTCAGGAAGTGTGTGATTACCATCTTTACATGTTAGCATCTATCAACATGATTATTGAGATCTCAGCAGCATTAACCTGGGCAAGTTTCAGCTCTTTCCTTCCATGTTTGTGATAAACTTGTACAAAGTGTGTAAGCAACTATTTAATTATTGAGAACCTTCAGATTCCAATTTAACAAACAGGAATGATACACGAAATTTTTTAATGGTCATAAGACAGTTTGTAAACTTAGAATCCAAATTTGTACAAATCCCAATCAATGTATAAAGATGCAGTTAAGAGTTAACAGCCTACAGGAGCAAATTTTTTGTTCCTGTAAAAAACTTTGAATAAATTATCTGCTTTAAACTCTATCAAAAAATCCTCCTTCCTGTAACTAAAAGGAATTTAAGAACTTTTGTCACAGGCTTGAATCAACACTGGTAATTATTCACATAACCAGCACATAAATACAGTAACATAGCAGTGAAAATTAGTACAAGCCCATAGTTCAAATTTGAAGGGGGAAAAATATATGGCACAGCAATTTCTTAAACACAATTTTAATGTAGTTCACTACACACCAAATATTGTTATTTTAATGCAGGACCTAATGTTCTACTAGAAGTAATGAAATACATTTTTTTAATTATGATATTATGTTTATTGAGGAGCTTCTCTATGCCAGGATATTATCAAATTATCTTTAATCCTTAACAACACAGAAATATAAATATTGTTAACCTTGTTTTACAAAAGCGGGAGCTTTAGCTCAGTGAAATGTTGTTTTATTTTAGAATCACATAGTCAAAATCAGGATTTGCACTCAGGATTATTACAAAGTCTATGTTCTTTTTTCTTTGCAGAACAAAACTCTTAACATGAGGTGCAAGCTCCTTGGGCAAAGATTGTAGATCTATGTTGGGCAAAAGAATAGTAGCAGATACATGTATGACTTCAGGGGTAAATCTCTTAAAATTGTATGCAGAATAATATTTATGTATGGATACTTTCTTTCTTGAGGGTTTATAATTTTAACTAGATCCCAAAGGGTTCTGGGATTCAAAATATTGTAAGAACCCTTGATTTTCACCTCACTACATCCTTGCTGTGGGACAGATAAACAACTTTCTCTACCTTGACAAACAGTGGAAAACAATTTCAGAGTCATCACATACCTCAGGCTGTAATTGTAGCTAGGATTCAGGACGTCATACTAAAAATGGTGAAAGCTGCACCATGAAAAGTGAGCGGACGGAATGAGTTTTTAATGGTGAGAGCAGAAGAGACTGTGGGAACTAAGGCCAAGAAGTATATGCAGGCAAAGATTAGAAATCCTTATAGCAGCAGAGGCAGTGAGTGCTCTGTCTTACATGTATGTGCCGCTCCAAAATTCCTATGTTGGTTGGGCCTTTGAGAGGTGATTAATCATAAGGGTTCCACCCTAGTGAATGAGCCAAATGCTCTTATAAAACAGCAGAAGGGAACTAACTAGGCTTCTTGCCTTTCTACTTCCTGCATGTGAGGACACAGCATTCACCTATTTTGCTGTCTGGCAGAAGTCTTTACCACAGGTAATAAAAGCACCACCTTGTAAGAAAAGAGCAACCCTCACCAGACACCAACTGTACTAGCACCTTGGTCTTAGACTTTCCAACTTCCAGAACTGTAAGGAATAAGTTTCTATTCTTATAATTTACCCAGTCTCAGGTATTTTGTTATAGCAGCAGGAGCAAACTATGACAGAAATCAGTCAACACTGAACGTGGTTGCTGTTATAACAAATACCTAAAAATGTGGACACAGCTTTAGAATTGGGTAATGGATAGCGGCTGGACTATAGAGGCTAATCTGGTGTGAGCTCAGAAAAAGAAGAGAGCTGTAAAGAAAGCTTCAATTTTCTTAGAGATTACTTAGATGCTCTTGATAAGAATGTTGATAGAAATATAGATGGTCAAGGCAATTCTGATGAGATCCTAGATGAAAATGAGAAATAAGGTATTGAAAATGGGAGGAAAGGCCATCCTTGTTATAAAGTGGCAAAGAACTTGACTCAATCATGTCCATGTTTTATTGTTTCATGTAAATCAGAAGTTAATGATGATAAACTAGGATATTTAGCAGAAAAAATCTCTAAGCAAAGTGTTGAAGGTGTGACATGACTTCTCCTGACTGCCAGTAGTAAAATACAAAAAGAGAAAAGCAAAATAAGGATAGAATGTGTAATCAAAAGACAAGCAGAACTTAGAAATTTGGAAAATTATCAGTTTGGCCATGTTTTTAAAAAAGAAAGAAAAGGCATGTTTAGGAGAGAACAGTGAGGGAATGGCCAAGAGTCTGTTTGATAAGGAGATCATTCTAGGTGGAAGGAAGCCAGATGATATTTACCAAGACAATGGAAGAATGACCCTAAGGCATTTTGGAGATATTTGAGGCTGCCACTTCCATCATAGGCCCAGACTGCCAGGGACTTGAGGGCAAAATGGTTTCAAGGGAGGGGTCCAGGGCATCTGTGGGATCTCAAGGCCAGATGCCCAGTTTTACCTCAAGGCTCTGCTCCCTGCATTCTGGTGCAGAGCTCCTTGGCCACCCACCAGCTTTGGTTTAAGTGTGCCCCGTGCAACTTGGGCCACTCCTCTAGAAGACACAAGTAATAAACCTTGGTGACATCCTTGAGGTGCTGACTCTGCAGGATATAAGAGCTGTGCAGGCATGGCTACCTCCACTGCAATTTCAAAGGATGCCTCAGAGAGGCTTAGGCCCTGAATGGAATGCTATTGTCTGAATGTATGAATCCCTCCAATGCTTATATGTTAAAACTTAAACCCCAGGTGATAGAATTGAAAGGTGGGGCCTTTGGGAAGCAATTAGGTCATGGGAGTTCCATCCTCTTAAATGAGATTCATGCCTTTTTAAAAGGCTAAAAGAAACAAGTCATGTTTTTTGCCCTTCCACTTTCTGCCACATGAGGACAGGGCATTCACCCCTCTGCCATGTGAAGACACAACAACCAATTGCCACCTTGGAAGCCGGGGGCAGTCTTCACTGGATACCAGTCATGCTAATGCCTTGATTTTGGACTTCCAAGCCTCTGTAACTAAAAGAATTAAATGTTTGTTCTTATAAACTACCCAGTCTCAGGTACTTTGTTATGGCAGCCAAAGTAGACCAAGACAATGAAAGAATCAGAGAAGAAAAACCTTAGAACAGGAGCAAAAACATGCAGTAGCATAGTGTTGCAAAAAGCACAAAAACAAAGCATACACACATGGTCCCAGACTTATGATGGTTCAACTCAAAGGTTTTCAAGTTTAGGATGGGGTTGTCAAGGCATTAAATGCTTTTTTTTTGTTTCTGATATTTTCAGTTTACAATGGGCTTTCTGGAGGTAACCCCATTATAAGTTGAGCATCTGTAATTAGAAAAAAAATAAAAAAAGAAGAGTACTGGAAAATCAGAAGTACTGTTTGTGAGAATTTCCAGCAAGGCTAGCAAAACCCTAATAGAAATACTAGGGGATTGCAAATCATTCACAATTTTATAAGTAGTAAGATGTTAATGGGTATAGACCTGAGATACCAATTTGGCATTTTCCAATTAGGATTGGAGGAAAATAAAGATGCGCTATCAAAGTAAAACTCACATTTCTATAGTTTGTGTGCACCCCGTACTCATGCATATGCATTCTTATTCATTAAATGTATTGACCTTAGTAACTAGAGTCAATAGAAATATTATGGCAATAAGGTATTAATAAACTTATTAAAGTGATTCATACTTAAGAAAGTACTCTTAAAAATATTACCCCATTGGATTCTCACTGCAAACCCTGAATATGAGCCCTCATCTTATTGTTCTTTCACTCCAGTAAACATCATTATCTTCCAAATCCTGTGTTCCACTAATAAACTTATTTCCCTTCAAGTATAGGTATTCTGCCCCAGTTTTCAGATCAATCCTAATTTGAAGTAGAAATTTATTTATTTATTTATTTATTTATTTATTTATTTTATTTATTTTATTATTTTTTTTTTTTTTGAGACGGAGTCTTGCTCTGTCACCCAGGCTGGAGTGCAGTGGCCGGATCTCAGCTCACTGCAAGCTCCGCCTCCCGGGTTTCCGCCATTCTCCTGCCTCAGCCTCCGGAGTAGCTGGGACTACAGGCGCCCGCCACCTCGCCCGGCTAGTTTTTTGTATTTTTAGTAGAGACGGGGTTTCACCATGTTAGCTAGGATGGTCTCGATCTCCTGACCTCGTGATCCGCCCGCCTCGGCCTCCCAAAGTGCTGGGATTACAGGCGTGAGCCACCGCGCCCGGCTGAAGTAGAAATTTATTTTATTGCTTTAGCTTATTTATCCAGTTGCCTTGCCGTTAAATCAGCAATAAAATGTCCTGGGGAAAATTCGAAACTTCTCTAGTATTTCCTAGGCATCTATCCTAAGATGCATCATTAGATTAAGAGAGTCTTGTGTGCAAGTCCACTGCAAATACACTAGATTGCATACCCCAAGAGGCTTCTGCATGCATCTCAAGGTCAGAAAGATTTATTGCAACATTATGTCTATAACCTGAATGGCACCACTTTGCTCTTGTGAGTCCCCATTTCAGTTATGGAAACCTGCCTCTGCCATAATACAGTGTTTAGAATCTTCCTTCATCATCTGTGGCTCTTTCAGCTGCTAACTGCCTGCCTTTCCAGCCTCTTTGTTGTATTTCTGTTGAAACCTACATCACAACACCACTACTGTTTATTTGATAGACCATGTCCAGTAACTGTGTTAACCTGGAGGCATCACACTTCTGCCCACCATCCTGGACCTCCAGTGGCCTCCAGTATCTGGCTCCATTTCTTCAATACTTGGGCTGCCCTGGAGCTAAAAATTGATAGGGAAGATGAGAAAGTGAATCAGGATGCTTTGATGAAGTGGTGTGGAGATGAAGTAGAAGGGAGGAGAGGCTTAAAATAAATATCTTAAAATTGCTTATTGATATCATTGACATAATTTGTTGAATTTCTTTTTAATGAGTCATAAAAGGAAACTTGGTCATTGCCAGTGTCTAAGGTAATGAAACTTGGAGTGTGGAACAAAAGTCATTATTTTTATGTAGATATTTTTTGTACAGTCAAGCATCTTATTCATGAAACATTTAAAAGTAACAAAAAAGTTGTATTCTTTAAAAAGGAAAAAAAAAAAAAAAACGTAGGCACTGTTTTTCCCTTTACCTCGTGGATATTCCCATGGCTGCCTTCTCAAGGAAGACATTTCTCTGTCTTTGTGCCAGAGCCCAGAGGTCGCCATCTCCAGACCAAGTAGTGAAAATAAAAAAGAGCTGCTACTTCCTGATACCATCCCCTAGACTTTGTAACTCTACTAGTTAAGGATTTATTGAATACTTAATAAAATATATTATAAACTAGAGCTTCAACAAAGGCTATAACCAAAAGTGAGTTACTACTGTCCACCTCATTAGTTAGGTTTAGTCATTTTTAACACTTGAGCCAAATCCTTGCACATATTATTCAGCTATTAAGAACTCAAGTGGTCTATAAATTCATTTCTAAAATTGTTCACTGACCTAGTAGCTTTTTCCAATCTGGGCTGAGAAATTTCTATTCAGTGGTTTTGTTTTGCTGGAGTCAGAGGCGAAAGCTATATTAGGATTCACTGTTTGCTTTTCACTTTTAACTTAGAAAGAAAAGCATTATTTTTTTGTTAATTATCAAGAACAACCGTTAAGTCTGCAAAACTATATTTTTGGAGGCAATGATTTGAGTTGTACTTACAATTGAATTTATTCCAATTTACTTTTCTTACCTGAGGTGAAATAAAATTGTTATTCCCATGTGGAATATATCAAGTTTTTAATAATTCCCATGAAAAGGAACTTTCTAAGATTATCTTTTTATCAATAGTTAAATTATGTTATGTTTTTAATTGGACTGCAAGTCACAGCCTCTAGCTTCCCAGAATTGTAATGGTGTTGAATTAATTTAAAGGGACTCAGAGGAACCAGATATGGAAGGCTGTCACCATTATAATTTAGTTTTATGATTAGATCATGGAAAACATTGTAGAATTCTGAAGAGAGTTTTAACCCTTTTATTTTGAAAGAGATTTTGTTCAGTTTGTCTCTCTCAAAAGATATGCATCTTTGGAGAGATTTCTAATCCTATAGAAAAGTTGACAAAATAAATGTCACAATGAAAATAACAGAGATTACCACGTTAAAGACATACACAATTTATGATCTCCAAGTTAAAGTAACCACAAACATGCGTGCGTGTGCACACACATGCATACATCATATTCCATTATATCAATTGTAACACAATGAAATTTGAGACCTTTTCTATATGCTCTGAATAGTAAGTAACACAAATGCTTTGTGTCACAAATAAATATTCCAATTATTTTACATACTTTCAACAATACATTTATAGTAAACAATTCTGATATTTTTATTTTGGGATTCCTGAATATTCTTTTTTCCAAGAATTTTCCAGAAAGCATATATATATATGATATATATATATATGTGAGAGAGAGATATATATGTGATATATATATATATATATATTTATATTTGTATGCATTTGACTGCTGAGAAGGCAAAAACTGTATTGACAATAAGGAAACTTTTTTCAGATCTCAGAAAAAAGTAAGTACATTGGGACTATTAAAGTACTATGCAGGCACACAGAAATGACTGTGTTTAAAAATGTTTGTGAAAAACAAGATAACGGCTATATGGAATCTCTCCATATTATTTTTACAACTGCCTGGGAATCTGCAGTTGTCTCAAAACAAAAAAGTTTTTAAAATTGTGTCATGCAATGGCAATTTTTTTGCTATCTGTTTGTCCCTCAATGCATTTATATATACTGCAATATTTAAAATGCATATACTTAACAATAAAAGAGAACCCTGATTTTGTGATTATGTTGATATTTTTAGGGTAATTGATTCAAAGCAACTTCGTATTAATTTTTAATTATAGTGGGCAGAGGGAGTTCTATGTGAAGATAGGAGGCTATTTTACTACATTTGTTAAATTAATTCATGATGTTAGTTTTTTTTTTGTGTGTGTGTGTGTGTGTTTTCTTTGTAAACTGTAAGAAAATGGACAAGAAAAAAAAGGCCTTTCTTTAAATACATCAGTCACAAGAGCCGGGTAAAGGAGAATGCAGCTCTTTTATTTGATGGGATGAGAAAGCTAATAATGTATGACAGTAAAAAGGCAGAGGCTTTTAACGCTTTTTTTAACCTTACAAAAAAGGTCAACTCTGATCTGGAAATGAGAACAGCCAACACATGGGAACGAAGGGCAAAAAGCCAAGCGGAAAGCGAGAAGGAGCTGGTGACGAACACACTCAGCAGGGCAGGTTCCAGTCCCCAGCACCCACACCCCAAGATTCTAAAAGCACAGGCCAGCCAGCTCTCCATTAATTTTGTGTGTTTTTTTCCACATTATGATGGGAGGGACAATTCGGAGACTGGCAAAGTTACCCAGACCAGAAAAAAGAATACTTTATCCTGATTTAAACAGAGACGAAGAAAGAAAATTCTGCAACCAGCTTGCTAGTTTCATTTTTTGCTGAAGGAAAAGCTAGTTTAACAATTCAGCTTCTAACTCAATGGTTAATGTACTTAACATAGGAAAGCAAATGACAATATTTATTGAATGCCTATTCTGCACTCAGCACTGAGTTACAGCCCTCATTTTACAGATGTGAAATTAAGAGGAAAAGAAACGTGCTTAAGATAAACCAGTCAATATGTGCTGAACTGGATTTGAATTCAGACTTGATTCCAAAACTCTCATTCTTTCCACCATAGAAACCAGCCCTGATGACTTTTACTTTTATTAAGGCCTTTATCCAATTAAAATGATGCCAAATTCTTTTAAAATTTAAAAAGCAGGTCTATATTTTCTGTATTCCAAAGCTAATAGCTTGCTTAAAAATATATTATTTCATGCGGCTAGATTAGAAGCCCCAAGGAGACATCTAAACAAATCACCATGCTTTGTTGAATAAAAAATGTGATAGAGGCTGCTGGTTGTTGTTCAGAATAGGAGTAGGATTCTTGTCCCCCACATTTACTAGCCAATGACTGTGGACAAATTACATAACCTCTCTGAGTTTCAGCTTCATTGTACAACAAATTGAGATAATACTTGTTCTAACTTGACAATGACAGCTGAGAAGATTAAATGAGAAAATTAATATATGTAAAATACTTAGCATAGTGTCTAACAAGTGTGTTTAATGAAAATATGATTATGATTCTTAATATTAGTTGATATAATGCTGAATAAATACATATCTTCATTAACCAGTTGATTGATAAAAAATTGTATGTAGCCTCATATGCAGCTTTGTAAGTGTTACTATGATATGTACTTGGGTTTTTTTTTTTTAACTAAATACATTATTTAATTACATGTGTCTGACCCTATATTATATATTTGGATTTTAAGTTGACAGAAACAATTAAATAGCTTTCAATGTATGTGACTTTCTAACTGTTACACTGTCATTGGCTCCTGGAGACATATTTCTTATTGCAAGTAATGCTTCTTTGATACAAGCCACCACCTCATTCTAGCCCCTTCCTTCCCCCTGTCTAACTCATGTTTGCTGCTCTGTCTTTGCGAAAACCAAGAGCCAGAGAACTAGAAACTACCCTAGACGTTTCCTTTTTCTTCCCACTCATATTTAATAATTCCCCATGTATATCCAAGATCTTAGTTTACGGCTTTAGGCTCTTATCACTGTTCATGTAGACAACCATTCTCCATGCCAAACCCACCCAGTCCATCCTTCCCAGGATTTCAGGAGGGCTAATTCTAAAAGGGAAAGTGGATCATGACACACCTCTGCTTAAGTCCTCTCATTGCTCTATTGTTTTGAAGATAAAACCCAAATACCACGGCATAATATAAAATATCCTTCATTATGGGTTCTGGTTATGCCTCTGGACCTCTTCTTCTGCCACAGAATGATTTATAGCTTTTCAGGCCCTCATTGCTGTCTCTTGCTGTACTCTATCAGTCAAGTTACCTGCTTCAGTTGCTCAACTATAATTAACTCTTTAAAATCCAAACTCATATATTGCCTCCTCCAACAAAGCATTCTCAATTTCCCATATCTGTGTTACATGCATATCCTGTATCCCTCCATTTCTTCCTCTCGTTGCATCTACTCTTGCGTCCTTTTATACTTTTATATGTGGCAGCAATTTAAAGTTATATCCTGCTGAGCATGGTGGCTCATGCCTGTGATCCCAGCATTTTGTGAGGCCAAGGCAGGAGGATTGCTTAAGCCTAGGAGCTCAAGACCAGCCTGGGTAACATGGTGAGACCCCATCTCTACAAAAAATAATTTAAAAATTAGCCAAGCCTGGTGGCGCACGCTTGTGGTCCCAGCTACTCTGGAGGCTGAGGCAAGCGGATCCCTTGAGTTCAGGAGGTCAAGACTGTTGTGAGCTGTGATCACACCACTGAACTACAGCCTGGGCAACAAGAGTAAGACCCTGTCTCAAAAAAATAAAAATAAGTTGTATTAGAATACAGTAATGTCCCACTTCAAATCCTCCAATGATTTTCTATTCCAAATAAAAACATGGCAGAATCCTCACACGGCCTCCAATGCCCTGTGTAGACTGGCCCCTGCGTAGTTCTCTGACCCTCTCCCATACCCATGATCACTGTGCTTCAACCCGCTGTCCAGGATCACCACTGATAAATGAACTCTGATAAATGCTCCTAGCTCAATCCTATAGCAGGCTTTACATTTGCCATCATCACTAGCTTAGCAATTTCCACTTGACTATTTGCGTGGTTGACATCCTTTCATCCTTCACATCCCAGTGTAAAAGTCACCCTTTCAGAAAGCCTCTCTGGCTACCCGTTCAGTGTTGCTTGCTATTGCCACTCACTCTGTTTTTCATAGCACTTATCAGTAACTAGTCCTATTGTTTATTTCTGGTTTTTTGTTTGTTTATTATCAGTCTACCCACTGACACATAAGCTCTGGGTCTTTCTTGTTTACCACTGTATTCTATCATCCAGAAAAACATTTGGCATATAGAAGTTCATCTCATTCACTATATTACCTCTGAAGGAGAAGTTAAATAATTTCTTATTAAAATCAATTGTTATTCCTAATGATGTCAAATCTATTCACTATTTATTGATACAACACTTCCATTGTAACTATTGAGGAACTACAAATGATGGAAACTTGAGCTGTATATAAAAATTTAGGCAATGAGATCAAACAATTTGCTATATCAAGATAACTGAATTTTAAGATCAAAGACTGAATTTAAAGATGTAGATATGTGGGACAAAATGCTGGGTGTTCCCTCAAATCCATTCTTTCCTTCCTAGTATATAAACAATTGTATTTTTATATTTCACAACCCCTCTTGCAGTGAGGCATGGTCCTATCACTTATTTCCAGCCAATGGAAAGTAAGCAGAGGGCCAGATCCTAGCTCTGGGCTACAGTCTATAAAAAGTTGGTGTATCTTCCTATACTCTCTCCAGCCTCCGGCAGGAAGCAGATGATGATAATAAGAAGCCTAGGCAACCAGAAGCACAGAGGAAGGAGGCTGACCTCCAATTCACTGTGCAGAAGAGAGCACCTCAGTGGCCACTACCATTTGAGGAACGGTGCATTAGCTCATTGTATTTGAGCCATTTTCCATTTTACATCCATTTATTCAGCACTTTGTCCCACTTACCCTAAATAATACCACATTTAGTATGCTAAGTTTCATCAGGTTTCCCAGTATTTCTTGAAGAATTCCAAATATTCAAATTTTAGCTTAGGCTTACGCAATGTATGTTTATTATTCTTTTTTATCTATGTTCATTACAGAAGCCCAATTCATAAGCTTTGATAAATATTTCCTTAATCTAAAAGAAGGCTCACATCAGGTGAGGGGGAAAAGGCTACTATAAATAGTGGTAGAAGAGCATTAGCCAAAATCAAGAAGGAAAAAAATCTTAAACTTAGACTTTTTGTATGTATTAATTTGTAGGTAAAGCATGTCTTCTCTACCTAATCAATGACCACATTAAATATCTATGGCAAACAATAAGAGGAATTGATTCATAAATTATTTGAGTTTTCATTTCCAAAGTTATGTTATGCTTTTAATACAAGACTAGTTTAATAAAAACATTTATTATTTCACATCTTTTTTTCTTATAAGCCTTAGATTTTACCTGAATTACCAAATTTAGTCTCACCTCCTGAGGCCTCCTAATTTAATAAATTTTCCATAGTAAATGTGTAGAAAATAGAAAAATTAAATAAATCTGCTAAAATCTCTTTTTAAACTTTAAAGAAAACCTAATCTGGTGTTTCCAGATAATGTTTGTGCATGATTTAATGCTTCTTTTACTAATTACATCAAAATTCCTGCAATAAGCAATACAAATCCACAAATAATATCTCAGTCATGTAATGTTAACTGTCTATTATAAAAATAATTGATGTTCCAATTTTTGGTTATTTCCTTGGTTTAGGATGTGTGGTACAAAGGAGATTTAGAGAAAAGAGTTTCAAGATGAGCTAAACCCAGTTTTTCACAGGACATAATGGGCTTTGACTCAAATGAGCACTTCACCCCTAATCCTCTTCCCTATAACAACTTCATACCTCAAAATAATCACCCTCTACTCTTTTCCAATCATTCCACCAAAAATATTATCCTCCAGATTCATCCTTAATAAAATACAGTATATTACATAGGGAATTAGAAGAAAGAAAAGTATTGGGAATTAAAATAGGAATTTACCCTTTCTCTTATGAAATTCTGGTGTATCTTGAAATTTTTTAACTTCCTATATCATGTGAGGAAGTCTCAGATCCAATATTGCTTTGTCTCCTATTACTGCAAGCTAAGTGTAATTTTAAACACTACACTCAGTATAAAAATTGCCTACAATAACAGAAGTGTTTAAAGTACTATGACGTTTATTATAATTGTCTTTAATATTTTAGCTTTATATCTGAATGTCAGTGTTGCTCTGGGAAATTACAGCACTTTCATATTACAATACATATTGATTATTAAACAATGTTAAGTATTTTAATTGAGGCTATTTCAAATTATAACTGCTACTCAAATCCACTCATGGAAATTTAGATTGTTTCAAATCTAAAACTGGTCATTATTATATTATCTAACTATACAGGATTGTTGTCAAACACCTGCAATTTTTTTATATGTGAATAAGTCACTGAATGAATATTATACAGACAATTATAGAAATAACAGAAATTACTTGAAGAAAACTTCGAAGGAGGTTTGCTTGCCTTAGGGAATCAAAAGTATCTAATTATATATAATATCTATTTTTATATATAGATATATATGTAATTCTATATTATAGAACTAACTCATTCAGTTTTATATATAACTTATATATGTATGTATTTAACATAAAAATAAATGAGTTAGATATAACACACATACACATAAATGAGTTAGAATAACTAACATAACAAGTTTGAATGAACACCTAGCACCTATTAGCATGAGTAATGCTTTTACAAAAAGACATAGTAATGATGCTCGGAAGATTTTCTTTACTTCATATTAATATAATACACATTTTTCTGTCTACTTGAAAAAAGGAGATTTTTAAACAAAGTTTCATGATTGCATGTCAGAAGGACACACCTAATTCTGTTTCTGCTCATCTTTAATGTTCTTTTGAGCTTCAGGTGTAATTTGCCAATCCCTAAAGATGTGTATTTACCAGTCTCCAAATCTTTGTGTTTCCATTATCTCATTTTCTCACTCTGCATTCAGGCAAGAGTGCATTACCGAAAAAGTCCAGAACTATGGTGATTGGAACTTTCCTAATAAGTTCATAACACCTAATGTTAGACAACCAATTGATATATTTTAGCAGATTCCTATTGCAGAGAACATTTTATATTATGTCTGTTTCAGGCCTTTGTCGTTTTCCTGAGCTTCCTAACTCTTTCCAAACTTTTCATTCTCAAAAATGAGAGCATGAGCTTCCTAAACACCTCAAATTAGTCCTTCCTCCTCTTTCTCCATCTCTTCTTTCATATGGGTTCAGAGAGAGAGGCCACGCTTTCATCACACGCAGCCTTTTTATTCATGCAGGCGCTCATCTGTTCATTTCCAACTGAACTGTGAGCCAATCCCTCAAATGGAGTTAGCAATAAAGATTATAAAACCTAGTCCCCCAAACTCAAGAATTTCACTCTCTGTTGAGGGAAGCCTGAATGGAAATAATTGTGATATGATGTAAAAAGTTTATTAAAAGTTATGATTATGTAATAAAATGGGGAAATGCAAGAAGAAACTAAAATTAGTTTTATTGGGTTACGGAGGAACGATTCAGTAAGAATGTTTTTAGATGATTTGACATTTGACTTTGAAGGTATGTAGAAATCAAACAGAAAAAATATAGAAGTGATGAGGAGTGGTAGCTTTAAGTCATTTCAAGCAAGGGAAGTAGGTAGATACAGAGAAACAGTACCCTCGGGAAATACAACTAGCTGGGTAGGGGCTGGGGTACATGAGAAAGTGGGGGGAAATGAAGCCAGAAGAGGAATTCAGTCCATTCAGTCCATATTAGGATGAAAATTGTATACTATACTAAGAAGCCTGTTCTTCACAATATGGGCAAAGGAAGTCGTTCAATGTGTTCTGAGTTTCAGAAAAGAAATAGAGTGACATTGTAGAGAATGGACCGAAGGGAGAGGAAATAGAAACAGACCATTTAGAAGGGTGCCCACAGCACTCACTTATTCAACAAGGAAGCATTTACAGGGTACTTGTTATGAATAAGCATGAAGCTGGAGAAACAAAAATAATAATGGGGATACAGAAATTTAAAACATGGTCTTAACTTCAAGAAGCTCGCGATCTTGTAGATGTGAGGTAAGGAGAGATAAGGATAGCTAAATAAACAACACTATTAAAACATCGTGTGACATGTGCTTTTTAATACAATGTGGATCAAATAAGAAATGTAAAAGCAAAATAAGAAATATAAGAGCAAATGTAAAACAGATTTGGAAGGAATGTATATTCAGTTTGAGACTTACTGAAATTTAATTGCCTGTGGGATATCTACATGGACCTCGCTAGTAGTATTTGGAATACAAGTTTAAAGCTCAGGTGAGGTAGCTGACTTAGAGATACAGATTAGACTGCCTTTTATGTATGGCTGATCGTTGAGCATATGACTGTGAATGAGGTCATCTAAAGAGTGAGTAAGATTACAAGTGAATCAAGAATGCAATCATTAGAATCTTTTTGGAGAGTAAAATACATTACAGTATTTATTCAAAATATCCACTGCCCTTTTCTACTGAATGCATCTCTACCAAATGTGTCCCTTACCAGCTCTGTCCCTGAGGGAAAATTAGAGTTCTTGCCTCATTAAAGTAAAGCGTTGTCCTGTGATTTTCTTTGGCCAGTGAAATGTGAGTGAAAAGAGCATTAACCACCTCTGTGCAAAACTTTAAAACCCACAACATGGCTCTGCCTTCTTTCTTTTCAGTGTGCCTCAACACCAGCAAGGAGCCCAGTGGGAAGGGTCAAAGGCAATCCATGATGAACATATAACTTCAGCTAAAAATAAACTGAGATTTTGGAGGTTGTCACAATAAAATAATTTTGTCAGAGCCAAATAATATAGTATGGGTAAAATGAAAAATGAAAAGAAGTATAGTAAACCAAATGGCAGTGATGATATAGAAATTAAATGTTGAGATATATGGGATATAGAATCGGTAGAACTTTGAACTACTTGATGTGTGGAGTTACAAATGAGTCCACCATGATTTTGGGATTTTTTAGCCTCAGTGGCTGAGAAAAAGTGACAGACATTATTGCAGGGCAGAAAACCTCATTTACTGCTTTTATTTCAGAAATGCCATTCAAATGCACTTTGGAAGTGGAGGAACAAAAAAGTGGAGAATTTAGATGTTGCCAGTTTGGATATGTTTTGTTTAAGATGCCTCTGGTATATCAGGTGGAGATACCTCCTTGGCAGTGGAATGTATAAGCCTGGGGTTCTGAATGGGGGTTGAGCAGAATGAGACCACCCAGGGAGAATGTGTCCAGTACCAGAAGGATTGAGGATGGACTTTGTGGAGGAAACTAATTTTTAAGAGAACAACAAAAGAATAGCTTAATAGAAGTAGTTAGAGAAATAGGAATAAAACATGGAAAAGTGATGTCTATGTGCCAAGAAAAAGATACTTTAAGAAGTATAGTCAAATGTGTACACTGCTGCAGAGAAGTAAATGGAACAAAAACTTTTGAGAGATTATTGGTGTTTACAAGGAAGAAATATGTTGGAGTAGCACATTATAAGGGAGACATTCTAAAATCTGTACCTGAGATGATAACCTCACATGATCAAAACCATCCTAAGCCATCTCTCAAATTGCCTTTATGTCTTCAGTATTTGGGTTCTAGAAACTCAAAAGCTGAGAATTAAATTATTTATTTTCTCCATGTATTGAAGCTACAGTGCATTTTCCTCCTGGTTAGAAGAAGCCAAAGCCTGATTTGAAGGAGATTGAGAGTATAGAAAAGAAGAATTTTTTATCTCCCTTCTTTTGACCTAGAAGGAATAAATTCCAAAATGGTAAATTCACTTTTGCAGGAATATCATTTTAAGTCACTGATTTTTAAGAGGTAGGCTTACAATGGTGTGGTGGGTGTGGAAACCTGATGGTAGTGAGGAGAGAATTGAGGGTAATGAAGTGAAGAACGCAAGTGCAGAGAAATAAGGCAATATTGTCCAGGGAGTCAAGGTTCCAGGGAGGTCATTTTAGGAATGGAGGTGGTGGGTATGGTGTGCATGCTTGTTGACTGAAGAAAGGAAGCCAGGGGAAAAGTTGAGATTGAAGACATGGGAGAGAGAGAGAGGAGATAATTGATAGGGAAAGGTCCCAGCTGAGAGTGGCAGGGACTGCACCAAGAATAAAATTAAAGCAAATAACATGTCACAGAGCATAGGAGAACAGTACCTCTTCCTCTAGAATCTAGATAGAAAGAAAGGAAGAAAATGTAAATCACTCGTTACACAAATAAACTTTATATTAGCCTTAGGAGAAATTATGTGAAAGTAATTTGTAAACCCTTGAGCACTGAAACAAATATTAGCCACCTTAGTATTTTTTAAATTTTCATGTAGATGAGTTATCAGGAATGCAGACTGAAGCATGGGGTAGGGTCAGCAATGGAAAGCCTCTTTGAGAATTACCTGTAGAGAAGTGATAGGTAAATAAAATAGAATTGAAAGAAAACTCCTGAGTAAGAGTATAGAGGAATAAACACTGAGCTTATTCTCTCTGTAGAAACTGGTCGAGGACAACGACACAAAAAACAGTGGTCATGAGAAGGTGGCAAAATTAGACAATTTAGTATCAGGCAGAGTGTCATTGAAAGGGAGGAAACCCATTGTGTTAGTCTGTTTTCATGCTGCTGATAAAGACATACCCGAGACTAAGTAATTTATAAAGAAGAGGATTAATGGAGTCACAGTTCCATGTGGCTGAGGCTTCACAATCATGGTGGAAGGTGAAAGGCATGTCAAGAGACAGAATAAGAGCCAAGCCAAAGGGAAAGTCCCTTATAAAAATCATCAGCTATTTTGAGACTTATTCCCTACCACAAGAACAGTATGAGGAACACTGTCCCCATGATTCAGTTATCACCCACTGGGTCCCAGTCACAACACATGGGAATTACGGGAGCGACAATTCAAGATGAGATTTGGGTGTGAACACAGCCAAACCATATCACCCAGTACTGGAATGACTCTAACCCAGCACCTGGCACAACACCCAGCTGTGGCAGATAGGCCCATGCAATAAATGTTTACGGTAAATGAGAGTAGGCGTGATTAACAGGGTGGAGTTTAGTGAACAGGAGGATATTTGGAGACTCCAGGCTTCAATCAGATAATTCTGATTGCTGCCCTGGTTTGAAGCATGATCAGACCATGGAAAATGAAGAGTGGTCCCAGAGAACATGTGCAGAGGGGAGGTGAGGATCATAAGCAGAAAAGATAAAAAGAGCTGGAGCTTTGTCATGAGGGCAGAAATATGAGTCAGTTCAGGGGAAGACTGAGAAGAATAGAAGAACTGGAAGATTGAAGAAGGAAAAGGCAATCATGAAGGAAGTGCAATCCTAAAATGCAGTTGTTCTCTCTGTGAACTGTGTATACCTGGCTTTACAGCATGCTTCCACCAGATACTTGGCTTTACAACATGCCTCCACCAGACACTTGACTGAAGATGTTGGTCCCTGGCTCATGTTTTTTTGTTTTGTTTTGTTTTTTTGTTTGTTTATTTGTTTTTTGTCCTCATTATGACTCACGGACTGTTCTCATGGTTACTGTAATAGTTTTCCACTCTTTCGCAAGTCAGTCTGTATCGTACTGTTGAGAATCTTCTGCCTCTATTACCTCCTCAATCCTACTAAGTTGGAGCTTCAACTACCCCAGGACCTCCTGTCCTTTACCAATTCTCCAAATCTCTTAGTCTCTTCATAGACATATTTTTTCCTTCTCTCTTTTAAAATAATACTTTTTGAGTGTCTACTATGTGCCGGACTTTGGGCTAAACTCACTGCATAAACTTTATCAGTTTTTCCCTCTGCCACAAATTACGACACAAGAACTATCATGCTCCCTTCTTAGCTCAAACACTTAAAGTAACTTCCCTAAGAGCTTATAAATGGTAGGACCTGGAAGTGAACAAGGCAGTCAGGACTTACAAGGTTGTATTTGTGGTCCTTATGCTGAATATCTTTTCTAAATACTTTCCTTGCATAACCCGAATCTCGTGGTCAATCTTGGCACCACTGCTTACACCAACATTCTTAAAATTTTTTTCCGTCAGTTCGTTTGCACACACTAAGCCAATCCCAAATTCTGGAGCAACTTAGTTGCCTGTACTCATCATGCCTATTTCCATGCTGCTAAGTGTTGTTGGAGAAAATTAAATAGCTGGGCTGTTTGCTTTCATTACGTTGTCATGATGTCCACCCTCAGCTAGGCTTTCACAAACACTGGCAATCCCTTTGCTCCTCTCTCGACAGCTCTTTCCCATTTCCCACAGCATCTGTTCCAAATCTATGTAGTTTTCCTCGAGTCTACTTTAATTAAAAACATTCTTAACATGGCTTACCAAGCTCTCCAAAATTTGGCTCCTTCCCACCTCACCAGTATCCCGAAGGGCTGTGTTCTCTCTTGCTTCTCTGGGCTCTAGCCACATTGACACTTTTTATTCCCTCTCTTGTCCCTTTCAGATATTCTGTTCACTGTGCTTGAGAAGTCTCTCTTGCTTTTGTGTTTAACTCCCTATTCGTCCTTCTATGTTACATAATCTAATGAGCTTTCCCTGACTTCCTGCACTAGCTTAGATTCGTAGCAGTTTTAATATTCTGCATGTTTTGAAAGGTTTGTCTGAAGCTAGCCTTTCTCTTTAGGTGGCTAAGTATATGTAGAATGTGACAATATTGTCCATTCAACTAATATACCCCCAGTATGTGGCACAATGCCTGACCCTGGGGAGGTGCTCAATGCTTATTTGTATATGTAACTGGAATCATACCTTTGGCATTAATAATCACAGGTATTCATTTGTATTTACAGACTGGAGAGATTTGAGATACCTCATTTATGCACAGAGTCTGTAAAGACATAAAAGGCACAGTAAGACTGAGATTTTTCGCACTGACAGTAAGTCGGGGAAGAAGAGCTTCTCAGACTAGGTATAGGACCCAAGAAGGTGTAGAGCAGATATGGTCCATGAAAATATGGTCTTCATGGGTTCAGCCTTGAAGAAACGAAGATGTTTTATAGAACAATCTGTAAGATGGTATCCTTTATTGAAAAAAAGGACAAGAACTAGGAAATTAAAATGCTGAAAATATGTGCCAGCCCTTGGGGTAATGGTGTTGATAATTCAAATGGCATATGCTCTATGAATGAACTGAAAGACTAAGCTATTGAAGACTCTGGAAGCTAGGACATTTTTACTCGTGTTGCATTCTCTAAGTTTACTTCTCTTGGCATCTTTTCCTATTTGGCATCTCTGTTTATCTGTGATTGAGGTTCAATCCTGTGTGACAAACTCAGTAACACAGTTTACTGAGAACCAAAAGTTGCTGAGCTTGGGGAAGAGGAAGATAAGTAAGAAACAAAATGAACAAAGGTAAACAGGTGAGGAAGCAATTGTCACAGGCATAGCAGGTCAGTTATAGGTCAGGCCAACTTCAAAGAGACCTGATTTATTCATTCACTCATTTATTCATTCATAAGGGGAAGAACAAGGAGGAGATACAGCTTTGAAAGTGCTGAGGAGAGACAATAGGAATAACAGACTATGTCATTTAAAAAATTTCATCCTATAACAAGGCAGGAAAGCATTTCACTGATGATTCGTGATGTTGAACATTTTTTCTTATACCTGTCGCTTTGTTTAGTTTTCAATTTGATTGTTTTCTTACTATTGAGTTGAGTTCATCCCATGACAAGACAGGAAAAGTCCAGAAAACATGACTATTGGGGCACATCTCATCTTTCCCTAAGATGCTTTCCCTAAGATGGTAAAGGGTCAGTGACACCACCATGGTAAGCACCTAGATATGACCACCAAGAAATCTGATCAATGCTCAGTAGTAATCCTGAAACATACCGGGTCAGAATTTAAGCAACGTGCAAGAAGTATTCTCGAACCTTCCTTGTTCACAGGGAAAATTTATTGATCTAGTGACTACTAACATCACCTGTGTTTCTAGAAATGGATGAACCTCCAGGCACACAACTCAACCCTAGCTGGCAGTATTTAACAAAAAGATTTTGGAGTATTTTGGTCTGCCTAGGGTGTGCTGTGGTATATTATTCAGGACTACTGGGGTTTCAAAAGATAGAAAGCAAATGCAAACTGACTTAAGCCAAAAAACAATGTGGAGGCTATTCATTGTTTCATAGAATTGCAAATCTAGAGGAACATTGCTAAGTGCACAGTAATCAACCACTGGCATGGCCAGATGAAGAGGCTCAAATGATGTCACCAGGTTCTGGTCCATCTCGAAGTCTCCACTTAGCATACCACAGAGAGGGTCCTGATACTTCCAGCATCACTTCTTTCTTACTGTCAGCAGCCCCAATGGAAAGAGCTATATTTGTTCTCAAATTTTATAAAAGCACTGGACTTGCTTCCCAATGGCCTAGATTAGATCTTATGTTGAACCCAACCATGGTCATGAAATGTGCTGGGTGGCTAATCCTGGACCACATCCCAACATTTCCAGTTTAAAGTAGGTCAGCCTCATTCATATGGAGTAGACTGAGAATGTGGGGTGTGGGGAAAATTTCCTAAGGAAACATTTTACTTTTATGAAAGAAGAAGAGAAGGATTCCGAACAGGAAAAGAAAGAAAAAATGTGATGCCCACAATAAAGATATTTTCAGAAAAAGAATTTGGGATACTGCCTGGGTGAGAGATGAAAGAAGCTGTGATGCTTCCTTGTACAAGTTAGGATGTGTGCTGTTGTTGTCATAGTTAGGAGATTCAGAAACCCATCATGAACTAACTTGAAAAGAAAACCAATGGCTTTATATAACCCAATCACAGGAAGAGTGGGGCTGCCCTCAGGGATTGAATCCATGTGAAAAAAAAATATATATATATAATATATATTATATATAATAAATAAATAAAGGTATATATATATATCTCAGGACCTTCTGCTCTCCAGCTCTTTCTCTTATTTTACTTGTTAATTTTATTTTCTTCTACTGCTGAAATTTCTTCACCTAGTGGTACACATGGCTCTCTGGACTCATACTCCTATCATTTCATCAGAAGGGAAAGGACATTTGACTTTCATTTCTAGCCTGAAAAATCAAGGGAAGAAACTCAAATTTAGCCAGCTGGAATCACTTATTTATCTCTTGATCGATTAGGAAAGCAGGGTCTATTGTCAGAAGCATAGTGGTTTGCTGGATAAAGATGATATCCACAGCACTATTTCTCAAACTTCTTGTGCCATAGGCTCTTTTGGCAGTCTGGAGGAAAATGAAAAACCCAATCTAAGAATAATGCACTTAAACTCCTAAAATACAACATATAGGATTGCAAAGAAAAACTATGATATTTAATACAGCTATCAAAATACATTAAAAACAAGTTATGATGCAATCATATACATGCTTTATTACTGATACACTAAGTGATAAGATGTGGAAACAAATCTAATCACTACCTCATGTAATTTTCAGGTAGTTATTACCATAAGCATTTACCACATGTATAAGGTTATATAAAAATATCTGTGATTTATTTTGGTAACATCACAGATACTGTTAATATTATTGTGATTTGTTTCTTGCTTAAAATTTTGAATAAAATTATACAGTTTAGTTTGAAGCCAGTAAAGATAATGTTACAATTTTTCCCACCCAAGTCCTTGGTCCCTCTGAATTCTGCTCATAGATCACTGCAGAGTCCATGGACTCCAGGTTAGAAGCTACTGAACTAGAGAGTCGATGAGGTAAGAGATTGAAGAAACCCTAAGAAAAGATGGATTTCAGGAGCTACTGGATCCAGCTGCCCATCTTCACCTTGATAATTTTATACCAAGGCCAAAACGGAGATTTTTCTTTTAAATGATTGTGATGTCGGTCTTTCCTGACCTAGCTATTCCCATTACGTCTCATCTGAAGAGATAATTTGATTTGTCACTTTGCTCAGAAAAGGTTGTTTCTCAGACCTACACCTTGGTTTGAGTTTGAGTCCTAAATGAGTAGCAAGGTTCATATTTAGCACTAAGCCTTGAATAGTAGAGCTTAAAGTATCAAGAATAGCAGTTCAACTCTGGTGGAAGCGGAGGTATTCTACTTTCAATGGGTGACAAGGAGAAGGGCAGTACAGGCCGTAGATACATGGACATTAGCCCTTTGAGGTTACAGTCTAGAACTGGATAGACTCTGCAAGAGCTAATGATAACAGAGTCAGAAATCTCTACTTCAAAAATGTAATTTTTTTAAAAAAATTCTTATTTCTCTCTTTTTCTTTCATAATATTTTTAAATTATTTTAAGACTTTAAACTTCTTTGGCTGTGCCAAAAAGGAAAAAACAAATAGTCTATGTTTGGGATAGAATTTTTGAAAAACAATGAGGAATGCACCCCTGGGAAATGGCATTGATAGCGAGAGCAATTTATTTGATGCGAATGGTTGAGGAAATAGATTTAGGATCCTTGATCAGCTACTCCTTGCTTCTTAGTAATGTCTTGGAGCTTCTGAGTGGATTTTAATGAGAAAGCATTTCACAAAGCATTAGCCAGATTATTGTGAACTCAGGTGAGGGCAGAGCCAAAATGTCAAATCCAACAAAAACTGAGTAACTGCTATGAGTCAGGCATTATAGAATGCATTTTACAGATACTAATTTATGTAATCCTTCTCAAAATGTGTGAAATAGCTACCATTATTTTCATTTTACAAGTGAGAGAACTGAAACTCAGAGAAGGTGAGTAATTTATTGAAGATCACACAGCTGGTAAACAGCAGAATACGTATGCGATGCCAGGATGCCTGACTACAAATCTAGTACTTCTCTTTGCTATCATAGCTCCCTGCCAAAGAAACACACTTGCTCTCCCAGTTATTTCTTGTACCCATTATCTAGCTTCCCTGGACTCTGGGCAATTTGCCAACAGAAAAAAAAAAAAAAAAAAGAGAGAGAATCGTTAGTGTGAAAAACCTGGAAATGGACCTTATGTGACCTTAAGGCAGATTTCCTTACCCTGGCATTTGCAAAGAAAAGAGTCAAAATTATTCCAAAAAAAAGAACAAAAGCTTAGAAGTTTTATATGTCCTTACTTGAGCTGTATTCATATTTTTAAAGTGATGATCCTAATTATTAGATTATAGTGAGATCAGAAAAGAATTATCTAGAATATCTCTAATGTCACACTGAGAATCATAATAGAAAGCATATGTAAAAGTATCAATTTTCACAAAACAAATATTTGTCAATGGGGAGTGAGAGGGGAGAAGAATTGAAGCTTTGTATTTGTCGAGCATCAGATTGATAGAACTGTTATGCAGAAATGAACATAAAGATATATCATGATTAGTTATGACATATTGACACCACTCTCAAATTAATCCAGACATTTAGACCTTCAAAGCAGGTCACTATTTTTTGGACTATGGCAGCAATTAATCAATCAATCTTATCACAGAGTGATTGATTAGCACATTTTGAAGAATGTATAGCAAATGTCTATGCTAATCAAGGGAAATAAAAGTATTCATAGATCTCCTTTTAATTTGAATTTTCTCCAATTATAAACAAATTCTCCCTACCTCCAGCCATATCTAAGTGCATTTAATATTCTATGGATAGAAAAATGTGTGAGACTGACAAAATATCCACAGTCTGTAACCTCTATTGGAAAAGGCTTTGATTACAGTAAAATTACACAAAAATGTGTCATTAAAAGACATTGGACAGACATAAAATCTAACCTTTTGAGCTGAAGAATACTTAATATTCTCTTCATGATCACACAAGGGGAAATTCTTTGCTATGGAATAGCTATTTTCCTGTTAAGCAGGCTATTTCATCAATGATTTATTTCTGAGATGTAATAGGTCGTTTAAAATGGTGGTTTAAAAGTTGGGCCTTTTGTTTAATTTTCTCACAGGCGGTTGGTAATTATCATGGTCCTGCAGTTTCTCTGGAATGCCGTGGAGGGTCAAATGCCAATGGAACCCTGCTTTATAGGGTAATTAAGACAGTCGACATGGTTATTAAATACATCATGCTAAACTAAACTGGAATGCTGTGAAATAAAATCCAAAATCATAAATAAAACTTGGGTATTCCAGCAAAGGGGTATGTGTGAAAAGGAGGAGCTTCATGCTCTCAGAATTACAATAAATAGCTCTTGCCCACTCAGACTTACTAAAATCTGGCTACTGAAAGTCTCTGGATTAGCCTTTCAGAGAATGAAACTGAAATAAATACGGTATATTCACCACATATACGTGAAATTCAAATTCCTGCTATTTTATGTTATGTAAAATAATATTATAAGATGTTTTGGTCAATCATTTGTATTCTTTCTCTCAAAGATCAAATGCTGAAAATATATATAAAGTTATCCAATGTAAGTTTGTTATGACTAGCAAATGAATATTAGATAATCTTTTTTAAACACTATCAAAAATATCTCCCTTTGCAAGGCCTTTCCAATGACTGCTCATCGCTGTGTATTCAAGATGCCTTTCAGAATTCATCTGTAACCAGCATAAGACTACAATATAATGACTACTTTAAAGAAACCCGTAACAGGGTATGTGAAGGCTTGTTGATGTTGATAATTCTAAGCAGTGGTGATGGGTAAATATTGTCATCACAATATAAGCTTTCCAAATATGTATCTGTCTTGTGGTCATAAGCTTTCAAACTCAAGAGCTGAAGGCTTCAGTAATTTAATTTCTTTCCAGAAAATGTGATGAGTATACAAAAATGCTGGCAAAAGGGCTGGACAAAATGAGAGCAGAATAAAATACAATCTTTCCAACCTATTATATGCTGCCTACAAGAGATTTTAAATTATTCTTCCCTTGTGTATTGCCTGAAAGTTTTTACTATATGAATGTTTACAGGCAAATTCATTGGTTTACTAGGCAAAGGAAAAGAACTAGTCTTAAATAGGGGAAATAAATATTTCCAATTCTAGCTGTAAAACTAGAAGCCAAAATGTATAGTTGACAGGCAGGGAGCCAGCTGACTTAAGATCACCAGCCTTTCCTTAAAATCAGTCTCCGTATTTCCACATGGAACACATTTTAAGTTAACAATGTGTAGTTTGGCAAAGGAATTGTTTTTCTTTGGCATGAAACGGTTGTCTCGTTTTTTAAAAATGTATATTCTGCCTGTTTCTATATACAATGTGTGTCAACATTCTTTTTAACTTTAAAAACTGTTGCTATATCAGGAAATTTGTAGATAATTACTTTTTACAATTTTTGTCTAAATAGAAAAATGCATATTTAACATATTCATATCCTTGTGCTTATGCCTGATATCATTCTGAATATTGATTAAATATACCTTGAAATGCATATTGAATTGAGACTTAACTATATCACATACTCTGGGGAAAGCAGGCCTCTCAGAGGAGTCATTTAAAATTTCTTTGATGAGTATTTTTATAGGGTTTATTGACAATGTACAATCTGAAAATGAATGCAGCCATTCCCTTCTCTCAGTCAGAGTCTTAAAATTGAGTCATTCTATCCACAATATATTTATAGCACTGAAAACAGTAGAGTGGAATGCTACCCATTCAACCATTTGCAGTCTATTTCGCTGTTTCTGGCTGCTACCACAGAAAACTCAGAAAAGCAGAAATGCAAATCTTCAGACATTGGTTCCACATGCAATGGGACAGACTGCTGCACCAGCTACTGTTGTGAGACCAGATAGGGCCACTGCTGCCTACACATAAAGAAGGCCATTAAGGAGAAGTTGTTTATTTCTGCTTCTGCAGAAATCATAAACACCAACCCGGAGCCTGACAGCCCAAGCTGTGCTGCAGTAAATTCTAGTACTTTGTTGGCCATTCTAAGCTGCCCAGTAAAAGTTACTGTAGCTAAATCCCATATACATTTCATGAAATAATCCTTCTCAGAAGATGGTATCATATTCATGCACAGCAGGGTGTGCAAATGTCTATAAATCACATGTAGAATCTGAAATATCTATTTAAAAAAATCTGTGCAAATCTAACCATGACCCTTTGCCAGACAATAGGCCTTCATGTGCTTTGCAGCTTAGCAGACACCCAGGAATTTTGTTTGGAAGTGATAGCTACTGTCTATGTAATATTTAGGACCTATTTATGAAGCATCTGGCAGAAAATAAAAGGGTTTTCTCCACTAACATATGCTAAAGAAGGATGTGGTCATGTGCCGACTCCTCCTCTTCTGATTTTTTGCAAATAGCACAACATAAGAGATGGTTGTTTCTGGCTGCCCTGCTGCCTGTCATGGCTGTCAGGCGAAATCCCATGAATTATTGCTCTTCCAGATGTAAGAGATTTTCAGGCTGCCTTAAACTGCCTGTGGTTTGTGGTACTGGAGAGGAGAGAAACGAGATTAAACTTCATCTCATCAGTGCAATCTGAAAAGATCACACGGAGGACTAATAATCAGGGCTTTTTCATTCCAGAGCCAGACTTGAGAGCTGTGTGTTTTTGTTTCAAGGTGATGTCACATTAAGCTTGTTGGAAGACAGTGATTAAGGTCAAACAATATTTGAGGAAGATCAAAATTTAAAAAAAAAAAGAAAGAAAGAAAAGTGTTCAACCCTCTTCTGATGTTTCCTTACTGCATTTGCTTAAAGGGGAAGGACTGATCGTTTTCACTGATGGCAGAGAATGGGAAGCGGATGTACTCCTGCAATTCAAAGTTGTCAGCATTTCTTAATACAAGGTTAATGTTTGAAAAATTAGAAATGTTCCCATAAAATTATAGCTCTACTGTTCATTGTAATTTAGAGGATGCATTCATCACCATAAAAAAAATCAAGTGTCACTTTTTGTTATCTCTAAAGGTCAGTTTTGAAGTCTTGATTTTGTGTGTGTGTGATTCTATGAACATGTTATATAGAGTCTGAAAATATTCATTTAAAAAAATCAGCAGTTGGTAGTAACGCTTTATGATATTTTGAGTTTTTTAAAAGACAATTTGGTTCAGTTTTCCCTTCAAAATAATATACTCCTTTAACCTCTTATAAGTGGTAAATATCCGCAGATTCAGTAACCCCAGTTACCAACATTTAACTAAAGGTTTTCATAACTGTTTCCAGAATGACTCAGAAAATAAATCACACCCTCTCCCATTATGTACAGTTTGAGCCCTCAGGGAGAAAACTTATAACTCATTACATTTTGATTCGCTTTGATCAAATACCATATACAGCACCTGGATATTATAATTTTAAATAATAGTTGTGACATAAACTAGGATAATGCTTAAAAACCTAAGAATCTTAATATGGTTACTATTAGTTCTTATCATTTATGGCATGGAGAAATGGTGAGTGGTTTTGTGGCATTTGCTAGAGTTCCATTAGCAGAATATTAATTATAGATCAAGAAAACATGTTTTTCAAGAAACACCTGGAAATAATAGACAAATATATATGTCTTAGATCAGAACATAATTGCCTCAATTCAACCTGTATAACTTTTTTCTTTTTCTTTTTCTTTTTTTTTTTAAAGATGTAGCCTGTTTAAGTAATGGGGTAGGCTACCAGATGTGAAACCTCCCAGGCCAGCTTTTCTTTCCATTTCAGCATAGGCACCTCACATAGATTCTCTAATGTGAGGGATCCCAGTGAAACAGTGATGAAAACCACAGGTACAAGTGGCTTACATGAAAGCATTTATTGCTTTTCATGCATTGCATTAGAGTATAGGGGAAAAAAAAGTCCTTCGTTGAAAATGCATTAATTATTTGACACTGGTTTGCCTCAAAGTCATTTTTACTACGGGATGCGAGTGAAAGATCACAGCTGAAAAAAAGATCATCATACTTGAGGTAGGCTCACAGAATCTTTTCTTGTGTTCTGTGTGAAGTTGTCTTGAACTGAAACCTATGCTCCTTAAGGATTAAGGGATTGAAAAGCAAAGACTGAGGCTGCTGTAATTTAAACTCAGAGATTCCCTAGCACAAAGGTGCAAAATGGACTAAGCCAATCTGACTCTTTCCTTGTTCAGTAGAGAAATAATTTTCCTTTAGAAAGTTTTATACAATTAACATTCCAAAGGTGTTATCATCTTTAAAGCAAGTGGTCTTCTCTTGGCTTTAACATACATTGAGTGCTCACAGGCACTTAATAAGTGGACATGGTTTTAAATTACAATTTGTGAATCTCTAAACAATTCTCTATGTAAGAGAAATATAAGACCATTTTAAAGTAAAATGCATAATGATCTTCAATGACTTGCATTTTCTTTGTTAAATTGGCAGTTTATTTTATTAAATGTTTCCCTGGAGTTTGAGTTGTATATTTGCTTTGTTTTTAGTAAAACGCTTATTTCCAACTCAATGAATTATCCAAGTCAGTGAAATTTAGAAGTGTTAATTTTCCTTCAAGTAACGAAAATCATCTCTGAGCAAGGGAAAGCCCTTAGTTGCAGTCATCTATTTTATTACATGTGATTTAAGTCCAAATGAAAGCTCGAAGAGATCTTTACTCAGTCGCTGGGTCAATCTTTCATTCAAGTTAGTTTTCAAGCACCTACTTCGTGTCATTCAGTTAGGCACTTCACATTCAAGGGTGCAAATATAGACATAGCTTTGCCTTCATGTCTAGTGAGAGACATATGCATTAAATTAATAATTAAGTAAATAGCTATGCAAACTACAATTAGCCGGCTGTAAAGGGGATGCATAGAGAAGGGTCATGAAAATAAGAAATTCACATAAATGTGAATTTTGCCAACATTTGTGTTTGTATAGCACTGACATAAGGATGCTATGATTTATTCTAAGTAAAATAATTGAAAATTTCATATCTGTAGTTTCCAAAAAGAAATAAAAAATCTACCTATAAACTAGATGGGAATGATAAGATTGCAAATGATAGGTTTCAGGAATAATAAAATTTGTATTTATTGAGTTCAGAATTCTAAGTTTCATATTTACTTTACCATATTAAGTAGGAAAAATAATCAGTATAAGAAGACAATTTATATATATATATATATATATATATACACATATACATATATATGTATATAAACCATGTCTAAATGATCCTTAATAATTACATCTGATATCCCTTTGAAAAGCCATATAGTGAAAATGGATCATCTTAAAATATAAAAGCAAAAATCTTTAGTCACAAAACTTGGAATTTAGCTGTTGATTTTTTCTCACATCAGTGCTCTACTCTAATCCTTCTCAGATTTTAGCTTATATTTCTAATTTAATCTTCAGAGTATAGCATCACTTTTTCACTTCCAATTTGGTAATGATTTGGGTATTTCATGCCTTGAAATATTAGGCTTTTATCCTCCGTGTTTTACTTTTTTCTTCAGGGTGTTTTCCTAATTACCCAATATTTTGCAGTTCATATTTCATTTTTTTTGTTAAAGTATGACTGAGTAATCATTTGGCTAATGTGATCAATTTGGCCAAACCCAATAATATAAAGTATTCAGATCATCTATGTACATAGATCAAGCTAGTCTTGTTTTCTTTTCTTTGAAACCACTCAACACATTCCTCTCAAGTATTGTCAAGTTCCCAGCCCCTTCTGAGCCACTTTTGCCTCTGCTATTGAATTTTAATTTTTCACCTTTATTGAGTTCACTTTCATTCAACTTTCAAATCTAATTACTCACCACATAAAAATGTTCAAGTATTCTTCCTCTAATGTCCAGTGGACTTAATGATTTTCAGATTTACAGAGTGAATATTACATTTCATTTTTCAAATATGAATGGGTGGATGACTACATAAAAAAAGTTATAATAAGGTAGAATTTAGGGAGCACTGTTTGGTTAGAGATTACTTTTCCTGGTTAAAAACAGCAACAACAACAACAACAACAACAACAACAAAACAATAAAGGATTGTATAATTGTATGAATAAAAGACTGAGGCCAGACCTGCCAGTAATGCTTAGTTGGGTTGGAAGATAGTGGAGAGTACCAGTTTATCATACCATTTTTCTGTATTTGGTATGAGACTTACAAAATACAGAAGAATGCAAAGAAGTAAATGAAAGTAACTTGTAATCCAACCAAAGAGATTAGATCAGTGTTTTTCATCACTATATCCTTTAGTGTCATGTGGTATATCTACAGGGGAAAAAAAATAGTTTCTTTTTCTTCCATTAATTTTAAAATAAATTAATGTATAAATGCATATTACTAAGTTCTTAGTAATATGTAAATTGAAGTTGCAATTTAACTCATTTCAATTCAATTCAATAATAGCCATTGTCTTCTCTCTGAGGGAGAAAAATAGAGACCCTCAATCACCATCGCTCTCCATGAAAGTGAAGGCTCGTCTCAAGTTAAACCTGATACTTTTCACTGCTGACATTTTAAATCATTGGAATATATCTATAAGACTGATTCAACCTCTCCCCCTCCATTATATTTACATAACTGAAATATTTGATGGATTTTTTTTCAGCTTACAATGGCCTTCCTTGATACACATTAACACTGCATTCAATCATTACTTATTAATTCATCATAAAGTAGGTAGTAAGCATCCACTGCGCATTGTTGGGTTGTATATTTGAAAATCAAAGATATAAGAAACAGCAATTATACCCACTAGAAGCTTACATATTCTTTTAATTAATTGCAATGTTTATTTGAAATGAAAATCCGTTTTTTTATTTTATTATTTTATTTCATTTCATTTATTTATTTGTTTATTTACTTATTTATTTTGAGACAGAGTCTCGCTCTGTTGTCCAGGCTGGAGTGCAGTGACACCATCTTGGCTCACTGCAACCTCTGCCTCCCAGGTTCAAGGGATTCTCCTGCCTCAGCCTCCCTAGTAGCTGGGATTACAGGCACATGCCACCAAGCCCACCTAATTTTTTGTATTTTTGGTAGAGACAGGGTTTCACTGTGTTAGCCAGGGTGGTCTCGATCTCCTGATCTCCTGATCTGCCCACCTCAGACTTCCAAAGTGCTGGAATTACAGGCATGACCTACCGCACAGGGCCAAAAATCTGTTTATTTAAGGTTATATAAGTAAAATTTAAATAAGAAAATGAAAAGCTTTATACAACTTCATATTACATACTCAAAATAAAATGCAAGGACTTGTGTATTATTTAATATTTTAGAAAATCTGGTCCTTATTTTCCTGTGAAAATTAAATTAGCTGTAACAGCTTCAAACTGCATTGTATGCTATTACTTCTATACATAATTGCTACTATCTACTACATTCAAGCTATCCTTTTTCTGTAAAGTAATAGAATAAAGTTATTTTATAAATTTAATTTGAAAATATACCAAATAAAAACCAAAAAGTCAAAAGTATGAATCATGAAAAGTATCACAGTATCTCAAATTTGCATATGATTATGGGAAGTGGGGGAGGTTTTCATACTTTCTGTCCGTAGACATAACTTTGGGCAACACTGCCCATTTATAACCTTAAAATCCTGTCTCGAAGGTTCAGACACCCTCTCCAGGAGCAGAAGTAATTCCATTTGTATACTCCATGTGCCTCTTGAGGCCAGACCTGCCAGTAATGCTTAATTGGGTTGGAAGATAGTGGAGGTACCAGTTTATCATAGAGGCAACTGACACAAAACTTTTTCATTTATCTGAGGTTGGACTGTGTCTGGGTTCAGAGATGAAAGGTCAGTTTTTTATCCACTAAGTCCCCTAGACATTCCAAAATCCTTAGTACATTACAAATTTGAACAGTTTAAGCTCTCTTAAATAAAGAATCTCTTCTCTGGGTAAAGTATCCAGTGTATATAGATATAGTGGAGAAGAAACATGTGAAAGGTCATAGCCATGACCTTTTAACATCAATAGTTTTATTTATAGCCAGACGCTTAGTCTATAGAGCTTAATATGAAAGCAAGAAGAAAGACAAAGGTATCTCGTTAGCTTTATAATAGCTATCCAGTTACATAAAAATTGTCTTTTTATCTTGAGTGGAAAATAAAAGTTATAAATAATTAAATTGACAGCTATTTTAAAGTAAAGAACAACATTTCTCAATCATTTTTAATTGAACACATTCCATTTCTCTCTGGATATGGCCTAAAACAATCTACCAGATTTTCTAGGAATACATTTATTTCTTCATATGTGATTTATTTTTAAAAGACAAAATAATAGTATGCTATTTTTATTACTACCTGCGTCTTTGTCACCTATTTGGTGTCTTGCTGTATTTCAAATGACATGTGAAAGAATTGTATCTTATAGCATTCAAATTCTGTTGCATAGATTTTTAGTAGTTTAGGAAATTTAGCAAATATACATGCATACGCATTTGTTTACTATTCTCAGAATACTTCTCAAGCAGTTTAAAGACAATGCCCAAGGTATATTGAGAAAAGCTCAAGTAGGTTAGAAAGACCACATGTGTTAGCAAAATATGAAGCAAGGCTGGAGAATAGGCCATGAAGAGTTTCTTGTGGAAAGTGCAAGAGGATGACTCAATCTGAAAACAAAGGGAGCCTGGGAAGGGTTTTATGAAGAAGAGCGACCAAATCTTAGTTCCCAACTCATTCTGAGGGTGTAACTGGAAGTTACTTAGAACCACTTTCTCTTTGCAGCTCCCCAGGTTGGAAGAGCCTTACAAATTGCAATCTCTCAAGAGGCTAACTTGCCTCTCTGAGGCCCCGCAGCTGAGAGGTGGCCTTTCACTAAGAGATTTCACTGGTATGATACCGTTTGTCAGTTTCTTACAACCCCTTAGTTTAATTCATGCTAATGTTATAATGGAAACTAACAGGTATCATTTGCTTTTTAATGGGAACTCTTAGAGACAATGTCTTCACCTAGAAAAAAAAAAAAAAAACAGACCAAATTGACCAGAATTTCAGCTACTGAATCTATGCATATAATGGTCAAGGAGGCCTTTCCACACTTCATTTTAAGCTGTATATAATACTTGGGATTTTTGTCTCATAATTCTGTTTTCACAAAAACCTTCCTGGTGTGATACAGGAACCACTCTGTGAATCATGGTCAGAACTTTAGATATGAAAACTCTTGGGCTGTTTTTGTCAATATTGGGCTGTATTTTGTCTCTTTGAGCTTGCATTTTCTAGTTGAAAGCTTATCTGCTTAATCACATCAAGGTAAAAAAAAAAAATTTCAGTAAACAGTGTTGAGTACATATTAAAAGTAATGGCAAAAACCACAGTTATTTTTGCACCAACCTAACAGTAGGTAAAAACCCAAAATATTAAAATTTATAAGATTTTAATACATAGGTAGAAGTCCAGGTTCAGGAGCTAGGAAGACCTGGTTTGAATCCATATTCAAAAACCTAGTTGATTTGACCAGTAGCTGAACATCCCGAAGCCTCATTCTCTTAAAATGAAGATACAATGTGGTGGGAGGTGTAATAATTGTGAGCCTCTAATGGGTTCATTTATGTAAATTACAAAGCTGCTTTAGAGCAAGCATTCACTTAACCTGAATTATTGTTAATATCATTGAATTTAATATTATTTGTACAGCAAAAAAAATTAAAAATCAAGGTTATTGAAACTTTTAGGTAATTAAATGCTGCAAAATGTATAGCCAACTAATCCCTTTTTTGTATTCATTTTATATGTCTAATAATTATCAGTAAATTATCAGATTGAGAGGAAACTCTAAAATACACATAGAATGAATAGCAACGATAAAATATTAGCAATGTAAGTCATTTCTTTCAAATGCAACCTCATTGGGTTCTCTAGAAAGTTAGTATTTTAATCTCCCTTAGGAATGAAAGGAAAAAAAAAAAAAAAAAAAAACTTGCTAACATTCTCAACTATGTAAGATTTGTGCCAAATTATTCAGAGAATCACTTTGGGTGTCCTGACACCATTAGATGTGTTGCAGTCATAAAGCCTCCTCTTTCTACCCCATCAAAGGAGCTCAGAAAACCAGCTCTAGAGAATTGCTCTTTTCTCTTGTCCTGCTCTGAGTCATATTCAGGATGAGAGCTGGTCCAGGCATACGTTGTACTTCAGTGTCACCAAGACCAAAACATCTCTATCAAAAGAATTCTGGGCTCTAATTTTTCTCAGGTTTTTCTTTGTCCCCATTACTTTCCAATTTTATTAGTCAATGTGATTATTGAATATCTACTATGTTCCAAACTCTGCAATAGGCCCTCAGGCAAACATGAAAGAGTAAATCATAATTCCTGTTGTGGACAAGCTTAGAGCCTAAATAAAGGAGAAAAATGAGATAAATCAATGAATTCACTATCTTCAATGAACTGTTATCCCTTTGCATGGTAGAGAATCAGAAAAAAATCTAATGTTTAAAAATTTAGATTTTATGATTAGAAGGCGGACTGTGTTTGCTTTTAGTAATTCAAAACAAACTCAGAGAAAACATCTTGGGTGCTCCTAATGTTCTGTTTCTTAGCCTGGGTGTAGGTTTCACAATTGTATTTGGTTTGTGAAGAAACCATTGAGTTACACATTTGTGTGTACTTTTCTCATATTTATTATACTTTGATTACAAATTTTAAAAGTATAGATTTGTTTATCCTTTGCAAAGAATAGGCACAAGTTTTCCTTAGTCTCAACAAATACTTTAAAAATTGAATTAAAATTTAAGTTTCTAAAAACTAAAAAACTAAAAAGTCTTAACACTTTATAAACATGAGAAGCATCATTATTTTTATAAATGAATTACAATGTTGAATTTTCTATTATGCTTCCGTTTGTAATATTTTGGTCTATTAAAATTTTCTCAGACTATTCCCACATATTCAAGGGATAGTATATTCTCATGGTCATCCTAGAGAGCCTTTACCACCAGAGAAGTCAGCACACTAGTTGCTCAGAAATTTCCATTTGGTCCTATTATATTTTGCACTGGCCACCAACTTAATGATGTCTTGAGCAAGCAAGCAATTACATTCACTGTATCCTCCTGGTATTATACTGTGTTAAAATTCTTCTTTTTTTTCATGAAAAAAGAACTGCTATTTGTAGGTGTGATTTACTTTTCTTAAATCCTCAGTTTCAGATGCTGAATATAAAATGTACCCAACTCCTGGAAAAAAAAATATAGCACCAGGCAAAGCGGACACTTAAAATTGTTTTAAATTAATTTCACAGATATTATATAATTTCCCCAATAAATATTCTACCAAACAATATAAAGGAAGTAGCTCTACATTTACTCCTTTCTTCAGCATTTACCTTGTTGGATGCATACCTCCTTGAGTTTTCCTTAGACTTCATGATGCAAGGTTCATTTCAACTCATACTCCTGCTAAACCCACGTTCTTTGGCTCCTCTTTCTCTACCATTGACAGCAAATAAGATTCAATAACATGTGCAAATTCTTGAAAGTGCTTGTTTTTTTCAGGGATTTGACCCTAGAATGCTCTCCAGTCTGCCTCTACACATTCTCTCTCACTATAAACAGGCATAGCCTTAGTTTTAATACAATGACCCTTTGCCCTACGTTCTATATCTAAGTGACAACCAGGGACCTCCATCTGCAGGTTCCAACCACTTCAAACTCAATATGTCCAAAACTCAACTGTATTCTCCCAAAATCTGCTTCTCCCCATCTTTACCTCACCTCATTCTGTCCCCAGCCAATACTCTCGGTTATCTTGCGTTGGTTAATAATAGTCACTCCCCTGAATAATTTTCCAATACCCTCCTCACTATGCCTTTGTTGCATAATTCCCTCTGTCCTGTCTCTTGCCTCATTCTTTTTTTTTTTTTTTTTGACAGGATCTCACTCTGTCACCCAGGCTGGATTGCAGTTGCACAATCAAGGCTCACTGCAGCCCGAAACTCCCAGGCTCAGGTGATCCTCCCACCTCAGCCTCCGAACCATAGGCACATGCCATCATACCTGGCTAATTTTGTGTATTTTTGTTGTAGATGGGGATCTCCCTATGTTGTCCAGACTTGTCTGAAACTCCTGGCCTGAAACAATCCATCCACCTTATCCTCCCAAAGTGCTGGAATTACAAGCATGAGTCACCACACTCAGCCCTTACCTCATTCTTGACATCCTTTAACCCTGTGCCCCTACAGTCAGAGTGATCAAACAGTATACATTATGAAGCGTTCAATACTATTCACTTATTCATTCACTCATTCCGTCCTTCATTCATTCAACAAATATTCATTTTATATGTCTAATATAAGTGACTACCTCATGTTAGGCTTTGGATATTCAGAGATGAACAGGACAGACTCTTCTCTGAAGAAACACTATCTTGAAGGGAAGGCATACAAAAATGGCTTGCTTGCTTGCTGTCTTCTTTCCTTTTTTTTTTTTTTGAGACAGGGTCTCACTCTGTCGCCCAGGCTGGAGTGCAGTGGCGTGATCTAGGCTCACTGCAACCTCCGCCTCCTGGGTTCAAATGATTCTCATGCCTCAGTCTCCCAAGTAGCTGGGATTAGAGGTGCACACTCTCACGCCGAGCTAATTTTTGTATTTTTGGTAGAGACAGGATTTTGCCGTATTTGCCTGGCTGGTTCTCGAACTCCTGACCTCAGGTGATCCACCCATGTGGGCCTTCCAAAGTGCTGGGATTATGAGCATGAGCCACAGTGCCCAGCCCAAGAATGGCTTTCTAACACATATATTGTGTGGAAGAGAATTCAAATGCCTTTGTATGTCATATAAATGTTCTTTATAATCTGGCCTCTACAAACCTCTCCTGCCTCATTTACTCCATTTCCCGACTGTATGTCCTTCACTCCAGGCACCCAGAACTACATGTGGATGTCCAATGAGCCTTGCCCTTATGCCTCTGTGCTTTAATTCCCTCTGCATGGAATGTCCTTCTCAACCTTGTCAACTCAGCAAACTGATTCTGGCTACTTCAGACAGTTGGTACCTGTCCTGTGTACTCTATAACAGCCTGTGCAAATTTAATATTTATCACTCTATTTATTAATTACCAATCTTCACTTTCATCTTTCCTACTAGAAAGTGAGGTGCATGAGAGCAGTGATTGAATATCCTGTGCCCTTAGGGTTGAATGACCAATAATCACATACTTGAGAATAAGAAAATGAATAAGAACTCAGCCCAGGTGATCAGACAGACAGATAGGAATCCAGGTTTCACCAAATAATAACTACGTAACTTTGAGAAGTTACTTGTCTTCTGTGAGTCTTGGTTTCCTCAGTTTTAATTCTCTGTTAAAAGGAATCACAATATTTACTTTAAGGTGTTCTGTGAGGACTCAAGATAAAGCAAATAAAGTGTTTAGTAGAGTGCCTGGCCCATAGTAAGGACTCAATAATTTTTAGCTATTAGTATTATTGCGTCTGTTTGAAAAGTGGTGGTGGCCTTATTGTTCCCTTTACATTTTACAGCTGTGATCAGGTGGTAGGAAACACAGGATGGGAGAAAAAAGGAAGTATCATTGTTTTAAAATGCATTTGGTATCTGTACTCCTTGATATGCTATTTCATTGATCTCCCCAACAACTTGGGTGGAGTAAGAATTATTATTGCCATTTTATAAATTAGGAAACTGAAACTCAAAGAGCATAAATGATTCATTCAAGGATACAAAGCTGTAGTTTACCAGGGTAAGCATAACAAAATACCATAGACTATGTGGCTTAAACAACAGAAATTTATTTCTCACAATTCTGGAGGATGGGAAGTTCAAGATAAAAGTGCACGTTGATTTTGTTCCTTGTGAGGGCTCTTTTCTTCCTGGCTTGCAGATGGCCATCTTCTCACTGTGCCCTCACTTGGCAGACAGTGACAGAGAGAGCTCTCTCTTCCTCTTCTTGAGAAGCCACTGGTCCTATAGAAGTAGAGTCCCACCCTTATAAACTCATTTAACCTTAATTGCCTCCTAAAAGCATGTCTCTAAATACAGTCATGTCTCAACATATGAATTTGGGGAGCCACAATCCACCCCATAAGATGATGTTTTTGGCCCTGAATCTCACTGCTATAGCCAAGGGAAGAACCAATATGAAGAGTTCGCTGCTGTGATCCATGAAATCAGAATCTTTGAATTCAATTTACTCAAAAGCTTGAGGTTTTTTAGCCATTCTGCCTTTCTTCCATACCCTATTATTGGGGTTTCTTGGTCTTTCAAAGCATAAAATAAGTATTGGTAAAACAAAGATGGTGATATGGTTTGGCTGTGTCCCTACCCAAATATCAACCCGAATTGTATCTCCCAGAATTCCCATGTGTTGTGGGAGGGACCCAGGGGGAAGTAATTGAATCATGGGGACCAGTCTTTCCCGTGCTCTTCTTGTGATAGTGAATAAATCTCACAAGATCTGATGGGTTTATCATGGGTTTCCCTCTTTGCTTCCTCCTCATTTTTTCTCTTCTCGCTGCCATGAAGGAAGTGCCTTTTGCCTCCCACCATGATTCTGAGGCCTCCCCAGCCATGTGAAACTGTAAGTCCAATTAAACCTCTTTTTGTTCCCAGTTTCAGGTATGTCATTATACCTGAAAGCATGAAAACAAAGCCATACCATGTACTAGTCATTCAAAGGGAACATTCCTAAGGGACATGTAATTTAAAGTAGAACTTCTGGGTCATGAGTTTGAAAGTACCCATCTCCTTGAGATGGTCACTGGGAGGTAAGAGTGGGGCCTGTGGAGAAAGGCTGCAAGAACTAGAGTAATGGACTCCAATATCGCCCAGAGTGATTATGTAGGAAAAAGTGATGAATCATCCTGGTGAGATGGTGCTAGTAGAAAGAAAAGATTTGAATGGATGGTTAAGTCAAAGGGAGCCCACTGAATGTACCAGTAGGTATAAATCCTGTGGCTCTGACAGAAAAAGCAAGAGCTTATTCCTCATGCTAGATACCTGCTCTTCCTCTGCAGCGCCCACTGCCACCCAAGTTCCCTTGAATCCAACTCTGGCATCCTCAGCAGGGAGACCTCTAAACTGCACTCACATTAAAATACACAATTTCTAAAATTAGATGATCACCCTTTGATACTGAAGAGGAAAAAAGAATGTCAAATTGCCTAGCTAAGTACTCCTGAGGGAAGTATAAAAGGAAAGAAGAGAATTTATCTGGTTGCCAGGAAGCCCCAGCTGAATGGAGGTACTAGCAGATCAAAGTGAGCCCAAAATATAGGTTGAAAGTAAAATGGTAAATGCTTTTGTTAAGACAAGGTTTGTAGTTGCCTCAGTTGTTTCTTTTCTTATACAATGCAAGAAGGAAAAGTCCAACATCCTGAATCTCTCCTCAAGGACTCTCAACCACCCAAGATTTTTGTAAGGATAAAAGAGTAAAGAAAGGAGGCACAATTCCTATCAATCATGGAATCAGCATATAAATTACATAATATTCATATGATGGAATATTATATATCAATGAGAATGGACACATTAAAACTGTAAGTGGGAATATGGGCTTTTAAAGATCTCAGAAATGTTAGAAGGTTAGGTAATGTTAATAACCTCAGAAACAGAATTTTCATAGTCTCACAGACATAATGTTGAGTGAAAAAAAAATGAATATGTATTGTATTATTCCACTTATAAAGTTCAAAAACCAAACATGGCTGATCTAGGTTGAAAGTCAAGAAAGTGGACACCCATGCAGCAGCCTGAGGACTGGATGGGGGTGGGGCTTGATGTGCTGGTCAATGTTTTGCCTTTTGATCTGCCTTCTGCTTAGGTGGGTGTGTTACCTGAAAGACAAATCATTAAGCTGTACCGTTATGATCTGTGTACCTTTCTGTGTGTATTTCCACAAAAAGTTTTAAAAATTTAAAAAAACATTATTTCTGGGTTTATACCTAAAGGAGTTTGAAGGAGAGATTCCAGCAGATATTTGTACATCCATGTTATTGCAGCATTACTTACAAGAGCCAAAAGATAGAAACAACTAAAAGGTCTATGGATCACTGAATGGATATTTAAAATGTAGTATACACATACACTAGAATATTACTGAGCCTGACTAAGGAATCAAATACTGATACATGCTACGTTATGGATGAACTTTGAAGATATCATGCTAAGTGAAATAAGCTAGACACAAAAAGACAAATATTGTGCGATTCCACTTATATGAGGTACCTAGAGTAGTCAAATTCATAGAGACAGAAAGTAAGGGAGCAGTTACCAAGGGCTGGGGGAAGAGGAAAATAAGGAGTTATCATTTAATAATTATGGAGTTTCAGTTTGGGAAGATGAAAAAGTTCTGAAGATGGATAGTAGTGATGTTTGCACAACAATGTGAATATGCCTAATACCACTGAATTGTACACCTAAAAATTGTTAAATTGGCTAATTTTATATTGTACATTCTACTATAATAAAAATTTTTTTAAAAAAATAAAATAAAATAAGAATAGAAGCACATATGTTTTTCTTCTCTCTCATTGGGGGAATCCTGCGCATCTGACCACAGGATCTTCCAGACAAACTTCCACATACTTCTCCCATCTTCTATTCAAGGCCACTGTAGCACCCATTGCTAAGATTTTCTTCTGCTTTTGGGTATCTTTTTTACCTCCATGTCACATGTTAAAATTTTTCTGGCTGGATTTTTTTTCACCTTTAGGAGTAAAAGAGTATCTTTAGAAGAATCTATGTGCTTAATTTGATCAGGAGATTTGAGTTACTGACCATCGTACATGAACATCTTAAAAACATTACATCATTCCCAGACCAATATTCTAAAATATACTTCTAGGAATATAAACCTTGGTAATATGCAGCTAATTTATTGCTCCTTGAATTGAATACAATCCATTAGGTGAAAATGTCTACATTTATTTATACCTCATCTATCTGTAAACAGACCTGTGACTAAAATCAAATGGCCAGTTCACAAAAGAATAATTTAGAAACAATTAAACCATTTTAAGTCTTTTATTTTCAAGCAATACCAAAATACCAAGTCGACTCAGCTAACTATTCATATATTCTGTCAACATAATATTAAAAAGTTTGCCTAAATTTTTCAGAGTTTATTAATATTTTCACTGAATTTCCAGATGTTTTGCTTTCCCATATTGGTGTCACTATATATCTTTATTTTCTCCTTACACTCTGATTTCTACGTATAGTTTATTGTTGGGAGATAGCTGCAGGGCAGGACAGATATTAAAACTATATAGCATCTCATAAGATGTGAAGCTGAATATCTTTTTTTAGATTAGGTAACCTTTTCATAGCTTTGGGGAAAAACATGGATAGTACTCGTGCGTGTGTGTGTGTGTGTGTGTGCGTGCACATGTGCGTACACATGTGTGAGCTTGTGTGCATTGACAGAGAATTATTTTATATTGAGAATAAGCAAAACTTTGTGTCGATCATTGCAAAAAAATCCTAGAAGATCTTGTTTTGTTTTCTTTTAAATCTATAGCTCTGCACCATGTGTGTGTGTGTGTATCAACTCAACTCACATATAATCTCAGAGGAATTAGTATAGAATACTGATAAAGAAGGCTGAAATTTTTACTCTGCTCTGACATTTTCTTAGTTTGCCTCAGTTTTCTCATCTGTATTACAGAGATGAAAATCGCACCTTCTTCATGAAATATTTAACAAGAAAAGGCATATCAAAGTGACATACTCAATTAATGTTAGAACTCATGCTAACAACCAGGAATTTTTTCTTTAATTGTGAAATGACTCTACATCACTGACTTTGGATCATTGGTCCTAATCAAAATATTGTGCAACTCACATCTGAACTTAGTTGTTGTTTTAAAGGAGTGACCTTTTTAGGCATATTATAGCCTGTTCAACGTTGAGCAAGGAGTATAGAATATTTGGAACAGTTCAAGGAGGGACATAGAGTTAGGGTGCAAGATGTGGTGAGAGGGGAAGGGAAAGACCAGAGCCAACAATTTTGTTTTGTTCTCAACTTAGGCAGCAAAACTAGGTCTTTAGAAATCTTGAATCTCACAGTATTTGGCTAATACCACTACACTGCCCTATTATTCAGTCAGTTTGGAAATGATAGAACTTAAAATTTCTCATTAAATTTTAATGATGCAATAACCCACCATTTGCATTAACACGCGGTGAATCATACATACCTTTTCGTCCTTTGTTGTTGCTGGTGGCTCACTGGCTCAACTACCAACAGCAGGAACTTCAAAGAAAAGTTTTAGTCTTATCTTCATACGGTCCGAATGAAATGGCAGGAATGTGCTTCAGTTTAAGAGACAAAACGTCTTTTTCCAAACTGAATTTTTACATTCCAAGTTTCTTCGTCAAGTAGACCTCCAGATTCTTAGTTTATAACCCATAAAATTCCTACTCCGGCCAGGCGTGGTGGCTCACGCCTGTAATCCCCGCACTTCGGGAGGCCAAGGCGGAGGATCTTAAGGTAAGGAGCTCGAGACCATCCTGGCTAACACGGTGAAATCCCGTCTCTACTAAAAATACAAAAAACTAGCCAGGCGAGGTGGCGGGTGCCTGTAGTCCCAGCTACTTGGGAGGCTGAGGCAGGAGAATGGCCGGAACCTGGGAGGCGGAGCTTGCAATGAGTGGAGATCCCGCCACTGCACTGCAGCCTGGGCGACAGAGCGAGATTCCATCAAAAGAAAAAAGAAAATAAAAGAAAAGAAAAAGTCCTCTTCCTCAGCTAAAACTCTTTTGTAAATGTCTCTGGTTACTTGACTCTTGGCTCCTCCTATGTCCTAGATTAAAGAACTCTGGGATTCATAGGCAAATGTTGTCAGGTAAATGTATCTAACCTAGCTTGTCAGAATTTTGTTTGTGTTTCTAATGGTCTCCAGACAAGTAAGCAATATGTAGATGGCTTGACACATTTCTCAGTGTCCTCAGTCCTATTAAATTGTATTATTTTCATGGAATGCATAGATTTATGTCCGACCTTTATGGATTGTACTCGTGTGTGTGTGTGTACATGTGAACTTGTTTTCGTTGACAGAGAATTCTTTCTTATTGAGAATAAGCAAAACTTTGTGTCAACCATTGCAAGAAACTCCTGCGAGATCTTGTTTTGCCCAAAAGTCATTAAAACTTCCAGAAAACGTATCCTGTCCTTTATACTTTGCTTTAGAAACATAAGCATTATAGTCGCAATTTTTCCATAATGGAATTTTATTTTTCAAATAGTTCAGATAATAATAAAGAATTTGTTTTAAAGAAATATCCAAGTTTTCACCTCTGTATCTCTATTGTCCTAGTGGGCACAGTATTTTAGCGAGTCTACTTAGTTTTCTTGACTTAGTTACTACTTTTTGATGTTCAGGAAGAGTTTAAAGTACATAGTAATTAAAGCCCTTTATAAATTTGATCAAATTCACATATAAGACCATCTGAGCCTGTGTATATATATGTGTGTGTGTGTGTCTGTGTGTACAAGTGTGTATGTCCATTTTGTGGAAAGGGACTGCTAGTGAGCATATAAGTAAGTCTTTGACTGTTTGAGTCACTTTTTCAACATTTTTCCACAGTCATTTTTTACTTTTCAATGAAGCTTTATTTCTAATATTGAGTCAATTCTGGCAATTTATGCTTTTCAAGAAACAGATCATTTACCATTTTCAAGGAATCTATTTTATTTAAAAATACAAAATTATAAAAGATTATACAAATTTATAATCATTACTTTAAAATATGAAACAATTCAAAAATATAGAAATTATAGACAAAAATTTAAACTCATTCTGATTCCAGAGCCCATGTCCTTAACTACTGCCCTTAAATAAAAATCAGGGGAGTGTTATTCATAACATAAGCAGGAATACATAGATATTTGGGAAAGCTAACTACTAACACAAGTTGGGGGGCCATTTTGAGAATAAAAAAGTCTAAATTAAAAATCCATAATTCTTTTCAAACTTAAGCTTTATTTATCCATGAAAAATCCACTTCTGGAGCCAGGTAAGGAAAGGTGTTATGCAATGTTAAAATGGGATCAGTTTGTGCCAAATGCAGCTGAGAGATCAGAAAAACAAGGACTGAAATATACCATTGAGATTGACAAGGTGGAAGTCTGCAGTGATCTTGTCAAGAGTAGCACCCAAAGTAGAGGAAATGCAAGCCTGACTGGACAGTTTTGTGGGGAGAAGAGAAGGTGAGTAAGTGAAGACAAGGCTTGATAGATTTTGTTTTAAGGCAAACAGAGAAGTGAAACTAGATGATAAGAGGAGATTTGGAGGTTTCTTTTTCTTAGCTGAGTAGTGTTAGAACATGTTGTATTGTTGCAATTTTATAAAATCGGTGAGAAACGGATGAGACAGGAGAGAGGAGAGTCAGGCATCAGTACCAAAAACAAGGAGGATCCAGTGCACAATTAAATTTTGTAAAAAAAACCCTTAGCCTTTGAAGAAAGAATATTTCACCCATGTAATCAGAAAACAGGATAAAAAAGGTCAAGTTGATAAATTTGGATAAAGTGGTACTTTTAATGACTTATATTTTATCAAATTATTTTACTGTTAGTTTTTCACATTGAGGGTTTTAATTCATCTGAAATTATATTATGGTGAAAGTTAGGGGTCTAATGTTATATTTTTCCAGGTGGATGGTCACTTGTTTCAGCATCATTCCCTGGTGCTTAGGAATGCCACCTTTATCCTCCAGGAAGCTCCCTCATCTTTAAAGGCTTATTTCTGTGTTCTCTGTTCTGCTTTTTTCATCTATTTGTGACAAATTGCACTATAGCAATTAGTATAGCTTTACAGTAAGCCTTGACAACTGATCAAACAAAACATGGCTTATGATTTTTCTACCACATTGTCTTAGTCATTATTTTTAATCATCTAAGTATTGGCTCTATGTTTTTCCATTCTTATTTCTAATATTGTTTAATTATACATATTTTTCTTTGATGAGACTTGCCAGAGGATTTTCCAACTGCATAGTTTTGCTTCTAGTTTTGACTTTTTGGTCTATTTAGTAAAAGTTTCCAGTTTTATGTAATGTCTATTTTTTTTACCTCTTTTGTTTCCTCTTTCAAAGTCTTTCCTTCTCAAAGGGAAATTTTTAAATCACATGAAATCAAATTAAAAATGACAGAAAACAAAATTATAAAAGTGAAAAGCATTCCATAATATTAACTTTTTAAACATCTCAAGTGTAAATCTTTTCAAAATTAGTAAGTGGACTTTGTCACATTGAATCATGTTAGCCAATTGGTCTGTGATCAGTCTATATGGAGGTGACCATATGATCTTAAAGAGCAACAAAACCCATCTTTCTCCAAAAATGTCTTCCCTAGGTACCCAAACTTGGCATTGCTCATTTCTATACAGGCTAACATCTAACTATATTGGCCCTGGTAATCAAATACCAATAGCGGTTGGATCTTTCAGCAATAACCCTCAACATTAAGCATTCCATAACAATGACTGAGGAAGCTGTTTCAATATTCAAATTCAGAACGTCCGATGTGGGGATCTAAGAATCTCAAATTTAAATAAGCATTCTAGTTTATTAAAATAGCCATTCTAGAACCTTTCTCGAGAAATACTGCTGTAGAAGAGGAAAGAAGAGACCTTCACTTACCTGGAAGTAATCTCAGAGCTTGCTCCCTATTAGCACCACAACACCTTACTTTCTATTAGTTGATAATATAAGCAATAAGACAGGAATATCTCAGAGGAGAAGGTATTGGGGTGATGGCACCAGGTAGGAAGTAGTTTTGAGGGTGCCAGGCTAAAGAAGAATACCAGTCAATTGAGTCTCACGCAGCACTGTCCAATAGAACTTTCTGCAATGATAAAAAAGCTGCATATGCACACTGTACAACAGAATACCTTACTAGTCACATGTAGCTACTGAGTACATGAAATGTGGCTAATTCAACTGAGTAACTGAATTTTAAATTTTACTTAATCATTTTAATTAAAATGTATATAGCCCCATGTGAACAGTGGTTATCATATTGGACAGCATAGGTCTGGAGCTTTGCCTAAGGCTGGGATAGAGATAGTGAAAAGAAACTTCATGCTAAATTAAACAATTTCTAATTTACAATTTTGCCAAAGGTCAAAATGGTTCTTTGTTATTAGGAATCCTAGTATCAGATCTTGATATCATGCTAGCAGGGAGAGTTGTAAAACTGATAAAATGTATTTTACTAATAGTTCCTCTATTATTCTGCCAGTCACATAAATTGCCTTCAATTCAGAAGTTATTGAGATGTATTTTCAGGAAATCTTGATGACGGTTTAGCAAATGATAGACCAAAAAAAAAAAAAAAAAAAAAATAGGTGATAAATATCCTTAGTACATGCTTCCAAGTCTTTCAAGCTAATTTTCGGTACACATTGAAAAATGTATTGTGAATTTAGAAAATTGAAAAATATTTTTGACTGAGGAAATTTTATTAATAATGATGGCTAACACTTTCAAAACACTGACCACATGCCCAGGAGTAGACTAATGCTGTATGTGAATTATTTAATTTAACTTAGACAAAACCATGAGGAACACATTGCTATCAGTCACATTTGGAGATGGAAGAATCAAAGATCTGAGGAGTTCAGTAAACTGCCCAAAGCAGCACAGCCAGTCAAATGGAAACCATGACAGAAGCAAGGTCTGTTTTCCCCCAGAGCACCACAGTGTGCTTCCTCTTTCTATTTAAATCTTGGGGGTCTTGAGTCTGACAAAAACTTCCCTCCGACATTTAGTATTTTTAAAAGTCAGTTCTACTGTATGATAATTAAAATAATAAACTTGAAAATGCTAATTGTTCATTAATTCCAAAACGTCTACCGAGCACCTGGGCAAGTTTGGGTTCGTGATAGTGAATCTGAGGTAGGTTTGAGAGTTTGAGAACTTGAGAAAGAAGCTGGAGTTCCTGAGAGCAATCCTGAGATAGTTATTAAGGATGAGAGATGGGGTGAGGGAAGAAGGGGAGGAGAGACAGGGTATTGAGTTGTATGAGGATAGGGTCAACATGGACTAAAAGGCCAGTGGTATTCCCCCGGTGGCTTAACCCAGGCATATTTTTAAATCAGACATAGCTTGTGCTTAATTCAGTTACTTGAGTGCAATAGAAATCCTCCCTCCTTCCATTCTCTCCACTTTAAACCTTGTTAAATTTCACTAAATTCACTAATGTGAGTGGGAGTGTTGTTGGTTGGTTGGTTAGTTAGTCTTGAGAAAAGTGAGAAAATTTAGCTTTACTGATCAGAAAGAGAAACCTGGAAATATGAAGAATGCAAAATTCTCTCCCCGCCTGACTCCCACTCCAATAATTCACATTATGTTATTTCTTAAATTTTCTCAGAGCATAGAATTTTGGGTTTAAGTCTATCTTATCCTGGTCTTGGCTTGTAGGAAGGCCTCAACTGAGATCCAGAAAATGTTTTAATTAAATATATATTTATCATTACAAACAGGATGCGATAGCTACCTAATTGCTGACCGTAAACCCTCTGACTGGTAGATGCAGACTGGCAGTCTTTTCTAACAAAGCATGAAATTCAAGTGTCAGAAGAGACCCAAAGGTTATCTAGTTCAATCTCCCCTTTGATCCTGGAATTCCTCTAAAACTTCCCTACCACACGATTGATCGTTTGTTTTTTTCCTCTTGAATTCTTCCCTTGACAGAGAACTTAATAACTCCTGAAGCAGCTCATTTCACCTAAGAAACTTAGCTTTTACCTGTAGTCATAGTTTATTTATTTATTATTTTTTTAGGAACACAATCTCTTTATGTCTGCTTGAGATAAAAATGTTAGTTTAGATGATGAGAATGAGGAAAATACTGGAGACAATGTATAGCTCCTGTGTTTGTCCCAGTAAACTCCAATGGAAAAAGAAACTAAACAGGATGTGGATAGTTTCGGTCTATTGTATCTAGCTTATCAAATCCACAGCCTGGTACTTCTGGAACAAGGCTGCCTCAGGGATGACAGTTAAAGATGAAGATGGCAAATATAAGCAATTCAACATGTCTATGCAGGGCAGTCTGATGTCTCCATACGTTTTCTAAAATTCCATATTTGGTCAGAGCTGGGAGTGAGAGCAGGGTGCTTGCCTGTTTCAGTCCCACTGCTCCTCTGATTCTGCTTTGCTGCCTTAGAGGAGAACAGGTTTAGATCCTCTAGGGGCTGCTGGGGCCATGCCCTTGGCAGCCTGCTGGGCTAACCAGTACTTCTATCTTTTGATCTTGGGCCTCTCCAAGTTTACCAGAGACACAGGTACCTTCATAGTACCGAGTCCATTTACCATCACCTCACACCAGTACTTGCTCCACGGAGTGAGGGGCTCTCCTGGTAACTTTAATGTATGTGAGGTGACTGCAACACCAAGATTCTTGAGGAAGTGGCAGGCAACTGTTTCAGGGTTCAGCTCCCGTTTGATATTGTTCTTCATCCCTACCTCCATGAGACAGCTTTTCGGAAATGTCACTGTTGCCTCACCTGCCTTGGTCTGGATCTTCTCTAACTTTCCTCCTGGTCTCAGCAATTTCTCCTCTTCAAACAGCTTCTTGTTTTCAGGTGATGCATATGCAGCCAGTCTCTGAGGAAGGAGTTGATTCCGGTCCACAGATTTCTTTACTGAGACCAGGTCACCCCGTACTCCAAGTGTCCACAGACTGCATGAAAATGACCTCCAGGTTTTCTTTGGGCCAGTGCTTTGTGTCCTCCACCAGCTTATTAATGTGGTGTCACTGGTGCAGGAGCAGCTTCTGGCCCTCCCCGGCCACCGGTTCCTTCCATCCACCCAGCGCTCCATGATGCCCAGGGCCATGACAGTCCCATAGTCATAGTTTAATCCTTTGGAGCCATATTGAATGACTGAGATTTCTGGCCTAGATGATTGTCAGCCTTTTCTGACTCTTCCCTTCTCCTATCCCGGGTTACACATACCCAAAGTCAGCAACCATTTCCTTGGGACATTTTGTGGGAACTTTAGTCATCCTGGCTGCTTTCCCTGGAAGAATTTCCCGTTTGTCTGTAACCTTTAAAGTATGACACCCACACCCAAACATAATTCCAGGAACACTCTGACCAACGCAGTATAGATCCAGATTATCACCTCCCTCTGAATGGACACGTCATTCCAGTAACATGAACTATATTTTAGTCATTCTTTGACAACAGTTATCAAATGGCTTAAGGATAATGTGCATTTTAATCCATGTTGCTACTGAACTCCTATTTTGAATCTGTCTTTTTTTCTTTACATTCTAGAAGATGGTCTTAAATGTATAATGGAAATCACAGGAACTTCAAAGTTAGAGATTTTCCGTATGCATATAGTCTACATCATTTTAACCCTGTGTTTTTAAGAAAGTTATTTAACTTCTCTGAGACTCAGTTTCAATTATTTGTTTAAGAGTTGGATAATGTCTAGTTGTTTAGTTTTGTTTTGAGGCTTAAATGAAATAATATATGTAAAATAACTAGCATGATGTCAAAGTACAAATTTTTCTGTTGTGTAGCATGTTATCTTGGCCCATGTCCTAGCCCCTAGCCCATTAACATTTTTAGTTTTTCTTTTTTCTTTTTCTTTTTATTTTTGAGAGAGTCTCACTCTGTTGCCCAGATTGAAGTGCAGCAGCACATTCTTGGCTCCCTGCATCCCCCGCACCCAGGTTGCAGCAGTTCTACTGCCTCAGCCTCCCAAGTAGCTGGGATTAAAGGCATGTGCCATCATGACCAGCTAATTTTTGTACTTTTAGTAGAGATGGGGTTTCACCATGTTGGCCAGGCTGGTCTCAAACTCCTGACCTCAGGTGATCTACCCTTCTCAGCCTCCCAAAGTGCTGGGATTACAGGTGTGAACCACTGTGTGGATTTCATGATCCAGTAAATTAGGTATTTTTCCCAGGGTTTCAGCATTCATGAATTCTAACATGCTTTCAAGATTTTCATCCTAACAAGACAATGCAAATAGTGATGTTTTCTAATAAGAAATTTTTCAAATTGATGCTAACCCATATTTTTACTGACCAAAAAAAAAGTAGGCAAAATAAAGCTTCTAGAATTTAGTAGATCAGAAAGGCATTCCCATGTACAAGACAGTCACCTAAAGACTGCATAGTTGTAACATTAGGTAGAATTCAAATGCTTCCTAGATATATTCTTCATTTAGTTTATGTCAACTCTTTGTAGCAGACTGTAAAGATATCATCATCTCTGACCTTAAAGAAGTTCACGAAAATAATAGGTAATTTATATCCTTGCCTCAATAATCATAAGTTTTTATTTTAAATACCTATGGTACAGTAAAAAACTTCTTTCACATAGAAAAAAATGCAATTGATTCTTTCAACAAATATTTATTGAGCATCTATATACACCTGATACTGTCCTTGGAAGAGAGGAAAGTAGCAAAGGTCTGCCTGTGCTTTCATGGATATTTTGCTGGAAAAGGACAATAAACAAGCAAACAAATAAATAATGTGTCAAGTTATTATACAAGTAATGAGAAAATCAAATTGGAAATGGAAAATGTGGCGACATCAGTGATGATGCTGGTGCTCTTCTAGATGGAATGGTTGGAAGAACCCACTCTTATATAAACTGCCATCTGTGCAGAGACCTTAAGAATCTGAGTAATCTGAGAAAATTGCAGCCCAGGTAGTGGGCTCAGCAAGTTCAAAGATGCTAAAGGAAGTATGTTTGGCTTGAGTAACAGCAAAAAGGTCCGTGAGACTAGGGTAGAATGATGGCAGATCTGTAGCTGTGCTTGAAAATATATCAGATGGATGGAGGACCACGCCATGCAAAGGCTTTGAGGACATAAGAAGTATGGATTTACTATGTTATAGGGGCCTCAGCAGAGAAATAACATGATCTGACCTGTATTTTAAAAGGATCGCCATGGTTGCTGTGGACAATGTGGAATGGAAGATACAGGGTGAAATAAGAGATCAATGAATAGCTATCTCAATAACCCAGATGAGATATAATGCGATTTAGACTGGAGTCCTAATGATGAAGGTGGTGACAAGTGACCTGTTTTTTGGATATTTTGAAAGTAGAGCCTCATGATTTGCTAATAATATTATATGTGGGGTATACGAGGAAAAGAATAGTCAAGAATTATTTTGTACTGAGGAGCAGGAAGAATGGAGTAGCCTTTTACTAAAGCTGGGAGTCTGTGGAAAGCATCACATATTTTAGAAGTTAAAAATCAGGAGTTTGTTTTGGACATATTAAGATTTAGATGCCTAGTGCATATATCCACCTGGAGATTATAAGAAAGTCTCTGCCTAGGATTCTGGAGCCCAATTCTGGAGAGGTCTGCACTACAGAAGAAAAAAAAAAAATGTAGTGTCTAGAGAATAAATGCTATTTAAAGCCTTGAGAGTACATGGATTACCTAGTGAATGAGAAGTGACAGAGAAAAAAAAAGGTAAAAACTTGAATCTGCAATATTTACACACAGTCAGGAAAATGAGTGACATTCAGATATTGACTCTAAGATGCAGTGGCCCGTGAGGTAGAAGGCAAGATGAAGAAAGTGTTCTAAATGGCAAACAATTTCTTAATACCATCAGCAATGATTCTTTGATTTTATCAGATAATACTAGCTGTATTCACAGGATTGAAACACAAAAGAGTTGAATTTGTTTAAAGTTGAATGCTCTCTTATAAGTAGGCATCTATCTTGGAGTAGTGTAACTGGGAACATTCTCATGAGAGTTGGACTGCAACGCGTGCTTCAGTATTCAGTCTTCCTCAGCTACAGCAACTCTGTCTGAATTTGGCTTTGACCCTTCTTTTCATTTCAAATCCTTGTATTAGCTAAAAGCAAGCTCTTATTCCCCATCTCTGCCACCCATGTAGCAGAGCGAAACCTGTAATTCGCAGGAGACAAAGAGCCAAAATAAAGATTCTGGTTCATAAGTTAATAAACAACCAATTGTGATGTTAAAGGCTAAATACATTTAGGCATGTGTGGTCACATTGCTTTATGTTTGTCAATCTCATTTTATATAACCTGGACCAACAAAGCCAACAAGAGGGGAAATACACAGATATAAGGTCAGTTCAAGGGTTCAACAAAGTGCTCAAAATGATAGAATCAGCAGATAAAATGCTTCACAGGTTGCTAAGATACCATAATCTGGGAAAAGAATCAGAATTAAGTTTTTGTTAAGAGGTTTATCATTCCCTATCCTGATCCTTTGATAGAGATAGTCTATAGGAATCTTAGCTTTGCAATTATATGGTTGGAGTAATTGGGGAAAAGTTTAGAAAAAGGGTTTGAACAGGAAAGATAATAGCTTAAGAATTTGAGAAGTCACTTGGGGAGAGTTGGGTCATCTTGAAATTGCTTTAGGCAAGCTTAAGCTGTTTAGAAGATTGTCTCTTTGTAAAGGAATAAAAAACTAAGCAATATTATTCTTCTATGTGGATTTGCTACTGATGACTAACATGGTTGAGTAAAGCAATCATAAAATCCATTTATTTAAGGAAAAACTTTAATAAATTTTGTGTTTATTTGTCTTTTGTGAAAAATTCTGTTTTGGCACATTTTACATACTGCTATTTACTTCAAGTCATTTAATTTACTTTTTCCTTGATAAAGAAAAAAGATGTTATTTCAATTCTTAATCATTCAAAGCAATGCAAATAGACACCATATTGTAGATTTTGAAAAAAAAAATTGTAAATTTGTGTTTCTATATACACCTATTGAAAAAGTTATACAACAAAGAGTTCTCATATGTCCTTTTTTGATTCAATCATTTGTAACTGCCCGTACTTGCTAGTAAACTGCCCATATTTGCTAGTAAGTTATTCTCTTTCCCTCAATAGATGAGAGGGTGGGTGTGTGTTTCTTTGTGAACCATTGAGAGCAAGTTGCAGATATGCTGACTTTTTTTTTTTTTTTTTTTTTTTTTTTTTTTTTTTTTGACGGAGTCTCTCTCTGTTGCCAGACTGGTGTACAGTGGCACATACTGGCTCACTGCAGCCCCCGCCTCCCGGATTCAAGCAATTCTCTTGTCTCAGCCTTCTGAGTAGCTGGGACTACAGGCCTGCGCTGCCATGCCTGGCTAATTTTTTTGTATTTTCAGTAGGGACGGGGTTTCACCATGTTGGCCAGGATGGTCTTGATCTCCTGACCTTGTGATCTGCCCGCCTCAGCCTCCCAAAGTGCTGAGATTACAGGCATGAGTCACTGTGCCCAGCCGGTGACATTTTATCTCTAATACTTCAATGTATATTTCCTAAGAACATGAGCATTCTCATGCATAATCACAGCACAGTTATAAAAATCAACACCTTTAACATATATACAATATTATTACTGAATTCATAGTCCATATTCAAAGTGTGCCAATTGTGCCAAAAATATACAATATACGATTAAGTTTTTACCAATCCAGAATTCATTCCAGGATGACACATTACCTTTTAACCTCCTTTTCCTCTTTTGGATCTCTTCTGATCTGGAACATTTCCCCAGACTTTATTTGTCATATATGACTTTGACATTTTGGAAAGAGTCCAGGCCATGGTGTTTAATAATGGTAGAGAGATGTATATGAAATGTAAATGGCTGTGTATGGGCATACTCTGCCTTTATTCACTGAGAGGGTTTTGAAGTAATGCCACCTCTCTAGCTATGTGCACACCTGACCCATCCAGAGCTTGGTTTCTAAATACCATTTCCCAGTAAAAGCAATCTGGGTTCTCTGGAGAAATGGCTGTTTACTGCACTGGAGCTTATATTCTGCCAGAAGCATGAAAAAAAATAAAAAGTTATTAAATAATGCAAGCAATTATAGATTATGAGAGGTGCTATAATAAAATATAGATGATATATTAAAAGAAAGGCCAACTTTTGTTATGGTGGTTAGGGCAAGACTCTCTGAATAAGTTTTGTTTAAGCTGAGACTCAGAGAAGGAAAAAGGGGCAGCCTTGTGAAGAATGTGGAGAAGAGAATTAGCATAAGGAACAGAAAGTTAAAAGACCCTGATGTCAAAAGAGTGTAGTTTGCTCACAGATGAGAGGAAAGCACTGTGGTTGGAGCCTAGTACTGGGTAATGTTGGTGGGGATGGCCAGGGAGAATGTGGGTGTGATGTCACATCAGGTTGGAAGGACAGGCATGGGCTACTAAACCTAGCAATTTACATTGTGTTCTGGGTGGAATGAGAAAGTCTTAGGAAGATTTAATATGGGTAGTGACATGATGTGACTTATGTGTTTAAAAGATTATTCTGGCTGCTTTGTGAAAAATAAATTAGAAAAGGTTTGAGAATGGAAGCAGAGAGACCTGATAAAAGACAATTATGAAAGCTCAGGCAAGAAATAATGGTGGCAGTAGAGATAAAATAAAAGGGTGGTGGCAGTAGAGATAAAAATATGTGGATGAATTCAGATTACATTTTGGAGTTACAAACACCAGGATTAATGTTAGATTAAATGTGTGTTGTAGCTGAGGAAAAAGGAAACTTGAAGGAAAATGTTCAGGTTTCTGTCTTGGCATCAAGCTTGGAGAAGAAAATCAACAGCTCCATTTTGTTGATTGAGTGTGTTTGAAATGAGTTTTTGATTGGAGTGTGTTGACAGGAGTGTGTTTGAGATGAGTTTTAGAAATCAAATGAAAATATTATATAAACAGGAAAAAGTACAATAATTTAAAGTTCCTTTGGGATGTTTCTTACTTTTTTATGACATTAGGATTCAATACTTACATGAGAATATCTGCATCATTTCATGAAACATGAAAAGTTAAAGGAAATCTTAGTTATCTTCAGATTTTCTGGAAATTTAAATAGTACTATGTGTGCTTGGAAAGATAAAATATTGAGATTACCTACAATGATTTAAGGGGAAAATTGTAAGAAAAATTAATTTTCTAAGATAGTTTGAAGGTACAATTGAATAAAGGAGGACGTAAGTTAAACATCAGAAATAATTTTCTGGGCAAGAATAATTCAAATCATAGTGTCTTTTAAAGGCTTATGAAAGCTCTTTTAGCTGAGACATTAAACATGAGAATTTAGAAAGCCTAGTTTAAAAGGAAGAAAAATATATTGCAAAGGAGATGAAATAAACGTTCTAATGTTTTTAAAAGTATTACAGTTTGTGAAACCAAATCCAGTGAGTTAAATGTTCCACCTTTTTCCACAGTGCTCTTTGTATAATGTATTACAATTAGTGAAGGTGAAGTTAAATGGGCCAGTGTAATATTTTAGATGCCATTTCTGGAAGTTTCTTTAATACTGAGTAGAAATTTTTTTAAGGAACTTTTCTCAGGCAAAATGAGGATGTGCCAAAGAGAGACAGGATAAAATTGGACTATCAATTTAAAGAAAAAAAAAAAGGAATATTTGCCTCTACTTGAGTGAAGGGAAAATAGATTTTGGAAGAGTATAGCATAACATTTAGCTGAAAAAGATATTGTAATTGTTGTGAATAAATGAATTTGATCTCAATTGCAGAGAATTTTTATTCCAAAACAACTCTAATAAACACAGTGTATGTAAATAGGATTTACTTTTAAAAATGGACACATTATTTCCATTTTTAAGGTTAGATCTTGAAATTACATGTATTAATCTATTTTTCATTAAGAATTCTACTTTTATAGAAAAGTTATTTGGGGCAAATTACATTCTTGATCCTGAGGATTGGCAATCTTTTTATTGTACTTAGGCATTTAAAATTTTTTTAGCAAAAATAATTTTAAATACCTTTTCTGTGAAAGCAGTGATTTCAATTAAAAATAAGTATGTCATTATTTATGTATTGATTCCCCAATTTATCTCCACAAGGATTTGAAACAGAGTGTAACATTATGAATCTGGAAGCAAGGCATCTCTGTCATTATACAACCTTACACCTCAGTAAAAGGGGAGATGTGAGAGCTGTTTAAATGCCATGAAGAGAAGCATGAGAAAAATCAATGCTGAAATGAGTAATTGAATGATGTTTGCAGGGGCTGAGTAGGTCATCATTAGGCATGACACGATTATGACGACATTTCTAGAGTTATTCGACCTAATGTACATGATATCTAGTAAGACTAGAAATTACATCCACTGCTTTGATTTACATAATGCTTTAAATAATTAGAACGTAGTCATCAGGCTAATACGTTGCAGAGGAAGATGGGATAATCAGACAGTAAGATAATTCAGTCACAATGGTGACCTTGGCAATGCTGGCATTTTGTTACTTTCTTGAGAACCTGAGAAAACACTTCCTCACTGAAAGTAAGACTACAGACCTTATAAAATAGAACTAAAAACAAAATTCAATACAGCCAATAATGATATTGGTGAGACCTTCTGTGGCACATGCTTATGACAGATGTTTCTACATGGAGTGTGAAATAAGTAACCTTATTTAGTATATGATAATTGGTACAGCATCCCAGATGAGCATCTTTTTATTTATTAAACTGTATGCCCTGTAACCAAAGCATGGACTTCCATTTGGGGCTCTCCATCGTGCTGGAATCTCCCTGAGAGCAGATTTTTGCTTTTTCTTCCTTTCTTAGTGACATTGTTACATCCAGAAAAGGAAAGTCAGAGCAATGCTGGAGAACACTACTGTTAGGTCCTATTTTAGTCATATTATGTAGCTCTGTATGTTCGAACCACATCTTCTTAGAAACAGATTCTATTTTAAAATAAAAAGAAAAGAAAAATTATAAAGGTTATATTGAATATTTCTAGTAATGCAAAACTCATATTCTCCTTTGAGACAAACTAGTCCCTTGATGAATAGCAATAGTGACTGGGGGGAAAAAAACTGTCCTGTATGGTAGCAAAATATACCTCTCTACAACCCTTGCTTGTTGTTCTAATTGCTTTCTTAAGGCACTACAGGGAATGTGCTTAGTGTCTTTTCTAGAAATAATTTTTCATATATTTGAAGAGAGTTATTACATTCTCAGCCTTCATTCACTTTTTAGACAAAACAGTTTCACCTTTTTTAACTAACAGAATATTGATTCCAGAACTCCCACTTATGCTAGTAGTCTCTCCCTACATACTCTGTGCTCTAAATGTATGCTGACAAGGACTGAAAATGATGCACCAACTGTTTTTCCCCAGGATATCATCTTCTTTTCTCTAGAAACTCTGTTCCTATTAGGATTACATTAATAACAACAAAAATAAAGTGAGCAATTGGACTCCCTCATTTTATTTTTAATAACTCCCTCATTTAATTTACTGAGTTTGCTGCTAACAAAAATCCTCTAATTCCTTTTACCTGATGTTCTTGTGTACTAATTTTCTACAATCTTTCAAGGTTCATTTTTCAAACTTATATTCTTGCCTTTACATTTAATCCAGAAAATAATTGTAATTTTTTAATGTTAATTCGGCCTTCTAAGGGTGTTCTCACACACTCTCTCCCACTCTGGCTCTTGCTCTTTATCTCTATCACTGTCTCCATCTCTCTCAGTCTGGGGCCATCCTTAAATCTGCTTCTGTTGCACGGGCCAGGGAGAAGGTTGGAGCTCTGCAACCTGCCCCTAGAGACACTCCCAGGAGGATTTGGATACACCAGGGTGTTCCAACTTAATATTGTCAGCCAGCCAGCCAGCATCTCCTTTTCTGCAGGACTATAAGTAAATGCATTATCAAGTAACTGCTAATACTGAGTTACATTTTCTTTATACAGAGCAATTAGTTTGCCGTAAGTTGGAAAATATATTTATCTATCTAGGACTATGTACTGAATTGTTTAATTGTTTGAAAACTAGTGCAATATATTTCAGAACCTACATTTTTAGGATCAGGCTTATCTAAGGTATCTAATTCATCCTGTCCTCAAACTCTACACCTAAAGTCATCGTAGAAAGGCCTAAAATAAATTACTCTGGAGATGTACTTATATCAATAAAAATGGAGATGATATCCTAAAGCATTAGTACTGCATATCTTCTAGATTCTGTTTAAGAAGAATCACAACTTGGATGTAGAAAGCTGTAGAAAGTATGAGAAAAATTGTTGCCATCTGATAAAAATGTCTTTCCAGGTAAAGTAACTTAAAAATCGTTTCCACATTTGGAGGAAATGCTGCCTAAATCAGAATAAATCAACTTCTCTTTGAAATTGACTTGATTTAGAAATGTTATTGTGATAATAAATTATAGTTTTCTCCCAGCATGTAAGACTTTATAATGGAAATCTGGAAGCCACAATTCTGTCTTGTGTTCAATATTATTTTCTACTGGGCACTGGCCAAAAATTCATTACAGCTTAAACATAGTTAATTTATTTCTACCTACCTCAGGGTATGTTACAGTAATTAATGGGGGCAGAAAGATTAACTGGAGCAGAAAGATATTATAAAAATCATATATTTTATTTTGATTATATGTTTGAACCATATTTATGTATTTTATTACTCATGTTTCTAAATTATCTATATTTTATAGAATTTTAGAATGCTATTTTATATTCTGAAATGGAATTCCTGCTGAAAACACTAAGTAAATTCAACATTAAGACAAGTAAAATAAATAACATACCATCTAAAACATGTTATCATTTGTTATTTGAGCGATTGTAGTAAAATCACCAGAGAGGAATATGTAGTTGCAACCATCCACTGTATTTTCAAGATGCTCAGCAACCACGAAATGAATTTCACATCAAGACCATAATGAGAAAAAAAATTCCAGAATAATTTCCTACTTTTTGAATTGAATGTGAATGAATAGAGAAGGCAGATCATTTCTAAAAACAACATCTCATCCAGTGAACTGAATCCTTACAATCTGTGTATTAGGAATCAACATTTGAAAAATTATGCAATCATGTTGACATGTTCAGGCGATTTTTATTTTGAATATAGTCTATTTCTTCAAGACAACAAGAGCCACCACAACTAACTTTTCCATTTTTTAAAATAAGTTGAGTAATAATAGCAACACTCCCAAGTGAACAATCAAGACCTAAGAATTTTGTTATGAACCAACTACCAGAGAAAATGGTAAGATTTGTGTTATGTTATCTTTCCATCTTCCAGCAGGTCATTTATAATTATGGCTATTAGCTCTGTGACCATCTACCAATAACTTCTCTTCTGATAACCCTTTGATTCTTTAAATAAAGGATTTTACTTCTTATGTTATTCAAAATATGAGTATTGAACTTAGCACCTTGTGTTCTGGTTAATTATAAATATCATCATCTTTCCTGATAGATTAGAATCAAGTTGTCTATGTTCTGACTAAGGACATGTCATTTCACCTCTTTAAGCCCCACTTTCTTATTTACAATGTGTGGATAACAATCTTTTCAAATAAATAACACTGAATCCAAAGATTTTGTTAACAAAACTTTTAAAAGGATTAAATAAATATATAACAGGGGAAATAAAGAGGTTCTTCTTTAACACACCCCTATGTTTTATTTGAAATATAAATACAAAAATAAGTTAGCCTCACATTCAAGCTAAATAATCCACTTGGTGTTCAGCTTAAAAATATGATTTCCTGAGTAGGTTTCATAGAGTTTGTTGCCAATTAGCTTGATGCCATTTCTGTCCGCTTCATGTCTCACTGAATCCAGCAACTATTTTTAGGCTTTGATGGTCTACAGGGCTAGTGCTCAGAAGCAGCATAGGTCTGAAGAGGGGACAACAACCATTTACTTGGTAGGAACCACACTGTAATTGAAGATGAGGTTTGAAGGGAAGAAGGAAGTTTGCTGGAGTTGTTTTTGTTTGAAGAGTTGTTTTTGCACACAATGCCACACACACTCCGGTGACAATTTTGGAATGAACACCTCATGCTAATGCTGCTTTTACCATTTTCTTAATTTTACATCAGAGACAAACAGCCTCTTAAACACTATAGCTTAAAGACTCTTTTGACTTCCCTATATATCTGGGTTTTATCTGTTGTGCAGAGCAGTAGCATCTTTGCTGACTGGCAAGCTTTTGTTCAGTGTTGCAGCTTGGATTTTACATCTAGCAAAAAAAAAAAAAAAAAAAAAAAAAAAAAAACCTGCGGTTTTTATAAATCATTTTATTTTTTAAAAAAGAAGAAAACAAACATCCTTCCTTCAGAATTCTCCTTTTCAAAATAAAGCCTGCAAGCCAATGGTAGCAATGCCTTCACTTTTAAGGCACCTTGTACAGGATATGTCTGTTTGAAGAATCTGTCATCTCAGCTTAAGGAACTTGTGTTTTGTGGCCAACCAAAGAACATTGTGTACCCTGAGCCTTGTTAGGAAACACATTAGGTACTGCTTAATTTATTGTAAACCTAATTTTAAGCAGGGAAATCAGGTTAATTTAGCACTTTACTATAAATTAGACTTTCTGCGTACATAGATGAAATTAATTTGGGGTGGGGGAATTTGAGCTAAAATACATATTCCAAAAAGTTTGCAAATTCCGCTTTTGATCATTTAAAAGAGAAATACAGTGTTGCATTAAACCTTTAATCAGAAAGACAAAAACTAAGAAAAAAATATTAACATCTTCTATGGATCAAAATAAATTTTTCACATATTAAAAAGTCTCCCTTCCCAATTATCTTACTGAACTGACTGGTAAGATTTCTTCCTTTGTTCTGAAATATGTCAGAATCTTAGAGAAACTAGATCAATAAGAATATATCTATAAATGTATGTGCACAACAAAAAACATAAAGAAATATATGTAACATTATATATGTATAATGTTCTACGTGGGCTAAATGCAACATGAGATATTCTTCTGGTAAAATTGTTATTCTAAACCATGTCAGCGTTTTAAAAATTTTATTTTACTTTTCATTTTGAAACAGTGTAAACCTTTACATAAACGTTGCAAGAATGGTACCTGACTCTCCTTATCTTCAGTGTACTCCCTGATTTGCTCAGCCCCATGCAGGTTACCAACACAGTCGCAGTACTAGCCATATCCTGGGCTTCTCCCCATCAGTGCATTGACTGTACTGACCGAATCCTTGACCCAGACCAACGGGAAGTAGAAAAGACCATACTACCTTTTAAAACATCATTTGAATTATATTGAGGAATGTCAGGCGTTTCCAGATGTGCTCTAGCTGAGTCTTCTGCTTCAAGACAAGATTGTGCAATCTCCATTTCAGACATTTCCCCTTTCCTTGTAAAGTTCTAAGAAAAAAAGTCCCCATCAGAACTTCATACAAACTATCAGCTCTATGTTACTTTTCAAATGAAGCACCATGAAGTTTGTGAAGTTTTATATTTCATGGCAAATTCTATTCCTAGTTTTCTCTCACAATCAGCAACTATAGCGAACACTGAGTGGAGGAGGGAAACATGAGGGAAAATATAGGAAAATCAATTTTATATCCTGCAATTAGAGAAAATAAACTCTATGGAATATTCTGCTTTATTGAATTGGATCTGAATCATCAAATGAAATACATTTTATCTATTATATCTGGCTTATTTATAGAATGTGGTTTATTACATTACACAGTAACTGGAAGGTATTGTGTGAGTCATTTAGCTACTCACCAAGGTTCATTTAGTAAAAGACCACCTCTGTTGCTCTATGTGATATGATAAAGACTTAAAAAAGAAAAATAAATTTTATAGCTATTATCAGTATTAGTCATAATGCCCCTTTGTTGTGCTAGGAGAAGATATTTTATAGAAAAACAAAAGAAGTCAGTGACCTAAGAGCTAAATAATTTGCCTAATGTCTCAGCAAGGCTGAGCAACAGAAGATGAAGGTTTCCGGGATCCTCTTCCGGTGCACAAACCAGTGGAATGCATTGTTCTCATAAATGCATATAACTGATAAGAGGCTCCCTACCCCCCACCCCCAGAACACAGAAAGACACCAGTTAAATGCCTTTCTGGGTGAAAAAGGTCTCTAGGGTACAGGCTATTTTCTTATCCTCCTATGATAAAGGGACCCTTTGGATGAATTAAGACACCTTAGCATTCAGAGAAACCTGCCAAAAATAAGGGAAAAGAGCTACCCGGCTTAACATTTGTCCTTGAATAGGGAGGGATAAAATTGAGTGTTTAGTTACTCAGAAACTGTATCCCAAATGTAGGGAGAGATGTTTGTCCCCAAATAAAGTCATATGATAAACACATGTGCTTGTAAAACAGCCCACTCCAAACCACGCACTGAAGTGAAAAGAGGGTTGAAGATATGTTTTATTTGATGAACCATACACAAATCTTAGTATATGTTCACAACCTCATTAAATATATGGAAACCCTCTGAAACAAACCAAACATGGTCACAAACTTCCTGAGCCTATTTTGGGAAATAGAACTACTGGGCAAGTTAAGCTTCAGGCCACAGACCAACCACAAAAGCCACAAGTATGGTTGAATGGGTAAATTTGGAAACCCATAGTGCTGAGCCTGGGATGTTCCTTGGGAGGCTGAAGGCTGAGAAGCAAGCAGTTACTTTGGGAATTACTGTATTTGACCATATATGGCACATCTGAAAGTTGAAGCTACAAAATTGTCACGGATGTTTTTTTCTATAGCCTAATCTCACCTGTGGCTAAAGATAACTAATACAAAATTCTGCTGGCTAGGCGGAAAAATTAGATTTTAGCTCTATAGATATAGATATAGATATGGATATAGATATAGATATAGATATTTATAGATATACATAGATGATATCGATGCAGATATAGAAAGATAAAGATATACCTGGATGTGGTGGCTCACACCAGTAATCCCAGCAACTCAGGAGGCTGAGGAAGGAGGATCGCTTGAGCCTAGAAGTTCAAGACAAGACTGGGAAACATAGTGTGATCCTCCATCTCAAAAAAATCTAATAAATAAATAAATTAGCTGGCTGTGGTGGCATGCACCTGTAGTCCCCGCTACTTGAGAGGCCAAGGTGGGAGGATCACTTGAGCCCAGGAGTTTGAGGCTGCAGTGAGCCATGATTGCACCACTGCACTCTAGTCTAGGTGACAGAGTGAGACCTTGTTTCTAAAAAAAAAAAAATTGGGATTAAAAAATATAGAATGCACATATATACATATATAATATACATATTTCTAAATAGTATATAAATTCTAGAACTGTACCAATAACGCCCCAGCATTTTTAAATGTTTCAAAGTAGATTTTCTTTAACTAGTGTTGAGTATCTCTGTAGGTATAAGGATATATTCTTGGGGATTCAAGGAGTCTCAATTTTTTCAATGTTAGGTTTAGGTTTTCATTGCTGTGATAACCTTTAAAAACTTAATACAGAATATTCTGGATCGTCTGGAGGATCCCAAACTGCCATTTGATTTGTGCTTACAAATTGATGCCACATGGTATTTCTGAAGGGAAAAAAAGAAATAGCTTCAATATATAAACCATGCATTCACCCCCAAATGAAGGCCAAATGCTGTCATGATTTACTGTACAAAAGAAATTTTCACAGCAGTTCCCAAAGGGCAAATTGGGGTGAACTGAATCATCACATAACGCAGGGTAATACAGACCTAGCCGTCCCTGCCACAGGGATGTCAGTAAAGGCAGTTCTTTGTGCCAGAGCTCTGGCTTCCATTCCTGTAACATACTTGGAACATTCACTAAGGGTAGAGGGAATCCAGAAATGACCACCAGCATCAGGCATCTTGTAGGACATACTTTCCAGAAGGCTCTAGCAAAGCACATTTTCATGTAATGGGGGTATAAAAAGAACCTCACCTTTAAGCACAGTACAAAATTGTAAAATAGCAAATTTGGGTAGAAATAGCTAAAATGAAAGAAATATCTTTGACAGAGGCTTTGTAATGCAAATTAGATCTCTATTTAAAAAGTCAATGTGCAGCAATTATAAATCGGAAGACTGAGAACTTTCTGAAAGTGTGTATTCGTTTCTTCCTATTCCACTCAATAAGCAAAGTTTGAGCACCAGTTGTGCCGAACAGTGAAGCATGGTCCCTACCCTTAGGGTACTTACATTTTAGGAAAAGAGACACAAATAAAGAGATAATTTTAATATAATTTGGGTGCAGTGGGAGATAGAGAAGAACACTTTTGCAACCTGATGCAAAAGCAGGACCAAACAATCACAGAGCAAAGGAGGCCTCCGTGGAAGCACATCAAAATGAGGACTAGCAGTGGAGTCACGGAATTCAAGTGATGGGAGAAGAGCATCAGACCTAAATCTGCAATAGAGACACTCTCTTAGTGTGAAGGGATTGGTCCTTTTGTTAAAACACCAACACACACTATGCGGGTATGTCATCGTAGGTCACTGCATATTCTTGGTACATTGTACTTAATTCAGCTTGAGCTGCATTCTTTTCAACTCTCACCACATTGTTCTTCTTAGAAAGGCACAAAGTACATCAATAACTTTTTTTTTAATAGTGGCAAATAATTGTAGCATCCTGCAGTGCTTCTAGTTATCTCAAAAGACATTGCAAAATTCTAAATACAATTTTCATTAATTTCAAGATTCAAGAAAAAAAAGGAAAGATATTTGTATAGGAAAATTATTTTTAATCCAAAGTACACCTTATTTCTTTAAAAGGGATGGAAAGTGCCCTACAGAGTCAGCTCAAGAATCAGAACAATTCAGAATGGAATTGTGCTAAACCTGTGAGAGCTATGTGGCTTGGCTAGTTATTGGCATAGCCCAGACTACTAGACATATTTCTTAGAAGCTCCACTTAAGGTTTCGTTTTCATGTAAGTGTAACTTATAAGTAACAAGAGCTAAAGCATCTTCTTCCTCTGCTGCGTTGAGGTCGATGTCACAAATCATCCAGAAAGCTGGGTCCAATGGGTCCATAAAGCCCGTTGTAGTTGCGTGCTTACAGCCTTCAGCAGTGAGCCTACAGATCAGGAAAGCAAGTGGCAGCACGAACCCGAAATGTTACAAGCTTCAAAGTAAATTCTAAGTAATGGGATCATGAGCTGGAAGTACTCGAAGAATCTGAAGTTCAATAGCTAGGAGTCTGACATCAGGTTCAACATATTGAAAACTGTGACTTGTTAGTAATAGTAACTTTTCTTTCCAGCCCCACCCACATTCAAAGGATTCTATTGTAATTTAGACATAGAGACTCTTACAAATCCAGAGAAGAAGATATATGTGCAACATATAAAGTTCAGTTTTAATTGCAGTTTATGTTGGTGTTGGGCAGGAATTCCGCCTTCTGGAATGCTATTCAAACCAAACCCCAGACCTTTGGAGAGTGTTCTGCTTTATTTATTGTTCTGCAATATCGCCTGCCTTTTCCCAGTGTTCTTTGTGCTTAGGAAATATTTTGTGCATGTCCCTTTTTTGCAGCACAGCTGCTGATTTCAGTGAAAATGAATGGTGGAGTATTTATTCATGTATATAGTTGTTCTTTTCTTTTTGCATTCTTTAAGAATAAAATCTTATAACTTCATCCCCCCAGGTAGTGATAGAAGCCAGGCAGAAATTATTTAAAGGAAAAAATGAGATTAATATTTCAGTCTGAATGTCAAAAGCAGAGGGAACCTGGGCAGTATAAAAGGGTCATGAATTTACAGGCAATATCATCTGTAGTGTTTTATCTTCATACAGAGCTAAAAAAAGATTTTTGAATTCATTTTTTAGCCTGAAATAATACTTCTAATGTAACTCACTATAAAGCAAACTGTTTAAAACAAGATTAAATATTCCATCAGGTTTTTTACTTTCTTTGTATTTCATTCATCTCACCTCTTTCTTGAAATCTCATTTCATAAGCATGTTTTATTAATGATCTATTAATAAGCATTCACTTAAAACATGACTGATTAAAAAGTAGACCTGATTTTAAGTAAGTGTCCTGAAAATGTTTCATTTATTGAATTCATTGAGGTTTAAGTTCTCATTTGTATAGCTAGAGGGTGAATTACAGATACTCATGCTTGTTTTATCATTATAATGAAAGCAGTACTGATATTTGCAACACTAATTAAAATTCTACTCTGATCCATATAAATGTAGTCTCTTCCCCAAATAGATTATTTTCAGATCTTTATATAAAATTTACTATATATGTATGTGATAATGAAAGTACCTATCTTTAGTGTAACATAATCAAGGTTAAGAGAAAGTAAAAATTAGGTTCAGACTTTTTAATACTGCAGGGTACATTTTTAGTACCCTACAGAGAGAATTAGTCACACGACTCCCATTAACTTTAATGGAACCTGTATGGGCAAATTGTATGCTTAAATTCAGAGGAAGTTAACGTCTGTAGAGTTTACTAGTTCCATTTTTTCTCTTCGTACTTTTAGTTTGGGTTACTTTTACTTTCTCATGATCCAGAAGGAAGACAAGTCAATAAGAGTGATCAACATAAATGTTTACCAAGTTTTATAAGCCCCCGTTTTCTACACGTCTGCCACGAAGTTAGAAATCTGCAAACAAAGCTTATAGCATTTGTGATTCCATTAGCAAGCAAATTCAACTATATAGCATGGTTTTTAAATATGAAAATTATAATTATCTTTTAAATATAATAAATATTATAATGTTTTTTATTCTCTAGTGTGTAGTCGTATTTCACATTTGCATTTGCAATTACAATAGCAAAATCAGAAACTTTACAAATATTTTCAAAATAACGTGTGTTGAAATAAAATCATTGTATTACCATAATAGGTGTTTATATTTGAAATGAAGTGTGTTTGGAATTGTATATATTGATCTTATTAAAATATTATATATCATATTTAGGCACTATTGAGAAAGACAAGAATAGGCTATTAAAAATTAAAACATCCTCACAAGAGATAAAGGAAGCTAAATGTTCTTCACAACTATCAACGATATCTCTCTATAACTGTGAATTCAATCATCTGACAATGTAATGAAATTGTGATCAGTTAACAAATCTAGTCAAAAGTATTTAGAACTTATATTTACCACACAGGGAAAAAAAAGAGAAATAAGTGAAGATACTTCCAATGTCAACTCATTCAAGATGTTCATACCACTATTAATTTGTAAACAACTAAGAATCTCTCTAGTCTCTCTTCCTCCCATCAAAAAGACCTATTTGTATTTCAAGTTGTCTGGAAATTCACCATTTTAAAAAGTTAGCCTTTTTTTTTAAAAAAAAAAAAAGAACTCGGAATGTAAACTTAAGAGAATTTTTTATTGTATCTTATTTGGGCATCTAAACAATCAAAACAGAACTTATAAGACAAAAAAAAAACATGATTTAATTGGGAATAAAAAGAAGACATGAATGATGACACCAAAATTAACGTCATAAGTTAATTTCATCTTGGACAGATGTTTCAGAAAACATCCAAATCTACTCCTCATTCATTTGTTGAGCAATTTTTATTAAGCACCCACAATGTCCTTATACAACTTTAGGAAATGGGTTAGGTGATAGACAAAGCATACAAATGCCCTGTAATCTTGGATCTGACATTCTAATGGGTCAAAAAACAACAACATCAACAACAACAACAACAACAACAACAACGAAGGAAATGAGAGGAGGAAAGACAATTTAAGATTGTGATACATACTAAAAAGGAATTGTTGCAATTTTCACCAACTGAGAATGCAGCTATTTGATTTTATTTCTCTCCTCAACTTCTTCGATAACCCCCTTTTACTCCTTGAAGTTAAAAGTAAATATAAATGTATCAGTAGATTTATATTTCATCCATCTCATTGTGCCATTTCCCTTAAAAGGCATCCACGTGTTCATTAAACACATCAATATTTGCCATGCTTCATAACATCCATGTTATGTGTTTGTCAACATTCAAAGATGCTCACTTTCATTGAAGTTTTTTAGTTCTTGCTGTTGTGGCTGAATGTGTTCCATCCAAAATTCAGGTGTTGTAACTTAATCGCCAATGTAACAGTATTAAGGGGTAGGACCTTCAGAAGATGATTAAGTCATGAAGTCAGTGACTTTTTTTTTTTTTTTTTTTTTTTTTTTGAGACGGAGTCTCGCTCTGTCCCCCTGGCTGGAGTGCAGTGGCGCGGTCTCGGCTCACTGCAAGCTCTGCCTCCCGGGTTCCCGCCATTCTCCGGCCTCAGCCTCCAGAGTAGCTGGGACTACAGGCGCCCGCAACCGCGCCCGGCTAATTTTTTGTATTTTTAGTAGAGACAGGGTTTCACCGTGGTCTCGATCTCCTGACCTTGTGATCCGCCCGCCTCGGCCTCCCAAAGTGCTGGGATTACAGGCGTGAGCCACCGCCCCCGGCCGAGTGCCTTTTTAAATGATCTTGCGAAGAGTTCTTCCCGTTTGTCCTTTTACCTTCTGCCATGTGAGGACAGTGTTTTTCCCCTTCAGAGGACACACATAGCATTTAAGATTTTATCTAGGAAGTAGAGTCTGGACCCTCACCAGACAATGAACCTGCCAGTGTATTGATCTTGAACTTCCCGGCCTCTAGAACTCTGAGAAATAAAATTTTGTATTTTATAAGTTACCTATTCTGTGGTATTTTGTTATTGCAGCCCAAATGGACTGAGACACCAACTTTTGCAGTTTTCAGTATTTGGAGTTTGTCCCCATGTCACCAAAGAAGTTCAATGACTGAAAACCCAAGACAGTGAAAAAAAAAAGTCTTCAGAAAAGGTTAGTGAATGAGGGTTTTTCTCCGAAGCAAAATGATTGTCATTTCATGGTTATTTCTCATTTTGTATGATTTTTCTATGTGGAGAACAAAAAAAGAGTTTGAAAGATAAGTTGGGTGTGAATTTGGCTGCTTGTAATTCTATGAAATTACACTGACAGTCTTGTCTTCTGTGTCAGACACTAAAACTATTTCCTCTAACTAGCAAAAGAGATGCCAGTGCTTTTGTCTGTTGTTTTTTCTTAATGCATAATTTATGTATGGTCCGTTTATTAATAACAATGAAGTGTTGTACCTGGAAATCTGCTCTCAAAAGAACAGAATATACAGAATCAAACTGAACATTTTCGTAAGACAGATATGATGCTTTCATTAAAAAAATAAAACTTGCCCTAGTTAATTCTTCTAAAATGTTGGAAAAAATCCAGCAGAAATTATTCAATTATTAAAATAACCATATTTATCACATTAAACAAGAATTTTAACTCTTCCCTGGTTTCTGATAAATCTCAAGGGAAATTAAACATAATGGCATATTCTAGAAGAGGAAATATTTCAGTAAAGCACCATTTTTATTATTTCCTTCAATGTAGAGAAACTTTACTATTCATTTTATATATATTTCCCTTGCCTAACACAATGATGCACCATATTGTAATGATAATAAAATCTATACTAGCTAACAATTATGAGTTAATTAATATTCATGAGGCAATGTGCTGAACATTTTGTACATATTTTTGTCATTTAATCTTTGCAAAAATCCAACAGTTTTGGTACTCTTATCATGTCACGTTACCAATAAAAAGAGATTAAATATTTTGCCAAAGATCTCTCTGTAAGAGAAAGAGCTAGTATTTAAGGTTAAGTATCTGACTCTAGAACCCTACTACTTTCTACTGCCTTGTTTAGAAAAGATACTCAAAAACACATTTACATTAAATTAAAATCTTGCCAGATTTAGCTGTCTTGAGATAAGCCATTAGAAGATGTAAACTTTGGCTGGCTGCAGTGGCTCACGCCTGTAATCCCAGCACTTTGGGAGGCCGAGGCAGGCGCATCACGAGGTCAGGAGATCGAGACCATCCTGGCTAACACAGTGAAACCCCGTCTCCACTAAAAATACAAAAACAAAATTAACCAGGTGTGGTGGCATGGCCTGTAGCCCTAGCTAGTGGGGAGCCTGAGGCCTGAATTCGGGAGGTGGAGCTTGCAGTGAGCCGAGATCGCGCCACTGCACTCTAGCCTGGGCAACAGGGAGAGACTCTGTCTCAAAAAAAAAAAAAAAGAAGAAGAAGAAGAAGAAAAAGAAGATGTAAACTTCTGGATACGTGTCTGGTGTAAAAAGTAAAATATTAATAGATTAAATAATTCTATCTATTCCAAATGTTCTAAACCTTGTAGAAGTCTTGAACTACAAAGGATTTCAGCAGGCATTTAAAGTCAATCCCTTCAATTTTCAAAGGTGGATCCAAACTCTTCTGGGTCTACAGAGGTGATTTAGTTATTGAGTGCCATGTAGCTTGCTAATAGCAAAGTCCAATTTGCTAATTTTCGTGCAAAAAATTAATTATACCCAATTGTTTTCATTTATGTATTTATTTGGGAGTGATTTGCTTATACCTGCATTATTACCTGTATTAGCTTTATATAGTGTATTAGTCCATTTTCACACTGCTATAAACACATACCTAAGACCGGGTAATTTATAAAGGAAAGAAGTTTAATTGACTCATGGTTCAGCATAGCTGGAGAGGCCTCAGGAACCTTACAATCATGGCAGAAAGCAAGAGGGAAGCAAGGCACCTTCTTCACAAGGTGGAAGGAAGGAGAATGAACTCAGGAGGAACTACCAAACACTTATAAAACCATCAGATCTCATGAAAATTCACTCACTATCATGAGAACAGCATGGGGGAAACCACCTCCATGATCCAATTACCTCCACCCTGTCTCTCCCTTGACATGTGGGAATTATGGGGATTTTAGGGATTACAATTAAAGATGAGATTTTGGGTGGGGACACAACCAAACCATATCATGTAGTATGGCAGACATGTAGTAAGGTCTCTCCATTACCCCTACCTCCTAGTATCTATGCCTTTGTGTGACTTATTTCCTTTGAATGTGGATAAGACTTGTAACTTATGCTTTTACCTAAAAGAATGTAGCAAAGGTGGTGTGGTGGGATGCACATTATTACTTGTATGTAATCATATGTATATGTTACATAAGATTATAGCTTCCATTTAACTGTAGTCTCTCTCTCTCTCTCTCTCTCTCTCTGTCTCTCTCTCTCAATCTCTCTGTCCCTCTCTCTCTCCCCAGACACACACACACACTTACTTTACTTTCTGGCTTTTATGAAGCAAGCAGCAATATTAGAAGGCATATGCAGCAAGGAATTAAGGGCAGCCTCTAGGAGCTGAGAAAGGCTTCCAGTCAACAGCGTGCAAGGATCTCCAGTTGACAACCAGCAAGAAAATGAGGCCCTCCATCCTGCAACCACAAGAAAATGAATCATGGTAGTAACCAAAGTGAATTTAGACATGAGTCCTTCCACAGTCAGCCCTTCAGATAAAAACCCAGTCCTGAACAAGACTTTGACTGCAGTCTTTCACAGAATTCAGCTAATCCGTGTTCAGACTCTTAACCTATAGAAACTGTTAGATAACAAATGTCTATTGTTTTAAGCCACTACATTTATGATAACTTGCTGTACAATAGAAAAATAATACATGTACTCAGCCTTATTATAGCAGGAATCTAACACTGATTTTAATTATTATCAAATAATTTAGCTGGTTAATTTAAGTTGGTTTAGCTGGTTAAGATTTAGCTAGTTTTGAGGGGGGCGGAGCAAGATGGCCGAATAGGAACAACTCCAGTCTCCAACTCCCAGCGCGAGCGACACAGAAGACCGGTGATTTCTGCATTTTCAACTGAGGTACTGGGGTCATCTCACTAGGGAGTGCCGGACAATCGGTGCTGGTCAGCTGCTGCAGCCTGACCAGCGAGAGCTGAAGCAGGGCGAGGCATCGCCTCACCTGGAAGCGCAAGGGGGAAGGGGATCCGTTTTCCTAGCCAGGGGAACTGAGACACACAACACCTGGAAAATCGGGTAACTCCCACCCCAATACTGCGCTGTAAGCATACAGGCATTCCAGGAGAATATATCCCACACCTGGCCGGGAGGGTCCCACGCCCACGAAGCCTCCCTCACTGCTAACACAGCAGTCTGCCGCGATCTATCCGCAAGGCAGCAGCGAGGCTGGGGGAGGGGCGCCCGCCATTGCTGAGGCTTAAGTAGGTAAACAAAGCCGCTGGGAAGCTCGAACTGGGTGGAGCTCACAGCAGCTCAAGGAAGCCTGCCTGTCTCTGTAGTCTCCACCTCTGGGGACAGCGCACAGCTGAAGACCAACAGGGGAAGTAGAGGGAGCCGGTGCAGACGCGAACGACTCTGTCTGACAGCTTTGGGGAGAGCCGCGGATCTCCCAACGCGGAGGTTGAGATCTGAGAACGTACAGACTGCCCGCTCAGGTGTGTCCCTGACCCCTGAGTAGCCTAGCTGGGAGAAATCCCCCACTAGGGGCAGTCTGACACCCCACACCTCACAGGGTGGAGTACACCCCTGAGAGGACACTTCCAAAGGAAGAATCAGACAGGTACACTTGCTGTTCAGCAATATTCTATCTTCGGCAACCTCTGCTGCTGATACCCAGGCAAACAGGGTCTGGAGTGGACCTCAAGCAATCTCCAACAGACCAACAGAGAGTCCTTCTGACTGTCAGAAGGAAAACTATCAAACAGGAAGGACACCTATACCAAAACCCCATCAGTTCGTCACCACCATCAAAGACCAGAGACAGATAAAACCACAAAGATGGGGAAGAAGCAGGGCAGAAAAGCTGGAAATTCAAAAAATAAGAGCGCATCTCCCCCTGCAAAGGAGCGCAGCCCATCACCAGCAATGGATCAAAGCTGGTCAGAGAATGACTTGGACGAGAGGAGAGAAGAAGGCTTCAGTCCATCAAACTTATCAGAGCTAAAGGAGGATTTACGTACCCAGCGCAAAGAAACTAAAAATCTTGAAAAAAGAGTGGAAGAATTGACAGCTAGACTAATTAATGCAGAGAAGATCATAAACGAAATGACAGAGATGAAAACCATGACACGAGAAATACGTGACAAATGCACAAGCTTCAGTAACCGACTCGATCAACTGGAAGAAAGAGTATCAGCGATTGAAGATCAAATGAATGAAATGAAGCGAGAAGAGAAACCAAAAGAAAAAAGAAGAAAAAGAAATGAGCAAAGCCTGCAAGAAGTATGGGATTACGTAAAAAGACCAAATCTACGTCTGATTGGGGTGCCTGAAAGTGAGGGGGAAAATGGAACCAAGTTGGAAAACACTCTTCAGGATAACATCCAGGAGAACTTCCCCAACCTAGTAGGGCAGGCCAACATTCAAATTCAGGAAATACAGAGAACGCCACAAAGATACTCCTCCAGAAGAGCAACTCCAAGACACATAATTGCCAGATTCACCAAAGTTGAAATGAAGGAAAAAATCTTAAGGGCAGCCAGAGAGAAAGGTCGGGTCACCCACAAAGGGAAGCCCATCAGACTAACAGCAGATCTCTCGGCAGAAACTCTACAAGCCAGAAGAGAGTGGGGGCCAATATTCAACGTTCTTAAAGAAAAGAATTTTAAACCCAGAATTTCATATCCAGCCAAACTAAGTTTCACAAGTGAAGGAGAAATAAAATCCTTTACAGATAAGCAAATGCTTAGAGATTTTGTCACCACCAGGCCTGCCTTACAAGAGACCCTGAAGGAAGCCCTAAACATGGAAAGGAACAACCGGTACCAGCCATCGCAAAAACTTGGCAAAATGTAAAGACCATCGAGGCTAGGAAGAAACTGCATCAACTAACGAGCAAAATAACCAGTTAATATCATAATGGCAGGATCAAGTTCACACATAACAATATTAACCTTAAATGTTAATGGACTAAATGCTCCAATTAAAAGACACAGACTGGCAAACTGGATAAAGAGTCAAGACCCATCAGTCTGCTGTATTCAGGAGACCCATCTCACATGCAGAGACATACATAGGCTCAAAATAAAGGGATGGAGGAAGATCTACCAAGCAAATGGAGAACAAAAAAAAGCAGGGGTTGCAATCCTAGTCTCTGATAAAACAGACTTTAAACCATCAAAGATCAAAAGAGACAAAGAAGGCCATTACATAATGGTAAAGGGATCAATTCAACAGGAAGAGCTAACTCTCCTAAATATATATGCACCCAATACAGGAGCACCCAGATTCATAAAGCAAGTCCTTAGAGACTTACAAAGAGACTTAGACTCCCATACAATAATAATGGGGGACTTCAACACTCCGCTGTCAACATTAGACAGATCAACGAGACAGAAAGTTAACAAGGATATCCAGGAATTGAACTCATCTCTGCACCAAGCGGACCTAATAGACATCTATAGAACTCTCCACCCCAAATCAACAGAATATACATTCTTCTCAGCACCACATCGCACTTATTCCAAAATTGACCACATAATTGGAAGTAAAGTACTCCTCAGCAAATGTAAAAGAACAGAAATTATAACAAACTGTCTCTCAGACCACAGTGCAATCAAACTAGAACTCAGGACTAAGAAACTCAATCAAAACCGCTCAACTACATGGAAACTGAACAACCTGCTCCTGAATGACTACTGGGTACATAACGAAATGAAAGCGGAAATAAAGATGTTCTTTGAAACCAATGAGAACAAAGATACAACATACCAGAATCTCTGGGACACATTTAAAGCAGTGTGTAGAGGGAAATTTATAGCACTAAATGCCCACAAGAGAAAGCAGGAAAGATCTAAAATTGACACTCTAACATCACAATTAAAAGAACTAGAGAGGCAAGAGCAATCACATTCAAAAGCTAGCAGAAGGCAAGAAATAACTAAGATCAGAGCAGAACTGAAGGAGATAGAGACACAAAAAACCCTCCAAAAAATCAATGAATCCAGGAGTTGGTTTTTTGAAAAGATCAACAAAATTGACAGACTGCTAGCAAGACTAATAAAGAAGAAAAGAGAGAAGAATCAAATAGACACAATAAAAAATGAAAAGGGGATATCACCACCAACCCCACAGAAATACAAACTACCATCAGGGAATACTATAAACACCTCTATGCAAATAAACTAGAAAATCTAGAAGAAATGGATAATTTCCTGGACACTTACACTCTCCCAAGACTAAACCAGGAAGAAGTTGAATCCCTGAATAGACCAATAGCAGGCTCTGAAATTGAGGCAACAATTAATAGCCTACCCACCAAAAAAAGTCCAGGACCAGATGGATTCACAGCTGAATTCTACCAGAGGTACAAGGAGGAGCTGGTACCATTCCTTCTGAAACTATTCCAATCAATAGAAAAAGAGGGAATCCTCCCTAACTCATTTTATGAGGCCAACATCATCCTGATACCAAAGTCTGGCAGAGACACAACAAAAAAAGAGAATTTTAGACCAATATCCCTGATGAACATTGATGCAAAAATCCTCAATAAAATACTGGCAAACCGGATTCAGCAGCACATCAAAAAGCTTATCCACCATGATCAAGTGGGCTTCATCCCTGGGATGCAAGGCTGGTTCAACATTCGCAAATCAATAAACGTAATCCAGCATATAAACAGAACCAAAGACAAGAACCACATGATTGTCTCAATAGATGCAGAAAAGGCTTTTGACAAAATTCAACAGCCCTTCATGGTAAAAAAGCTCAATAAATTCGGTATTGATGGAACGTACCTCAAAATAATAAGAGCTATTTATGACAAACCCACAGCTAATATCATACTGAATGGGCAAAAACTGGAAAAATTCCCTTTGAAAACTGGCACAAGACAGGGATGCCCTCTCTCACCACTCCTATTCAACATAGTGTTGGAAGTTCTGGCTAGGGCAATCAGGCAAGAGAAAGAAATCAAGGGTATCCAGTTAGGAAAAGAAGAAGTCAAATTGTCCCTGTTTGCAGATGACATGATTGTATATTTAGAAAACCCCATCGTCTCAGCCCAAAATCTCCTTAAGCTGATAAGCAACTTCAGCAAAGTCTCAGGATACAAAATTAATGTGCAAAAATCACAAGCATTCTTATACACCAGCAACAGACAAGCAGAGAGCCAAATCAGGAATGAACTTCCATTCACAATTGCTTCAAAGAGAATAAAATACCTAGGAATCCAGCTTACAAGGGATGTAAAGGACCTCTTCAAGGAGAACTACAAACCACTGCTCAGTGAAATCAAAGAGGACACAAACAAATGGAAGAACATACCATGCTCATGGATAGGAAGAATCAATATCGTGAAAATGGCCATACTCCCCAAGGTTATTTATAGATTCAATGCCATCCCCATCAAGCTACCAATGACTTTCTTCACAGAATTGGAAAAAACTGCTTTAAAGTTCATATGGAACCAAAAAAGAGCCCGCATTGCCAAGACAATCCTAAGTCAAAAGGACAAAGCTGGAGGCGTCACGCTACCTGACTTCAAACTATACTACAAGGCTACAGTAACCAAAACAGCATGGTACTGGTACCAAAACAGAGATATAGACCAATGGAACAGAACAGAGTCCTCAGAAATAATACCGCACATCTACAGCCATCTGATCTTTGACAAACCTGAGAGAAACGAGAAATGGGGAAAGGATTCCCTATTTAATAAATGGTGCTGGGAAAATTGGCTAGCCATAAGTAGAAAGCTGAAACTGGATCCTTTCCTTACCCCTTATACGAAGATTAATTCAAGATGGATTAGAGACTTAAATGTTAGACCTAATACCATAAAAACCCTAGAAGAAAATCTAGGTAGTACCATTCAGGACATAGGCATGGGCAAGGACTTCATGTCTAAAACACCAAAAGCAACGGCAGCAAAAGCCATAATTGACAAATGGGATCTAATTAAACTAAAGAGCTTTTGCACAGCAAAAGAAACTACCATCAGAGTGAACAGGCAACCTACAGAATGGGAGAAAATTTTTGCAACCTACTCATCTGACAAAGGGCTAATATCCAGAATCTACAAAGAACTCAAACAAATATATGAGAAAAAAACAAACAACCCCATCAAAAAGTGGGGAAAGGATATGAACAGACATTTCTCAAAAGAAGATATTCATACAGCCAACAGACACATGAAAAAATGCTCATCATCACTGGCCATCAGAGAAATGCAAATCAAAACCACAATGAGATACCATCTCACACCAGTTAGAATGGCAATCATTAAGAAGTCAGGAAACAACAGGTGTTGGAGAGGATGTGGAGAAATAGGAACACTTTTACACTGTTGGTGGGATTGTAAACTAGTTCAACCATTATGGAAAAGAGTATGGCAATTCCTCAAGGATCTAGAACTAGATGTACCATATGACCCAGCCATCCCACTACTGGGTATATACCCAAAGGATTATAAATTAGTCTACTACAAAGACACATGTACACGTATGTTTATTGCGGCACTATTCACAATAGCAAAGACTTGGAATCAACCCAAATGTCCATCTGTGACAGACTGGATTAAGAAAATGTGGCACATATACACCATGGAATACTATGCAGCCATAAAAAAGGATGAGTTTGCGTCCTTTGTAGGGACATGGATGCAGCTGGAAACCATCATTCTTAGCAAACTATCACAAGAAGAGAAAACCAAACACCGCATGTTCTCACTCATAGGTGGGAACTGAACAATGAGATCACTTGGACTCGGGAAGGGGAACATCACACACTGGGGTCTATCATGGGGAGGGGGGAGGGGGGAGGAGGGAGGGATTGCATTGGGGAGTTATACATGATATAAATGATGAATTGATGGGTGCTGACGAGTTGATGGGTGCAGCACACCAACATGGCATAAGTATACATATGTAACAAACCTGCACGTTATGCACATGTACCCTAGAACTTAAAGTATAATAAAAAAAAAAAAAAAAAAAAAAGATTTAGCTAGTTTTTGTGTACTCAGAGAATGAATATATCTTGAATAAAGGAATGATAATATATCATTAGTATAAAATCAACAAGGAAGAGGTAAAACCTGATTATGGTTTAACTGTATTATCATTTAATTTTTTAATTTTTTTTTTGCCTGACAATTGCACTTTTTCTTTTATTTGTGTGTAACAAAGAGAGCGTTGTAAGCAAAAATAAAATAGCTTTGGTTAGAATTTCAACATTAGAAAAGAAGAAGAAATTACTTAGCCTCTAGAAATTTACTAATGTGACTTTCTACATCTGTGGTGTGTACGTTGCAATTATAGCTCTTTCTACAACTTTAGGGTCAATGCTATGAGAAGTCATCAGTGAAGCTTTTGTACAGTCATTTCCATGTTTAAGATCATTAAAAGAACTGCTTTTGACTTCGTTCTCCATTTCAAGAACTCTAAATCACACTTGAATGGACATTTACTTTATTCCTATGTTATTCAGGCATTCTAAGAGGCCTACTAAATGGCTTTCAAAAGAAAACTAACTGTAGAAAGCAGATATATGGATTTGAGTGTTCAATGAAAATGCTGGCCTATTTTTAAAATGCGACTACTCATAAAATTAAGATACAATGGAATTATTTCTAGGGTTAATATTTGTCATTGACTGTAACATTACTAAGATTATAGGCAGATGAAGTGAAATACAATAGTCTTTAAAACAATCTAGATTTTAAAAAGCCATGTCTTAATTTTGTAGCCTTCAAAAAATTGCCATATTGTTTCCTTTCTAGACATCTAGACATCAAAGATGTCTGGAGTCATGGCCAATAAAGCATATCTTGCTTATATGAAGAAAATATAAAATCATCCTGTTTGCTTCACTTTATAGATGGAGATATTGAAGTACAAAAAGAGGCTAAACCAAGGACAAAAAAAGTGGATAATGGCAGAATAGCACTAGAAATCTCTTCTGAGTTTAACTAATGAACATAAGCCTCTAATTTTTTTGTGCATTTACCAGAACTTAGTAACTGAGTCACAGAGGTAGGATATATCAGTTATTTGTTCCGTCTTGTCTTAGACTACAAGAACCTAACTTTGAGAAACATTCACTTCTCCATATAATGTTATACTTTCTGATGCAGCATGGATACCAAGTAAAGATTAATAAAAGAAAATTTGAAGCAGTGATTTTTGAAAAGAATCTCAAGAAATTATGATTTTGAAGGAGTAGGAATATATGGTGTCAATATATCAAGTAATTTTTGAAAGGAGAGAGGGTATTTATTCATTAATGAATAGCCGGCATAACTCAAAAGTGTTTGCTGAATCTAAAGCATCAATTTCTGTAGTTTTGAAAGGATCTAGTTACTACTCATTGTTCTACCCACATATAATGGAAGCCACTATATTTTTTAGACAGAAATTTGAAAAAAATTTAAAATTTAAAAAGTAAAATTTAATCCTAGATCATACGTAACATATGAAAGAGTTCAAAGTTTATTTCTGGGTATTATTAATTATGTACCAGTTTAGGATTTTACAATCTCTGTAAATGTTATGTGTACAATGTTAGTTGAAAAGTTTAATAAAATTGTGGCAACTTTAATTAATTTCAGAAAAATCAAAATAGTCAAATGTCATCAAACTTCAACTGTTTATTTATATTTAAAACTAAAAATCATTGAATTTTAATTTTTTCTCACTCCAGAATGCAATATTTTATTTTTCTTACCTATTTGGAAACAAAAAGAGTAAAAGTAGATAGAAAAAAATTAATGTTACTCTTTTTTAATGTAACTTTTGGAATACAGAAGTACCTTGGAAAAACTGAAGATAGCATTTTACTATTACATGCAGTAGTCTAAAAGAAGACCTCGTGAGATAACATGGTTCAGAGGTGCACAACAGAGTAACAGTTAAAATAAAAAAGTTTTTAAATTAGGTAACTTATTGGTTTTCACCAACTTTTATTGGTTGGAGTGTGTGAACTTCGGAACTCTTTATAGAACTGCATGGTTTTCATATTCGTTATGCCTGCATATATGTGTATAGATAATTGCTATGCCTTGCACCAAGGATATGAACTGTGTAAAATTACTGTAGGAAGTTGTAAATGATGTATGAAATGAGAAATCTTTGCCCACTGGCAGTACGTGGATAGAACAGAGATGGTGACGTGCAATCGCTTCTCTGTCATTTTTCATAGTATTCATCTTATAAAAGGCAGAACGTATCAATAAACCTAAAGTGTCAAACATGCATACTAAACAATATATTTCATTGCTCCTTTTTAAAATCCTACTTTTTTCTTAAAAACCAGTTTACAAAAACCTTTGTGCTCAAGGTAAATATGAAAACTTCTACATTAATGATTTTGATTACCCATTCAAAAATCTTAAATGCAAAAAATTCTAAATAGTACCATACATATGTGCCTTTACAGTTAAATTCAGTATTGAAAGTTTCCAGATTTGTCATCCAAGGTACACCTTTTTGTCAGGACATAATAGAAGCTTTATCTGTAATGATTAACATATAACTATTTAAAAACATCTGAGAGTAGAAGTGATATTTTCATTTTGTATCTTGATGTCTGAAAGACTTCAGATTTCACCCACTGTTTACTGGCACAAGGAACAGAATCAACATTGTCCTTCTAAATTGTTATTAATCTAAAATTATTGTGGCTGACTTCTCACTCTCACTGACCAATCTTCAAATCAGTTGCTTAATCAAACAATTGAGGTAATTAAACTTTTGCATATTCAATGCCATTTTGTCACAAAGTTCCCAGTACCAGGAAAACAAACTTGAGAAAAATAATTAAATGACAATACAAATGGTCTTCCAGATTCTGGATTGGCTTGTAAGAAGTTTAGAAGCCACCACTACATCCTAACAACCAGCCAAAAGCTGAACAAACTGAAAAATCAACACTTCTGAGAGCCATATGACATGTGAGATCACAGGGCAAACCTCTGCCTCCAAAATTGGAGAGACCAACAGGCAAATACAGAGAATTAAAACTTAGGGAGGAAGAAACCCACATGCTGAAACCTCCACAGGAACCAGTGCTGGGGCAGGAAAATCCTATCTGTAGTTGATGAATTGCTGGAGATTCAGTGAAAACAAGCTTGAGAGAGAAAAACTCCAGGGAGATCCAGTCAATGGGTGAGAGAGATTTATTTATTATAGCAGTGCTATAAATACATTATAGTAATATAATAATAATTCATATTACTATAATTTATATATTAGATATAATGTATATATAATAAGTAATATAATAAATGCATCATAGCATTCATTCTATTATATATAATGTACATGTAACAATATAAGTAATATAATAAATGCTTTATAGCATTTATTATAGCAGCACTATAATAAATGATTCAGGGAAAAGCAGAAAACTAAATGCAGAAGAATGAGACCCCTATCTCTCACTATACACATAAATCAAATCAAAGTGATTTGAAGACTTAATGTAAGACCTCAAACTATAAAACTACTAGAAGAACACATTGAGGAAATGCTTCAGGACATTGGTCTGAGGAAAGATTTATTGTGTAAGACCTCAAAAGCACAGTCAAGCTAAGTGAAAATGGACAATTGGGATTATATCAAGCTAAAAGGCTTCTGGAAGGCAAAGAAAACAATCAACAAAATGAAGAGATAACCCACGGAATGGGAAAAAATATTTGCAAACTTCCTATAGGAAAAGGAATTAATGGCCAGAATACAGAAGGAGCTCAAATAACTGAATAGCAAAAGAAAAAAATAAAACAATAAATAGATTTAAAAATTGGCAAAAGATCTGAACAGATATTTCTCAAAAGAAGACATAAAAATGTCTAACAGGTATATGAAAAATGTTCAGCATCACTCATTATCATAGAAATGCAATCAAAACCACAATGAGATATCTCACTCCAGTTAAAATGACTTGTATCAAAAAGAGAGGTTATAAGAGATGCTGAAAATGACATGGAGAAAGGAGGACCCTCAAACACTGTGGTGGGAATGCAAATTAGTAGAATCACTATGGAGAACAGGATGAAGATTCCTCAAAAATCTAAAAGTAGAACCACCATGTGAGCCAGCAATTCCACTACTGGGTATAAGGGAAAAGAAAACAATATATCAAGGAGATATCCATACTTCCATGACTGTTTTAGCACTATTTACAATCGTCAAAATACGAAATTAACCTAAGTGGTCATCAACGAATGAATGAAGTATGGTATTGTGTACACCATTTTACTCAACTGTTAAAAATAATAACATTCTGCCATTTGCAACGACATTGATAGAACTGAAGTTGACTATGTTAAGTGAAATAAGCCAAGAACAGAAAGAAAAATGTTGCATGTTCTCAGACATATGTGGAAACTGAAAAATAAAACATGTCTCATAAAGATAAAGAGCAGAACAGTGATTACCAGAGACCAGAAAGGGGAATAAGATGAGGGGAAATATAATTAAATGTCCTTATTACCACTGAACCTCACACTTACAAATGGTAAAGATGGTAAATGATATATGTATATTTTATATTTTAAATGAAGTAAAATTTAAAAACACAAATCTAGAACACTATACTACTCAGTGAAGTTATCTCTTAAAAGTGAAGGAAAAATAGAAACTTTTTCAGACAAACAACATTGAAGACATCTGTTGCCAGTAGACCTGCCTTGCAAGAAATTTTAAAGGTACTTTAAACCAGCACTTTGGGAGGCTAACGCGGGCAGTTCACGAGGTCAGGAGGTCGAGACCATCCTGGCCAACCTGGTGAAACCCCATCTCTACTAAAATACAAAAACATTAGCTGGGTGTGATGGCATGTGCCTATACTCCCAGCTACTTGGGAGGCTGAGGTAGGAGAATCACTTGAATCCGGGAGGCAGAGATTGCAATGAGTCGAGATCACACCAGTGCACTCCAGCCTGGACGACAGAGTGAGACTCTGTCTCAAAAAAAAAAAAAAAAAAAAAAAAAAAAAAAAAAAAAAAAAAAAGAAAAGAAAAGAAAAGAAAAAAAAAAGTCCTTTAGAAAGATAGAAAATATTTTGATTTCAGGTCTTATACTTAAGTCTTTGATCCATCCTGAGTTGATTTTAGTATAAGGTGAGAGATGAGGATCCAGTTTCATTTTCTACATGTGACTTGCAAATTATCCCAGCACTATTGTCCTTTGCCCACTTTATGTTTATGTTTTTGTTCACTTTGTCAAAGATTAGTTGGCTGTAAGTATTTGACTTTATTTCTGGGTTCTCTATTCTGTTCTGTTGGTATATGTGCCTATGTTTATACCAGTACCATGCTGTTTTGGTAACTATAGCCTTGTAGTATAGTTTGAAGTTAGGTAATGTGATGCCTCCAGATTTGTTCTTTTTGCTTAGTCTTGCTTTGGCTCTGTGGGCTGTTTTTTGGTTCCATATGAATTTTTGGATTGTTTTCTCCCAGTTGTGTGAAGAATGATGATGTTATTTTGATGGAAATTGCATTGTATCTGTAGATTGCTTTTGGCAGTTTGGTTATTTTTACAATATTGATTCTACCCATCTATGAATATGGGATGTTTTTCCATTTGTTTGTGTTGTCTATGGTTTCTTTCAGAAGTGTTTTGTAGTTTTCCTTGCAGAGATCTTTCACCTCCTTGGATAGATATATTCCTAAGTATTTTATTTTGCTTGTAACTGTTGTAAAAAAGGGATTGAGTTCTTGATTTGGTTCTCAGCTTAGTCGTTGTTGGTGTCTAGCAGTTATCTGTGAACATTAATTTTGTGTCTTGAAACTTTACTAAATTCATTTATCAGACCTAGAAGCTTTTTGGATGAGTCCTTAGGGTTTTTTAGGTATATGATTATATCATCATTGAAGAGTGACAGTTTGACTTCTTCTTTACTGATTTGGAAAGATTTATTTCTCTCGTCTGATTGTTCTGGCTAGGATGTCCAGCACTATGTTGAATAGAAGCAGTGAAAGTGAGTATCCTTATCTTGTTCCACTTCTCAGGGGGAATGCTTTCAGCTTTTTCCCATTCACTGTAATGTTGACTGTGGTTTTATCATAGATGGCTTTTAAAAGCTGGTTCTTAGAAAAACCATACCTATATGTATGTCCATTCTATGCCAATTTTGCTGAGGGTTTTTATCATAAAGTGATGCTGAATTTTGTCAAATGCTTTTTCTGTGTCTATTGAGACAACCACATGATTTTTGCTTTTAATTCTGTTTATCTGAGATATCACATTTATTGACTTGTGTATGGTAAGCCATCCCTGCATTCCTGGTATGTACCCCATTTGATCACTATGCATTGTCTTTTTTATATGCTGTTGGATTAAGTTCACAAGAATTTTTTGAAGATTTTTGAATCTATGTTCATCAGGGACACTGGTCTGTGGTTTTCTTTTTCTGTTATGTCATGTCCTGATTTTGGAATTAGGGGGATACTGGCTTCATTGAATGATTTAGAGAGAAATCCTATTTTCTCTATCTTTCGGAATAGTTTCACTAAGATTGATACCAATTTTCTTTGAATGTGTGATAGAATTCAACTGTGAATCCATCTGATCCTAAACTTATTTTGTTGACAATTTTTTTTATTACTGTTTCAATGTGGCTACTTGTTATTGATCCATTAAGAGTTTCTATTTCTTTCTGATTTAATCTAAGAGGATTGTGTATTTCCAGGAATTTATATTGCACATCTCTGTATTTTCTAGTTTGTGCACATAAAGGTGTTCATAGTAGCCTTGAATGACTTTGTGTGTGTGTGTGATATGGGTTGTAATATCTCCTGTTTGATTTCTAATTGATCCCATCTAATTATTTGAGTCTAATTGATCCAAATCTAATTATTCAGATCTTCTTTCTTCTTTTCTTGACTAATCTCACTAATGGTCTATTAATTTTAATTATCTTTTCAAAGAATCAGCTTTTTGTTTCATTTATGTTTTTATTATTATTTTGTTGGTGTTGTTATTACTGTTTGGTTTTACTTCAATTCCATTTCGTTCTACTCTGATCTTTGTTATTTCTCTTCCTCTACTGGGTTTGGGTTTGGTTTGTTCTTGTTTCTCTAGTTCCTTGAGGTGTGATCTTAGATGGTCTATTTGTACTTCTTCAGACTTTTTGATGTAGGCATTTAATGTTATGAGCTTTCCTCTTAAAAGTGCTTTTGCTGTATCCCAGAGATTTGGGTAAATTTTGTCACTATTATCATTCAATTCAAAGAAATTTTAATTTCCATCTTGATTTCATTGTTGGTCCAAATATCACTCAAGAGTAGATTATTTAATTTCTATGTATTTACATAGTCTTGATAGTTCCTTTTGGAGTTAAGTTCTAGTTTTATTCCACTGTTTTCTGAAAGGACACATGATATAACTTTGATTTTCTGAAATTTATTGAGACTTGTTTTTGTGACTTATTGTATGATCTATCTTGGAGAATGTTCCATGTGCTGATGAAAATGATGTATATTCTGCAGTTGTTGGGTAGAATGTTCTGTAAATATATGTTAAATCTATTTGTTCTAGGGTACAGTTTAAGCTCATTGTTTCTTTGTTGACTTTCTGTCTTGATGACCTAATGCCGTCAGTGGTGTGTGAAAGTCCCCCACTATTATTATGGTGCTGTATGCCTCATTTCTGAGGTCTAGTGGTAACCATTTTATAAATTTGGGAGCTCTGACCATAAATATTCTAGAGAATAACATCCATAAAAACTCTTGTAGACATTGACTTAGGCAAAGAGTTTATGACCAAGAACCAAAAGCATATGAAACAAAAACAAAAGTAAATAGAGTGGCCTAATTAAACTAAAAAGCTTCTGCACAGCAAAAGAAACAATCAGCAGAGTAAACAGACAACCCACTAAGTGGAAGAAAATCTTCTCAAACTATGTGATATGGTTTGGCTTTGTGTCCCCACCCAAATCTCACCTTGAATTGTAATAATCCATACATGTCAAGCACAGGACCAAGTGGAGATAATTAAATCATGGGGGTGATTTCCCCCATACTGCTCTCATGATAGTGACTTCTCACAAGAACTGATGGTTTTGCAAGGAGCTCCCACCTTCACTCTGCTCTCATTATCTCTCCTGCTGCCCTGTGAAGAGGTGCCTTCTGCCGTGATTATAAGTTGCCTGAGGTCTCCCCAGTCATGCGGAACTGTGAGTCAATTAAACCTTTTTTTAAAATAAATTACCCAGTCTCTGGTATCTCTTCATAGCAGTGTGAGAGCAGACTAATACACTATGTATCTGACAAGAACTAATATCCAGAATCTATAAAAAACTCGAACAAATCAGTAAGAAAAAAGAAAAACAACTAACTCCATCAAAAGGTGGGCAAAGGACATGAATAGACAATTCTCAAAAGAAGATATTCAAATGACCAACAGACATATGAAAAAAAAATGCTCAATATCACTTATTATCAGGGAAAGGCAAATTAAAACCACAACGAGATAACACTTTACTCCTGCAAGTATCACCATAATTTAAAAAACAAACAAGTAATGGATATTGGCATGAATGGGGTGAAAAGGGAACATTTATTTATACTGCTAGTGGTAATATTAACTAGTATAATCACCATGGAAAACAGTGGAGAGTTCTTAAAGAATTAAAAGTAGAACTACCATTTGATTCAGCAGTATCACTTCTGGTATCTATCCAGAAGAAAAGGAGTCATTATATGAAAAAGAAACTGCACGTGCATGTTTATAGCAGTACAATTGGCAATTGAAAAATATAAAACCAGGCTAAATGCCCATCTGTCAGCAGTGAATAAAGAAAATGTGGTGTGCGTGTGTGTGTGTTTGTGTGTGTGTGGAGGGTGTATGTGTATATACACACATGATGAAATACTACTCAGCCATAAAAATGAATGAAATAATGTCATTTGCAGTAACCTGGATGGAGTTGAAGACCATTATTCTAAGTGAAGCAACTCAGGAATAGAAAACCAAGTATTGTATGCTCTCACTTAGAGGTGGGAGCTAGCTATGAGGGCACAAAGACATAAAAATGATATAATGAACTTTGGGGCCTCCAGAGAAAGCGTGGGAGAGGAGTGAGGAATAAAATGATACACATTGGGTACCTTGTACCCTGCTTGGGTGACGAGTACACCAAAATCTCAGAAATCACTCTTGAAAAACTTACCCATGTGACCAAAAACCATGTGTTCCCTAAAAACTATTGAAATAAATAAAAACAGTTGAGCATACTTTTAAGAAGTGTTCAGAGTAGATTTTAAATAGTCTCACCACAAAGAAATGATAAATATGTAAGGAGATGTGTGTGTATGTGAGCGTGTGTGTGTGGTTAATACGCTGATTTGCTCACTTTACAACGTATATACGTATCAAGGCATCACATTGTACTCCATAAGCATATACAATTATTATTTGTCAATTAAAAGAAAAAGAAATTCTCTGTCACCAACGCATAGAACAGTACTGATAACCAAGTCAAAAATTGATTCAGAAGAATTTGATACTTCATTTGAAGAAGGAGTACTAGATACAATTTATTTCCCTTATGTATATGTACTTTACATAAAGTATTTAAAAGAGTGATCTGTGATACAATCTGTGTCTGAATATGTCTAAATACCAATGCGTATCAAATAAAAATTCTGTTTAAACAAAAAAAGAAATAATATATGTCAGAAACTTGAATCAATATAAAAAGAGCATTGGAGAAAGAATAAGTGAAGGTAAAGTAAAAACTTGGATATTTCTTATTTCTAAATAATCTAATAGATAACATTTTGCTCAAAATAAAGAAGGCAACAATACATTTGATTGTGTGTGTGTGTGTGTGTGTGTGTGTGTGTGTGTGTGTGTGTTTATATACAAGTGAAGTGAATGGCTGCAGTAATACAAGGGACAAGAGGAAGAAGTTAGAGTTATAAGATATTTGCATTACCCATGAAGCTGCATAGTGTTCTTTTAAAGTGCATTTTGATTAGTTATAAACATATATTAGAATAAGGGCAACCTCTTTAAAAAGTAAAACATAAAGAAGTATAACTGATATACTAAGAAAGGGATAAAAATGAAATCATATTAAATGCTTAATTAAAACCACAAAAAAAGAAAAATAGTGGAAGACAAAAATAGGAACAAAGGACAAAGTTAAAAAATAGAAAAGAATAGCAAATATGATAAATATCAATCCAAGTATATTAATAATCACCTTAAATATCTATAATCTAAGTGCACAACTAAAAGACAGAGATGGCCAGGCATGGTGGCTCACCTCTGTAATCCCAGCACTTCAGGAGGCTGAGTCAGGTGGATTGCTTCAGTCTGGGAATTCAACACCAGCCTAGAAAACATGGAGAAAGCCTGTCTCTATTTTAAAACAAACCAGACATGATGGCACACAAGTAAATCTGTCCCGATTTGCAGATGATGCAGGTGATTGTCTATGTAGCAAATCCAGAATAATTAACCAGAAAAAGAAACCATTCTGGAACTAATAAGCAATTATAGCAAGGTAGCAGGATGCAAGGCACGTATACAAAGTCAACCACTTTCCTATACACCAGCAGTGAATAAGTGGAATTTCCAATTAAAATCAAAATGCTATTTACCCTAGCACCCCTCAAAAGTTAAAAATTTGAGCATAAATCTAACAAAATATGTGCAACATTTATTTGAGGAAAACTACAGAACTCTAATAAAATCAAGGAAGTACTATAATAGATGAATGGAGAGACATTTTTGTGATCAAGTATAAGAAGACACCAAAATAGACAAATGGGATCTAATTAAACTAAAGAGCTTCTGCACAGCAAAAGAAACTACCATCAGAGTGAACAGGCAACCCACAGAATGGGAAAAATGTTTGCAAGCTACCCATCTGACAAAGGGCTAATATCCAGAATCTATAAGGAACTTAAATTTACAAGAAAAAAACAACCCCATCAAAAAGTGGGCAAAGGATATGAACAGACACTTCTCTAAAGAAGACATTTATGCAGCCAACAGACACATGAAAAATTGCTCATCATCACTGGTCATCAGAGAAATGTAAACCAAACCACAATGAGATATCATCTCACGCCACTTAGAATGGTGATCATTAAAAAGTCAGGAAACAACAGATGCTGGAGAGGATGTGGAGAAATAAGAATGCTTTTATACTGTTGGTGTGAGTGTAAATTATTTCAACCATTGTGGAAGACAGTGTGGCGATTCCTCAAGGATCTAGAACTAGAAATACCATTTGACCCAGCAATCCCATTACTGGATATATACCCAAAGGATGATAAATTACACTACTACAAAGACACATGCACATGTATGTTTATTGCAGCACTATTCACAATAGCAAAGACTTGGAGCCAACCCAAATGTCCATCAATGATAGACTGGATTGAGAAAATGTGACACATATACACCATGGATGCAGCCATAAAAAAGGATGAGTTCATGTCCTTTGCTGGGACATGGATGAAGCTGGAAACCATCATTCTCAGCAAACTGTCAAAGGACAGAAAACCGAACACCGCATGTTCTCACTCAGAGGTGGGAACTGAACAATGAGAACACTTGGACACAGGGCAGGGAACATCACACACCAGGGCCTGTCACGGGGAAGGGGGGGTGGACTGGAGGAGGGATAGCATTAGGAGAAATACCTAACGTAAATGACGAGTTGATGGGTGCAGCAAACCAACATGACACATGTATACCTATGTAACAAACCTGCACATTGTGTACATGTATCCTAGAACTTAAAGTATAAAAAAAAAGTATAAGAAGACACAATATTGTCACGATGCCAATTCTTTCAAACTGAATCTATAGAGTCAATGCAATTTTAATTAAAATCCTACCAAGTTATTTTGAGGATATTAACAAACTAATTGTAAAGTTTATATGGAGAGATAAAAGACCCTGATAAGCCAACACAATATTGAAGAGGAATAAAGTTGGGGGACTGATTTCAAGGCTAACTATCAAGCTATAATAATCAAGACAGTGTGGTATTGGGCCAGGTGTGCTGGCTCATGCCTGTAATCCCAGAACTTTTGGAGGCTTAGGTGGGAGAATTACTTGAGATCAGGAGTCTGAGACCAGCCTGGGCAATATAGCAAGACCCCATCTCTACAAAAAATGAAAGCCAGACACAGTAGCATGATGGTGCATGCCTGCAAGTTCCAGCTACTTGGGAGGCTGAGGCAGGAGGATTGTTTGAACACAAGAGTTTGGGACTCCAAAAAGCTGTGGTCATGCCACTGCCCTTTATCCTGGGTGACAGAGTGAGACTCCATCTCTTAAATTAAAAAAAGGTATAGCATTGGCAAAAGAATACACAAGCAGATCAATGGAACAGAGTAGAGAGCAGATGGAGACCCACACACATGTAGTCACCTAATCTTTGACAAAGGAGCAGAGACAATATAGAGGAAAAAGCACAGTCTTTTCTGCAAATGGTGCTGGATCAACTACATATCTACATACCAAAAAAAATGAACCTAGGCACATAACTTACACCTTTCACAAAAACTAACTCAAAATGAATTTTGTGTTTTATTTAAATGTAAAACACAAAAGTATTAAGCTTCTAGAAGATAACATAGGAAAAAATCTCAGTCACTTTGGGTTTGTCAATAACTTTTTAGGTCCAGCATCAAATGCATGATCCATGAAAGATGTAATTGATAAACTGAACTGTATTAAAATAATAAAAATTCTGCTCTCTAAAATATACTGACAAAGGAATAAACAGATAACCCACAGAGTGGGAGAAAATACTTAAAAACCTATATCTGATAAAGAATTGTTATCCAAAAATATACAAAGAACTTTCAAAACTCAACAATAAGAAAAATACAATTAAAAAACAGGCCAAAGATCTGAATGGACACCTCAACAAAGAGAATATATACATGACAAATAAATACACAAAAGTATGTTTAACATCAAGTGCTATTATATAATTACAAATTAAGACAAAAAAGATAAGCTGAGTAAGATGGCAGAATAAAAGCCTACACTGTTTGCCCCCACTGTTGGAACACCAAATTTTAACAACTATCTGCACACAGAAAAGCATCATGACAAGAACCAGAAATCAAGTCAGCAATCACAGTACCAGGTTTTAATTTCATATCACCAGAAGAGGCATTGAGAAAGACTGGAGAGACAGTCTTGTATTACTAACAAGAAGCCTGCAAAAACTACAGTGTTATTGGGCTTGAGGCCCAGGTCCCTTCAAATTCCTGGACAGTCCTCTGATATGGTTTGGCTATGTGTTCCCACTCAAACTTCATTTCAAATTACATCCCCACGTGTTGGGAGAGGGCCCTCCTGGGAGGTAATTGAATCATGGGGGCAAACTTCCCCTTGCTGTTCTCATGATAGTGAGTGAGTTTTCCAAGATCTGGTTGGTTATTTGAAAGTGTGTAGCACTCCCCCTTTCACTCTCTCTCCCACTCCACCATGGTAAGACATAGACATAATTGTTTCTCCTTCACCTTCCATCATGATTTGTAAGTTTCCTGAGGCCTCCTAGCCATGCTTCCTGGTAAGCCTGTGGAATTGTGAGTAAATTGAACCTTTTTTCTTCATAAATTATCTAGTCTCAGGTAGTTCTTTATAGCAATGTGAAAACAAACTAATACACCCTCCCAAGGAAAAAAGATACAAACAAGCCCAGACTATGAAGATTACAATACCACCTAACTCTTCAATGCCCAGACACAGACAACCATCTACAAGTATCAAGACCATCCAGGAAAACATACTTCAATGAATGAACTAAATAAGGCACCAGGGACCAATCCTGGAAAAATAGAGATATATGACCTTTCAGAAAATTCAAAATGCTTTTGAGGAAACTCAAAGAAATTCAAGATAACACAGAGAAGAAATTCAGAATTCTATCAGATAAATTTAAGAAAGATGGAAAGACTTTGAACAAATTAAGTAAAAATTATAGAAATTATATTGTTGAAAATTCAATGGACATGTTGAAGAATTCTTAATAATGTTGAAGTGGAATTGATCAAGCAGAAGAAAGAATTAGTGAGCTTGAAAACAGGCCAATTGAAAATACATAGTCAGAGAAATCAAAACAAAAATAATACAAAAACAGTGAAGAACACCTACAGAATATAGAAAATATGCCTCAAAAGGGCAAATCTAAGCACTTTTTACCTTAAAGAGGATGTAGAGAAGGAGATAAGGGAAGAAAGTTTATTCAATGGGATAACATAGAGAACTTCTCAAACCTAGAGAAAAATATCAACATTCAAGCAGAAATAAATGAATTTGAAATTATGAAAACAATACAAAAGATCTATGAAACAAAAACAATTGTTTTTTTAAAAATAAACAAAATGGAAAACCCTTTAGTCAAAAAAGAGAGAAGACCCAAATAAGTAAAATCAGAAATTAATAAAAAAAAACACACATTATAATTGATAACATAGAATTCAAAGGAACATTAGTGGCTACCATGAACAACTATATAGCAATAAATTGGAAAATTTAGAAGAAATGGATACATTCCTAGACACATACAACCTACCAAGATTGAACCATGAAGAAATTCAAAATCTGAACAGTCTAATAACAAGTAACAAGACTGAGACCCATCAGGAAAAATTTCCCAGTTTAAAAAAAAAAAAAAGAAGAAGTCTGGGAACTGATGGATTCACTGCTGAATTCTACCAAACATTTAAAGAAGAACAAATACTACTCCTATTCAAAGTGTTCTGAAAAATGAAGGAGGAATGAATGTTTTCAAAATCATTGTATGAAGCCAGTATTATCCTGATACCAAAACCAAAGACACATTCATAAAAGAGAAAACTACAGGCAAATATCTCTGATGATTATTGATGCAAAAATCATCGATAAAATACTATCAAATCAAATTCAACAACACATTAAAAAGATGAAGATCATTCATTATAAACAAGTGCTATATATCCCTAAGATTCAAGAATGATTTATCACATTCTAATCAATCAATGCAATGCATCATATCAATAGAATGAAGGACAAAAACCATATGATTAATCAATTGAAACTGTAAAAACATTTGATAATGTTCATCATCTCTTCATGATTAAAAATACCCTCAAATATCTACCTATAGAAGGAACATAAAAGCCATGTTTGACAGACTCATAACTAATATCATACCGAATAGGGGAAAATGACAAGCCTTTCCTCTTAAATACTGAACATGATAAAGATTCCCACTGTTATTTCAACATAGCACTGGAAGTCACAGCCAGAGCAATCAGACAGAAGAAAGAAACAAAAAACATACACTTTGGAAAGAAAGAAGTCACATTATGTTTGTTTGCAAATGATAGGATCTTATTTTTGGAAAAAACTAAACATTCCACACACCCCCCCCCAAAAAAAAAAAAAAAAAAAAAAAACTATTAGAACTGATAAATTCAGGAAAGTTGCAAGACACAAAATCTACATACAAAAATAAGTAGCTTTTCTGTAGGCCAACAGTGAACAATTTGAAAAAGAAATTCCAAAAATAATCCCATTTACTCTAGCCACAAATAAAAGTAAATACCTAGAAATTAACCAAAGAAGTGACAGATCTCTATGATAAAAATGATATAACACTGATGAAAGAAATTGAAGAGGGTCACAAAAAATAGAGTGATATTTCATGTTCATGGATTGGAAGAATCAATGTTGTTAAAATGTCCATACTACTCAAAGCAATGTACAGATTCAAAGCAATCCCTATCAAAATTCCAATGACATTCTTGAAAGAAATTTTTAAAGATTAGAATTTATATGGAACAACAAAAGACTCAGAACAGCTAAAGCCTGGACAAAAAGAATGAAACTGGAGGACTCACATTGCCTGATTTTAAATTATACCACAGAGCAATTATTAACCAAAGTAGCATTGTACTGGCATAAAAACAGGCATATAGACCAATGGAACATAATAGAGGACTCAGAAACAAATCCACATACCTACAGTAAACTCACGGTTGATAATGGCACCAAGAACATACATTAGGGAAAAGGCAGTCTCTTCAATAAATGGTGCTGAGAAAACTGGATATCAAAACGCAGAAGAATGAAACTAGACCGCTATCTCTTGCCATATAGAAAAATCAAATCAAAGTGGGTTAAAGGCTTAAATATAAGACCTCAAACCATGAAAATGCAACAAGAAAAAATTGGACAAACTCTCCAGAACATGACTCTGAGCACAAATTTCTTGAGTAATATGCCACAAGCACAGACATCCAAAGCAAAGTTGGACAAACAGGATCACATCAAATTAACAAGCATCTGCACAACAAAGGAAACAATTAACAAAATGAAGAGGCAACACACAGAATGGGAGAAAATATTTTCAAAATACCCATCTGAGAAGGGATTAATAACCAGAATACATAGGAAACTCAAACAATTCTATGTGGGAAAAAATCTAATCATCATCTCTTCATGATTAAAAATACCCTCAAATATCTACCTATAGAAGGAACATAAAAGCCATGTTTGACAGACTCATAACTATAACTCATAACTCATAACTCATAACTAATATCATACCGAATAGGGGAAAATGACAAGCCTGATCAAAATGACAAGCTGATCAAAAAATGGGCAAACGATTTGAATAGATAGGTCTCAAAAGAAGACATACAAATGACAAATAGGCATATGAAAAGGTGCTTAACATCATGGATCAGCAGAGAGAGGCAAAACAAAACTACAATGGATATCAGTTAAAGTGGCTTTTATCCAAGAGTCAGGCAGTAACAAATGCTGGTGGGGATGAAGAGAAAAGGAAAAACCCTTGTATACTATTTATGAAAATGTAAATTAGTATAACTGCTACAGAGAACAGTTTGGAGGTTCCTCAAAAATGTATAACTAGAGCTACCACATGATCCAGCAATCCCACTTCTGAGTATATACCAAAAAAAAAAAAAAAAAGAAATCAGTATATTAAAGAGATATCTATACCCCTATGTTGTCATGATACTGTTCACAATAGCCAAGATTTGAAAGCAACCTAAGTGTTCATAAACAAATGAATGGATAAAGAAAATGTGATACGTATACACAATAGATGATATGGTTTGGCTTTGATTTTGCAGCCTGGACACAGGTTCCCATTGCCCTGTGCAACCTCCAAACACTGCTCCCTGTGTCCCTGCCACTCCAGTTCCAGCTATGCCTAAAAGGGCCCCAGATACATCTCACATTGCTGCTCCAGAGGGTGCAAGCTGCAAGCCTTGCAGCTTCCACATGGTGTAAGCCTGTGGGTATGCACAGGGCAAGAGATGAGGCTTGAGATCCTTTGCCTAGATTTCAAAGAATATATGGAAATGCCCGGATGTCCAGGCAGAAGTTTGCTTCAGGGGCAGAGCCCTCAAGGAGAACCTCTCCTAGGGCAGTGTGGAAGTGAAATGTGGAGTTGGAGCCCCCACACAGAGTCTCCACTAGGGCACTGCCTAGTGGAGCTGTGAGAAGAAAGCCACCTCCTCCAAAACCCAAAATGGTAGATCCACCAAAAGCTTGCACTGTGCAATTGGATAAGCCACAGGCACTCAATGCCTGCCCATGAAAGTGGCTGCAGGAGCTCTACCCTGCAGAGCCACAAGGGTGGAGTTGTCCAAGGCCTTGGGAACCCAACCCTTGCATTAGTGAAGTCTGGGTGTGAAATGTGGAGTCAAAGGGGAGATTATTTTGGAGCTTCAAGATGTAATGACTGCTGTGTTGGATTTCAGACTTGCATGGGGCCTGTAGCCCCTTTGTTTTGGCCAATTTCTCCATTGGAATGGGAGCAATTGCCCAATGTCTGTTTCCTCTTGTATCTTGGATGTAACTAACTTTTGATTTTACAGGCTCATAAATGGAAGAGATTTGCCTTGTCTCAGATCAGACTTTGGACTTGGACTTTTGAGTTAGTGCTGGAATGAATTAAAACTCTGAGAGACTGTTGGGAAGGCATTACTGTGTCTTGAAGTGTGAGACGGATATGAGATTTGGGAGTAGACAGGGCAGAATAATATGGTAGAGCTCTGTGTTCCCACCCAAATCTCATATTGAGTTGTAATCCTCAATTTTGGAGGACGAGCCTGGTGGGAGGTGATTCAATCATGGGAATTGGCTTCCCTCTTGCTGTCCTCCTGATAATGAGTCAGTTATCATGAGATCTGGTTGTTTAAAAGTGTGTAGCACTTCCCCCTGTACACTCTTCCTCCTGCTCTGGCCATGTAAGATGTGCTTCCTTCCTCTTTCTTACCTTCCACCATGATTGTAAATTTCCTGAGGCCTCTCCATTCATGCTTCCTGTACAGACTGCAGAACTGTGAGCAAATTAAACCTCTTTTCTTCATAAATTACCCAGTCTCAGGAAGTTCTTTATAGCAATGTGAGAATGGATTAATACAATGGGGTACTATTCAGTCACAAAAAAAATGAGATTCTGTCATTTACAGTAGCATGGATGGAACTGGAGGTCATTATGTTAAGTGAAATACATAAGGCACAGAAAGACAAACATATGTTCTCACTTATTTGTGGGATCTAAAAATTAAAACAATTGAATTCATGGAGATAGAGAATAGAAGAATGGTTACCAGAGTCTGGGAAATGTAGTGGAGAAGTGTAGGTGAGGTGGGGATGGTGAATGGGTACAAAAAAATAGCTAGAAAGAATGAATAAGACCTAGTATCTGATAACACAACAGGAGGACTATAGTCAATTATAATTTAATAGTATATTTTAAAATAACTAAAAGAGCATAATTGGATTGTTTGTAACACAAAGAACACATGCTTGAGGGGATGGACATCCAATTTTCCATCATGTGATTATTATGCATTGCATGCCTGTATCAAAATATCTTATGTACACTATAAATATATACACTCATTATGTACCTACAAAAATTAAAAATTTTAAAAAAGAAGATAGCCCTACATACCTATTTGAATGGCCAAAGTCCAGAATACAAGTAGCATTGATGTAGACTAAAAGGAACTATCATTCATTGCTGGCGGGCATCCAAAATGGTACAGCCACTTTGGAAGACAGTTTGTCTGGCAGTTTCCTACAAAACTAAACATATTCTTATTATAAGATCCAGCAATTGTACTTCCTGGTATTTAACTAAAATAGTTGAAAACTTATGTTCACACAAAAACATACACACTAATGTTTATATCAGCTTGATTCATAATTTCCCAAACTTGGGAGCAACCACAATCCCCTTCCATATTTCAATGGATAAATAAACTGATGTTCATCCAAACAACAGAATATTATTCAGCATCAAATAGAAATGTACTAAAAACCATGGAAAGTCAAGGAGAAAACTTAAATGTATATTACTGGTGAAAAAGCCCATCTGTAAGGTTACATACTGTATGATTCCCACTACATCACGCGTCTTTTAACAATAGAGATATGTTCTGAGAAGTGTGCCATTAGGCGATTTTATTGTTGTACAAACATCATAGAGTGTGCTTACACAAAGAGAGGTGGTACAGCCTACCACACACCTAGACTAGATGATATAGCCTATTGTTCCTAGGCTACAAATCTGCATAACATGTTACTGTACTGAATACTGTAGGCAGTTTTGATACAATGGAAAGTATTTGTGTGTCTAAACATATCTAAACATTTTTAAAGCACAATAAAAATATGGTATTATAATCTTACGGAACCACTGCCATATAAGTAGTCAATCATTGACATTGTTATGTCAGGCACCAACTGTACTTTTAAAATTTAAGTGTTCTCCACGTCTGTTTTTTCTTTCTTTCTTTTTGAGATGGAGTCTCACTCTGTTGCTCAGGCTGGAGTGCAGTGTGGCACAATCTTGGCTCACTGCAACCTCTGCCTTCCAGGTTCAAGTGATTCTCCAAGCCTCGGTCTCCCAAGTAGCTGAGACTACAGGTGCGTGACACCATATCTGACTAATTTTTGTATTTTTAGTGGAGACCAGGTTTCACCATGTTGGCCAGGCAGGTCTCAAACTCCTGACATCAGGTTATCTGCCCTCCTTGGCCTGGCCTCCCATGTGCTGGGATTATAGGCATGAGCTACTGCATCCGGCCTTCTCCATGTCTTTTCTTAGATTCATAGATCATTAGTCCTTTGGCTGGTTCAAAGCATTTTTCTGGTCTACACCTCCACTTTCCAGTCCATTTTCATAATCATTTTCCATATAACTCTCTGGAAAAACTTACTTGATATCTAAATTTGACATGAGGTAGCTTGCATCTGGAGAGCTACATTTGTTAAAGGTGAAAATAAATAAAACATATAATGATAGATATAGTTTGCCTCATACTTTCTTTATATCGGGGAATTGTACTTTTATTACATGTAGTTATATGTCATTTCTACAAAGAACCTCCACATTTTTAGAATGCATCAAGTGATAAAAATCTGCATTTTTTTTGTAAATACCATCCCTTTTGGAAGAATATAATCAGATATTTCATAACACTTTGTTTTGTAATTTACACTTTTATTTAGTCTTCATACTTAACGATTTTCCAAATGTATTCTTAAACAACTTAATTTCACCAATTTTATTATGAACTTGAAGCTAATCATTCTTATTTATTGAGAATATTGTTTACCTTGTTTTAGGAAAATGATTATATCTGTCATTAAGACATTATAAACATTTTCGCATGCTTGATAATTATTAAGATCATGAAATTATACACAAAAAAATATGAAACTGTTCTTTATTAGGTACTTGGCTGTTAGGAGAAAAAATACTTTTTTCAGCCCACGGAATGGTAGGTAACCTAAGTCTTTAGAAACAAGAGTACCCACATAGTCTTGCAGAATTGATGATTCATTTTTTGTGTAAAATTGAGTTGTAATTAGTGAATTGCATGGAACTCATTTAAGCCAATACCTGATGCACAGTAAGCAGTCAGTATATGCTTAGAATTATTATTTTTCTTAGTTATGTAGAAAACCTTTTCTACTCTCCCATTTCCATCAAAATATTGTTCTTTTCTTGTCTTACAAACCAACTTACATACCACAAATATCAGGGAAACTCCATTTGGGTCAAAGTGATTATAATCTTTGATATAACTTTCCTTTAATTTCTCATTGGCTTAGTTCTAGTTCTTTCTTGTATTTTCTTCCTCCGACTAGTCTCAGCTAAACGTTAAGTAAAGTGCATTCTCCTACATATTTTTCTATGTATCCTCCGTAGCAATGAGCACTAGATCTTGCATCTCACTAGGCTTTTGTGTGTACTTGTGAAATTACCCAGTTAGACTCCAATACTTACGTGATGAAATACACAGGCAGAAAACAGGTAAATTATATGGATTTTAAGCTCCCCTTTTAAACAGATACAAACAACTTAATTTGCAAAATACTCACTTTTTTGGTTAAGAGAAAAATCTTCATTTTTGAAACATCCTAGAAAGCTGAGCTCCCTCAAACTTATATTTTGTAGCATGGATATCTAACTCATTTGAATATTGCATCAAGACCATGCCAAACTGAATTTAGTTTCCAAATTTTAACTCCAAATTTGTCTCTACCTTGGAAGACTATACATATGTGGAACAGAGACTATGTGTTTCAGTCAAGAGCACAATAAACAGCTTTCTATTTTTAGTTATTTTAAAGCTTCAAAATTGAATACGCCTTTACTAGTGTAAATGACAGAGTGACTAGTATAGCATAACATGATATATTCATTTTAAAGTCTACACTTTATTTTTAGTCTAGTGATACACTTGCTCTTGCTCAAATGTTCCATGTTATTTTTCTGTTTTTATTTTCCATTTTTTCCCATTGCTTTTTAATTTATTCATTCTTTTAAATCCTTAACAAATTAGTATAATTTCCTAATTACCTCCTCCCATCTTATTTTTTTTCACTTTGCCATCAAACCTTCAGTCTTCAGTCCATGGCCTACTATTGTATCTTTAGAATGATTTAGATTTAGATTCAACATTTTTGTATTCAACAAACATTTCTTGAGCATTCTGATGAACAGTCTCTTTGCCCCTCCTGATCCAATTTCTATCTTTTATCTACTCTCTCATTGCTCTAAAAGGCTGGCTTTTATCCTTTATCTACTCTCTCATTGCTCTAGAAGGCCGGCTTTTAATGTCTAGAACTCTAGACCAACTGGGCTCTATTTCTTTTTTCTTAATGGATTTGTCTGGTAGTACTAGATGAAGTAAGAGTTTGCAGTTGTAGCTAACTCTACTTAAGCCAGAACGCCTGTATGGCAGTCCTTTCAAACAGGCAGAACTCTTTCTCTATATTCCAAAAACTCTTCGCTTCTCTTGCTCCTTCTGGCCTAACCATGGTGACAGTTCCTTCTTGTTAGTTTCACTTAAACTTGTGCATATCTTATAAATAAATTCTTTAATAAATTTCCGTAATTGCCTCATTGAATGTGTCATCTATTTCCTACAAATCCAATATTTCACTGTGTACCTGAGTTTGTAGTTTTTTCTATATACTGTTTTATAAAATCCTGTGAATAAATTGATAATATAACCCATATTTTATAAAGGAACAGAGACACAGAAGATTTTGTAGAGTTGCGTGGACACTCAGCTAATATATAATACAGCCAAAAATTAAATCATGGTCTTCTATTCAAAGTCTAGTATTCCTTTTCCTGTGACTTTACCTTGGTATGATTATTTATTGAGAACCTAGGGAACATTGTTACGTATTAAAACTGTATCCAGACAAACTCACAGGTATAAAGGAACAACAGAAATGCATCTGAATAGGAATTATTTTGGCCAGAACTCTCTGACTGTGACACATTTTTCTATGTTAGTATCAATACTGAATTTAAGGACTGCCTCTAGTTTCCCTTAAGAGTCATTTTTATGGGATGTTGGAAGTACTAGAACTATTTTTGCTTATCCTTGAGAAACATGTTAAATAACAAGTCTAAATTGATGAATAAACAAATGGATAGATAGAAAGATTAGATGAGATAAGGTAACAGACTGTTAATGCAGAGCTGAAGAATAAGGGCTAGAGACAAGAAAACATGCTAATGATATGACTGAGTAAAATTAACATGAGATGAGATAAGACAAGATAACAGATTATTGATGCAGAGCTAAAGAATAAGGGTCAGAGACACTCAACCTAGATCCAGATGCTGACCATAAACAGAACACCATCTCACCCAAAGCTCACTGAGTCAGTCAGTTGGCAGCGTCATCAAATGGAATCTAATGAGCAGACTGTAGGTTCTGGAGTTAATTGAAGCTATGGGGATCATCTGGACAGTTGTCCATATACAGCAAAACTAAAGGTGCTAAAGGATATAAGGAGCAGGTGTGTTAGTAAAAAAATTAGGTGGTAATTCAAAATAATATGTGCACTTCAGACTTATTCTGGGGAGTAAACGAAATCATACGTGTAAAATATACAATCCAGAAGCTGGCACAAAGTATATGTGTGCTATAATGAATGATATAGAGAAAGCTACTGATAATCATGCCTCTGATGAAATGGCCAAAAATATAAGGCAGTGAATAATAGAGATCTTAACTGAGATAAAAAAGAATGTTAAGAATCAAAGCAGGAACTGATACCATGGCTCAAAAATAAATGCTTCTGCTACAAATACTGGGGCATCATACAAAATTGCAACAGGTAAAAGATGTCTGCAAGAGCCCTTGCACAGACCTCTTTCCCCAGACAATCTGATTCATTCTGAGATGATTCAAAGCCCCAAACACATTGCTCTGACTGGATCTATTTTTCCTACGACAGACCTGTAACCTAGAATTAACTGCTTCTTTCTAACCAACACCTTTTTTTTTTTTCAAAATTGAAATTTCAGGTGCTAGAAAATCTGATGTCACAATTTGTCATCAGGTAAGGATGACTTTTAGGTTTAATGTCTTCTTCTCAACATGTTTGTTAATCTAAAAAGTAATCTCTAATTGGTTAAAGATTTTAATATGTTTTTCTTGTAAATTTGTTTGAGTTCTTTGTAGGTTCTGGATATTAGCCCTTTGTCAGATGAGTAGATTGCAAAAATTTTCTCCCATTCTGTAGGTTGCCTGTTCACTCTGATGGTAGTTTCTTTTGCTGTGCAGAAGCTCTTTAGTTTAGTTAGATCCCATTTGTCAATTTTGACTTTTATTGCCGTTGCTTTTGGTGTTTTAGTCATGAAGTCCTTGCCCATGCCTATGTCCTGAATGGTACTACCTAGGTTATCTTCTAGGGTTTTTATGGTATTAGGTCTAACATTAAAGTCTCTAATCCATCTTGAATTAATTTTCATATAAGGAGTAAGGAAAGGATCCAGTTTCAGCTTTCTACTTATGGCTAGCCAATTTTCCCAGCACCATTTATTAAATAGGGAATCCTTTCCCCATTTCTTGTTTTTGTCAGGTTTGTCAAAGATCAGATGGCTGTAGACGTGTGATATTATTTCTGAGGGCTCTGCTCTGTTCCATTGGTCTATATCTCTGTTTTGGTACCAGTACCATGCTGTTTTGGTTACTGTAGCCTTGTAGTATAGTTTGAAGTCAGGTAGCATGATGCCTCCAGCCTTGTTCTTTTGACTTAGGATTGTCTTGGCAATGCGGGCTCTTTTTTGGTTCCATATGAACTTTAAAGCAGTTTTTTCCAATTCTGTGAAGAAACTCATTGGTAGCTTGATGGGGATGGCATTGAATCTATAAATGACCTTGGGCAGTATGGCCATTTTCACGGTATTGATTCTTCCTATCCATGAGCATGGTATGTTCTTCCATTTGTTTGTGTCCTCTTTTATTTCACTGAGCAGTGGTTTGTAGTTCTCCTTGAAGAGGTCCTTGACATCCCTTGTAAGTTGGATTCCTAGGTATTTTATTCTCTTTGAAGCAATTGTGAATGGAAGTTCATTCATGATTTGGCTCTCTGTTTGTCTGTTACTGGTGTATAAGAAAAAAAAACAAACAACCCCATCAAAAAGTAGGCAAAGGATATGAACAGACATTTCTAAAAAGAAGACATGCACACAGTCAACATACACATGAAAAAATGCTCGTCATCACTGGCCATCAGAGAAATGCAAATCAAAACCACAATGAGATACCATCTCACACCAGTTAGAATGGCAATCATTAAAAAGTCAGGAAACAACAGGTGCTGGAGAGGATGTGGAGAAATAGGAACACTTTTACACTGTTGGTGGGATTGTAAACTAGTTCAACCATTATGGAAAACAGTATGGCGATTCCTCAAGGATCTAGAACTGGATGTACCATATGACCCAGCCATCCCATTACTGGGTATATACCCAAAGGATTATAAATCATACTGGTATAAAGACACACGAACACGTATGTTCATTGCGGCACTATTCACAATAGCAAAGACTTGGAATCAACCCAAATGTCCATCAGTGACAGACTGGATTAAGAAAATGTGGCACATATACACCATGAAATACTATGCAGCCATAAAAAAGGATGAGTTCATGTCCTTTGTAGGGACATGGAAGAAGCTGGAAACCATCATTCTCAGCAAACTATCACAAGAAGAGAAAACCAAACACCGCATGTTCTCACTCATAGGTGGGAACTGAACAATGAGATCACTTGGACTCAGAAAGGGGAACATCACACACCGGGGCCTGTTATGGGGAGGGGGGAGGAGGGAGGGATTGCTTTGGGAGTTATACCTGATGTAAATGACGAGTTGATGGGTGCAGCACATCAACATGGCACAAATATACATATGTAACAAACTGGCACGTTATGCACATGTATCCTAGAACTTAAAGTATAAAAAAAAAAAAAGAAACTTGGAACTAAAAAAAAAAAAAAAAAAAAGATTTTAATATTTTGAAGAAGTGGTCCCATGAATTGTGGAACATTTGTTTGTAACCATCAGCAACACAGAAAAAGTAAGTTTAGTTATGTTTGTGTGATGGTTAATTTTAGGCGTCGACTTGACTGGATTAAAGAATTCCCATAGAGCTGGTGAAGCATTACTTCTCGGTGTGTCTATGAGGGTGTTTCCAGAAAAGATTGGTGTGTGAGCTGGTGGAGTGAGTGGGGGCAGATCTGCCCTCAGTGTGGGTGGAGACCATCCAATCAGCTGGGGACCCAGATAGAACAGAAAGTTAGAGAAAAGGTAATTTCCTTACATTCTCTCTCTCCTAGAGCTAGCATGTTTTTCTTCTGCTGCCCTTAGACATCGGAACTTCGAGATCTCCGGCCTTTAGACTCAGGCTTGCACCAGTGGCCCCTGGGTTCTCAGGCCTTGGACTGACAATTACACCATGGACTTCCCTGGTTCTGAGGCTTTTGAATATACACCGAGCCACACTTTCAGCTTCCCTGGTTCTCTAGCTTGCAGATGGCCTATTGCGGGACTTCTCAGCCTCCATACTTCTGGGAGCCAATTCCCCTAATATAGCCCTGATTAATACAGTTTGAGAGAGTTGTTGCTTCCTGGAGCCCTATGGGAGAAAAGGGGAAGATACAAAAAAAGTTTTGGTGGTTATGTTTCCATTCATGTTTCTGTGGATTTGATCAGCCTCGTTTATTGAGTCAGAAAATTCAGTATTCTTAATTATTCATGTTTGATTTTTCTAAATTAATTTGCACATTTAATATAATTCTCAATTTTAAATAAACACAACTGAATTTTTTTTCATAGCCTGACAGACATTGGCAACAAATAATAATTAATCTAGAAAAGCAAACAGGCAAGGATATTAAAGTATGAGTCATGAGGGTGTGTACTAACATAAAATATTGCAATTTATTAAAATTAAAGCAATGATAACTAAATAGTGTAGTATTTTAGCCAGATGTACAAACTTCTAGACAGATGTACAAACCAAGAGAATAAGATAATAAATTCAAGAATAACATACACATACATACACTATATATGTTAATATGTGTATGTGAATACATATGTATATATGTATACATGTATATACGATTAAAGGAAGCACCAAATAATATGTAAATAAATTATATTGGTACCATTTATTATCATTTGAAAAACTGTAACTCAACACTTCAAACGTGCTAATTTAAAGTGTCTGATTAAAATTACAAAAAACTAGCCAAAAACAACTGAAAAACTACCAAAAAATGATTTTATACTTCTAGAACTCTGAAGTATTAAACACTTTATAAATTTGAAATTATAGGTATAGCCACAAAGAAATGTATTGACAAATTTGGCCATTCTCCTGGTGAAGAAAAATTAATGTAAAACAAAAAGAATGCAGCCAAAGAAGGATATTTGCAGCAAGTGTTAAGGCTATATAAAGAATTCTTACAAATAGAATAAAATCAGAAATATAGACAAAAGACATTATATATAATTCAGACAAAAGAGAGTATATTTTAGTAATTAGAACTCAAACAGGAGAAAAATAATTATTATATCTTCTAGTCAAAGAAATGCAAATTAAAATAACAAGGAGACAGTATTATTAAATCAGATAAATTTTTAACAATCAGACTCAATGTTAGCATTACTGGCAGCCTCAGTGCCCACTTGAACTGATAAATAATAATGTAGATTAAAAACTAGAATTATCTTTCAAAACTACAAAAATATTTATTTCTTTTGATACAAAAGCAAATTTCTTGAAACTTTACACATGTTTTTATTGCAGACTCATATGTTTTTTTTAAAAAATAATTCTGTTTAATTCAAAATTCAAAAATAAGACAAGCTCTTTAGAGAAAAATGTTAAAAGCCAAGAAGAAAAATAAATTAATAATCACTCAAAATCCCACCATTAAAAATTAACCACAAAATTTGGTAAATTAAATTTCCTTAATATTTTCCTAGGTATACAAAATGTTATATCATTGAGCTCATAATATATAAATTTGTGTAATACAGTTTTTGCTTTACTTTTTATTTTTAAGTCATTAGAAAGTTGGCAAGAATAATTTTAATGATATATAATTCATTCTTGTATATTTCCATGCTTTATTTTACTATTTCTTTGTAATTGGACATTAAATTACAGATTTTCAACATTTAAACAAATGCATTCTATAGTAACAAAAGTTTCAAAAAAATCCAAAAGTATAATAATATAAGCGGTTAAAACAGAATAAATCAGTCTGGTGCGTGGGCTCACGCCTGTAATCCCAGCACTTTGGGAGGCCAAGGTGGACAGATCACAAGGTCCGGAGTTCAAGACCAGTCTGGCCAACATGGTGAAACCCCATTTTTACTAAAAATACAAAAATTAGTCGGACATGGTGGCGGGTGCCTGTAATCCCAGCTACTCGGGAGGCTGAGGCAGGGGACTCTCTTGAACCGAGGAGGCAGATGTTGCAGTGAGCCCGAGATGGTGCCACTGCACTGGGCAACAGTGTTTCAAAAATAGAATAAAATAAGATAAAATAAAACAAAACAACATAAAATAAAATAATCCATCCATGATCAAATTAATGAAAACTGCAGTACAATGGAAATAAGCTTATGATACAGTGTCCATCCACCAAATTGCAGCTCAGGGCTTAATTATTTTAAGAAACTTTTCCTGGTACATTACATTAAGGAGATGTTCACCTCACTTTCATTTAATATGTAGAACTTCCTGACTTGTCCATGCTTTGTAGTTCCAGTTTTACAGTGCCTCTTTTTTAGTTGCCCTGTGGGCACCCCCGGACATGTTAATGGTATGACTGACTGAGTAAAATCTGCTAATGAAAAGACTGAATAAGAGTAGCAAATCTTTGCTCATGTTCTCCATCTCTCTTTTTTTCTTTTTTTTCTTTTTTCCAGGTAGTGGTTTTCCTTTTTCTTGTTAGTACCAAGTAGGCATACATTAATCGTGGTTTTCTGAGTTAGGAACAAATGATTTTCAAAAGATTTGGAAAACATACCGCCGTAATTCTATCATGAGGTTCCATGCAGAGAGCAACAGTTCAGTGTGAAGAGTCAACACTGTAGATTATTGACTTCCTGTTTGCCTTGGCAGACGGAGCATCAAAGTCAATCTCAAAAATCAGCATTTCCATCAGAAGACACCTCTGATAACAGGTCATAGACAGGCCTGCTTTTATTATTAATGCCAAATTAGAAGAGGAAATAATGCCTAATATCTCGCTTGAAAGCAGCATTTACTACATACAGCTTAGACCATGAAATTTGGGTTTAACTTCAGCAATAATAATCTAGGATGATATTTTTTTTGATTCTAGCAGCTAGAAGGTCCTAACAAGGTGAAGTTAGACAAGAAGTCTGAAGCCATTTTTCATCAAGTTCATTTCACTCGTGAATTAATAGGGTAGAACATCTATGTGTGTTTACTCTCTCCTTTTGCCTGTTTCACCCAAGCATCCTGCAGATGACTGTACTATGCCCTACGCAGCGACACTTTGGCTGCCCAAATCATTCGAGACATCTTGGCTTATTTTGACTGCGCCACAGTCAATCAAGGCATCTACACTTTGCTTGTAACTGTCAACAGAAAGGGTGCCTTGTGGTCACACACGAGGGCACAAGTGACCCAAGTCAAAGGACAAGGAAAAGATGGAATATTTGTTATTTTTGTCAGTCATAAAGGGAAAGATTTTTGCCTTTCTTTTTCTAAAATTATGTATGTCGTTGCTCGGCAGACTTTGAAAGAAAGTGGAAAACTTAAAAATGAAAGAATGCAGAAAACATCATAAACATTAATTTTGTTGGTTAGATTTTGCTATTTACAAACTGTTTCACTGTTATCATGACTGTGTTATACAAGCGTGCATGTCAGTTTATGCAGCATGTAATTGTTCCTTTAGGGAAATAGTATCTTCACTTAAGGGTGAGAAGAAAAAACACGATTTTTCTTTCTACAAATAGGCAATGATATCTTGCATGAAAGTATACTTTTTTGCTTTGTTTTCACAATTCATGAACATGTGCATATAGACATACATGCATACATACACAACAGGGACAGACGCAGGCTTAAATTGGTTTGATAACGGCATGGCATTCTCAGTAGTCTGCAACAGAGATTACATGCCCAGCTTTATACTCTCAAATTAGTTTCATGGAATTAGTTTTTCCCATATTACTCTTTGTTATAATTTTCATCACTAAATATTCCAGTGGATTACACATTTCATAAGGAGATGGGATCTCATTCAACATTGTAGCCCACAATGTAGGAAAAAATGTTAATCCCATGGCATTTATAAAAAGAAAATTACATTAATTACATTTAATTTTAAATTTTGTTTATAGACTATTTCTTCTACATATAAAACCAAGCTCTTTAAAATTTAATTTTTATAAACTCAACAAGTTTATATACTGTTCTAAATTATATCTCTTCTTTAAAAAAATTTCCCTCAGATTTGAGTCTGTTTGATTCTTAGAATTTTCAAAATTATATAGGTTTTATTGAAAATATCATTTATTAGTGTAATATGCCAAAAATGTAACTTTTCAAATGGCGAACTGGTATATACTTAGATGCATTAAAATCTCCTATAAATTGATGATAATGATGGGTAATATTTATTGAGTGCTTATACCTGTGCCATTTCACAGGATATTTAACAATCCTCTATTGAGTCATCTATCTCTGTTATTATAATACCCATTGTATAGAAAAAGAACACTAGGCTCGAGAAAGTTAATTAACGGTCTAGGGTCACACCACCATATCAACTGGAGTTAGAATTCTCTCTCTCTTTTCACTGACCCCAATGCTTCCACTCTTATGTACTTTGCTCTATAGTTTGCTTAATAATATGTGTGTGCCTTTCTGACATCTCTGTCTCCTCCCTAATATGTACTAGCAAACTGCATTTACTATCTTCCTGTTTTTATGGTTACCTAGAGTTTGTCTCAGTGGTTGTAAATGATTTTCACATAATCTGCAACTCTGATGAGTAACAGAAAAAGGCAATTTTTAATAAAAGCCTTTTTGAATAAAAGCGAATGCAACAGAAATAATAGAAGCGATTATTGATAAAAGTACAGAAAGTTAGGCACTGAATCCTATCCTGAGGGTAAAAAGCAATAATTTCTCTCAAAGTATCATAAGTTTATACTTGGTCTTTAACAATGGTATGTAAATACAACAACCACAACTAAGGAGTACGCTCTTGGAAAGAAGGACATCATCAATAATTCCTATTAATGTTACAGAAACATGTAATTCAAAATATCATATTTTCACATGGAATACTTGGATTCCACTAAACTTGTGCATCTTTTACAAACCCATTGGTAAAATTCATGCCACTGAGAATGGTGGAGGTCTAGATATCATACCACTGAGACAGAGCCTGAAAATCAGACCTGCCACATCCATCATTCTGACAGCTAGCCTAGGTTGTCTAACTCCAGATACATCTACTCTTCTTCAGAACCAAATAGCCAAAGTCAGCTGACTTTGGTCAAGGACACTTTCTCCTTATTTCTTAACTAGGAGAGGTGAACGAAGGGCTGTTTCTTCCCCGTTGAGACAGAGTATATTTTTACCCCCTTGGATTCAAAGAAAAGAACGTTTTTTGCTATGTGACTTTTAGGAAGCAGCATGACAGTGCTCAAATAGAAGACTGAATCCCATCTCTAGTACTTATCTGCTCTATGAACGTGTGCAAGTGTCTTAAAACCTCTCTATGACTCAATTTCCTTTTCTGTAAAGTGGGAATAATAATAGTACTTACCTCAATGGGGAGCTATGTGGATAAATGTGACCATTTTAGTAAAGCACTTATCACCATGCCTGGTACATGGTGAGCACTCAGTGAACATTAGCTTTGCTTCCCAACAGTCAGCAATGTCTAAAATGGTGGCTAAAAGCATTAGTGTGCTTATTTCCCATAGAATTCAGCAGTCTTGCTCTACTGACTTTCATCTGCCAAACTCTTAGTAAATGAACTGCTTCATTTCATGCTGAACATTCCAACTAGGCCCTTTCCCTGTGATCCTCCAAGGAAGGAGAGGATAATGACTAGACACAGAAAGGTATCCTGGTGAAACTAGAGGATATTATGCTAAGTGAAATAAGCCAGGCACAAAGGGACAAGCACTGCATGATCCCACTTATATAATATATCTAAAGGAGTCAAATTCCTAGAAGCAGAGGGTAGAATGGTGGTTACCAGGGACTAGAGGGAGAGAGAAATGGGGAGTTGGTTTTTAATGGGTGTACTCAGTTATGCAAGAAGAAAAAAGCTCTAAAGACCTATTGTACCTCATCGTGTTTATAGCTAATACTGTACTGAACAACTAAACACTTGTTAAGAGGTTGTATTAATCCATTTTCACACTGCCGATAAAGACATACCTGAGACTGAGTAATTTATAAAGTAAAAGAGGTTTAATGGACTCATAGCTCCATGTGGATGGGGAAGCCTAACAATCATGGTGGAAGGTCAAAAGCACTTCTTACCTGTCTGGGCGAGACAGAATCAGGGAGCCAAGCAAAAGGGATTTCCCCTTATAAAATCATCAGATCTCAAGAGACTGTTCACTACCACCAGAACAGTATGGGAGAAACCGCCCTCACGATTCAGTTATCTCACGCTGGGTCCCTCCCACACACACACAAATTATGGGAGCTACATTTCAATACGAGATTTGGGCGGGGTCAAACCATAGCAGAGGTTAAATCTCATGTTAGGTGCTTTCTAACCACAGCAAAAGAAAAAAATAGAAATAACGAAAAAAAAAAAAAAGGAAGGAAGACGGAAAAAGGAAATGAAGGAAGAAGGAGCCTGAGCTGGTATCCCTCCAATTCCTGGGCCAAAAGTAGAAGTATGCACTTCAAATGCTTTCCATTTGTTTTTATTAAGTCCGTTTAAAAAATGAGAGACCCAAAAGATACTTTCAAAACCTACATTAGAGTTAAAAGTTATCTGACACTTTGAGCTAGATTCTCCCAATCTGTCAGCTGCTGTCTGCTAGAGAAATTTTATGCCCTGAAACAGTTGGGGCACACAATAATTCCTAAGTGTGACTTCCAGGAACACCTACTTTACACAATACCAGTATTAAGCATTTAAACTCCTAAGCTTTAAAATACAAAAATAATCCAACCAACACAGTGAAGATTTTAAGGGAGCTGTGACTCCAGTAATTTCAAAGTTATGTCATCTAATTGTATAACATCCTCATCTTTTCCGGAACATTTATTTCTCAGATTAAATGGAAGTATATAAATTGGTATGTGGGATTTGGAAAAATAATTTGTGGTTCTCCTAAATATAAATGGTAACACTATAAGCTATTATATATATATAAAAATTTTAAAGGGGACAGCAAAGAATATAGTCACAAGAATTAGAAATGTATAGCAGAATAATTACAAGTTTATGTCATGCATTCTGTCATTTCTGATAATACATGGATGAGACTTCTCACAGAAAAAAGTCTATAAGCACATTTGCTCACAATTTTAGTCCTAAATTTAGTAAGGGAGTGTTTTCACTAGCCTTATAAAGTCAGAGGGAAACAGCTCTACCCTTCAAATAAAGATCATGATGATTAAACACTTAAAAAGTGAAGAAGTCGGGTAGCTTTAAGTTGACCAAGGTAGGCAGTCTTTGATGGTTTTTTTTTTTGTCCTTGAATACGAATACAAATGTTAAAAAAGACAAAGATTTTGAATGTCTTCATATGCAGATTTACTGTGACATCTCAAAATTTTTAATACTATTGGACCTTTTTTAATATATATTATAAAACATCTTCTAACATGATATGATTTATTCCTGGAAATTAAATTTTAAGGTATTTCAGAAACATAAATATATAAGGTAAATTAATTTTAACCTAAAAATATTAAATAGAACATTTGCAAATATAATATCAGCATAGTTATTAGAATATGTTTAAAAATAGGCATGTACATTTCCATACCTATCAAACACTTAATAAAAGATGACTCCTCAGGACAATTTGCAAACTATGGTTTCATCTAGATATATATTGGTGTAAATCAGGAACTTTCAGTTCACCATTTTTCTAAGCAAGTATGCCATAATCTTTGCTAGCTCTGTTTCCGTGAGGCCATCATAAATCTACCACACTGTACTGTCTTCTCAGAATGCAGTCAAAGATTCAAATACTTGAAAGTATAGAGAACTAGACATAGAGCAAGTCTATCTTCCTAGTCAGTAATCTCAATCACCTGTGGGACATATTTCATTTTAACAAAATCTTAATAGAAATGCCCTCATCATGTGTAAAAGCTAACCCTTTATTATTATACTTTATTGAAAAAGACCTTTTCTGTTACCCTAGACAAATGAAATAGGAATGGACAATCTTTTCAATGTATACACATATGTGGTTTGCATACAATGTCTACTAAATTAGCCAGGATGGACTATAGTGAACTAAATGCAAACCTTAATTCAAATGGCATAAAACATTTTTCTCGATTTGCCACTGCTGATATTTAATTTGCTTTGATCTAAACCCACTAACATTATCCAAGTGGATGGAACAACTAAGATTCATTATTATGGATTTACTTTTAATACTGAAGGTGTCTGTTAAAAGAAAAGTAAAATAAATGAATAAAAATACTTAATTTTTAGTCTTCAAAGTTAAAATGCTATACAGAAACCAGAAAAAAAAATTTAACCTGTTCCTTTTTTGGAATTATACTTTATAGTTTTGTATTTATTGAATGCATTCATAGGCTCCCTTAGGATGTGAAATGTATGGAAATATATGTGCATTACTAAAGAAAGAACTAAATTTATTCTTTCCCCACATCATGCTCTTCTTTGCAGTAGAGGTTTTTAATTCAATACAGAGCTAGAATGAGATGGAGCCAATTTCCTGGTCTATATGTGTGACAAATGCTGAAAGTGGCACAAGATTAACAAATTAGTTGAAGTATAGATCTTAAAAGATTTTTTTCTGTGTCTCTAAATCGAAATTCATACTTTATTTGAAAGGAAGGCTTCTTTATAATTCAGTAATGAATAAGGGTATTTTATTTCTTTGTATTTAAGATGAAAAATGAAATATATGACAACATCCTAGCAATTTTTTAAAGCAAATGTTTTATTTGTAGGAAAGCTTATAAAATTATCTATCTGGAATATGAAATTAGTATAATTATCTAGTATCTTAGATTAATAACTACAATGCATAGTTAGCTAGATCTGTAAAATTACTTTCAAAATAGATAGTTATTCTCTAAATAAAAGCACAAAATGAAAAGCAGAGGTACCATTTATTTAAATTTGTATTTTCATGGTTAAAAATATGCTTAAAAGGAAAAGTCCTAGATAAATATACTTGCTTTTCTAATAACATTTGTTAGCTTGGTTCTAAGTAAAAACTATCAGGCTTGGCTGTTTTACCTAACCTCAGAATCGTGTACTTGATATAATCCAGATATCTAACACCAAACAATAAAAACATCTGCGACAATAAAAGCATGTAACAGTTGTGGAATTGTTTAATTTGGGAGAAATGGTTTGTTTAATAATCACATGTGCATGAATTGATTTCTCCTCTTCGTCAAGAAACTTTTACATTTTGCGAATGATTTTTTTTAAAAAATCAACTTAGGATGTGAAAAGCTTTATAAAAGATATCCTGAAATACGTGTTTTGGAATTGGTTCACTCATTCCACTTTAGAACCTTGTCATGGTCCACCTGTTTTGCTTGGGCTTAAATTATATAAAAATAACAGCATTTTAAAGCAAGCACAATCTTACTTGTTGTACCCAAACATGATAACACGCTTAAAATTCAAGAAGAGCTCTATGCAGGTTGTACCTCTCAGTCACCCAATCTCTTTTCACATATCTGTTCATGTTGACAGACTATGTCATAATACATCAACAGAAAGATCAGCACAGAAGAACAAAATTTCATCACCTGACAGCAAGAGGAAAACTGATTTTCAGTATTAAGTGTGTAAAAATATACCATTAACTCACTTCCAATAAGTCTACTAGCTTTAAAAAATAGGGCATCTGCTATAATCACAAATATATGCTAAGGCAATTAGGTTTATGTCTTTGGTGTCACCCTTTGACTGACAGCCTATTTTCATTTACACTTTTATATGATTTTTAACTCGATTTTGGAAGCAACTTAGATAATTTTTAAAAAATAATTTCTTAATGAGGCATGTAGTTGTGTGCATGTAAAAATATATCTACCAAATGTTTTAAAGACAGTCTTTCTTATATTAACCATGAGCAAAAACCTACTGACCATTGAAATAGAAATGGGCATTTAAGCTTCTGATAAAAGTTAGGTATCTTTTATATGCAATATCTTGCTCTGTTGTGTATGGCTTTCAGTAGAAATTTAACAATATCTGTAATAAATAATGTCTTTTGCAGCCTAGGACATCATCTGTCACTTTGGCTTTAATTTTGCCCCTGTTTGAACACCCTACAACATATGCACTTCTCTTTTGTCTATTATCCTAGAGTTGTGCTATTCCCAAATATTGACATCATCTACTTTTATCAGCATTAACTGCTCTGCAGCTTCCCAGGCTCATGCTCAGCTCTATTTCTTCCTATTGATTATCTTCCTCACTCCAGCAGGTAGCTAGCCAGCGAGGCTGTCCTGAGAAATAGCTTCCAATGACTTTATACGCACAATTTACACGGAATTGTTTAAAGAAGATATTAGCCTCAATACAAATCAGTGAACCTCATTTAGTCAATACTGCACAATTCCGCTGTTGGCACCCTGTCACATGTTCGTCTTCACAGTCAGCTGCCGTACCCAATCTGCACATTAGCCATAGTATTTAGTTTCATATTAAAATGAAGTCAGATTTTTTCACTTTTGCTTTTCTTTTTGAAATCTTTTCAGTATACTTTTTACATCACCTCACTGAGCCATGTGATAGTAATATATTTTGAAATATAAAAACCTGAGATTAAATGTTTGATTTTTGACAGTGTTCTTAAATATAATAAATTCAAAAGGAAATACTGTTAAGTTAAAATGGAGTGTTTTTCATTAAGTCCAATCAAATGGTAGACAACAAAGGATCTTTTATTTGAGAATATGAAGTGAAAATGAAAACCAGAAAACCTTTACTAAGAAAAGGTCCAGCTAAATTATGTTGGAAGGAGGTCTCCAGATTGAGCCTGGGTGTTTCTTTTACTAAACGTGAATTAAACTAAGATATGCTCTGAAGAAATATCTTACAAAGAAACAAAACTTATGCTTTTTGGAGATGAAAATAAGGTCTAAGAACAGTTGACTTTGAAAATAATTCTAAAGAAAGATCACATATGAAAAAAATTGCCACAGCATCTGATCTTTTCTTATAATCATAACAGGGAAATGTTTAGAGTAAAGTAATGCTAGTCCCTTCTTTCTCTCCTATGGCAATGCTGTAAAATTCTAGAAGGAGTGTTTATATTTCAGAATTGCTCCTTCTTAAACTACTGGTTTATGATAGTTAATGAAATGATATCCAAATGTTGAAAAAGGAAAAATCCAAATGAAAATCTAAATGTGAACTACAATGAATAACTAGGCAATATAATGCTACTCTGAATGTTTGTGCATCTATTACAAAATGAACTGCAATACATTAAAATTCTTCAGTGGTAGTGTAATATATAAGTGAAGGTTTACATATAAAAGCTTTAGCTATCAAAAAAGGATCATTATAAAATATTATCCTAAACGTTTACTTGAAAATATCATTAACATCTTAGAATACATTCTGAAAGTTGTCATTACACCTATTTGCATATTTTTGTAAACCGAAATAGGTAAGAATAAAGCACACCGATCAAAATAGTCTATTTGTTATTAAATGCATCCTCTAGCTTTAGTGGCTGAGGGGCAGAAAGACTTGGGGAACATGAGCAGCAGAGAAAATAGTAGTTCTAGTTTTAGAGATTTTTAAGGTCTGTATATGTCACATTTTAACTAAAAAGCAACAATTGAACAAAAAGACGATTTTAATAAAAAGTGATAGTAATAGCAGCATTTTGAAAGTTAACATACAATAAAAATTATATAATAATTATAAATATCTCAAGATTTTCTTTCTTTTTCTATAAGATGCTAACAGTGATTTTTGTTTGACCTTTGCTTTCTTTTATTTTCTCTTTAAATAGCTTTAGTTAAGCCCAGGTAGAAAAGACATGCTAAAAGATGGGCAGACTATCTTGACCATACATCTTCTCACACATTTATTGCAAACTGACACTCATACAACAGTGTTTTTATTTATTTTTTAATCACAAAGATTCAACAAAGAACAATTCAGGTACCAAGGGAAAATCACACTCCAGGAAAAAGAGAAATGTTGTCACTGCATATTCAATCTGCGTAAATACAGGTATGGCAAAGATAATTGTAATATTTGTGTGATAACATTCAAAATAAGTCAATGACCTAAATATGAAAGGGTTTAGGTATAGTTATGTATATGCATTCATGTATAGAAATATTACATGTAATGCACAAATATAAATTCTAGCCAAAGCTAAAATGCACAAACATTATTAGGTTTTTTCAGTTAAAATATATTTTGATTAACATGTATTTATATATTAAGAACATTTCTACCAACTATGCTAGTCCATTTATCATGTAATATTCTTATATTAAATAAAGTTGCTTGCTTTATATATTGACAAACATAAGAATGTTCTCAGTAATGAAAATGTAAGCACAAACAATGGACACAAGATAGGTATTTAAAATTAACAGCAAAATAGTTAAAGATTTCAGAGAAATAAAAATGCTAATATTTTCCCCAAAAAATCTTTCCAAATTAACAATAACGCTTTAAGTGTAAGTCAATGTTGATTTCAATTTATGTCAAAACATGAAAATCTCAAATAATAACTTTTCATGATAACTTTTAAAAGAAATTAATTTTCTTTAAATATTTTGTTGTAATTAAATTTCTAAAAGAGAAAATTATTTTTGTTTTCTCAGTCCATTAAGACCTATCTATAGAAGAAAACATGATGCTAAACCTGAAATTGTTATAAACTTTATAAATTTTCATATTTATGATGCATATTAAAGATTAACATTAAAGATCTATAGTGACCACCTGCATAGATTACCAAGACATTGCCAAAAAAAAATGTGTATCATTTCACTGCATTAATTTTACCAGCAAAGTATTCTGGACAGATTCCAGAAATTTCAAATAAATATCTTTTTCATAAATATTTTGATGTGTATGATCTAGTCATAAAGACTATTTTACCGCCAAAAATTTAAAAGCATATTGAATTCTACGAGATTATCCTTTCTAGAAATGTAAACTTAATGTATCTAAAGTAAATACACACACAGGCACACACACACACACACACAGACATTTTGCCAAGAGACATTCTGTTTTGATTGTTAAAGTGAACTGAAAATGAACACATTAAGATGATTATTGCATTGTCATTTATGTAATTATGTGGCTTAAAAATACATAACCATTTCAGTAAGCCCTAATTTTACATGTTTAACAATACAAGTATTGTCATTATTAATTTTTATAAGGTGAAAATATTTTAAAATATTAACTAACATATTTCTATTCAAATTCTAAGACAGTGTTATTTAAAAATATACAATCAAACTAGATAGCTAATTGGATTTATTTCACAATTTTTAATTTGATTTTTCTATATAGAAAAATATGTGTAACAAAGTACAATATTAAAGAAATTAATTTTAGCCTTTTTATAGAGTACTTTTAGACATCTATTACCATCTATAGAAAACACAGATATATCATACATGCATACATATGCTTGTGTCTGTATGTATGCTGTTTATGTATTTTGCACAGAGAAGAAAAACATTGTCATAATCTAGAATAAATAGAGATGTATGTGTATGTCTGTGTGTGTGTGTGTGTGTGTGTGTGTGTAGAGAGAGAGATGGAGAAAAAAACTGGTACCTTACAAAAAAGTTAAAGGTAGGATATTCACATGTTTGAAAATTAATCTAAGGGTATTATGTTATCATATAAACATTATTAATGATTTATCACTCTTTCTCTTAATGTTTGGGGTGTGTATGTGTGTGCGTGTGTACTCACTAACAAGAAAGTGGATATTTGAGATGAAGGGAAAAGATAACTGTATGGAGATCTAAAATAAGGCACTTTGCTTAAAATTATTAAAATAAAACTTAAACCTATTGAGGTTTACTTTTCCAAAATATGAAATACTGAACCTATAAAATGGGCATTAGAATTACACTATATTTTGAAGATTTTCTTTTGAAAACTTTCCCCACGTAAATGCTTTTATCAATACTACCATATAGTACTATAAAATATTCTTAAGGCATGTATGAAAATATCATGAAATAAACCCAAAAGTTTCATCTTGCATCACAAAGGTGAAGAGTGTTAGTAAAGACAAAATTCCTTATCATTTGATTCTGCTATAACTGTTTCAAAACTCCTACTGTAATGCTTTTTACGTATATCATTTGTTGGTCTTCCAAATTTGTCCTTTTCTCAATATTCTAGGGCTGAAAAAAATAATATAACACTACATGTCAAGAATTTACATCGCTACCTAAGAGTTAATATCTTGGCCATCTTTAAGACTATGCATTTAGTTATAGCCTCAGTAATGCCAGTGTTACAGCATTCAAGTGATGCTATTAAAGGACACCTTATTAGTAAGTGGGCATCTTACTACGACCTGACTACTTAGATTTCTGAAGCCATACACACACACACACACACACACACACACACACACACACACATTTGTATAAAAACCACCTTATGTGAACTATTCATCCCCAAGAGGGTAGCAATAGTGTTTGTTGTCACGAAGTTGACAAAAAGCAGTACACAAAAAGTTGTATGTGATTATCAAGTAGACATATTCATTTCCTAATTCCCAGACAATTAACAAAGATAAAACTATACCCTCAGACGCCTCCCTTCTAATCGTAAACTAATGATACAACAGAATCAAAATACGTTAGGAGTGGGGGAGGGGAGATTGAGAGCCAAATACCTTTTCTGAGGCTCCACAATGGGTTGGGGGCCTAATTATTTTTAAGTATAATCCAACCAACCTCTTCTCATGCTTAGCTGCACTGAGTGACACTATTTGTGATGCCCAGTGTGCTGAAACTGAGCAGGTTGCTGTCAGTTTAAAAATGACTATAATAAAAGTGACCATGAAGATGGATCTTGTGATTTTGCGTTTCTAATCAGTCATCTGTGAAGAACACTTTTGCTTTGATTCAGCAGACTGGTGACAGCCATGATTGATAGTGCACGAGGATTAAAAAAAGGTTATTAACTGTCTTCCTATTAAGCTCAATGTATTACCCCTCTAGGTGCATCTCATACTTTAAGTTAAAGTACTTACTCAGGTAAGGTCAAGAATGAACTCTATGGAGATGGTATCCATCCTGTTGAAAACGAGTGAGGCATCCTTGCATTGATTTTTTTTTTTTTTTTTGTAGCATTTAAGCTATGTTTAATTCCACTGTCTTATTCATTAGCTAAAGGATAGAAATTTCATGCTTCTAACAGCATACATATGGAAAGTACTAAAGGTGTAGAAAATAGCTTTAAATGTAAAAATTTGAATGTAGAGATAACTAGCAACATGTGTGTGACATATACATGAATCTATACTTAAACAGATGGTCATATATTATACAACCTATGAAGGCATTTTTAATGGTAAACATTAAAATTGATTTATAATTAAAAAATAAATATCTGTGTTGTAAATGCAAAAAATTGCTTCAATTTTCAATCATCCATAAATGGCAAGTTCATGATAAAGAAAAACTTAAGAAAAATTCAAAGGATGTCTTAAAATACCTAGGCATTTGTTTTGGTTTAAATTCTTTAATTTATTAACTTCATCTCATTTTAATTTTTTAAGATTGGAAATATTAACATAGAAATGAACACTTGAGTGACAGCATCTTTAAAGAGCATACTATATGCAAACACATACACGGATAGTATTATAGATCCCGAAGTATTTAAAGTCTTCCAGTAACTGAGGACATGCCATTAAAAGAAATAGTAAAATATTAAATGTCACCATATTTCCTGTGCTCATTTATTACAAAAGCCAAAGTATACTGAAATTTTTTGAACTTTTTTTAAAACTTATTGTTAAAATATTTTAAATTTACAAATGTAGTTTCAGGAGATAAATTAAACATATGCATTTTAATTTTAAATTACAGTATTATGTTTCTTCATATGTTTTCCACTGTAAACACTAAGCACATGTTAAATGTAATGTGAATTAGACAAAAATATTTAAGGACATCAATACCTTGGCATTGAGGTAGCCATTTAAACAATAACCAAATCTCAGCTCTATGTGCTTGGCGGTTCCTCACTGAGCAACTCTGCACAGTAGCACAGAATAAGAAAATGTTACCAGTATGACATTAGAGTTTCAATGCAGGAAAAATCGTATTATGTCCAAAAGTTTTTTCTAGGATATCATGGCCTGTTTCTCCAGTGCCAGTAATTATGCCCATTTTGGGTCTATAATAAATTACATTTTGAAAATATACTGTTTTAATATTGGGACCTATCAACAATGAAATACAGAGAAAGTAAGGAAATGAAGTTCAAGATTTCATTGAATTTTTCTTTACAGCCTAAAACATTGGCTCTCCATCCATCCTACTTTGCTTAATATTGCAATTGCTGCTTTTAAAAGCCTTTCTAGTTCTCTAGCATTTTATGTATGCCAAGTACAATTTAAATACTTACACATTGAAACCCTCTTCATAAAAATATTAGATCAATATAAAAATTGTTTATTTAATGAATCGTGTTTATGTGGAGTGGACTTAAGTGTAGATTTTATAATTCATACAAGATTTCCTCAATAAGACAAGTTACCTTTGTTATTAAATGAATTTTCCTTTCTGTCCTATACAACTTCAGCAGGCAAACTTGCATTCTAAAATTTAGAAATCATGATGAGATAAGTGACTGAGGGAGATATTTGGTCAATGATAGCATTCTATATTCTTGTACAAATATTTGTCAAAGGTTTCACAATGAAATTGTAAGTTAAGAAATATGTTGTGTGTTTCTCGAAAATATTGTTTGCTTTTAAAATAAAAAAAGAACAATGCAATCCAGTCTATCTCATGGTAATTTACACAATGCTCTGAAATGTTAGTGAAATGCCCAACTTCCTCCATCTGCCTAATTCAAAATGTCTTAAGGAAAATGAGGAAATACAAAGGCTAGGTAGGCCTTAGAGGAACACGCACATTTCCTGGTGTCCTCTGTTTCTTATGGAATCAGGATCTAGAACGCACAGTACACGTAACACACATTTTATGAAAGAACAAGGCAAAGACGATTTCAGGTAATCTCCAAGGTAGTCAATTACCATTACCATAAATGAAATTAAAGTTGAGCAGACTCCAACAGTGGCAGACAAGAAAATTTTAAAATGCAACATCTTCCTTTATCCTTTTGGAACTCCAGAGCAACATCTTCCTTTATCCTTTGGAGCTCCAGAACAGAATGTTGCATTCATGTTCAAACAAATAACAGAACTGGCAAACACACACACACACACCCCTTGTTTGTGCAAACTCCTTCCATTTAGTTTTGAGCCTATTGTGACCTGTTTTCATAGACTGCTGGGATACAAGGCATCTTTAGTTTACAGTTTCTAAGACTTGGATTCCTTTTAGTTTAAAACTCTCTTCTGGGGTTCCTCCAAGCCTATATGCATCTCTCCTTCTCCTCCCTTTCTCCTCCAGAACCTACTAGGGCACATAAGGTAGGGGTATGGACTGGGTGGTGCACATATGTGTAGCCAGAACGTGGAGATCGGCAGCTGCTGTCCACTCCCAGACTGTGTACCTGAGCGCAGTGGCCACTCTGCTCTTCCGCCCAGCCCACTCCTGCCTGCAGTGTTGCTGCTGTCACGCCAGCCGGTGATTTGATAGGCTTGTCGGGTTGCCATGGTGTTGACTTCTTGCCTCTGAGGAGCTGCCCAATGACTGGAGGTCTGGGATTAAAGCGGGAAGAGGCAGCGGCCACAGCGAATTTCAGCGGCAGCTGCAGCAGCTAGAAACAAGAGGCAAGAGGACGAGGTCTTTAGGTTGCGTCCCCCTCCTGCAGTCAGGGCTGCCAGTGAGGGAAAGAGAAGAAAGGGTGCACAGTTGAAATGGTGACCACTGGAAGTCAGAAGATACAAGCTAGGGCTTTGAGACCCGCTCAGGAATAACTCATGAGCAATCAGCACGCGCTGAGAGGAACCGTCTTCCAGAATTCGTTATTATTCACATTAGACATTACTGGAGTGGGTGGTGGGACCGAGAGTAAAAAGGTGTTAAAAGGGACCTAAGTGGTTGATACATTTCCCCCACTCCCTACCGTTCATTTGGGCAACGAAATAATTTGAGAGATGTAAAGGCGCTGTACGGTGAACTTTATATCATGGAAACTGACTTAACTCCAAGAAGCGAAAGTGCAATTAGACAGCAACTGAGTATAAGAAAATAGTTGCCTTGGACGGAGGCTGGTGGGGCGGGGGGTGAGGGGGCGGGGAAGTCAGAGAGTGCATGTGCAATGCACAACCCCAGACGGAAATTGTAAACTAGGAAATGAAAGGGAAAGAAACCGCTTCTGTTATAAATTAGTAGGTAGGTGAAGGTTATGCAAAGAAGAAAAGGGAAAGTAAAGCTGTTAAAAGAATAGAATAAAACCCCCGGGAGTTCAACTCGAAATCCCCCTTTACTCCCCAATCCAATGGGAGTAGGAGGAGGAGAAAAAAGTGCATTCTGGTGTGATGAGAACTCTCTGGAATGTCTGGAGGAGAGGATAGAAGTGTGAGGGTAAGAAGACCCGGGTGCTAAATAAATCGCAGGAGAGATAAATGGGGGAGGAGCAGGGTAGGAAAGAAACAGTCCGCGATTCACCCAAGGGACTAGAAGATTCAGAGAGATTCCAGCAGAAGGAAAGGAACAGAAGTTCAGGCTCCCAGCGTAAGCAAAGGAGGAAACGACAAGAATCCCTAAGAGAAAAAGAGGAAAAAGGTGTGTGCTGCTGAGGCGGGGCGTGGGAAGACAACCTCAGTCAACTACTGGAAGGAGCCAAAGACAGTCAGCAATTACTAGGACTTCGGCCAGAGAGGGCAGAAGATTGTGTAGACAGGCGGTCAACCAGAGCAGCGCGGGGCAAGATTCACGAGTGCGAAGCCAGGTGCCGCGAGGTCCGCGCCCCGGCTCCGGGCGACGCAGGGACTTTACTGGCAATGAGAAGGGCTGCTCAACCAGTCTGCCGGTGTCACGATTCCCCGCGAGTCGCAAGCACACGCCTCACTAACTACTTTACAGCCACTTCCATTGATTTTCTTTAACAAATAAACATAATACCCGTTACAGCAACACTTCCTCTTGCTGCCGCAGCTAGAATGCCATAAGCTCTAATGACTGCATTTCTCCGGACAGCAGTTTTCACATCTCCAAATAAATTGTTTTCCTTCACTTCAGGTTTGGAGAGCCTAGTCCTCGCCCTTCTCTATAATTTGGGAATCATCTTTAAGAATAGATAGAAGACAAGTCCAGACACTAGTTTGTAAATCTGGTAGGGCTCACTCTTATTTGCATATTAATTTTGCTTATAAGAAGTAACTCAATTTGGGAGGCAACGGCCGGCAAAGAAATCGACTCCTTTACATCTGCAGGGAAATCAACATTAGTTCGGCAGGCACACCTAAGCTACTGCCCTCGAGTTGTCTCTTCAAATATTCCTTTAAAAATAAAGTATTTATTTTAAAGTAGCCCCCCTTCAAACGCCCGTTTCTGCTGAGGTTCTTCCATACATGTCAAAGGGTTGTTGAATTATTCATTATTGTAATTACTATCATCATTGTCATTATCCCTTTCCATGTGGAAATAATTTTATTATCGTAATTTGATATCTGAAGAATTTCCTGTTAGTCGTTTGATAATCATTTTTTTCTGCTGAAAAGAAAAGTTTTGTTTATAAATGAGATAGAGAAAATGTTTTAAATGCTTTGATGTTTGCTATAGATTTCCGTTTATCTAATCGATCGGAATGCCAATAAAATCGATTAAAGGTTTAGTGTTTTACAAACAACCATTTTGTGCTTTTTGATTTTACGTTCAGAATGATTTTAATAAAGCTAATGCTTTCCTTTAACATTCTCCCTTGAAAAAAAAAAAAACTAAATCTTCATCGTTTTTCCTTTTATTATTAGAAATTGCCACTTAAAATTCTCTTAATAGGAAAATAAACAAAAAATATAAGCAATGGCTGAAATGGTTTAAATTTCATTCTCTTATTGCTCAAGGTATTTAAATAAAGCCCTTTAAAATCTTGGTGAATTATATGCGATCATTCAGTGATTGCGGAATATTAAATTAAACTTAGATAAATCCGCATTGAAGGAGGCAGCACCCAATCCTGAATTTATTTCCCATTTTCTCTAACAGCATCACTGCGCTCCTCTCTTTGCAATGACAATGTGCCAAATCTGGGCATTTTGAAAACATTTTCCATATGCTTTAACAGGGGACTGATAGACAAAGAAGAAAAGGAGATGATCTTTTTGCTCTGAGGTATATTTTCTTTAACCTTTTTCTCTTAGACTTTAGTTGATAATCATTTTAAAGCAAAAGTTTGAAAATAATTTAATGCATTTTTTTTTTTTTTTTTTTTTTTGCTTTCACCTTTTTCTATCTTGTCATTTATTTCTGAATTGTGTTTTGGTTATAATTTAATGTAAAGCTACCATTCCTGTACCTTGGCAAACCACATTTTCTTTCAAAATCTTTGATTCATTTAGTTTCTGCTAGTTGTCTTAAGTAATTAAAGATAGAAACAATTACACATTTTGTAACTTAGATCAGATGGGCTGTTGTTGTTGTCGTTGTTGTCGTTGGTTTTGCTGTAGGATTTAATAGTTCTCTTGTATCTAATATTTAGGGACATTACATATAGTGGTGGTGGCTTTTCTTCAGCTGTAAATATCTGCACATTTGTCTTAGAAATGTGGGTGTTTGGATGAATGCAATGTCATTTTAAAATAATTTTATTTGGTGGCCAGAGTTTAGTATACTGTCTATACAACTCTTCATTGACTAGATATAGATGCTTTTAGTCTAAAATATCACTTTATCTTCTGCTCAATGAAATTAGTTATTCGGTCTCTGTGTGTGTGTCTGTCTGTATCCTCTCTCTCTCTCTCTCTCTCTCTCTCTCTCTCTCTCTCCTTTCCCATTTGGATCTTGTCTTGGAGCTCTTCCCCAGACAGAATGTAACATTTTCTTTGGATACTCTTGCTGGAAATATCTCCATATATATTTGAGGATTGTGTGATTGTGATCTTGGTTTTGGTGGTGTGAACATGGATGTGTGTTGTGGGGAGGAACGTGATAAGGGGTCCTCATTAATTTGCGTAAGTGCTGTGGAAGTGCTTATGAAGTTAGTGAACTGTTATTGTTTGGGGAGAGTCCTGTCTGATTTGTTTATAAACACTGGGCTGGTTGCTGAGAGGGAAAAGAGGTCACAGCACTGTCTGAGCTCTGACCTCTGAAAGGCCAGAGGGCATCTGACTTTTCTCTTTCTTCTCCCTTTCCCTCCTCTCCTCCCTTAATTCTTCCTTCCTCAAACCCTCTAGCTTCCTTTCTCCCTTCCTTCTCCCTTCCTTTCTTCTCCCTTCTCCCTCCTTCTCCCTTCCTTTCTACCTGTGTCTAACTCTACATAATGACTCCCCTTCCCCCTAAAAGGTCAGAATCCCCAAGGGGGAAAAAAAAAAAAGCTAAAACATTTACTCCAAAGTAAAAGCCAAAAATCGACTTTAATCCAGGAAGAGAGAAATACACATGGATATAGAGGTGCAGAGAGAGAAACTTGGGAACAAAAGGGGGACACTGCTATGCTTTTTAAGAAAAAGAAGAAGGCCATAGAGGAGATAAGAGTGTAGCTGGAGGAGGGGAGGGATTCAGGGAGAGATTTAACTGCCCACAAATACTACACACATATATACACACTCAAAATGCCATTCCCTTTTGATTTCCACTAGCTCACTCCCTCCATCAAAGAAAGTGCCCATTCTCAATATTAGGTCATATTTTAAGCCCCCCGCTTTTTTGTTAGTTATTTAAAAATATATATCTCGTTCTGTATAGAAAGCTTGGGATCCCTCACCACACACAGAGCCACACAGACACATACACCCCACTATTTCTTGAATTATTTCACTATAAATGTAATGTGTTTATGACACCTTCCAAAACAAGTCCTGCACCTTTCCATTCATTGTTAACTCCACATCCCTCCCTTGCACAAATACCCCCCAACCCTGTCACACTCCTCACCCCCCTACACACACAGTGACAAATATTGGTATCAGGCTTAAGTGTGTTTTGGAAAAGGGTTGCTAACTTAAACAAAAATGTTAGTTAACACACCGCCTTTGTTAAATAGCCCCCGGGTGGAGAAGACCCAACAAAAAGAGAAGAGGAGGAGGGGGCTGAGGATCTGAAAGTGTCTGTGGTGATATAAAGAGTTCCTAACGCTGAAATCTTGTAATACCTCGTTTCAAACTGAGCTCATCTATAGACCCCGGAAGCGCGGTCAAAAGACTGGAAACCTTTTCCCCCTTGGGCTGGAGTTGTTCTTGAGCTGGAGGGACATTGGGGAGAGGGAGGTGGGGTATTTATTAGTGAATTGGTGAGGACAGGGTGGGAGAAGGACAGAACAAACAGCTGAAAACTCATTAGACCGATTGTGAAGAGTGTCCTCGGAGTGGATTTGGGAAATAAAATACGCCGAAGAAAAAGGCCAGAAGTGGAAATTACCTTTTGTCTCAATGTTAATTACTCCTCGCCTCCAACACTCAACACCTAACCACCTGGTATTCCTTTTTGGTTTTCCCCTAACTCGGCGCTCAATGTCAGGGTCCGAGTGCTCTGCAGTGGATGTGGCTGGCCTGGGGTTGCCCTGTAAAGTGTTGAAGAGGATACAGGGAAAGTTCTTGGTGCGGCAGGGAAACCTCTGCTCCTTTCACTTTGAAATAAAAAGTGACCCAACGTTCCGTGAGGGCGGCGGCGGGTTCGCGCAGAGTTTAGGGACAGTGGAATGGGGGTGGGACAGGGAGTGGGAGTCAGGGTCAAAGGTGGATGGCAAGGCGTCCGCAGAGACCCAAGAGGAGCAGCTGGGTTTCCTGACGCTGGGAGCCGAGATGTAGGGAGCAAGGGGCCGCGGCACAACGGCGCAGCCAGGTCCAGCCTCTCGGATCGCGCTCGCGCCCCATAGCGGCCCGCGGGCTGGGCTCGGGCTCGCCCGCCTCCCCGCGCCCCTGCCAGCGGTGCCGCGCTCCGCGCCCCCGGGCCCACCCCACGCAGTCCCGCCGCCACTTCAGCCCAACGGCTCTCCTCACGCTGGCGCGCTCCGAGGCCAAGCCCTGGAGGAAACTCTTGACTCTGCGCTAGAACCTCTCTGCCCCTTCCCTCAGCCCATTAACCCCCGACCCTCACCTCCAGTCTCTCTTCTTAGGGAAAAGGTGAAAGAAAACGAGAAAGAGATGGTAACAACAACAACACGCACATACACACACACACACGTTAGGAGGAGAATCCTCGCCAGCAAAAGAAGGGGTTGAGAAAGTGGGCACCCCTTACAAGTCCTCTTTTGTTTTCTTACTTAGAAATCAACCGCCCCCACCACCAGACACACACACACACACACTCACACACACACACACAAACGGATACACACAGTTGTATTTTCCAAGAAAAGACGGGGGAGGTGTAGAGGAGAAACAGCCACCAATTTTTTGTAATTGTTTTCCTGATTTGACGTTTGCTGTTTTGACATTAATGACATTAATGTTATTGATGTTTCAGGGAGAAAAAGGCAAAAGAAATAAAGAACTTGAAAACGAAATGATCATCATTTCCCTATTCTTCCATGCCAGAAATAGACCTCTTTCTTCACCTGAGCCTGAAACAGACTTATTGTTCTCAGGTGTTTCCTTCATCATATCCATTTACCCGTCTGAAGTCGCAGGAAATGTTTTTTCCATCAGTGAGCTTGTACATGGAGCCCTCTCCCGCAAAGGGCTTGATCTTTTCTGATTTGAACCTGAAAGTTTCCCTGCCTTCATTTCCCCTCAGTCTCTTTAAAAGCTCCCATTCTCCTTCCCCATGCACACGCCTCAAATAGTTTTCTTAAAGCCAGAAATTTTGCTCTCTGGGGTGTTTTTCAGTAAACAGTAACGCTACATAAACACCTTTTTCACTTACAAGTTGCAGAGAATTTAAATGTTACCCCTGTGTGCATGTATGTTTCTTAAGGCATATGGATAAACTCCACTGAGGTGCAATCAGATACTGCTAGCAAATTGGTGATACAATTGCTGGGTAAAGGTGGGGCTGTAAACAAAGTAAATTTACAATTTTAGAAAGCTTTTGACTTTCAACAGATTTCTTCCCAAAGAAGTTTAAAATCGAATAAAGTCTTTGGAGAGACAGATGATTTTCTTTCTGTTAACATTTAGTAGCCCTGGCTCCTAAAACACTAGTACCTGCACTGACTCCGGATCCCTAAGGTGGTGATTTGCTTTTTTTCTCTCTTAATAAAGACCATATCTAGTTTTTGTTTTTTTTTTTTTTTTTTTCCTCCACTCCATGCCTCTGGACTTTCATTGTAACTTTAGCCAGCTGCTGAAGGCAACCAGCTTTCCTGATCTGGGCCTAGGTCTGCTTTTTTGAGGACTGTGCTTTTATCCTCCCAGGTGTTTTGTTTGGTTTTTAATCCATTTGCATCAGTCCTAGGATTTTCCAAATGTTCTCTGATAACGCAAGGTTTTAGGCCTGGAAAGATGCATTTTTGCAGCCTCTGTAGTTCCAAATACTTGTGCGATAAACCTTTCTGTTGGTATTTGGTAGATTTGTGCTTAAGGCCTAAGACAAGGTTTTGAAGCAGATCCTGGCGATCCAGAACTTCAAAGGCCTGTCACTCAAAGGCAGCTGACACATCACCTGTCCAGGAAGCTGGACACTGCAAGTATTTCCTGTTTTTAGCTCATTTGATTTGTTATTCTTACTTTCTGTTTAGAATTCCTATTTTTGAAATATTACATAGATGGTGTCTACCTGTGACCTGTAGTATAGTAGTTATAAATGCATCAAGATGCTGGCTAGTAATGCATATATATATATATATTCCATATATATATTCCGTATATATATATTCCAAATTCAGTAGGGGGTATTTAAAAGTATGTCTATTCCTAGTTTTAGTTAATTATATTTTAATGAAAGAGTCACTCATCTTCACATCTGTAATATTGGAAAGAGATAATTAGATTTTCAAATGAGAATCAGCCACCTTAAATTTTGCACCAGAAAATACCAAGTATATTTCATTCTAATGAGATCTGTAGTGGGGTTTTAAAATTCATCATAATGTGCTTCAAGAAAGATAACTCAACAGACTCAAAAGATGAAAGGTTTTTCTTTTCTAAGTCTTCTTAAAGTTATTACATTGAACTTATGCAATTCTGATAAAATATTCAAGAATATTACATAAAGGCTAGAACTGTACCCCCCCCCCCCCCCAAACATTCTTGCAACCGTCACTTATTCTCATTTGGAAGTTTTCTTTGACTAACCGCTTCCATCTCCCATAACCTGGATTTTCTCTCCTGCGTATACGTGTTTAAATAGAGTACCTAAGGATCCAGAGTGCAATTCCTCCTTTGAAATAGGCTGGGCTGAGCGGTGTTTGCACACAGGCAGGCACCCTTTATTTACATATATCTGCATATTTGCTCAGGCCCCCGCATATCGCCATTAAAGTGCGTTCATGTGCTCAGCAGAATAAACTCGGCAGAGAAAAGCTCTTCATTACCCTAACTCATATTTCTGCTTAAAGCTCCCTAGTAAACAAATCTCTGGTCCGATAATAATTACTTTGCCTCATTAAAAAAAAAAAAAAAAAAAAAAAAAATCTCGAATGGTTAAAGGGCAACGCTTTGGCGGTATCTATGTTTTATTTCCTTCCCCTTCTTGCTCTGTGTGTGCCTGTGTTTGTGTGTAAGAGCGTGTGTGTGTCTAATGAAGTTTGGGAGTCGCGCGCAGGGGAGCGTGGGGTGCGAGCCCCGGAGGTCCCCATCCCCTGTCCTCTCCGCGGTCGTCGCGTCCTGGGCTCCAACCGCAGCGCTCGGAGCCTTGGAAGCCATGAGGCTCCGGAGCTGCTCTGAGTCCGGGCTGCGCGTCATTTGCAGTCTGGGGAATGTTGATCACCTCACTAATTACACCTCTCTCTCCCCCCTCTCCCTCTCCCTCTCCCTCGCTCTCCTCTCTCATTCCCAGAGTGCATATCGGGAATAGACACACAAAGACATGCGCACTCAACTTAATCAGCCATTTTTTTAAACAGGGCTAAAACGATAATAATTAGCAGAATAAAGACATATCGGATTTTCATTTCCTTTCCTCCTTTTCCCAACCCCTTCACAACCAAACAGCGAGACCGCGGTCGGCACATGCTTTAACTCCTCCCGGACCCCCGAGGACCGCTCCATGCCCCCCACTTTGTGCTCCAGCGTTTTTATTTTCACCCAATAAAGTTCGAGGATTATTTTTTATTTTTTTATTTTTTTAATGAACCCTCTCGTTTTACTTGGATGTGATCAGCTGTAAGTAAAATAAAAGCAAAACAAAAAAGAGGCGAAGATCGAGTAGGAACTGCAGGGGAAATGGAAAGTAAGTTTTTTCTTTAACTTTTATTGAGTAGTTTGTGTTAAATTTAGGTCGAGTATCGATTATCTTTCCAGCCTGATCTTGCACAATCTTTGATATTTCGCTCCCTCTCTCTCCCTCTCCCTCTCCGCCTCTCTCCCTCTCTGCCCCTAGCTCGCTCGCTCCTGCTCGCTCTCGCACACATCCCCTCATCCCGACCATCTCTTCCGCTCTGCCCCCCTTTTCTATCTCTTTCCCCCTTTTTTGGCTCAAGGTTTTGCTCCGCTGAGGGAGGGAGGGGGCAATGAGGGACCTGATTTTCCACTTTCTTTAGGGGGGCTGCGTTTTTCTGGATTTAACTTTTGGATTAAGTGGCGGAGGATCATCTACATTTGCTCAGGCAGTTTTCTCTCCTTTTCCTTGTCTTTTCGGGTTCTGCCTTCCTCGCGAGCCCCGGGCATTCTAGTGGCTGGGGGAAGCTGTCAGCTCCGCAGCGGCGCCGGCACTGCCAGGGGTCCCTGCTCGCCCCGCGCCCCCGCACCCGGATCGGGATGACTAGTCCTCCGCACTCATCCTCCGAAAGTTTGGACGTTGGTCGGTGGGGCTGGGAGCCCCTCTCTTCCTGCTCTTTCCCTGCTTTACCCTCCAACCCCCACCCCACCTTATTCAGCCTCGTTTTTCTTCCCCCTTTTACCACCCGCCCCTCTTCCCCTTCTCAAGTTCCCCGAAGGTCGCTTAGTGTGCGGGGCTGGAGGACGCCCGGGGGTTCGTGCGCTCTGGGGAGGGGATTTCAAGAGACTGGGGTGAACGTTGGGGCTGGGGCTGCAGGTAGACACCGGCCCACCGGAGCGGGCGCGGCGGGCGCTGCCGAGGGCTGCTCTCGGCTGCGCGGGCGCGGGCGCCGCGGAGGGAAGGCAGGTCCGTTAGGAGGCGGGATCACTCGGCCGCTGGGCCGGGGACCCGGGAGGCGGCGGCTGCTTGCTCGGGACGGAAAGCCGCTGGGTGTGGGTTAGACCAGCGGATAGACGCCCGCGGCTTGGGGTCAAGAATCTTTTCCTTTCTTTTTAGCAAAGGGCAAGGGGTGTGTGCGTGTGCGTGTGTGTGTGTGTGTATTGAGTGTCTGTGTTCGGCTGTGAGAACCGATTCATTCTTCGCCCCCCCTAAAAGGGTTCCATGCCTACAAATGAACTTCACCTCCTTCGCTTCTCCAAGCATCAAGTGCGCCTTCTGGCTGGGAGCAGCTAAGGGAAAAGGGGCTGGAATGCACCGGGTCTCTCCTTCCTTCTACTTCTATCCACTCCCAACCCCCTTCTCTCTGCTCTTTTCTATCAGAAAAAATAAATAAATAAATTTTCTCATGAAATTGTATAAAGTTTCTCTGCCAATGTCCAAGTTACAAAAGGTTCCCTATCCTAACCCCCTTACCCCAGAAGACGATGCACTGGTTTCTATTTCTTTTGTTACCTGTGATCCGGGCGGGGGGCTCCTTTCGGCCGCTCAGGCTGGGGTCCGGCCCAGAGAGGAGGCTTCTGCGGGCGCCTGTGGCCGCGACTTCTCACTTCCGCGCGGTTCTGGTGAGGTTTTAGCTACCGTTCGGTGAGACACCCTCCTTGTAGGTACCAAAGGTTCAGATCGCAAACACGGACCCCCCCACCTCGACCCCTACACACACAGAGACACACTCACACTCAACACACACTCACAGACACACATTCTCCCTACTCTCCCCCCCACCTCCGGCCCCCACCGTGTCTTTCCCCTCCCCCCTTCCAAAAAAAGCACACACACATACACACAACAACAACATCCCCCCCCCCCCCAACACACACACACAAACAAAAACCCAAAGACAAGTTCACTGGCAGAAGATGGTGGATTGACACTGACTCAGACAGAGGCAGGTTCACCAGGAAATCTGGCCGTCCTGATTTCTGACAGTTGCATTTCCTCTCCTTGAGTCCTCCCCCCCACCCTTTTTATTAACTCTGTTCCATGTTTAATCAAGGATCATGTAGATGGCAAAAGGAGAGACAGAGAGGAGAGAGGAAGAGAGAGAGAGAGGGGGAGAGAGGGAGAGAGAGAGAGAGAGGGAGAGAGAGAAGAGACAAGAGACAGAGGAGGGTTTTTTTTTTTTTTTTTTTTTTTTTTTTTTTATTGTGTTCTCCTGGATTTTCAGTGGCTTGATCCCTATAAACGTGGAGTGGTTAAAGCTCATATGTAGTATTATATTTTTAGTTGGGTAGATGGATGGAAGAGTGAGAGAGAGGCTGCGGCTGCCGCTGCCTTTTCGGGTGTTGCTTAGATTAAGGCTGAGACTTGGCTGCGATTGGGACGCGACAGTGACACGGGCATCGATCGCTTCCATTGAGAGCAATGCAAAAACACAGCCCGGGTATGTAACACTCTCGGTGCCATCAACACTTGTTTTACTTTGTATTTACTGGCAAAACTGACTGAGCAAACTCAGACTTTCTTTCTGCTTTTTTTTTCTTTTTTTTTTCTGTTTCTTCTTTACTAACTGAAGAATACAAACAATTGTGTATAGAAATTGCTGAAAAGGATGGTTTAAATAAAACAGAAAGGAGATATTCAGAATTATTTCACTACCTCTGTGACTGACTGTTTCGGAGTTTTCCTTTTCCACTGAGGAGCATATTAAAGAGAATGGAGGTTTTCTTTTTTCCTTCCTCATCTTAAAAAAAAATATATTCTTAAGGGAATATTTGATAGTTTTCAAGGTTTGTGGTTTCAATCAGCAGGAAGGCACACAAAAATAAAAGATGGCTAGCCAGCTGTTTTAACCTCTTGCACCTGGCTTCAGTGTGGGGATCATAAGGTTTATACAGTTATTTTTTTAAATGGTTTTAATATTTATGGCATAAACTAAGGAGAGCATCACTGTGTTTTTATTCAGTTGCTGGCTGATTTTGGATTTTTAAAAAAGTAAACTCATATTCAGGTGTTTTCATGTTTATGGCAATGAAGATAGGGTCAATGAAATATGGGGGAAATATCATAAATCTGAAAAGTGAAATGTACCCAAGGAACAAAGAAAGGTCAGGTAAACCAGCTGTGTAAGTCAAAGCAATAGCACCAACTGTGGGGTTAGACAGGGATAGTGGACTCTGGTTCAATGAAGTGAAAGTTGCCACTTAAAGTTAAAAATGAGGCAAACATGTTCAGCGCTTTTATAATATTTTGCAGTTTTTAGCAAATGAGTCCAAATCTGTTCATTAATTTTGAGCTAGTTGGATTATTTTAAAAGATGCTTCACCATCAAAGGAAAACATAAAGGAGGCTGAGAAAATCACCGTTTAATATTGCAGAATTTGCTGCTTCCATTCTGACCATGAGCCTAAATTTACACAATGAAATTTGATTATCTCTAATAACAATATTAGATCCTGCACTGGATGGATGAGAATTGAGGTGGTTTTGTTGATTGCAAGGGTTTAATGTTGCATTTCAGAATCTGATGTGGTTTGGCCTCCCTTCCATTAACTGGAAAACCCCTGAGGTTTTACAATTATTTCTTAAAGATAATACATTTAAGATTGCATTGGTAGGCTGAAGAAAAGTCATAAAGGCAAGAAGGGAAGCCCTTAATAACTCTTGAGATTCAGACATGTTCAGCAGTTAGATTGGCTCTGACTTCACCAAGGGTCGACAATGTGTCATTTCCACGAAGCCAAATTGCCCTCTGCCTATATGATATTAATGTGCAAATCAATATTTCAGGGATTAAATTTCCCTTCTTCATTTTTTATGGTTTCTACCTCAATAAGTCTCAAGTCTATTAGAAGAGGCTGGATGATTTAAAATCTTTCACTGCAGAATGGCTTGTTGTAGTCTTGTTTCATAGACCATTTTAGGATTTTCGTTATAAAGACTAAAGACATCCTAAAGAAGTTGTGAGGCAGTGTAGACCCAGACTCAATAGTGTAAAGCCCTTGTTGATTAAGAACTAAAAGGTATTGAAAATATAATATATACGTTTATGTAATATATATGTACATTCTGCTGCTTTAAAAATATTATGTTAATCACCTATTGATTTATTTCAAAATCAATTGAAGCTCCTTTCTTATTAATGATTTGTTCAGCTTTCTTGAGGACTGTGTTAATTTTCTTAAAGAGTATGCATGAATTAGCTTGGTGTGAAACTATTGGGGCAGAGGATTTTTCAATTAGCAATACTTTCCTAAGAAATATTTTCAGAAACCATTGTTTATGAAAGTAATAATCCAGAGGTGTCATTTGCATACATTGTTGTGATAGCTGTCACTGCATTTTGTGGCTGAATGACTTAGCTGATCTATGTTAAATGAAACCTTCTTCAATTCCTTTTACATTCTGTTTCTAGCACTTAGTAGGTGCAATGTTTCTTTTTATCCTCTTAGAGAAAGAAAATTATGAAAGAAAATATGTGACTTAACTGGAAAGAATACAAAGCAGAAATTTGGAGGGAGGTCAAAATAAAAGATTGTGACTTTATCACATAATCTTGGGAGGGCCTACTGTCTATCATTTGATGGTGTGTTATAGTCTTAAACCCTCTGGACCAAGTTCCGCACAGCTGCACGAATTTCATATGTGATAGAACATTTTTTCCATTCAGTGTGAAATGTTCCTTCCTAAAAAACGTACACCAGACTCGCTTAATTTAGTCTGTTAAAAGAAATGCACATGAAAAAGGACAAAAGCCTCTTTAATCTCTGCAAGCTGTTTGTTTTTCTTCAAGATTCCTGTCTGTTTGGGTTTGAAAAGTCATGTTTATTGAGGAGATGATTCTGAGGTGTGACATTAAAATAATATATGATTTTTGGACTGGTGGCCACGCTTCTGCTTAATTTGCAGAACTGCTTTTTATGCCTGTCAAAACACAGCGTTAATCTATCCTTATTTACAATTAATCTCAATAAAATTAATCTTAACTATGCTTTATTCAGTGGCTTAAAATATCTAATTATATTCAATTAACTGCTGTCATAGTAATTAACATTGCTTAATTGCCTCTGCATATATTTATGTAAAGCTCATTAGGTGCTGCTGACTCCTTTTCCCTTTCCTACTTGCTATTTTTGCTGTTGTCAAACCACGTTCATCTCCCAGTGTTCGACAATGTCAATGAGAACAAATTCTTTCTTAACATTTTCTTGAAATGAATGTTCCTGCCTTCCTTTGAGAAGATACTCGTTATGAGTCTTTAAAGACTAATCCATCCCCCCTCTTCATTTTCCTTATCCCTGGTCTCTAGCACTCTCACAAAATATGTTCTGTCATTGTTGCTAGAAATATGAGAAGCCAGGTTAAGCTTTGTGTTTATAAATGAGGAGCCTTTCTGTGTCTGCCTAAGGGCTGTACCCACAGGGAGAGGGTTTTCCCCCCTCTTCTAAGACCACTCTAAGGGTTAAAGACTTGGCCAAGGTTCAAACTGAGAAGCGCCCAGGGAAAGTGCATGTGAATATGTACAAGTTTCATGTAATTAGTGCTTAATTATATTAACATATGCAAATTGTCAACTTAGGAGCTTGTTGAGCTGGCAAAGATCAGCTAGGCACAATTGCAGTATTGTTCTGAAACAATAATGGATTTCAAGTTGGATTGTGGAAACACATAACTAGCTATCTAATTTAACTCATACCGTGGTGAAATTTCATTAGTCTCCATGGAGACTGGTTTAATTGTGCTGACTAATGTTCTGGGCTGCAGAATGTCCTAAAAAGAAAGCGTTGTTTGCCTAATCCACCTTACAATGACACTTGTTTGTACATGTTTCCCTTGTGTGAGAATTTGCATATGCAAATAAATAGTTTCTCTGCTCCATTTGTCATGGCTGTTCATTACCCATGAAGAGGACATTGTTACTAGGCTGTTACTGAGTCTCCCAAGACGGGATAGTGTCAACCAGTCCAGCTACATTCTTTCATAATTTGTTTCTGATTAATAGACCAGAGTGAGTCTCATTCTTTTTGGGCATCTGTAAAAGGAAGGTCACTTCTGTCACAGAAAAGAGTTTCTGCAGTAACTGAAGGACTTTTCTTCTTCTTCTTCTCCCTTGTCCACCCATTGGTTAACATAATCATATTTAAAATAATAGATTCTTGTTCTAAGAATGCCTCTACTAATAATCTCTAGTTTCCTAAAGCAAAAAGATAGGAAAAGAAAGGAGATTCTGTTATTGGAATATTAATCCTGTTTTTGACAGAAAGGTAAACTGATATAATTGCTTTTCAGTTGAAGGAATGGGGGTTTATACAAGTGTGAAAGCATCGGAAAAGGATTAGCATTTTTTTGCATAATGAAAAGCTCTGTTGAATAGGGTCCTGAATGGCTGACTGAATGACTAAGATGAAAGGAAGATGAAAATGCAGGCTTCTCTTTCTTTATGTCTGTGCTCCGCTCTCTCTAAAGTTATGTTTGTCCAAGACTTGAGAAAACAAGCAGGGGTTCAGATTTCAGCAAATTTATAAGATGCTGTGTTTTCATCATCATTGGGACGTAATGTGTATGACAATAGTGCAGCTAGAAGATGATCAACAGAGGTTTGTATATAGAAGAGTTTCAGAAACATTCCAGGCTAGCCAAATATTGACTATTGGGTATCAGGAATTCCCAGCACTTTGCTGGCAAAAACAATTATTTTAGAAGAGCCAATAGTATGGTGTGGATATTTAATTCAGTTAATGATGGAATATAAAGTGTCTGTATTTTACCACATCGGCTATAAATAACTATCTCGATTGGTGAAACACTTCACTTGGGAAAGAGTTGTGTAATCTGACTTTTGGCAATGTTAAGTGTTTTAAGTGGCCTATCAGCTTTTGTGGCTGGGAAGCGAGAGAAGAGGGTACAGATGTATTTTTTTAAGATTTAATTCATGAAGTTCTGAATGCAGTCTTCATGTTGCTTTGTAGGTGTATTGTGTATTTTATTTAGAGATAGGTCTTTAAAAGTGTCTAGGTATTATAAGTTCACTCTTGGAGACGTTTGTAGTAGGGTCCCCTGTCACTAGTTAGGGATGTAACTGGTTATCAGTTGACAATGTGATCAACACTCTTAATGATGTTTCTTCAACCATCATTAGGACAGTTAAAATACCATAAGTGTTAAGACTCTTTCAAAAGTGGGAATTGGTTCTTTTGTACATATGTAAATCAAATACAGTGCAGATAATTATTTATATGTATACATTTTAAACAAGCTCTTTCACGTTTGAAGTCACCACTAATGATCATGGCAGCCTCAGAACAGGACTAAAAGATTTCATCAGATATTAACCCAACTTGTTTGCTGCTAGATTTTAGAACTTCCATTTGCCTCATCACTTTAGCAGTTTTGTTGTGGAGGTACTATTAAGATGGTTAGATGGAAACTTGGGAAATCACAAGTATTTTTACATAAATTAAAGTGTAAGGGTTGACTCTTGAGTACAGCATATTGTAAAGGAAAACTGTTTGATCTATGTTATACAGTCCCCCAAATTTTTTACTAGAGTCCTTTTTAAAATTTGTCAAGAAATTCTGGATTGCTTCAGAAACTTTTATGGTTAACTTTATGATATGCTTGAAAAAAGTCTTAAAAGAACAAAAAAATCCACATGGAGGCTATTCTTTTACATGCAGAAGGGCTTATTAAGGTATTTCCATAAGAAAATGTGTTAATTTAAAAAATAAATTCATTTATATTTTAAGACATTGTTAACCAGGCACCATGTGTTGTAACTGGCAGTTTTCCAGCCACCATGGAAGTGGATCACACATGGGTTAATAGTAGCTTATGTGATGTCTACATTCTTATGAAATGGGCAAAAGCCCACGGTATTCTGATATCAAGATTTTAGAAATCAGACAGAAAGCAGAATATATGTTTATATGTGAACAGATGGACACATGTGAGAACTAAAAGTGCACAATTTCTCTTGGCACTTGTTTTAGTTATCCCTGATGATATAACCAAGATCTTAGTGCACTCACAGTCTTTGATGGCTAAAGACGAAATGGGATTTTAATGAGGGCTCAGTGGCATTATTTTCTTGCATAAGGATTGTGCCCCTTGTGATCTTGCTGGACTTGATGTTCTGTTAATTCCCTAGTTTCAGAGGTTCACAAGTTGCCTTGAAAGTTTGATATGGTTTCACATTGGACATACAATCCTCAGTTCAAGAATGGCTGCTCTCTCGTTTCCTTTTCTTTTAGAGGTTTGTGAATAGAATAAAATATTTGCCACTTTAAGGCATATTTGAGTTTATGCACTCGACTTAAATATGACTTTGGCACTAAAGTCATATTTAGTAGGCAGCTTATCTCTAATATAATTAACCACCTTAACATTCTAGAGACTGGATAAAATAAACAAATACAATTTAAGAATTTGGGCAGACTGACTTAGTTAATACATCATAATGTCCTGATGGTCCAAGAAAAGTTGTGAGTAAGTGTTTTGGTCCTTCACGTCAGGGGTTCACACACCAGCATCATAATTCAGATAATAGATCATTTCTAATGTTTGTCTGACTTGAGGACACAGCAGTGCTCAGATGATAATTACTGAATGGTATGCACTATAGGACATACCTCTAAATACAACATTTATAGGTTTCATTGTGTTCTAGCTATAAAAAGGAAATCACTCTGCAAATATTTACTCAGGTCTAAATCATTTTAACCAGGGAAAATTGACTTTTGGGTTAAAATATGCATTTTATAACTGTCCATAAAATTCTTTTCCTTCACTGTAAAGAAGAAAAGAAATCCATAGCTCTAACAATGTCAAAATACAAAAACATACAAGCTGGTGTATGCCACCTGGTTATATTGTTAAAAACAAAATGAAACATAACTTCTTAAGAGGGAAGTTTTTGAGGAATCTTAACGTTTGTCTGCTTGGAATAATAGATTGAAAAAGACCAATTGTTCTTACATTTCCCATGTTATTTTCATTAAACCTGAAATCGTTTGCTAATGTGGATTTTCAAAAATACAGTGATTAGTAGTTTTTAAAATACCATAAATTTTGGAACAACGCAATTAATACTTAAGATTTCCTGAGCCCATTAATTGAAAATTAGAATTAATCTTCCCTTTTGGTTTAGTGGATACAACTGTGTTTCATCATCCCTAACACTCTTACGTTCCTGTTCACTAGAGTATGTACAGACAGACAAACACACACGCGCGCACGCACACACACACACACACACTCACATCTACCCTCTTTCCGTGTTAGGTCTTTCTTTCCTCTTTAGATGCATTCCTAGTGGTAGCTTGTGAAATTTTCCCTTCATAGGCTAAACTTTCATCTTCTAAGAATTGGCCAATATAATCTCAACAGAAAACAGCAGCTAGGGAGGTAAGGCAATTAGAAATTACCAAAATGCCAGAGTCTGGGAAGTGGCCTTACCATCGTTCGGTTCAACTAGCTCATTTTAAAATATGGGCTATTGAATTAAAGATAAGTTATCTTTGATTGCCCAGCAAGGTAGGAAAATGTCAAGACAAGAACTGACATATTCAAACTCTAGGACCAGTGGTCACTCAACTGTATTGGCTATTTGAAAAATGTTTGTTGAATGAATGAATATGAAGGTTGTGGAGATGGTGAAGAGGAGGAAAGGAAAATGTGCATGATAACCTGTCTTGTCTGAGAGAGTGAGCTCTCTTATCGAAAGGAGACAAGTAGAATCTGGATGGTCTCTTGTTATTGTGACTGTTAAACATATTTTTGTGTTAAGCAGGAAGTTACACGAGGTGCTCCAAATGGACAAGAAGAGCCTACGATTCATAAAATACTGATGATTTCAGTGACTTAAAATGTATTTATCACAATCATAAACATGGTGTGAACAATAACAAGGCTTCACTTCTGTGTAAAGAAAGGATATGAAGTCAAGGCTGTGATGTTTTCGAGGCAGCATAATATACAAAAAGAATGACACCTAGTTAAGACCAGACATTTTTTGATTCTGCTTACTTTGGTTTCCTTTTTTTTTTTTTTAATCACTTTATTTAAACTTACATTTTAGATATTTTAACATCTACTACATTTGTTGGCAACCCAATGCTTAATAGGAATCTTATTCAACCTATATGACACCTGGATTACATTTCTGTTGTGGGTGCCCTTGTCCAAATTACTTAATCTTCCTGAGCCTCAGTTTTCTCATCTGTATATCAGGGTTGCTGTAGAGATTACATAAGACTAAAGTGTTGTGAATGTTAAAATAAGTGATTGTGGCAGGACCTGACAACTGATCCAAAAGTTCCCTTTTTGTTTTTTCCCAATAGTTGTTTTAAAGTAATGATCAACTAAAGAGCATTTGATAAAGCAAGTCTACATAGATATTTTGAGTAGAGTTTCCCCTCTCTCCTACAAGAAAAATATATGAATTTGGCAATGGATATGTCTAAGAGGTGGAGGAAAGGAGTAGTATCCTTCTTTTCATATTTTCTCACTGACAGGTACCCAAATGGCATCTAGGTTGACAGGTGGATGCTCCTCCACATCTTTATCTGCCACTCGATCACTACAAGTTGGTTTGGTCCTGAGGGGCTTCTCGGTATTTAATGCATTTCTGAATCTTCATTTTTTTTTAAAGAAGCAAATTAAGACAGAAACAGCTTTTCAATAATTCAGACCTTGGTCTATCCACATGAACTCAAGATTCCAGACCCTCCATTAAATACAATAATAGAAATGACTGTAATGCTTATTTCAGTCTTGAAGTTGAAAGCCTTTGCTTGAAAGCCACTGAATTGGAGGATTTTCCAAAACTGGATTATGTACTTGGTATTAATGATATTATATACTTGATATTGGTGATATTTTCATATGCCAAGAAAAATGAATGGATACTATTACATGGTATCCTGTTGACCAAAATTTATACCAACCTAGAGAAGAGATCCAGGTATTAATAATCCAATAATATTATGAAACTTTAAATTTTCTTAGGTTATTTTATAACTAACTTGTGGGTCTCCATCTGGTTTATCTCTTGGGGAATCACAGTCCTTTACTGTTTTATAATAATGCATTATTCTGGAGGACTATCCAAGTTTAAAGATGGTAAATTCATGATGAGTTAATATATATAAGTACAATTTTTTGAACCACCTGGAAACTAAAGTTCTGTTTTTTTAATCTGTTTATTTTTGATACATTTTTTATTGTGATACATATAAGATACACATTTAAAATTATTGTTTATAATTTTATGGGAAATCTAAGTGCATTTGGATTATAATTTTCTAATTTTGTATTTGATTATTGTTTAATATTTATATATGTTTGGTTCATAACACTTCTTAAAAATAAAAGTGTATGCATAGCCTATATTCTAGTCATATTTATAAGAGGCCCTGGACTTCACATTTCATTTGAAGTACATTTATTTAAGACAAAGCATTTTTTAATATTAATCAATATAAGGATATAACTCATGTAGAGAAAGCAATTAGCATCTTAACATTTTTTCATGATGCTTGTTTAAGTGTCTCCTCAAATAAAACTGCAGCCTCCATGAGGGTAGCACCCACTTCTGTTTAAACACTATATCCACAGTGATGGACATACTATTGGCAAATATTTGGTGCTCAGTAAATACCTGTTGAATGAATGAATGGATAAATGAATGATAATTAAAAACATAAATAGAAAACTTCAGTTTACTATACTACTGGAATCTGCCTTTCCTCCTGAAATCTAGGTACTGAAAAAAAAAATCACCTTAGAAACAACTGGACTTGTTTCTTGTTTTGGGAAATTCCACAGAGCAAACCATCTTACAGAGAAATCTAAATGGGTTTTTATATTAGAACCATAGATTGTTGCAGTCAGAAGGGATATAGCACAATCCCCTTGTTTAACCAATACGGAAACTGAAGCTCATGGAAATTCCTGGGAAACATCACATAACTACAGAGTGCAGCTGAAGAAATTGAGTGTGTGTGTGCATGTGTGTGTCCTCTTCAGTTTATTTGGCTTAGCTTCTCCCTATCCAAAAATTATATAATATTAATATGAGAATAATTTGTTATGCTTATGCTGGAGATTATTTTTATTTGTGAGATTTTTCCAAGCAAAGGAAGTTTTTAGTTATTACAATTCCTGTGCTGGGTGCTCTGAGATTATAAAGGTAAACTGTTAGAGATAGGACCAAAATTGCCTGAAAGGTGAAAGCTTGCAGGAAAAATAGGGTGGGTCATTTAGTTCTTGAAATGAAGCAGGGTGCAGATTAGGAATCATTATGGTTTGCCAGAAGTTGCTGGTCATAGAAGCCTGTTTAACTGCTCACTGTCAACAAGGAAATCATGGGCAGCACTTAAAGTGGCTCACCTCTGATTTATTCATAAACCTCACACGAGCACTTGGCTTTGTTCTTACTCTAGTAAGGCGGTCTGATGCCAATAAGAACAGGAATAAAGAGCTCCTTGCATGGTCCAAGACTGAATAGCACTTTACCTCAAAGCCTGACCTCTTTTCTAGAAGTCTGTTGTGCTAGAGTTGACTCTGATTGGCTGTGTCTCCTCAGATGAATTGAGAGAAGAGGTTATAACAAGTATCTACTCTGTAAACTCTATCGTGTACATAACAAGAACTATGTGACTGGAACTTGGGTTCTAACGTAACCTAAAGGTTGCCGTGCTTATGCTAAATGGAAAGGCTCTCCTTTTCAGAGAGCTTAAAAGTTTCACCTTTAATAGTAGTTTGGAAGGAAACTATTGCCTCTTTCTAATTGAAAAATACAATGATCTCAAAGTGGAATTGTTTTTGATAATCCCTTCCCCGAATAAGTGAATTTAAAGAGATTTAGTAACATAAGAAATTAAGGGTTTGAGAATAAAATAGATACCACCCTGTGATAAAAACAAGGAAATTGGTTGGCCTGCCAATTGGTAAACCATATTTATCTGAGAAACTTCATTTGTGCCACTTAACAAATTATGCTCTGCTCCAGCTGCCCATGTTGAACGGAAGGGACCTGTGAGAGACAGTCAGCTGGCTAGTTTGCACTGGGGCAGAGGTTGAGTAGAGTTTCTTAAATCCCCAGAGCATCATTTAGTTAATGTTAGTCTTTTTTTTCCCCTCCCCCTGAACCCGCCCCCCACCCTCCGCCCCCGCCCCAACCATCCTGTCCACTCAGGCTTCCTTTTTCTTCTTTCGATGAAGTTGGTCTCTTGTTACTTACACTGCCTATATTTACAAAAATTTTTCCTCAAATTTTCGCAACACATTACATGAACCCAGAAAAGCCCATATTAGGAGATGGCGATGAGAGTTACTGATATATCTTTAGATAAAGCCATCCTCCCGTGCAATCACATCAGAGTCATCAACTCATTTGTCACGGCTGAAGTGAAAATGTCAGGACCAATGAGTGTATGAGTGCTGAAGGGGGCGAAAGGGCTTTTGGAGAGAGACATTTTTGTGCTGGGAGTCGGCCATGGCTTAGTTTTTGCTCCAGGGAAATATTGGGATTAGCCAACACTATGTACAAATCCTTAGCACAACAGAATTAGTTGGGAAAATGGGGAGGTGGGGGTCATGAGGATGAGCACATTTCTGGAGACATTCTCCAGGCTACAGGCCAGAAACTATGGAAAAGAATGAGGTGATTAATAAAATTCTTTTAAGGGATATGCTGTATACAGGTTCATCAATTTCAAGACTGAAGTCATAGGTTTGAATGGTGTCAAGGAAGACCTGCGTAATATACCACTAAATATGTATGTGGCCTCTGTTTTAAATTTAGCTGCATTAAAAGAATTTCAATCTTAACATCCATTTGAAAAGTTTTCAGGTAGATAATATTGGAGTACACAAAGATAACATTCAGGCATAAAGTACTTTTGACATTATGGTAGAATGGAAGTTAATACTTAATTTAAATAACAATAATTATGATGAAATACTTGTTGCATTGCTGAATTTACACAAAACCAAGAAGCTAAACTTTCTTTACAGAGACTTAATTCTGAAACTTTAATTGAAAAGCAAGTTATTTTCTTTAGCTGCAGAAGTTCTTATCTTTGATAGACCAATACTAGCAGATTTATTTCATTTTAGGTCCAGTTAACTGTTCTCTTTCAGATAATGTACCCACACAACCTTTTCTTGTTTAATTCTATTGATTTACAGTGTTAAAGTGAAATAATCTGATACCTGTTTCCTGCCCTTTGAGTATTTGTCGTCAAAGAGGCTGATTAGTTTTTTCCCCCAGCTCTTTAACTGTTTTAAATGTATAATTATCATTGCATGTCATTTGATAGCTGCACTAATTGCTGCCAACTATTGTCTGTTTGCACTTAATGCTGAAACCTGATCAACATCCTGCTTTGGTTGATGTTTGGTGGTAAACTTTAATTAACTCTTATTGCATTGAAGAAGAGTTCAAGCTTGGTGCTAACTAATCATTTACCTTCATTATGTCCTGACAGCTCCACTTGTTCTTGGTCCTAATAGATACACCAGTCAGTAAATAAACCTGCAAACCTCATGACTTGTAGTTTCTCCACACTGATATTTTGCTACTTAAAGTACAACATAATTGGGCCCAGATTATTATTTAGTTAGTTTAGTATCTCTAGTTTTGTAGACACTAATCTTAAATTGCTTCTTTCATGCTGGACAATTTCATTTTAATAGAAACTGTAGATTTGAGATAACATTATTTCTTCAACATGGTTCCTCTGAACATGCATCTTTTGAATCAATACAATTAAGCTTGTCTCCTGTTGGAATTCTTGTAATTATTTTTCCTAAGATACTTTTCCTGTAATGATATTGAAGTTAAAGTAATCAGGTTACCAGCAGATCATGTAAAATTCAACTCAAAATTGCTGGCTGCTTGATTTTAATTTGTCTGACATCAAGTTTGTTTGAAAAGGGATAATATGTGGGTAAACCAAGGAGCTTATAATTATGGTTGACGGTTGTTTGTTTATAATGAAATCTAATTAAAGTTCATACATTTAAAATACAAAAGCTAATTACTGAATTGCTCACTTCACTGATGGGCAGCAGTCAAATTAACTTTCAGGCCAAAAAAAAAAAAAAAAAAAAAAAAAAAAAAAAAAAAAAAAAAAAAAACCTAAATAAAAATCCCCAAACAAAAGCCTCTTCATAATAGCAATAAAATAACAACTAATCTCAGAGATCAAACATAAATTTGACAATATTTCATCCAGAAGAAAACTTGGCATTCTACTTATGTTCTCTATTATGCTAGTTCTAATGTGGTTTTTAATATAAAATTATTTAAAATATTTACATGGGATGTAAAAAGACACTTGTATTTGGTAGATTCTAAGAGTATTATATAGTAAGATGCACTTGGTAGTGATTTAAAGAATTTATGCCTATAACTTTCTTCAGTGAAACTATTTGAAATCATGTAAAATTATTGAAATCATTGCTCAAGAAATAGGAATGTTTGCTGGAATACTTGACCTGTGATTGATTTTATGAAGATAATTATGGTAGGTTTAGCCTGCAAGAAATGACTTTTTTTTTTTAAAAAAGTGCCTACACTATTATACTTACTGTTATATTGGTTATGAGATCATATTGGTAGGGACTGTGAAATAGAAAAAATTATACAATTGTTTTTTCTTTGAAATATTTGGTTGCCAGTAGTTCAATAATCAATTTCATATATAAATAGATAAAGGAGAAAAACTACAGACGCACGTTAAAATATACTGTCTTTACATTGCCTTTCATATATCTTTACATATAAAATAAATTGTATGTGCACTGGTTTTTACTAGTCTGGTATATCTTTTTTTGAAGCCAAATAGTCTACAGTTATATATAACTTAATAAAAGCAATTAAGATTAATTTTTTAAATGTTCTTATGTGATAACTTAAAAGGTTATCAACTACACACTCTTAGATTATGCATATGCCAGAGAGATTAGTCAGTTACATCTTAAAGACGAACAATATAACATATGAAAAACATGGTAACTGTGATTTATAAATTCCAAAAATGATTGACACAGTTCATGTTTTTCCAAGGAGAACTAAAGTGTTCTGTGTTAAAGCTTCATGTTTAGCAGTGTAATTTACTTGAACTTTCAGATATGGTAGAAATTGAGGGAGGGAGTCCATGAAAGGAAAATAATCCTGTCCATTATTGAGATCCCTGTAAATGTAAGTATAATCTACACAATCTTTTCATAACTTCAGTGTATATTTATATGCATTTTATTATAGTACCTGATTGATTTATGGATTAATATTTATTTAGGGAAGAAAAATTAAAAGGATCATATAGTCATTTAATTCTAATCCTACTTTGCATAGATGAGCCAAAAAGAAGATGATTAATGCTGAAGTATGACTGGGTCACTGGCATTTGGAAGTACCTTTTTGTTCAATAAAGACAGGAAAAAAAAGTCAGTATATTCTCAGTATTGGCAAACAACAGCTTTCTAGTAATACTTTAGCTGATTAGGACATCCTTAACCTTTAATGAAGCAATCACTACAAAGCCTTAATGTCAGCTGGAATACTAGCAAAACAGTATCAAAGAAAGAATCAGAAAGAGGCACTGAACATAATTACAGTTCATGTCCTTGTCTCACACCAACGCAAACTATTCATTTTCAATTAGAATGAATAAGAAAATTAGAAATCAACTAGATTGGTTGCAAGTACCAAAGTTTGTTTACAGAGGGGAGCTAAATTATTGGGTCCATCTTGCACACTGATTATAAAATTTTCCTGAAGCAAACAAATAAAATGAGTCATATAATAATGTAATTTTGTTAAGGAGAGATTATTGATTCCTCTCTAAGGAAAGTAGCTGGAGTTTGATTAAAGTTTTGAAGAAAACTGAATAAAATTCCTATTTCCCACAACTATTCAAATTTAGAGCTATTGTGCACATTGGTAAAGTGCACCTTTTCTCTTTAGTTCTTCATCACATATGTTTAATGCTACGTAATTGTTATATACAGTCTATACAGATTTAGTGATGTGAGAGAGAATGAGGGAAAATGAGGGTGGGAAGAGAGGAAGAGAAAGAAAAGAACGAGAGAGGGAGAAGAAGACTCTTAATCACAGGGTCCCATTTACAGAGAAGAAAACAAATCTTCATTGACTAGCTAACACAAATGAGAAAAACGAGAGGAAAACAGGGAAAAACGACTTAGTTGACTCACATACTCATACTTGTCTTTGTAAACTTTCTCTATTTAAAAAATGTGCCTGTTTTAAATGCTGAATATATTTGGTTACACCCTTCTATTCAAACTTAATTACCTTCTCCCCTTTGTCGTGACATGGGTGGAAAGTTTTTGCCGTGTCAGGAGAGGTCGTCACACATTCTTTTGCAGTTCTCTTCATTAATTCCTTCTTGCAGAAGCATTTTCTCTCGTGCTGGGAAGGTAGGAGGGTGTAACAGAAGAGCCCTGAAACATCAGCAGGAAGCTCTAAGCTGGTTAATGCAGTATAATTGTCTGGACATAGACTGGTCTTTGTTTGTGTGGTTCACTCCAAATCAGCTGTAATTAACTCCAGAGTGTTTCCAGATTGCCAGCAAAGAAAAATTACAGCTTTTCTGTTTTAAATTGTAAAGCTCACAAACATTAACTATGCAGATTGCATTTACTTTGATATATTTCTGTCTTACAAGTGAAAAAGCTTGTTTGGCTACCCAACCCCCACCTCTAAAAATCTCCTTTTGTAAGTTATTTGATTTAGTGTCTATTGGAACATAATGACTCCCTAATAGTTGGATTTGAAACCTTTTTTACTTAATATTTTCTATCCTTTTACATCCTTGCATTTGCCATCTTTCTTGCTAATGTTTTTAATACTGTAGTGGGAAAAAAGTTATGCAATCTTTCATGAAATACTCCACATATACCAAAATAAGCAAATAGCAGAGTAAGATGAATTAAAGAGAAACACTAGCACCAACTTAAGACTGAGATCAAAGATGTACCTGATGTAACTGGTACTTCCACACAGGTGGAACCTGTGTTCCATATAACATATAACCTGTGTTATGATATATCAAAAGAGAGACTGAGAAACAGGCAATTCTCCTACCCTATTCTCTGAGTTCGCACACCACACCCTTTTAAAAGCTTCTATACAGTAGTTTATAATTATGAATTCCAACTTGGGTAAAAGTGAGGTAGCAATAGCGGTGAGAACTAATGCAGCCTTGTACACAAAAGATTTGTCAGCAACTGATGCAAAAAAAAAAAAAAAAAAAAGAAATCTAGCCAAAATTCTTTTTTTTTTCTTTCTTCTGAATTTAACAATAAGGAATTTAAGCCTCAATGTGGCTTTAGCAACCAAAGAAAAGAAGCTCTTGGTGTCTGCATAATACCACTTTGATGGATTTTTTCATCAGTTCTCTGTACGTGGCAACAAATAAACAAGTATAATTATACTTGTGAAGGTCTATTCATTGCTTTGTCAGGATTAGATATATGTGCCGTTTTCACACTGTGCCTCTCTTTTGTCTTTGCCTAACTCACTATGACATATTGATAGAGGATTTGGAATGGGGAAAAGGCCACAGCAGAGACAGTGATGACCTTTTGGAAACTTGATATAATTCAAGGATTTTTATCTATTTTCTATTTTTTAAAATTTGTAACTAGTTACCAAATTATCATGTAAGTGGACAACTTTTAACCCACATAAAACGGAGTAAATAAAGACTCAAAGTGTTATGAGATGGCTAAAGAACAGATGAGAATAAAAACAATAGGCTAAGGAGCCCACTGGTCTTCTTTCCCAGCACTTAGCAGAGTAGCTAACCTAGCATTCCTTTCCCATTATTCTGTCCTCTTGATCAGATCACGTTCTTTTTAATCATTTCACAAACACTGTCTCACTGGACCGTAGAAGAGGGCTAAAAAACAGAGGTAAAACTGGCCTCTCTGATTTTGGGTTCTAATGGGAACTCTGCTTTCTGAATGCAAAGGAATTCTTCTATTGTTCAGAAAGCACCCCCTTTCATTAGCTAGGCTCCTTGTAGGTGGGTTTGGTCATTTAGCAGAGCAGAGTTTAGGCAGCAGTGACTGTAGACGAAAGCAAAGCAGAACGACTAATAAAAGTTCTTTTCTGCATATTGTCCATTAGTTTTGAAAAAGGGATTTGACATGATCAAAGTCACTGATCTTGTGAATTACTAAGAATACCAAAAATGTGTATGTACACATATTCTAAGCAGAGCAGCAGGTATGTATTGCTTTGAATTTAGCATTAAAACTATGTTAGGTTTTCTCTCTGGGATTTCTTGAGGACTTTGGTGATTTTACAAACAGAATGTCTGGCAGTAGGGAACAGAAGTTGGTGAACACTAAATAAAAATCACCTTAAATGGTGAAGGAAGTTTTATAGTGAGTGAACTTGTTATGCAGTCATTTTGGAATGAATTCTATGGTTTAAGTTAAATGGTTGTTTTTGTGGTCTTTTTTACTGGGACTTATAAAACTTTATCGTAAATTTCTTAAATGGGTCACTTTGATAGAAGAAAGGCCTCGTCTGACATTGATGACAGGGAAATCACTTAGCATCGTATTCAGTGTCACTGTACATAAGGATCTAAATAACTTTTTATCTATACAAACTAAAGTGATTCCCTCAGAATATACTGAAAAACATTGTCATGGTTATAGTCAATAGCAACAAAATAAAAATTTTAAAATCAAATAATATATTGTTAGCTATATCAATTTAGATAGTTTTGTTATTGTTGGTTTTAAGATGAAATGTAAATTTAATTGTATAGAAGACATGTATTTGACTTAGTTTCTGATTTATATGTAGCTTATTGAGAAGAAATTGATTGGCAATTTTCTGTAAAATTGTATGGGAGTATTGTACCAAAATATATCCTACCATATTGCTTTGACCTATGATGGATTCCTTAATGTGGTTTTCATAATTTTTTTATACAGCAATAATGTTACATTTTGAAGGTGACTTCTGGCTCTTTTAAGGTAAAAGAAAAAAATGGGATCTACTTTATGTAGGGAAATATTGAGATGATACGTTGCAGGGTTTATTCCACATCTGGCCAAAATTGTTAACTGCACATTTTATGCAATTCATTTGAGTTGCTTTTAGAATGCATGTAATAATTCTAGCTGGCGACTGTATTTGTGGGATGAGAACTGTTGTAGGAGTGAAGATAAAACTAAATTCAAATAACATATATAGCTTAGAAACTTTTTTATAAAGCTATAAAATGTTGAGGCGTTTTCCTCACTCTTTATAATTAAAATGAATTTTTTTTTTTTACATATAAAATATATTCATCATGCCTAGCAGGTTATCCTATCATTGGGGAATATCACCCTGGGTTCTGGAACTTTATGTTTTAATCTAGCATCATTAATTTAGTGTTATTTACCACCTTGCATTCATTCCAAATTTCTAGTCTCTTTCTGACTCCCTCATTTCCTTCAGGCCAGCAAGAGATTATATTTTAGGCACTTTGGCTGCCTTCAGTATGAATACGTTGTTTGTGCAGAATTGGCAAATGCAAAGGTAAACATTAATGTTTATGGACTAATTACGAAATTGTTAGGTTTTCTTACTTATGGTTATCAGATTATTTCAGGGGATTTTGAAAGCTGTATGCATGCCATGAGGATAATTAACCTGAAGCTCATCAATGATTAAAATTAAAATTACACACTAGGCTTTGTGATGTTTGATTTGTGAGCAATTAGAATGTCATTTTAACCATCTCGGATACCAAAACGAATTTTGAATTCATTTTCAATCTATGAAGATCTTTTAATGTTTTCTAAACTGATCACTTTCCCTCTGATTTGCCTGACAAGATTGGATTCGATTACAGTAAAGAGAGTATTAATTAGCTATTCTTTATACTTAATATGCCAGTGACCTTCACTGATGTCTTTCTTGTATAAGAACTTTTAAAAAGGGATTTCTAAAATGCTTAGTAATATTGGTGAAACCAGTATTCTGTTTTGTTTTTTTCCAGTTCTCCACCACTCTGAAGACTACGTAATAAGGTATAGGGATGGGAGGTATAGGGATGGGAGGTATAGGGATGGGAGGAGCATCTAGGTTGAGATAGTACATATTTATCATAACCAATATGATATGCAATGTAATATAGCAACATTAATCTTTCTTGTTTCAGAAATTGTCAGGATATGTGAAAGTGCTGATACTTTTAAATTAAGGTGCTGGCCTTGAAGTTATGAGACTCTTCACATGTAAGATTTGAAATAAGTTTGTTTACCTGTTTCATAAAATCAAG